>NC_140490.1:3387421-3987421 GCF_964271855.1 Acomys minous
TGATGATGACGATGATGGTGATGATGATTGTGATGATGACGATGACGATTATGATGACGATGATGGTGATGATGGTGGTCATATCTCTCCCCGAGACGCATAAAGATTCCTGTCTTTCATTCTGGTGAAGACCTCCACACTTCGCTCAAATTCACGTTATCTCCGCCCATCCTCACTCCTTCCTTCCCTGCTCACCCCACCTATGTTGTGGGGAAGGCCTTTCTTCTTCCTCCACTGCTGTGGTATCACTTGCTTCCTTTTCTTTTGGGATAGCTGTGGCCTTTGGTGGCCAGGCTCGGGTGGGCGTGTTGTGCTTGGTCCTGTTCATGGATGCTCCCAGCTCAGGTTAGTTAGACTGTGTTTTCAACAAGTGTCAGCCGGGGACCCCAGCAACAGAGAGGGCTAGGCTGCCGGGGAGAGGCGGTGGAGGCTCTGAGCTGCTGGGTCCCTTATCCTACCCTGCTGGCCTTCCCATCTTCTCAGATGCTGTCCAGGTAGCTGAAGGCTACCAACAGAGGGAGCCGGTGATGTGACATGCCCACATGCTTGCTCCCCACTGGGCCTAAAGGCAAAGGTCAGCCTTACTGGACAAGGCTAGTTTTGTTGCCTAGTTCCTCCCACGCCTTGTAAACCTGAAGAGGCCCTTGCAGGGTAAATGGTGCTATTTGACTTGTGTGTTTGCTGGAGGGATTTGTGGGGCCTGCCAGTCCCCTACATGATTTATCTCAGAGGAAATGAGGCTGCTCCCAGTGCGAGGGGTGGCCCTGGGCCTGGGCCCCTGTTGCTTGCTTGAGAGCTGTAGCCAGCTGCTTTGTCCTGTGTATATGTCAGCTGTGGGGGAGGAGACTGCGGGCTGAAGCCTGGCCCTTGTTCCATTTCCTTGGTGGGAAATGGGTCATCTTGGATCTTCTGGGGCGGGGGCAGGGGAGGGTGGCGTATCAGGCTTGTTGACGAGCTCCTAGGTTGGGAAAGCAAAGTACAGGGTGTTTTAGTGCCATTCTTCCTTTACTAAACTAACACACAGTCCTTGGTTAAAAAAAAAAAGAAGAAGAAGAAAATTCTAAAACCAGCAATGAATTCACCCCAAATTCAGTTCTGCCTTACTTTGCAGAAGTGACCAACTTCTACCACTCTTAGCACAGATCCTTGTCACATTTTCCAATTTGTTTAACACACACACACAAACACACACACACACAGCTTTCTTTTCTCCCCCAAATTTGCCTTTGATTTTTTTATTTTACATTGCCTGTTTCTTTAACCATCCAGAAACCTATTTCATTGTTAGCGGTATCTGACCGCCATTCTGCGTGTTAATACACAAGTGTATCTCTCTTTGTTTTGTGCATATATTACATTTTTTATTATTCCACTTATTTATTTAATAGGTGGCAGATGTGACAGGCATGTGTGAAAGTCAGAGGACAGCTTTTGGGAGTCGGCTCTCTCCTTCCGCCATGTGGGTTTCTGGGATTGAACTCAGGTCAGGTCTTTAGGCTTCAGAGTGAGCAGGCACCTTTACACAGTGAGCCATTTGCTGGCCCTCGTGTGTGTGTTTAAGATTTTGGTTGTCATAAATAAAATTTCTGTGTCCAAGGCAACATACATTTCTTTCATCAGTTCCCCCGAATGATCCTCTCTTGTTCATTCCTCTGGTCTAGTTTTAAGATGTTCTGTTTTGATCCCTGAAAGTTGGTGTTTTCTTTCACCAAGGTATCTCAGATATGTTCTTCTTCCATTACTATAGCTGGAAAACTGAGCATGTGACCACAGTTCTGTGTGTGTGTGTGTGTGTGTGTGTGTGTGTGTGTGTGTTGACCTAGTGCCTCAGTCAGTGTCCTAACGCTGTGACGAGACAAGGTGACCATGACAACTCTCATAGAGGAAAGCATTTCATTGGGGCTGGCTTACAGTTTTAGAAGTCAAGTTCATTGTTGTCATGGCAATGTACAGGCAGACCGGGTGCTGGAGAAGTTGAGAGTTGTACATACGTATTGGAGGCAGCAGCAGAGAGAGAAAGAGGGCTGCTGGGGATGGCGCGAGCTTTTGGTGCCACAGAGCTTGTCCCCCAATAACAAACTTCCTCCAACAAGGCCACACCCACTCCAGCAAAGCCATATCCCCTAATTCCTCTCAAGTAGTGCCATTCCCTAATGACTAATACATATGCCTATTGGGGGGCGGGGGGGTTGCTCCTGTTCAAACTGCCACACTCAGCCTACTGTGGGGCGCACAGTGAGCTAGGCCCTGGACCCTGAAATGTGTCAGAGCGAAGAAAGCAATCTGAGAGTGAGCAATCAAAATCCACGTGTTACTCTGCTCTTGACCTTTCAAGTTTCTGCCTTGATTTCCCCTCCATAGTGAACTGCAACCTCGAACTGTGAGGCAAATAAACCCTTTTCTTTCCTAAGTTGCTTTTGGCCAGGGTGTGTGTTTGTTTTCATAGCAACAGAAAATTGAGTTTGTCTCTGTGTGTGTGTGTCTGTAACCCCCCACTAAGAACATAGTCTAACGCTGATCTGGCAGATAGCATCTTCTGCAGCTCTTGGGAATTCGCATGCCTGCAGTTCCCCCTAATTTCTTTGAGGCTGTTGATGATCAAGTGCAGGCTTGAGTCTAGGCTCTTGTGAGAGAAGTTGAGAAATGCCTGGGGTCCGGGAGTCCCTTTGAAGGTCCGGATGCCTCCCTGAGGCTGCAGTGAGGCAGAGGCCAGGAGGCGCAGGGAGGAGAGCTGGGATTACAGCAGGCAGGGCCTCTTCATGAGGGCTTTACACCCAGGCAACCCTGGAGGCAGCCCTGGCGGAGACAGGGCAGGTCTGCTTTCTCCCGCCGGCCTCTGTTGGCCCTGCAGCACACTACGTTGTCAGAGCTGTGCTGAGCATGGGAAGGGCACTGGGGTTGGCTTCAGCATTCTCCTCTGCATGACCTGCCTCACCGGGATGAAAGCATATCTTGGCAGCCTGGAGTGTCCAGCAGACCTGGCCCTATGCTTCTCAGAGTCAGGGCGTTTGGGAAGCTGCCACTCAGGAAAAGCAAGAGCGGAGGTGTGTAGACTCTGGAGTCCCTTGTGAACTGGTGCCGCAGTGCTGCCGCCCAGCCAGCTGGGACAACTTAAAACTGAGCGGTTCTTCCAGAAAGCTGGAAAGCCTGCGGGCTGACTGCTGCCCTCTTGTGGGCAACTCGGGCTATGGCAGCAAAGCCTTTGTTCCCTGCCTGGGACGGAGGAAGATTAGAGTGAGGCATATGAAGTCAGTCTTTTTATTTTGTTTGTCTTTCTTTCTTTTCTTTCTTTCTTTCCTTTTTCTCTGAGGCAGGGTTTTGCTATATAAGCCTGGCTGTCCTGGAACTCACTTTGTAGAACAAGCTGGCCTCAAATTCACAGGGATTCACCTGTCTCTGTCTCCCTAATGTGAGATTAAAGGCGTGCGCCACCACACCTGGCTGTGGAGTCAGTGTTAAGTGGAGTATCTGAGGTATGTGTTGATCAGCGCAGAAGCCCGACCTCTCCTGACACAGGTGCAGGCAATGATGCTCCATTGCCCGCGGTGACTTCCATCCTGGGCGAATGGTTTCTCGTGCCTCAGTGGTGACACTGTCTGAGATGTCCCCGATGGCCGCTGGAGCTCATTGCCCGCTCCAGGACAGACCAGCTGTCCTTGGCTCTGCACCTCAGTGCCCAGTCTCCACTGGTCCATGGTTTGTGGGAGAGGAAGAGGGTATTATTTGCTGTCCATCTCAAGCCATGAACAGAAATGTGTTTAAATGCATTAAAAGGTTTAAATGAAAAATAAAACTTTTTAGAAGTCATAACAAGAGGATAACTTTATGACCTCAAGGCAGGAAAGAGAGACTTCCTTAAAGCAACTGAAGCACAAACTACAATGGGCATCCTTGATGGATTTTGCCTTAGCAAAGAGCGAAACTTTGGCACAAAAGACACCACAAACCACATAGTGGCAGAAGATCATTGTGATAAATATACCCAGGGAAGGTAGCTGGAATTTAAAACTAACTCCCAGAGAGCTGGTGCAGTGCGGGGATAGAGTTCTTATGCAGCACACAAGAGGTCCTGGGTTAGAAATGAAGGGAGAAGAGGAGGAGAGACCCACGGTTAGAAATAGGGGTTCCCAGAAGACGAAAGTAGATAGTCCGTGAGCACAGCAAAGATGCCCAGTCTTGCTGGAAATCAGGATTAGAAGCTTAAGATGAAGGCTGAGGCTGAGGAGATGGCTTAGCGGTTAGGAGCACTGGCTGCTCTTGTAGAGGACCAGGGTTCAACGCCCAGGACCTACATGGTCTCTCACAGCCATCTGTAACCGCGGGGACTGGGGGACCTGACACCCTCTTCAGGCCTCCATAGGCTATGTACACATGTAGTGCATTTGACATATGTGTGGGCAGAATGCTCACACATGTAAATTAAAAATAAAGTTTAAAAATTTTAGGTGAAGGACCACTTATTAGTTAGTGGAACTGGCAATACCTTAAGCATGTGACTTGCACAATAGCTCAGAGGTGAATGGAAACTTAAGGTGACCATTGACAGTGAAACAAAGTGTGGAACATCCCGACAGTGAGATGTTCTTAATCCTGAGAAAGAAGAGAGATCCGTCCATGCCTCAACACGGGTTACCTTTCAGCTAAATGATAGACGATAGAACCCCTCAGCCGGGCGTGGTGGCGCAGCACTCAGGAGGCAAAGGCAGGCTGATCGCTGTGAGTTCGAGGCCAGCCTGGTCTACAAAGTGAGTCCAGGACAGCCAAGGCTACACAAAGAGACCCTGTCCCCCCAAAACAAAACAAAACAAAACAAAAAAGTCTTAAAATTGAAGAGATTTATTCTTTTTAAAAATTTATGTATATGTGTGTGTTTGTACACGTTTGCATATTTGACATATGTGTAGGTGCTGAGAGGACACCAGCTACTCTGGGACTGGAGATAAAGGAGTTGTGAGCTACATGAGCATGCTCTTGCTCACGTGTGTGTGTGTGTGTGTGTGTGTGTGTGTGTGTGTGTGTGTGTACACGCGCGCACGCCCTCTGGGAACCAAACTCATGTTCTCTGCAAGAACAGCAAGTGAACTATTGACCATCTCTCCAGTTATATTTTTTTGCGATAAGGTCTCTTTTTGACACAGGCCATGTAGCTGAGGATGACCTTGAACTAATTCTTTTTTTTTTTTTAAGCAGTGTTTTTTAAAAATTTTATTTATTATGTATGCAGAACTCTGCCTGCATGTACACCTGCAGGCCAGAAGAGGGCATCAGATTACATTATAGATGGTTGTGAGCCACTATGTGGTTTCTGGGAATTGAACTCAGGACCTCTAGAGGAGCAGGCAGTGAGTGCTTTTAACCGCTGAGCCATCTCTCCAGCCCAACCTTGAACTTCTAATATTCCTGCTTCTGTTTCTCAAGTGCTGGGATTATAGGCCTTGTGCCACCAGGACCAGAAGCTGTTGCTTCTGTCTCTGCGGCAGCTGCTGTTTCTCCCGGCTCCCCGGCTCCCCTCCCTGCCTTCCCTCTCCATCCCCCTCCTCCTCTAAAGGAGATTTTTTCGGTGACAGAATGGCACTTGGCGTGTGTGTGTGTGTGTGTGTGTGTGTGTAAGTAAAAATGTTTTTGACAATACAGTGAGGTTTTTACTTTCTACTTTGTTTTGTATTTCAGTGTCCTAAGATTTCCTTCTGAAAGGAATAGTCTCTGAAAAGAACAGGAAACAGAGCCAGGGTTATAGCGCACGCTGTAATCCAAGAATTCAGTAAGTTGAAACAGGAAGACTGGAAAATGTTCTACACACAGTCTACGGACAAATGGAGGAGAAACGCAGGAGTACAGGAGGCGGGCAGGGCTGATGCCTGACAGCCTTCACTTGCAGCCGGCAGCCCTGGTGTCTGAAGTCTAGGGTCTCAGAGAGAGGGGGTCGGGAGTGGGGGGAGGATCAGTGGTCTCTGTGATTCTGCTTTTAAAAAACAATTTAGTTTTTATTGCTGTGTATGTGTGCATGCATGTGGACGTGCATGTGGGTGCCCACAGAGGCCACATGAGGGTGTCATATCCTCTGTAGGTGGAGTTATGACACCTGTGATGCTGGCTGGTAACCAAACCCAGATCTTCTAGAAGAGCCACAAGTGCTCTTAACTACTGAGCCATGTCCCCAGCCCCATGATTTTTTCCAAGATTTGTTTATGTTTATTTTATGTGTGTGGATGTTTTGTGTACATGTGTACATGTATGCTGTATATGTGCAGTGCCTCTGGAGGTCAGGAAAGGGTGTTGAAACTGGAGTTACAGACAGTTAGGAGCCAGCGTCTGGGTGCCGGGAACTGAACCTGGGTCCTCTGCAGGAGCAGCCAGTGTTCTTAATCACAGAGTCATTTCTCCATCTCAATTCTGATTTTTGAGTGAGTTGTTCCTCCTGTGTAGATGTGGCATCTGTCTCTGGAGGAAATGTTCCACAGTTCAAGGTTGAGGCTGTCTGGGCTGCAAAGATGGCGCTAATAGCTCAGGGCCCACACAGTGACCAAGGTTGTACCTGGGCTGTGGGAGCCGCAGGGGCTGAGCCTGCCTTTCCGGTTTCATCCTGTCATTTGAGAAATAAGGAAGCAAACCCACAGAGGTGGTGAGTCATGGGGCTGAGGATCTCTGAGAGGTGTTCAACAGGCAAACCCCTGAAATCCTAGTCCTCTTCTCTTGTTTGTTAGTTTTTTGTTGTTGTTTTTCTCTTCTTGACCAGCACCCCAGGGGAAGCTGAGCTCCTGTAATTCACAGCAGGGTGTGTTCTTGCGCCCACATTCCCTCTCTGTTTTTTCTTGTTGGGGGTTGTTTGATTGGTTTAGGTTTTTTGTTTGTTTATTGTTTTCAAGACAGAGTTTTGTTGCACAGCCGTGGCTGGCATGGCATTTGCTCTGTAGCTCAGTCTGGCTTTGGACTCAGAGACTGCTCCAGCCTTACTTAGCCTGCCTGAGCACTGGGATGCCGGCATGCACCGCCATGCTCGGCTCTAGAATTCTCTTTTGCTTGGTAGACTGCCGAAGTCCGCGGTGCGGTGTCCTCAGGATTTCAGCCTTCCCTACGAGCCCCGGGCTTCTTTGCACTCAGTTGCACCTACTCTGCATCCTCTTCTAGGGCCTCCATGCATTACACTGTGAGTCTGCCCTGTAGCCTTTGTGCTTGTGGCCCAGCCTGTGGCTGCATCCCTGCTTTTTGGCTATTTTTTTTTCCTTTGTTGTCTTCACTGAGAAGTCACTTTCTTAGAAAGACACCCGAAGGCGGCAGCCTCCCCTACTAACTTCCTCTCCTACTCTGCGCTGCTCAGAAGCATCTCCTGCACATGGTGCCTTGCGCTTTCTTTTTCTTGAAAGCCAATGTTAACTTAGGAAGATATTGTTCTTGTTCCATCAGTGGCTGCACGTCCCCCAATGCTGGCATTGGGATTACAGGACCGCAGGGCACAGTCTCTTTCTGTCCTGCCCCGCACTGCCAGTGCCTGGACCAGCACTGGAATTTTGTGCCCTTATTTTAGAAAGTTCCCAATATTATCTCTAGGTTCTTTGATTTGCTAGGACTCACAGGACTCAATGTATAATCATCCCCACGGGCTAAAATTTCAGCCGCAGGACACAAGGCAAACTCAACACAGGGAAGAAAAAAGATGTGGGGGAAACCAGGTCCTCTAGCAGGGGAGTCCCACCAGATGGATGCCTTTGCTCTCCAGGATGGAGGTGAACAGCACGTAGGGCACTCTCACACTTTGGGAAGCGCAGTGGATGGGCAGAGTCGAGATTTTCCTCGGTGCTGCTGGTCACAGTTCCTTCCTGCTTGCGCTTAGTAGGCACCAAAGTTGCAGACTCAGTATCTGCTGGTCTTGTCTCAGTGACAGCTCCGTCAGGTTCCAGGACGCCAGTCAGTCAGGAGACAGCATTGAACTTAGGTCTTTCCAAACCCACAAGTCTCAGGCCGGCCATTATACCCTTCCCGTGCGAAGGATGGTTTGCTTCGTGGTACTTGGGAATTTTCTGCAACACAGACATCTGAGAAGGAGTAAATCTAAATGGCTCTGCCCCCTGTGAGTGCAGGGCTAGCAAGACCAGACATTATGACCTCCCACCCCACCCCGCTCCCGTCTGAGGGAGATCTCTGCTCTGCCCATCTTGCTCCTTGGTCAGCGTGAGTCTTTTGGGGTCCCCAGGTGCTGAAGCACAATGGCTCGTCGGAGATCCTCCACAAGCTGTACGACACGGCCATGGACAAGCTGGAGGTCATTAAGAAGGACTACGATGCCTTGCGCAAGAGGTACAGCGAGAAGGTCGCCGTGCACAACTCAGACCTGAGCCGCCTGGAGCAGCTGGGGGAGGAGAACCAGCGCCTGCAAAAGCAGACCGAGATGTTGACCCAGCAGAGGGACACGGCCATCCAGTTGCAGCACCAGTGTGCTCTCTCTCTGAGGAGGTAGGAGGCCAGACTGGGCGCAGGGCAGTGTATGTTGGGGGCAACATGGGTTCTCTCTGGGGCTCCTGACTTTTATAAGCTTTTAGTCCATCTGCAGGGCTTCCAGGAAACAAACAAACAAACAAACAAAAAAACCCTGAGCCTCAGAACATTGTGCTGCTCTAGTCAATGAAAACATTGTGTTTGATACTGCACTAACCTTGAAATTATTTCCTTTCCTCCTGTCCATTTGGCTGTGTCCTGTGCACCCCAACACTTGTATTTTTCTATAAACCTTTCTTCCTAGTAGCCACCCCCCTTGCAAATGGGAAAGGTATTTATCCTAGGCAGCGTGTCCCTTGAAATTTCTTTTTTATGAAGGACAGTTGTTTTCAGATGTGTGATTCCCACCGTGGACAGTATTGCAGGCAGCGCCTTCCTGCAGTGTGTGGGCTCGCTGCCGTGTTCATTGACCTGTGAAAAATTTCTGGTTATAAGTAGATTTAGGAATTGCCAGATTGAACCGAGACAGGTGTCTCTGCTGCAGGATTCAGGGAACATGGCTGTTGTTTGGTGCTGGAACCCCTAAAGGCCTGGTGTTCTCAGGGACACATCTCAGGAAATGCTGCCGAGGCATGACAGGCTCCACCTTGCATGTCGCTTGTGTGCAAGGTGCCTCCTGGGCAGGAGGGCTGAGCTTGTCTCATGACCTTGTTCAGATGCCCACGTTGCAAGGCTCTATTATGTCTGTAAAATGAGGTGGTTACATAGTATGTCAGCATGAGGCCATGTTTGTCTTTGCTATGCTGTGACTCTGTAATTGTTTTGGTGTGTGTGTGTGTGTGTGTGTGTGTGTGTGTGTGTGTGCGCGCGCGTGCGCGCGCGCGCTGTTCTTTCTAGTAGAGTGGAGAGCATGCAGTCCTCAGTTCAACTTCTGGCATTTGTTAAAGGCTGAGAAACATTCCAGGCCCAGGGCACTAGCACTCCGTGACCATTCTCTCTGGGGGTGCAGAGAATGACCTCAGTCAAAAACTTCATGCTTGACTGTCTAGCACAGCGGGGCTGCTGCAGGGGGTAGTGGCCTCATAGCTGACATGGCGGGGCCCCGCCCCTCCCGCCTCACGTTTTCCTCCCAGGTTTGAGACAATCCACCACGAGCTGAGCAAGGCCACCGCCCAGAACAAGGACCTGCAGTGGGAGATGGAGCTGCTGCAGTCGGAGCTCACAGAGCTGAGGAGCAAGCAGGTGAAGACCGCCAAGGAGTCAGAGAAATACAAGGAGGAGCGCGACGCTGTGTACAGCGAGTACAAGCTCATCATGAGCGAGCGCGACCAGGTCATCTCCGAGCTGGACAAGCTGCAGACGGAGGTGGAGCTGGCCGAGTCCAAGCTCAAGAGCAGCACATCTGAAAAGCAGGCAGCCAGCGAGGAGATGGAGGCCCTGCGGCAGGTAGGCAGCCATCAGTGGTGGTGCGCGGCTCGGGCGGAGGGGTGCAGACGGTGGCCGTGGAGTTCTTGAGGGCTGGGTGGGAAGGTATGGGTGGGCAGGGGTTTCTCTTCACAGGTTATCAATGGCGAGATACCTTTGGGTCTCTCTTGAGCTTAGGCTTGGGGTTTGAGTTTAGTCTGGAATCCGGAGGAGAAATGGGGTAGAATGGTTGGCCATTGTCCCGGACACAGGAAGACATCAGAGAGCTGCATGGGTGCAAGGCGGCGCCTCCTGCGCAGGAGGACTGAGCTAGCCTCACGGCTTCGTTCAGGTGCCCAGGTTGCAAGGCTGTACTGTGTCTGTCTCTGAAATGGGATGATTGGATAGGAAAAGCCATCAGGAGGCGATTTTGTCTCTCCTGTGCTGTGACACTGACATTGCTTTGTTTGTTCCCTTTTGTTTTAAAACAACGTAGTTTGATTTATAGGAGAAATCGGCTGTTGATTCTGTAAAGTGGAGCACACATAGGAGTAATCAGAGATCATCTCGAATTGTCTCAGACCGCCTCTGTGAACAAGGTCCCAAGACCAAAGTCTTAGCTGCATAGAGCTTTTGGCCTCCTCCCTCAGGGGCCTCTGTCCACCAGCCATCTGTGTTCTCAGGAGTTTCGGGTATTTTTCTCAGGGCACTGGAAGTTCTTGTATGCACAACTTTCTGCTGACTTGAGCATTAGGCCTTGTCTTAAAGGCCTGCTCCCTGGGATGGTCCCTCGAGAGTTGGGGGCTTAGTAGGCAGTAGCAGCGGGACTGGGCCTCTCAGCTTAACTCCTGTGTGCTTTCCTGCCTGGGCGGCCCTACCTCACCCTTCCGCTCCAGGTGTGGGCTGCTGGGGCGGAGACAGGCGGGGAGTTGGCCTTCCGCCCTTCAGTCATGCTGTGGTTCTGACCAGAGCTCTAGACTTGGGGACACTAGGCTATCCTGCCCGTCAAGGCTGTTCCTGACTCACGCCTCTAGGATTTTCTGTTTAGGTCCGTTAGGATGCACGTATGCAAAGCAGGGTGTGAGAGGTGGAAAGTAAGGTCAGGAAGATGGGCATGGGCACTCTGCAGAGATCACTGTGTGCCAGACATGAGGTGTGGTGGGTGGTGTGGGGGTGTGGGCCGCCAGGCTGCCTGTCTAGTTAGCTTTCAGTTACTGTGATGAACACCGCAACCCCAAACAACTTGGTGAGGAAAGGGTTTGTTTCACTGGTTTTAGTCCCTCACTGAGGGAAGTGGGAGCAAGAACTCAGCAGGCAGGAGCTGGAGGCAAAACCCCCAGAGGATGCTGCTTCCTTGCTTGTTCCCGGGCTCACAGTGACCTATATTTCCTTAGATAGCCCAAGCCCACTGGCCTAGGTGGTATCTCATGTTGAGCTGGACCGTAGCTATCAAGAAAATGCCCACGGGGTTTGGGAAAGTGGCTTAGCAGTTAAGAGCACTGGCTGCTCTTCCAGAGCACCCAAAACCCACAGGACAGGTCACAAGCATCTGTAACTCCAATTGTAGGGGATCTAGTGCCCTCTTCTGGTTCTGTGGACACAAGACATGCCCGCAGTGCTCATGTGTGTATAGTCTCCAAATGCTCATACACACACAAAAATAAGAGTCAGTCTAAAAAATAGATTAAAAAAGAAAATGTCCCATAGACGTGCCTGCAGGCCAGTTTGACGCAGGCAACTCTTCAATTGCATTTCCCTCTTGCCATGTGTGCTGGCAACCAGGATTAACCGTCACACTGGTGGTCTTTCTACCTGCAGTGGCTCTTATGCTCAGGTGTGGACTATGGAGAAAGAAAGGAAGCAAGGCCCTTTACTGGGGTCTGTCCCTTCCTCGGTCACATACCCTCTCATGTCTCTCCTTCCTGCCTCTGTGCCCTCGTCTGCAAACTGGATACCATAGTCGCATTTGTCCTTGCAGAACGACACAAACAGAAAACACAGCAGCCGCGTCTTCATAGAGTTGGAATGATAGGGGTCTTTTTCATCATCGCCCCTCAGGATGGGCGCCCGCCCTGGGCAGCTATGTGTGTAGGTAAAATGGACCAAGAGTGACAGCTCCATATGGAGGAACTGATGCTCCCCAGGCCATTGAGACAGAGGCCAGTGCCAAGAGAGTCACGTCGTGCAACAACACTTTGTTTTTATTTGTGGTGTGCGTGTGCGTGTGCGTGTGCGTGTGTGTGTGTGTGTGTGTGTTGGGGACAGGCCCTTGCTTGAAGTATCACCTGCTCTACCACTGAGCTACCCTCCTCGTCCAACTTTGATAAAGTTTTAGAAAAGAAAATTATGTAAAAAAAACCCTTCCTTCTTTCCTTCCTTCCTTCCACTCACGTAGGGTCTCACTTTGTAGCCCTGGTTAGCCTGGAACTAGAGATCTGGCTGCCTCTGCTCCCTGAGTGCAAGTGCTGGAATTGCAGGCATATACTGCCATGCCCACCTGTAAAAGAACTTTTAATAAGTCAGTTTAATGCACTAGAGTTTGGTAGATGCCCTAGTTACTCCATCTTTCCCTTTGTGTGTTCTAGTGTCTGGGTGTGTACTTACTGCAAACAGGGGGGTGTAAATATCAAGTTAGAAAAATCACACTGACAAGACCAAAAAAAAAAAGAAAAAAATTCTTTGGCAAATGACCAAATTGGTCACCAGACTAGAAAGGTCATGGGCTGTTGACCGCCTACAAGGTGAGCTTGTGATAAGACAGCGAATCCCTGCTCCATGGGATTTTCAGACTTCAGAAGTTACCTGTGTGGGCTGTGGTCATGTACACGGACAAGTGTGAAGGGCACTCAGCGCCCCCCGGTGCTGGCCTCCAGCACTGAGCAGCATTAACGTGGAGGCCTGACGTCTGAGCTGCGGCTTGCAGTCCGTGGTGCGCAGCACTCAGGCAGTCAGCCATGCCCTTTAGTCTGGAATCCTCCAGGCCTGTGCAGGGGGTGTTGGCTGGGTGACAGGTGACTTGTCAGCTGAGGCAGGAATCTTTTCCAGGCATTGTTCTGAGTCAGCAAGCAGCAGGGGAGAACCCTACACCCTTACCCCCCCCTACCTCCCTACCCCCCCAGCCCCTTAGCCCCTTAGCCCCCGACCCCCAGGTTCCACCCCCACCTGAGGGCTCCACCCCCAAGAGTTGATATCCTCAGTTTCCCTGCACATTGTTCTAGGTTCATGCTCCCACTTGGCACTACCCGAAAGGAAGCCAGGCCCACAGTTCTTAGGTGTGATGGGGCACTAAGGAATGACGGCCACATTGTTTGGTCACCTGTCCAGGGTCAGCTGGGTAGGTCATCTGGTTCCCTGGTCACAGAGTGTCTTCACAGAGCTTTCCCAGGTCTTTGCTTACTCCCCTGAGTGGAGTACAGTGCCATAGAAAGGCTGTGTAAGATCCCTGGATGGCAGTCCTTCCCACCGCCTCTGGGTGTGGCCGTGGCCGCATGAGCTCGGCTGTGCAGCCGATGATGCTTTAGGGGAACGTGTCGAAATAGAAACAACACGGTCCTGGGAGCCGCAGTCTCTGGCACACACATCGTACACCTGTTGCCGGGGCACTTGGTTAGGCAGTGCACCTGCTGCGGCCTGGGGTGCAGCCCCTGGGTCCTTCTTGATGGTCCCTCGTCAGGTGAGGAGCTTCTCAAATAGCCCGTATCTCTGCGAGCCCAGCCTTCAGAAGCACCTGCGGCCTCAGGACCAGTAAGGACGGCAGTGTGAGTCCCCAGGCTGAGTTCTGAGAACTGGTGTTGAGGGCAGCAGAGGGTGACGAGAGTACTGGTGAGAGTGGTCTCTCAGCAAGGGTAGGACCGCCAGATTCCACCAGGGGTTTCGGCAGAGGTCAGTCACTTGAACTGCCTTGGCTCCCTGGTTCCACTGTTACTTAGTCTCCCTGCCCCTAGCTCACTGAAGTGTCGGAGGAGCAGGGTTTTAGGGTAACTCATTTCAGCAGCTAGTAATTTTGAGGAGCTCAGTGAGAATCAAAAGGGGACAGGCATGGACGAGAGCCACCCCCCTCTCCAGCATTGGTTCTCGGTGCTCGTGCGCCTCCTGTGCTCAGTGAGGCCAGCATCCCGAGCAAAGAGGAAGAGCCCTAGAAATGCTAGTGTGCCTCAGATGTGAGCGCCTGAGCCTCGGCCCCACGTCTGACCTGGTGAGGTCTCCAGGTCAGAAGTCTGGGTAACCCCTTTCACCTACCTCTCGCCTTTAGATCAAAGACACAGTGACCATGGATGCCGGGAGAGCCAACAAGGAGGTGGAAATCCTCCGAAAGCAGTGCAAGGCGTTGTGCCAGGAGCTGAAGGAAGCGCTCCAGGAAGCAGACGTGGCCAAGTGCCGGCGGGACTGGGCCTTTCAGGAACGGGACAAGATCGTGGCAGAGCGTGACAGCATCCGGTAAGGGTGCCCTTGGGTGGGTGCGGTCCAGTGTTTCCCTTGTGCACTGAGGGCTGTTGGCAGGGTCAGCGCTGCTTGTGTGTCCAGATAAGAAGGCAGGACTGTGGCTCCCCACGCCGCCCTTTAGCTGACTCTTGGCGCACCTCTCGGCTTCAGAGTTTTCTATTGAGTTTCCTTCCCGCTTCACCTCCAGACATCTTGAGAGTGCGCTACATCCTGTCAAAGCCTTGTTTGTCTTCAAGGGCTGGGCAGAAGCAACTTGAGTGACATGTGTTTGTTTTTTCTGTGTGTGGCTGGACATCTACTGTGACGGCAGCCTAGGTTCCCGAGCAGCAAGAGCTTAGAGGAGGCTTCTGAGTGTCTGTGCCCGGGAGGGGCTCTGGGCAGAGGGAAGACAGGACGTCATGAGACAGGCAGGCCACTCAGGGTAGAGGGAAGTCTCCTGGGCCCAGTGTTGTTCGAGCTAGAATGTGACGCTTGAGTGCAGTTTCCTCAGCAGGGAAGGAAGCATGGGCATCGCAGGTGAAGGGGCGTGTGTGTTCTCTGAGGATGGATTTGGGTGTGGCTGGGTCTGGTCTAGAGAATCATGAGGAGTTGGTGGCAGAGTCCTTGAGTTCCAGTTCTGAGAGTCTTAAATGGAAGCAAAGGACTGTGGGTAAAGTCCTGGGCTGGAGCAGAACTGGGGATGGAGGAAGCAGCACAGTAAGTTGGTCACTGAGGGATTCTAGAACACGCCCTGACGCTATGAAAAGGACAGACCTGTGCCCCGGCAGGGAGGGTCAGGACGTGAGGATAAATGCTGGGTGTTTGGTGTTTGGTGTGGGAGGAGCACTGAGGTCTTCGGGGCGCTTCCTGCTCTGGCTCTGGCTCGCTCTTCGTGTCCCTCCAGAGTGGGATCGTCAGCTAGACTGTGGTCAGGGCGCTAGAGGTTCCGGGCTACAGAGGCACGGGGACCAGCCGTAGGGAGATGGCCAAGTCCAGCCAGTACAGGCCCTCCTGCTGTATATAGACTTGTGTGTCCTGTCTACGTGAATGAAGTGTTTTATTTTTAATCACCCCCCCCCCACCCAGCCTACCCCACTCCCCGCCCTAGTCCTGTTAGGTTTCCGCATTGCACTTAACCAGAGCCATAGAGGTGACGCTGAGTCCTGGCTAAGTGCCTGTCAGCCTGTGGTGACATAGATAGAAAGCCCTGTGTATGGTCAGTTAAGGAACCTATGGGTGTTGGAGCACCAAGCCCACCTCACTACAAAGGAAAGCCCCTCTACTGCCACAGAGCTCATGCCAGAAGAGTGGGTGTGTGAAACGTGGGCATTATTCCCAGGCACATGGGTCCTGCAGTCTGACTGGTGTCTTTGGTTACACGGTGGGCTGGTCGGGTGGGTTCATGCGCTCCTTTTGTGTTTGTTTTGTTTAGTGGAAATTGTTGCCGACAGGTAGTGTGGTACGGAGCACAAGCCTCTCCTCAGTTCTTACTATTCACAGTAACCTGGGCCTCTCCTTCCTCTGCCAGGACCCTGTGTGACAACCTGAGGCGCGAGCGGGACCGAGCAGTGAGCGAGCTGGCTGAAGCCCTTCGTAGCCTGGATGACACTCGGAAGCAGAAGAATGATGTCAGCCGTGAACTTAAGGAACTCAAGTAGGCTTGGGCGTTGTCTGCCTGGGGTAGGGCCTTTGCTTGTCCCCTGTCCCTTTTGGATGACACATCCTTGAGTGCACTGAGCAGGGACCTGTCACCGTGTCCCTTCACTCTGCCCCACTGTGCTACACCACAGAATGGGTTGGAATGTTGGCAGTCCACAGAGGATGGCACCAGCCCGTGGATAAACTTGTGGGGACAGGACATTCCTTTATCCACTCAACAAGAAGTGTATTGAGTATGTGTTTTGGCCCCTGAGAGGCACTGACTGAGCAGCCCACACTGCTGTATGTGGTGTGCCTAGGAAGAGAAAGAGAGGCACACACCTGAGCAAGTGATGTATCAGCAGACGGTTTTCCAGGGAACTGAAAGTGTGGCTGTGTAGTCTCTTCTACCTGCATTGTGTAGACGCCCATTTGGAAGGCTGTGTTGATGACTGGGCAGCGTCCTTTCATTCGTAGCACCCTCCAGGAGGGCCATTTAGACACTTGGTGGCCCTTAGCCATGCATGGAAAGTATAAAATTCAGAGTTTACAGTTGAAATTGCCAGAGTCCAATACTCTTATAGTCTAGATTCAGACTCTACCTGGGAGGCAGCGGCTGCTCACATCCTGTGCTATCTCTAATATGATGAGAGGACATGGGAAGTTCACGGGGGCAAGAATAGAAGACATCCAAACTTCACACAGCGAGCGAATCCTTTCAGAAGGGAGTGACAGCTTCCCTTCCTCCCATTCAGTGATATGCACCAAGATCAATAGCTTCGTTTATTTAATAACCGGCACCAGAGGGAGCTGGGCACCCTAAGGAATAGTTCAGGGCTTCAGAGGCAACGCAGCCCAACCCGGAACAAGGGATAGACTCAGGCATGAAGTCCCACCAGGCAGGAATGTAGTTTATTGGTAGAGCACGGCGTGTGCAAGGCTCTCGATTCACCCAGCACTGAAATAGAAAAGAAAGAAAGATCCATTTAGGGAAACCTAGAAGCTCCTAGTGTGGCTTGGGAGGAAGTTTTCCGTGTTGCTTGAGCTAGAACATGCAAGAAGCACGTGGGTCAGTTTTTTCACTCTTCTTCGTGCTTGTGTTTCCAACTCCTCTCTGCTACTTCCTCTCACTGATGGCTTCTGGAAAGGATGTCCCTGCTGGTGCCCTGGGGACCTTCAGTCTGGAGAAGCATAGGCGTCCCCTGTGGTGACAGGCAGAATATCATGAGCATCAGTGTCGCTCATGGTGGAGGCCCAGAAGGAGGCGCAGGAGGATGAGTAAGCATCCGGTGGCTGAGAGCAGCTAGGGCAAAGGTACAGAGCTGGCAGCCTAGCCTCATGGGGACCAGCATAGGTCACTTATAGGTCAGTTGGCAACATGGATGAACTCAAAGGCAGCCCGGGCCCAGATGCTAGATAGTAGACCACCACAGGTCAGTCACCTGTGTGATGAGGTTTCTTGGTCTTTCCCCCCATCTTCTTTACTGAAAAAAAATTTTTTTAAAATTTGGATAAAGTCCAAGTAGTTAATTTTTAAAAATCTGTTATGTATTGTATCTGAAAGCCTCTCATGTAACCTGCAGCATCAGGTGATTTGTTCCTTAGACCTGAGATTTGAACTAGAGCCTTAAGATGCTAGCCAAGCATTTTACCACTGAGCTTTTGGTTTCTGGGCGGTAGGGTCTTCCCATGTAGCTAGGCAGGCCTTGCATTCACTACCCTCCTCTCTCAGCCTCCTCGCTGCTGGAGTTACTAGCACATGCCGCCGTACATGGCTTCTTTCTAAAATGTTTTGTGGTTCTCTGTTTTACGTTTAAATATATAATACATTTAGTGTTAACTTTTTTTTTAAAGGTATGAGGTTTAGTTGAGAGGAGTTTTTTGTTTAAGATTTCTTTTATTATTTATTTATGTGTACGTGTGTATTTCCATGAGTTCAAGTGCCAGCAGAGGTCAGAAGAGAGCGTCTGGTTCCCAGGAACTGGAGTTACAGGTGGTTGTCAGTCACCGTGTGGGTGCTGGGAGTTGAATTCGGCTCCTCTGAAAGAGCAGTCAGTGCTCTCAAGCACTGAGCCATCTCTCCAGCCCCACTGTTCCCGTGGTGAACTATGGGTATTGACCTGCTCAAGTCATGACTAGAGGACTGTCCTTTTGTGCCTTTGTGTCATTTGGTGATATTTCTAGGGCCCTTAGTCTATAGCTTTGATCTGTGTATCATCAAATAGGATCCATTGCAGCTGCTTGAGGGAGTTTTAAATTAAGTGACTCCTCCCCCGTAATTCTTTTTAAAACTTTGTTTATTTTTATTTCTCTCTCTCTGTGTGTGTGTGTGCTTGTGTGCACGTGTCTCCCAGAACAACTTCTGGGAGTCAATTCTCTTTCACCTTCCATCTTGTTGAGACAGACCCCTCTTGTTTCTGTATGCTGTCTTCTCATGGCTGGCCGGGCTGCAAGCTTCAGGGTGATTTTCATGACTCTGTCTTCCTACTCGCTGTAGGAGTGCCTGGATGCCAGTGCATGCCACCTTCCCCGGCCGTTCAGTGTGGGCTCCAGGCATGGAGCGTGGGCCATCAGGCTTGCACAGCATGCATGTCTATCCACACAGCTGTGTGACCATTGCCCCTCTTTGTGTTTCCTTTCCAAGATGACATCAGCCAGCCTAAATCTCTTCCTCCTGAATTTTAGGTAAATTGGTTCCGTTCTTGTGTCTGGGACATAACACCTGCTTCCATAAACAACCTGATGAAGGACAGATTTGTTTTGTCTAACCCCATGTTTTTGGGAAGAACATAATGGTGTGGGAAGGGCATGTGGTGGCCTGAGGCACTGAGGCCTCTGTTCACTCAGTGGGTCTGTGAAACATAAAGAAAACGGACTTCAAGAAGGAGCTGGGGCGGGGCATGGCTTGACCCTAAGGACGCGCTCCCCAGTGGCCGACTTCCTCTAGAGTCCCCACTTCCTACTTTTCACAACCTCCCAATAGTGCTATCATATTAGAAATCAAAGAAAGGTTTGCTCTGTAGAGTAAGTGAGAGCTCTAATTATCTTACTGGCTCTAGGGACGCCCTCACAGACACACCCACAGTGCTTACTAGTCAAGGCGTTTCTCAGTTGAATCGAGTTGACAGTCCAGGCTAACACTGCAGCTGGAGAAGCGGCTCAGCTGTTAGGAGAATGCACTGTTCCTATAGGGTGGGTACCAGTTTGCCTCCCAGCTCTTAGGTCAGGCAGTTCACAATCCCCTCTAACTCCAGTTCCAGGGCAATCCGATGCTTCTGGATGCTGTGAACACCTATACATGTCTCCTCACCCATATTTTATTTATTTATTTAAATAATTTATTCAGATTGCATCTCAATTGTTGTCCCTTCACTTATATCTTCCCATCCCTCCCTCCCTCCATCTTTCACTCTGTTCCCCTCCCCTAGACCTGTGATAGAAGGGGACCTCCTCCCACACCATATGATCACAGCCGATCAGGTCTCATCCTGGTAGCCTGTTTCCCCTTCCTCTGAGTGCCACCAGGCCTCCCCACCAAGGAGAGGTGGTCAAATATGGGGCACCAGAGTTCATGTCAGAGTCAGTCCCTGCGCGTCACATAACTCTGGAGAATGTACTGTCCATTGGGTAGATCTGGATAAGGGGGCATAATTTGTTTTTAAGAAAGACTAATCAGCCAGGTGTGTGAGGTGTCTTTAGTCCCAGCACTTGGGAGGCAGAAGCAGGCAGATCTCTGAGTTTGAGGCCAGCCTGGTCTAGAGAGAAAGTTCCAGGACAGCCAGGGCTCCACAGTGAGCCCCTGTCTTGAAAAAGACAAAACAAAACAAAACAGACAAATCATCATAGCTCTGCTGCTGAGCCTTGTACATGCTAACTAAGAACTATAGCACCATGCTACACCTCTAAGCCTCTTGCTTAAATTGACCTAAATTGCTTTAAACCTCTAGATAAATTTGGGGCGAATGTCTGTGTTTAGAAAACACTACTATGGAAACCCACTGGTAGTTCAAGAAAGCTTTATCCTAGCTTATCAGGAAGCTTGAATACCAGGGGGAAGAGCCCGCGTTGCTTTCAGGAGTGACTGCCTTAGCTTGGAGCCGTGAGCCAGCGAGAGGGCCACAGCTCTCTGTGTTCACAGGGAGCAGATGGAATGCCATCTGGAGAAGGAGGCTCGCTTCCGGCAGCTGATGGCCCACAGTTCCCACGACTCCGCCATCGACACGGACTCCATGGAGTGGGAAACGGAAGTTGTGGAGTTTGAAAGAGAGACGGTGAGCTGCCTTGGGTGACTGTGCTTGTCCACTCTCTTGGGTGCGAGGACGGACTCTGGGAGAGCAGAGGATGACCGTGTTAGCTCTTGTTTCATGGCTGCCTCCCCCAGGGTAGAATGTATCTTTCCCCCGTAGTCATCTGTCCTAGTTGGGGCTGCTATTGCTGGGATGAACCATCATGACCAAGGCAACTTGGGGAAAAGGAGATTTATTTGTCTTATGTTTCTACATCTTTGTTCATCATTGAGGAAGTCAGGACAGGAACTCAAACAGGGCAGGAACCTGGAAGCAGGAGCTGATGCAGAGGCCATGGAGGGTACTGTTCATTTGTTGTCTTGCTAGATATAGCTCACTCAGCCTGCTTTCTTATAGAATGCAGGACCACATCCAAAATGGGCTCAGCCCTCTGCCATCAATCACTAATTTAAAAAATGCCCTATAGGCTTGCCTGTGGTCTGATCTTAAGAAGGCATTTCCTAATTGAGGTTTCTGTCTCTTAAATGACTCTGTTCTATGTCAAGTTGATGTAAAACTAGCCAGCACACCATCCAAGCTGGGCTATACCACTCCTGTGTCTCATGGTGGTGCTGATAAATCCCATGGAAGGTAGAGGGCTGGAGAGATGGCTGAGGTTAAAAGCACTGTCTGCTCTTCCAGAGGTCCTGAGTTCAATTCCCAGCAACCACGTGGTGGCTTATAACCATCTATAATGAGATCTGTTGCCCTCTTCTGGCAGGTGGGCACACATGCAGGCAGAACCTTGTATACATAATAAATAAATAAATCTTTAAAAAACGAGGGAGGGAGGAGTGGGGGGCAACACTGACAGGGTTGTCAGCAGTGGCTAGAAGGGGCAGGAGAGCTGTTCAAACACATCCGTCCCAAGGACTGAGTGCCTAGCTTGCGGTTTTAGGGGCTTTCCCCTCCCGGCTTGGTAAAGATCTGCTGGTGCTGTTTTGACAGGAGGATATTGACTTGAAAGCACTTGGGTTTGACATGGCAGAAGGTGTGAATGAGCCTTGTTTCCCGGGGGACTGTGGCATATTTGTTACGAAAGTGGACAAAGGAAGCATCGCTGATGGTCGTTTAAGGTAAGAGCTGCTGAAGTCCAGGGGCTGGAGGGGAAGGGGGCCCTCCCACCCAACATGGCCCACCACAGAGAGGACAGATGACGGCAAAGTGAACATGTCGCAGCATCTAAGGACTAACAGAACTGTCTAAAGCCCCAACTGCCCCAAGCTCAACTGGGATGGTCTTAAAGGAAACCGCCTCTTGGCTCCCTTGTACCAGGAGCTGTGTTTGGCTTCTCTGGGGAGCACAGGGGTCAGGAGTGTGTGAGGAGAGTGGGATGTGGCTCTGCCTACTCGTTCTGTGAGACGGTAAGAGGCTGGAGTGATACGGTCCTCGCCAGGAACCCGCATACACCCTGTATCTTTTCATCACTAATCTTGATCATTTGAGGCAAGTGCAAACACTGCCCTGCCTTACAGTTGAGGACACTGAAATGCAGAGCTGGTTCCGCAGCTAGTAAGTAGCAGAGTCAGGATTTGAAGCCAAGCCGTCTAATGCCAGCGACTGTGAGTTTTATAACCCTATGCTCTGGAGACTGAAGCCTTCACGAGCGTGGTGTGCGTGCAGGGAACCTGCTCGCTGACATTTGACCCTGGAAATGGGCATGACAGTGAGGGGCAGCCACGGGTCTCAGGCCCTGAGTGGGCCTCTGCCTGGCCTTGTCCCTCCTCAGGGTCAATGACTGGCTGCTGAGAATCAACGATGTGGACCTCATCAACAAGGACAAGACACAGGCCATCAAGGCACTGCTCAATGGAGAGGGGGCCATCAACATGGTTGTGAGGCGGAGGAAGTCCCTGGGCGGGAAGGTCGTCACGCCGCTGCACATTAACCTCAGTGGACAGAAAGGTAGGAGGCCTCGGGACATGGCGGGCATCCTGTCTGCTGGAGAGGGACTGTATTCCCAGAGTCACCTTGTCCCCAGGGCTGCATGGTGCTGCTCCTAACGCAGCCCAGGTGCTCTCCTGGTGGGAGGTCCTCCAGACAGGTGGGGGTGTCACAGAGCGGGGCTCAGTCCCTCTGATAAGTATAGTTGGGATGGGGGCAGTCAGGCCAGGTCACCCAGTGTCCTCCTGTGGCTTGCAGACAGTGGCATCAGTTTGGAGAATGGAGTGTATGCTGCTGCTGTGGTACCAGGAAGCCCGGCCGCCAAAGAGGGGTCCCTCGCCGTGGGAGACAGGATTGTCGCGGTGAGTCTGCAGGGCAAAGCAAGCTGTCGGCTGCACGCGGGCAGTGAGCCTTGAACAAGAGGTCATGGGTATTGCACTCCATGAACATTTAAAAAAATAAGTTAATTAATTAAAAAAACCATTTTCCTAAGGAAAGTGCTGAGGATATAGAAGAGCAGAACAGTCTATGGGGGAGACAAGAAGCATCTCTGCTGCACACTGACAGCACTTAAGCATCTCTTAAGCATCTCTTAAGCATCTTCACGTGTGGGTGTCTGTAACAGTTTCCCGAGAATTAGTATCTGTGTGATTTGTCTTTTTCCAAAATGTATGTGTGTTTTGAGAGAAGATAAAGCAATCCTCTTGCCTCAGAGTGATTGTGTCTGGTTTAAATATATGTTCCTTTTACTGAATAGTATGCCTAGCTTTTTGTTTTTTAATTATCAACATAAACCCTGTTTGCTGTAAAATGTTCAAGTGATTTAAAAAAAAAAAAAGCAACACACAGAGCACAAGTAGTTCCCTTCTCTCTTGAGTCCACTCTTAGAGATCTGCCCCAGCATGGAAGGCGCCTCCAGCCCAGACCTCGAGTGCTCATGTATGTCTCTATGTGTATGGGTAGGGTGCTAGCATTTGCGTTTAAACACAAGAGAGAGGTCTTCAGTTTGCCTTCTACATCATGGGTGGCTCTCTAACTCAGTCTCCATGAGTGTGTACCTACCTGCCTTGCGAGGCTGGGCTGCTTGGTCATGCATACGTAGAGCTGTCTCCTTCCAGTGGATGAATGAGTTGTTGTCATCACCTGTTGCTGTACGAGGGCCCGCAGTGAGCACACCTACAGCACAGCTGCTTCTGGAGCCCTCAGTCTCTGCACTAAGTGAGAAATGCAGGCGTTTGCTGAGTAGCAGGACTCATGTACGTCAGTTTTCGGCCCAACCCACTGAGTGGAAAGCACATGCTGCCACATGTACACACGTTAACGTGGTTAACGCTTTACTGTGATGATTCCAGAAAGGTGTCAAGCATGTCCACCTCCAGTTTTGTTTTGTTTTCTAGCTTATTTGGAACTATAACATGCTCATTTGTTCACCATGCATTTTCTTTTGGGCTGTATGCCCTAGAGAGATTAATGACTTTGGATCTGCCTTCTAGATTAATATAATTAATTAATCAGCCAATGGTGTTGGGGATGGAAGCCAGGCTTGTAGCATCGTGTGTGCTAAACGGGATGCCTACACCGAGCCTGTCTTCAGCCTCCGTGTGGTTCCTCAGGGACGTCAACTTAGACAGCCAATTTAGGTTGGGCATCTTCGCATTTATAAACAGGGCTCACTGGCTGCCTGTAGCCCCCTCATGGGGCTTCCAGAGAATGCCGTGGACTAAATCCCTGCGTGGACGCCCCGAGTCAGAGTGCACAGGCGTTGGGTGAGCACCTAGGCTGCTGTGCTTTTGTGCTCCATAAGAGGCATGGCTCTGTCAGCCTCACCAGTGCTTGATGCAGACAGCTCCTCAGTGCACATCCTTGCCAGTGTTGTTCAGATTTGAGGAGAGACAGTGCTTAAAAACAGCATGGGCACATGGAAATGTCTTAGAAATGGAGACATCATACAAGGAAAAGACATCAGTTGCCCTTCCCAATATGATCACATTCTGTAGATACTTTGTTTTCAGCTGTTATGTGTGGAGTAGTAGTGTGTGTGTGTGTGTGTGTGTGCGCGTGTGTGTATGTGTGTGTGTGTGTGTGTGTGGTGTGTATGTGTGTGTGTTCGTTCCTAGCACACATGGATGTATAGATGTACATATGCATGCGTTCAGCACATGTGCAGACAAGCAGTCACCCTTAAGAGTTGTTTCTCAAGAATCATCTCTTTTACTCCTTTTTGAATCATTTTTATCTTGAATTCTTTTTTTTTTGAATTGTGATATCATATGCGGCATTGTGAAGCACAATGTAACACTATGATGTGATAGTAGAACATTGTGATGTCATAGATATGTGGCATGTCTTGCGAAATTGAGCATTGTGATATACGACAATGCGCCTTTGTGGTAGCACAGCTTAGCAGGGTTACAGCATTGTGGTAGCACAGCAGAGTACTGTGAGAATACACTGGAGCTTTGTGGCACCAGGGTGGGGCATTCTGATACCACAGCAGAGCTGTAATGTCATATGCTGTGTTGTGGCAGCATCATGGAACATTACGATGCCACTTTGGAACGATGTGATGGTACAATGGAGCTGTGACAACACTATGAGCCACTAGAGACACCGCAGAAAGTTAAATTATTTAAAGACATCAATGTGAGGGGCACCACATATTAGGATGGCACAGTGGAACATTGTGATGTCACACACTGTGACAGCTGCGATGTCATAATGTAGCACTGTCTTGGCACAGTTGAGCATTTTGATATGCCTATGTATAGCGTGAGACTTTATAACATATCTTTTATGTATTCTTTGACAATTTCACACATGTACACAATGTATCTCGGTCCCCTCTGGCTCTCCCTGACAACTCCTACCTGCAATTGCCATGTCATGTGCAGATGACACCACTTCACAGCAGTTCCCCCCCACTGTCCCCGTCTAAAATTCTCTGCCCCCTCTTTTCTATGTTCTCTGAGACTTGGGTAGATGAGACAGATGTTCAGCTTAAGGTTGAGCACTCAGCAGTCACGTAGTCTCTGCACCGTGGTCAGTTAGGAGACAGCACATTAACCAATATCCACTGCAGAGAGAGGCTTCTCTGACTAAGGTTGAAAGCAGCACAGAACCATACATGTAAACATGGGGATTTAAAAGGTAATTTGACAACATCACCACTCAGCAGATCAGCGGGCCTCCAAAGCCATGGTCCTTGACCAGGCTTATAATATCAGATATGCGCTCCCTTCTCTGGATCAGAGCTCAGATTCAGCCAGGAAGCATTTGCTTATCCCCGTAACCCGCGTGCCACCATTACGGCACTCATCACGTTTGCCTGCCAGGTTGATGCTGTAACATCCAGGCTGGGCAATACTATTGATGGCTTCTCTCCTCTAGCAGCCTGCGTAGTGCCTTCTAGCACCATGGCAGCCAGCAGAAGGAAGCTTCCCAGTGAGTGTCATCCTGATTTCTCTATGCCCTACAACAGCAGTGTGTTGTGTCTTCAGCAATAGAGTCTTAACCATCTAGTTGTGAGCAACCAAAAGCAGTGGTAATAGTCTATGATCAGCCCTCCCTGATCCAGAGCTCCCAGGGAGATGTTCCTGGGATGGTAGCTCATACTTGGCACTGAGATTTGAATTTGATAACCCCCATCTCCTATGGGGAAAGCACTGTCCACCCATACAAGGTACCTCTAGTCAAACTCACATGGATAAATTAGCTTTCAAAGTAGTGGATCTCCATAAGTGTTTTCGGTTAACTCACGTCTCAGCCCTCTTCTCTCCTGTCTCCCTCTCCGAGTTCTCCCTTGAACCTTTCATCTCCATTGACCTTGTTTTTTGAGACAGGCTCTCTTGTTGCCCTGGATTTTCCAAGTAGGCTGTGGTGGTGGCTGGCCAGTAAATCCCAGAGGCTACCCGTATCTATTTCCCTAGCACCTATATCACCGGTACGTGTCACCATATCAAGCTTTTTACGTGAGTTCTGGGCATCAAACTCGAGGGTGCATGGCAAGCACTTCAAGTGGGTGCTCTCCCCAACTACCCCCTTCAAACTCTTGACTTTGAAAGAATTATAGGGTCTAATGGAGTTGTAACGATAGTACAGGGAGGGCTTGTGCGCCACCGCGCTGTACCTCCTGTGTCAAGGCCAGCATGCTGACGCTGGTGTGCTGTGTATGCATAGTTCTGGGTGGGTTATCACAGGTAGTTTTGTGTAGACACTCCAGAACGTGTGTGGAAGTGTTTATCCACCGTACAGGCTGCCTTCGGCCCCCTCTTTGTAGCTATTCCCTCCTACACCCACCGCCTCCTAACCTGGCAATTCTGTTGTACTGCAAATGACATCATATAGTGTGTGACTCCATCAAGGCTTTATTCACTCAACAGCATCCTCTGAGAGCCTCCAAGTGTTCTGTCCCGCTAATTAGTTCTTCGCATTAGCAAGTGTTTCTGTGGCCTGAGTGTGGCACGTTGTAGGCATTCACTCCTTCACAGGTTTGTTTGTTTGTTTTTGGTTTTGTTTTGTTTTGTTTTGTTTTTTGAGAAAGCTTGACCATGTCTGTGAGGGATGAGGACAGATTCCAGGAGAGGGTGTTGAATCTTTTGGACAGTGGCAGTGCTTCCTTTCCTGTGGCACTTTCTATGTCACAAAGGCTTCTCATAGCCATGGTCTCCTTTCCATTCTCCACCCACTTCTGGGAGGCATATGTATTTCCTGGCCACTTAGCCATGAAGAATTGGGCTGGCTTCACACAGCAGGATGTCTCCTGGGGGTCCCCTGTGTTCTGGGGACCCACCTAGTGTGATTTAGGACTGTATCCCACTTGCGTCAGAAGATACCTATCTGGCTCCAGGTGCTGCTAGGGAGGGTCTTGCTTTCCTTAACTAACCTCTGAGTTTGGCTCCTTATATAAATAGTCCCAGGATGGGCAGGTGGGCCCAGCCCCTCGCCTAGCAGCCTGGGATCACTGAGGCTGCCCCATCAGTAGGCCTGACCAGCTCTCTCTTTGGCCCTAGATCAACGGTATTGCACTGGACAATAAGTCTCTGAATGAATGTGAATCTCTGCTACGCAGCTCTCAAGACTCCTTGACCCTCTCCCTCCTGAAGGTGGGCACTGGGCACTTCGGCCGCTGTTGGGAGGGACCTAAGTGACTTCTAAAAGGCACCAGGATCCTTGGGGGGAAATATATTGGTTTTCAAATGCAGGGTGTAGGAAACCTGACTAGATATAGGTTGAGAAACAGTCCTGTTGAGAACAGCTGGGCACGTTTCAATCAGGAGTGGACAATGTGACAGCCCTAGAGATGGCTAGCTTCCTTAGGTGTGGCAGTGGCCGTGGAGAGAATGGCCCTATGTGGTGGCCTGCTCGGAAGTTCTTAGCTGAGGAAATGCCTAGATATAAGATGAAGCCGATAAAGATTATCTGGCACAATGTTGAATCCGGTGAGTGGGCTTATGGGCACACATTATACTTTTATATCCGCTTTTCTACATAGTTGAAAAGGTTAAAAATAGAAGTTTAGGAAAATGAATCTGTCCCATTCACTGAGAGATGCTTTCTAAGTTACTCTTAAATTGATAGATTTTGGGGGACTGTTTTAGGTCTTCAGACCATCTGGGCTGGCAGATTGTTCTTGTGGGTCCCTTCATGTGAGCCCACCAGCCTGGATTCCCCCTGGTGTTGACACTTTGCATTTGTGGGTACAAGTGAGGAGCCATTGCTGCTGCATAGCTTAAGGGGGGCGGTCACTGTTGATGTTGTATACTGTGTGGGTTTGGACCGGTGGCTCTCAACCTTCCTAATGCTGCAACCCTTTAATCCATTTCCTCATGCTGTGGTGATCCCCAGCCATAAAATGTCTTTTGTTGCTACTTCATAACGGTAATTTTGCTGTTATAGATTGTAAGATAAATATCTGATATGCAACCCCAAAGGGGTCGAGACTCACAGGTTGACATGTGCACTAACATGTGACCATCATTAAAGTACTGGGAGTTTCACTGCCCTGAAAATCTATTTCCTGCCTGGTGGCTGCTACTCTCAAACCTCCAAGAACCACCAATCCTTTTCCTGTCTCTAGACAGCTGCCCTTCCAAGAACACCGTGTTGCTGGAGCCCCTTTCCACATAGGCTTGCTCACACTCACGTGGTTCTTCCTGTGTCTCTTTGTGGTGTGTCTCACCTCTTAGCCCTGGTTAGTTTCCTGTTGCCTGGGTTACCATGAATAATTTACCTTTTGCTTAATGGTCCTTACACAGTGTACAGGTGGCTGCAGATAGTGCTCAAAGCCAACAGGATTGTATCGCTTTTATGAGTTCATGAGAAAACTTCACTGTTAGACACTGATAGGTCCATGTGTCCATGTGTGCCCACTGTGTCTGTCTGTCTGTCTCAGGGAGTTGTGGCTCCATTCTGGGGATGGTTCCAGTGGCAACTGTAAGCGATGACATCTCATCTTCTCTCTCTCTCTCGCCCCACTGCATCCCTGGCTCAGGTGTTTCCCCAGAGCTCCTCATGGAGTGGCCAGAACATCTTTGACAACATGAAGGACTCAGATCGGATGCTGAGTTGCCGAGCCCATGGCCCTGAGGTCCAGGGACATAACAAACGGAACCTGTTACAGCACAACAACTCCACGCAGACGGACATCTTCTGTGCTGACCGTCTGGAGGACAGGAAGGAGCTGGGTGTCCCCGGAGGCAGCAGCTCTTTCCTGCACAAGCCATTTCCCGGAGTCCCCTCTCCAGCCTCCCCCCAGGCCTGTCCTAGCACCTCTGAGCGCAGTCTGAACTCTGCAGAACGTGGCTACGGGCTGGTGGATGTGCAGAACCAGCGGCCGCTGCTGTCTTTCGAGACTGAGGCGGGCCCCTGTGGGGCAGTAGAGGCTCCCTTGGATAAGATAGACCCTGAGGGCTCTAACAGTGGCGGGACCTGGCCCAAGGCTATGCTTGGCTCCACAACAGGGCCTGAGAAGCTCTCCGTATACAAGAAACCCAAGCAAAGGAAGTCCATCTTTGACCCAAATACTTTCAAGCGCCCACAGACACCCCCCAAAATAGACTACCTGCTTCCCGGCCCTGGGCTTGCTCACTCCCCCCAGCCCTCCAAGAGGGTAGGGTCTCTGACACCCCCAAAGCCCCCCAGGAGAAGTGACTCTATCAAGTTCCAACACAGGCTGGAGACCAGTTCTGAGTCAGAGGCCACTTTGGTGGGCAGCTCACCTTCCACCAGCCCTCCGAGTGCCCCACCCCCCAGCGTGGACCCCGGGGAACCCCTGCATGCTTCACCCCCTCGCAAGGCCAGGGTCCGTATCGCCTCCAGCTACCACTCTGAAGGGGACGGAGACACCTCCTGCTTGCCTGCCAAGAAGCCCTGTGATGAGGACCTCACCTCCCAGAAAGTGGACGAGCTGGGGCAGAGGCGGCGCAGGCCAAAGTCTGCTCCTAGTTTTAGGCCCAAGATCGCTCCAGTAGTGATTCCTGCTCAGTGCCTCGAGGTAGAGGTTGGGCTGGGGCACGGACAGCTGGGGTGGGAGCCTGCAAAGTAGCCTGACACAGTTTCCCAGGCTCGTACAGAGCCGGTGCCTCTGCCATTGGTGTGTACCTTCAGGAGGGGATAGGGTATGGTGGTGGCGCTCGCCTTTAATCCCAGCTCTCGGGAGGCAGAGGCAGGCGGATCTCTGTGAGTTCAAGGCCAGCCTACTCTATAGAGTGAGTTACAGGACAGCCAGGCATGTTACACAGAGAAACTCTGTCTCAAAAAAAGTCAAAACAAACAAACAAACAAACAAAAAAAGCGGCTAGGGTGGCAGGTGGATGCCAGTGAGTAACAGCCTCCTTAGGAGCTGGGACAGGGTCATGGGACATGCATGGTAGTGGGAAATGTCACCAAGAGAACACTTACCTGAGCATAATATTTGGTTTGCTTTTTTTTTTTTCAAAAAAAAATTTTTTTTGGGATTTATTTATTTTCATGTGCACTGGAGTTTTGTCTGCATGCCTATTCCTGTGTGAGGGCACCAGATCCTCTAGAACTGAAGTTACAGATGGTTGTGAGTTGCCATGTGGGTGCTGGGCATCAAACCTGGATACTTTGGAAGAGCAGCCAGTGCTCTTAACTGCTGAGCCATTTCTCTAGCCCATTGGTTTACTTTTGAAAGGAGTTTTTGAGCTTGTTAAAATAAATAAATAAACAAACAAAGAAATGTAGCCAAGTGACAAGTGACAGATGGCTTAGAGCTGAAACTCTTAAGGCACAGCGCACGCTGCTCCCTGCACATCCTGTAGCATGTGTGTCTTCTCACCTGCCACTCCTACAGACTGTTTATTTGAAAGGCCGATTCCTTGTCTGCATTTGCCTTCTGATGGGTTGGTCTGCTTCCGGGTGTGGGGCCACGTGGTTGGGCAGTGTCTCTTCCCACTGGCACTCCTTAACCTGAGTGGGAGGATCTGGTGGGGCAGAAGGCAGCTTGCAAACTTACTGACTGTTCACGGTCCCTAGCAGACGCTCTTGCCTTTGATTTTGCAGGAGCAGCAGGAGTGTGTTTCGGCCAGTGGAGAGCTCTCCCCAGAGGTCCAGGAATGGTCCCCGTACTCACCAGGCCACTCTAGCCGGCATGGCAACCCCTTGCTCTACCCCAACCGGCCATCTGTGGGTGAGCTGCTGGGACAGGAAGTGGGAACAGGGTTGCTGTGTGCTCATAGGGATGTGTAGTCTGTTGAAAGGGGATATTCAGCCTGTAATTGCTGCCCTTTCTGCAATTGTCGGTCTCGTCTCTATTGAATGTGCTCTTTGCTCATTGCGATGGGTCAGTTCTTTCTTATGCTTGGGGAAAGGCCAGTAGTCAAAGCATATGACTTTTAGTGGCTAAAAGTCTCTACCTAGAGTCCTTTTCCCCAAAGATGGTGACCGCCTGGGTGTTTGGGGGGGAGGGTACGTGCCAGACCAGGGCTGTCAAGGTGTTTTGGAACCACTGTTCTGACCCAGTTCTTTCCTAGGCACTGTTCCCCGGAGTATGACTCCCAGCACCACTGTGAGCTCCATTCTGCGGAACCCCATCTACACTGTACGCAGCCACAGGGTGGTTCCCTGTGGCTCTCCACCTGTGCCCCGTGATGCTGGCCCCCAGGGCTTGTCTCCCAGGTATGCCCAGGCACCTACACTTTGCTGCATATCAGCTGTCCAGTCTCCTGGTTAGAGAGCTGTTGTGGCACAGAGGTCTATGAATGGAGAAGCCTCTTGGCTAAGCTGGGAAAAGGCTGAGGGAGCGGTGCTGCCTTAGAAGATGCTGTGTGAGCTCACCCTGCTATTCAAAGGATAGTGATGCACATCCGTGCCAGTGCTGAAATTTCAGTAGAGAAGTTATTCTGACTAGGCAGAACACCAGTTAATTTATTAAAAAAGGAACCTGAAATTAAGAAAAAGAAGAGGTGGGCATGGTGCTCAGGATGACCCTATTCATTCATTTGGCAATTTTAAAATGAGTGCCTGGTATCTTCCAATGGCTGTTTTGGTTTCAAGGGCGGACATTGGTAAACTTGAAAAGCAGCTTACCAATCATGGGGCTTTGTGCTCACTGTCGAAAGCAGAGAGTTGAGCATGTGCACAGTGACAGCATGTGCTGTTGAGTGGCCCCAAGACCGGGAAACAGGGTGGTGGCCAGCCTGTGGCTGGAAGGAATGTGTCTAGGAAGCTGAGTGCTTGCAGAGGCTACTGTGGCGTAAGAGCAGCTGTTGTGACTAGAAGTAAAGACCAGCCATAGGTAGACGTCTAGCTCAGTGACTGAACACCTGCCTACATCCACGGGGCCCTGTGCCTCAATGTGGAAAAAAAACAAAACAACAGCACCCATATAAAACTTTGGGAGGAGCCTCTGAAAGGAGACCTGCGGGGCTGAGGGCTGTGCGAGCGTGCGGGGCAGGGTTGTGGCAGGAGGGGGTGGCTTCGCAGGCTCCAGGGAGTCGGGAAGAGGCCTAGACTAAGGCACGGACTCTGGAAGGCCTACAGGGGAGAGCTCTGTGGAGTTTGAGGCGGGGATGCGACGTCATCTTTGTGCAACCTAAGCCATCTCCTGGGACTGACTGCAGAGCGGCCGGATGTGGGTGGTCCCTGGGTGCTACCCACTTGGGTGCTGCCCACCAGCTTCAGTTTCTTGGGCATGCTGTCCTGACTGAGATACACCCCCACTCTCGCCAGGACCCTCTCTGTACATCCAGCCATCCCCAGACCATTTCCCCAGGCCCACTGAAGGCAGTGCTGTGTCTTTCCTGTCCATCCAACTATGGTGTCCATCCATACCAGCCCTTGTGTGGTCCCCCTGCTGCTTACAGGGCCTTAATAGATGCTGTCCGTGAGAGGTGACTAGGGTCAGTGTGCTATCCTAGGCAACAGCAAGGACACCTCACTCTTCTGTCTTGGGGAGGTCTGTGCCGCTTGTGGTGTTTCTCCCTGGCAGTCATGTCTGGTCTTAGTCCTTCTCCAGGGCTTCCCATCTCTCTGATTCACTCACAGTGTCCAGCACCAGGGACGCCTCAGTCTGGACCTGAGCCACAGGGCCTGCGGTGACTACTCTGAGATGAGAGCCTCCCAGGGTTCCAACTCCCTGCCTTCCAGCGCCCGCCTTGGTAACTACCGCCGGTGCTCGCGTAGAACCAGGCCTCTGGGTGGGCTGCCCACGTGACTCCTTGCCCTCCAGAGGCTGAGCTCAGCCCCCTCCCCTGGATGTCTGCTATCTTGCGACCTGGCTGTCCTATGAGTAACGTTTTCAGAGCCACTGCCTTTGCCTGCAGGCTCCATGATGGTCGTTCCAGGTGACCTCTTGGTTGGAGTCTTGTTTCCTGACCCTGATGAGTTAGTCATTCTGGGTGTCCTGTATGGAGACACACTTGGTGGGGGAAGTGTAACCCAGAGGGGAGTGTCCTGTTGCCTAGTAACAAGACCAGGGAGAAGGGTTTCAGAGACAAGATGGTGTATCTGTGGCAGCAGTTAGGTTGCTGTTGCATTTTGGGGCTTGAAGGACGGAATGTGCTTCTGTTCTAGAATATTCTGGGTCTACTAAGTTCCTCCTAGCATGAGGAGCGAGCTGTCTGCTCCTCTGTAGTTCTCCATGGATCATTTCCCTCAGGGATAGCCAGCAGGCTACTGAGCTGACTACTGAGTGGCGGTGAGGGTGGAAGGATTCTGTTTAGTCACTCGGCCTGACACCATGTCTCCTCCCGGAATGACAGGGTCTTCCAGTAACCTGCAGTTCAAGGCAGAGCGGATTAAGATTCCACTAACCCCGAGATATCCCCGGTCTGTCCTGGGCTCTGACAGAGGTAAGAACTGGGAACCCCTTCCTGTGCCTGCTCCCCTGGGTCCCCTTCTTCTCATCTCAGTGGGTTGGTGAAGGTTGACTGAGCCTAGCCCTCATCTGTTGCTGTGGGGGACAGGTGACAATGTCGAGACCACCGTCAGGGCCTGGGTCACAGGGCGAGACCCACACGGCCTATGTCTCGATGGCAGATCTGGCCACGTCCACCTCTCCTCTCTTGGCAGGTTCATTGTCACATTCTGAATGCAGCACTCCTCCCCGGTCCCCACTGAACATCGATACCCTGTCCTCCTGCAGCCAGCCTCAGACCTCAGCCTCCACATTGCCCAGGATTGCTGTCAACCCTTCGTCCCATGGGGAGCGGAGAAAGGACAGGTGAGTGTAAGGAGCACCTGTGGCTAGGGCAGTCCGGAGAGCAGTGGGCCTGGTAGAAAGAGCAGGAGCTGGCGACACAGCGGGTCAGGTATGGGTGGCGGGGACGCAGCAAGGTGGGCTCCTCCCCGAGCAGTGACTAAGCTAGGGATGGCCTAGTGGGCGGCAGGGATGTCGGGATGCTGCTGCTGCTGCTGCTGCTGCTGCTGCTGCTTGTCAGGCCCATTTACAACACTGTTAGAAAAGTCTCAGTTGCTTGAGTGTTCCAACAAGTAGCTCAATTTTACAAAAGTGGACTGTGTCCAGATTACCCATGTGAGCTCTATAGTGACTGGCCTGACTCAGCTAGAACCGGGACTCATTCTTGTCGCTTGGGGTTTGACCCCGAGTACAGTTTGCTGCAGTTTTGGGTTCTTTTCCCCTGCCCCCAAAGTTTCTTTGTTTGTTTTTTTTGGGGGGGTAAGAGGGGGCAAGGGTTTAGTTTCTTTCTGTTTTTATTTTTTGAGAAATGAAACATGCATAAGCAGGTATATATGTCTGTGAGTTCCAAGACAGCCAAGTAAGAAGATCCTGTCTCAAAAAACCTAAATAAATAAACCAGACCACATTTGATTTAAACATCTGAATTTGTAAGAAAAACCCAGTGAGTATTAACTGGAGATGTATCTAATGCCAGGCTCTGTCCTGAGGCATGAGCCGCAGGACCTAGGACAGTGTTCAGGGGTCCTTTGGGTATGACGCACATGACAGCGCGGGGCGGGGGGGGGGGTGGGGTGGGGGGTGGGGTGGTGGATTTGCTGAGCTCAGGTCTGCCTTCTCCAGATGAAGTGTGTCCCTCAGAAGTAGAAAAGGCTTGTCACAGGGGTCACAGGGGTCACAGGGGTCACAGGGGTCACAGGGGCCATGCACTCCATCAGCTCCCTGTTTTGGGAGTGCCTGTGTGAGTGAGTTCTGCCCTGCTGGGACTTACTGTGGCAGGAGAAATGAATGCAGCCTGTGTGACCCGAGCAACAACTTCCTAATTAAAGGTAGTCAGTCTCTTTTATCCAGAACCCAGAGATCCCTACCAGGCATGAGAGATAATCAGGAAAATGGAAAAAGTAAAAAGAAGAAAAAACTCATACGTGGCCAGTCCAGCCAGCGGTTCAGTTGGGCTTCAGCTTTTGATATACATAGTAGAAATGTTTGTGTCTGTTTTATACACAACACAGCTCCTTTATTGTGTGCTTTTAATATTATTAATTAAACTTAATAAACTTGACTTAAAAAGGAGCTTGGTTGCTCTGAGGAAACTGTTGTGATGGTGTAAAGAAACCAGGGCAGTAGGAAGGCGGGAGAAGTAGAGGCTGTTCCCTCCCTGCAGAAGCCATGCTCGCTTGAGCCCCTCTGTACAAATCTGTCCGTTCATAGATGCTGACGCAAACAGAAATACTGACATACACATGTACATAGGTCACTAGAGGTGGGGTTTTCCCACCCATAGTGTGTTTTCTGCGTCTTTCCATGTCAGGAAACCCTGATTCACAGGGTCATTTGGAACAGTTTGTGTGTGTGTGTGTGTGTGTGTGTGTGTGTGTGTGTGTGTGTGTGTGTGTGTGTTGAGGTATGTGTTCATGAGACAGGTGCCCATTGGAGGTCAGAAGAGGGCATTAGATCCCATTGCACTGGAGTTACAGCTGGTTGACAAATGAGCTCAGGGCGTGAAGGAGCAATACACTGTTAAGTGTGGAATCGCCTCTCCAGCCCCCGCTTCCTGGCTTTTATGTGACATTGTGAGACTAGGTCACCCACTTTTTTTTTCTTTCATTCTTTCTTTCTTTCTTTCTTTCTTTCTTTCTTTATTTTTGAGACAGGGTCACTCTGTCTGTAGCCCAGGCTGGCCTCGAACTCAGAGATCTGCCTGCCTCCGCTTCCTTGAGTGCTGAGATTACAGGTGTGCACCACTACACCCCAAGGAGCTAAACACACTGTGTTAATGTGGACAGAGGAAAGGGTAGTCACTGAGTGAGGAGGAACCTCATGGAAATGAGGCTCACCTCCTCTGTGTGACTGGCCGTGGCTGGCTCTGTCTTCTTAGGCTGTGAGGACGGTTGTCTGCCAAGGGCCCTTATAACTCTAAACTACCTGGCAGTCTACGGCGTGTGCTGTGGCAGAACTGACTGCAGACGTGGGAGCTGAAAGGGCACAGGAAGAACTGTGGAGGGGCAGGTTTGGGAAGTGAAAGTACCTGGTGGAGGAGGCTGTGTTTGGGGTAGGCTGGGGGGTGCCAGCACAGCTTAGGAAGGATTTCATGGAATGGTGAGATGGCTCAGCGGATGAAGGCACCTGCTGCTGCTGGACCTGGTGACCTGAGTTTAATCCTCTGGTAGGTTGTTGTTGATTTTTGTTTTTTGAGACAGGGTTTCTCTTTGTAATAGCCCCGGTTGACCTGGAACTCTCTTTGTAGACCAGGCTGGCCTAAAAACTCACAGAGATCCTCCTGCCTCTGCCTCCTGAGTGCCGGGATTAAAGGTGTGTGCCACCAAGAGAACTGACCCCACCCCCACCCCCAAAGTTGTTATCCCCTTACGTGAACCATGGCGTGCACCTGTGTGCATGCACATCCACACACACAAATAAATGTTAAGATAATTTTTTTCTTTTTAAAATCTTTTTATTATTTATTTATTTTAATTTTATTAATTTATTCAGATTACAACTGAATTGCTGTCCCATCACTTATATCCTCCCATTTCTCCCTCCCTCCCGCTTTCACCCTATTCCCCTCCCCTAGGTCTATGACCAAGAGGGACCTCCTCCCTGACTATATGGTCATAGGCTACAAAGACAAATGGATGGGACTAGAGATGGTCATACTGAGTGAGTTAACCCAGAAGCAGAAAGACTCACATGGTATATACTCACTTATATTGGGCACTAGCCCAAAAGGCACATCCCACAAAAGTCTTCACTTACCAGGAGATTGGGATAGATGTGAGGACATCCTACTGAGACTCTAGGTAGGAGAAATATAAGATATGGGTAAATAGAAGGACCCAGAGGGTCCTAGAAACCTACAAGAAGAACATCATGGTGGGTGGATTGGGGTCCAGGGGCGTCTGCTCAAACTGTTGCACTAACCAAGGACAATACAATAGTAAACATCAAACCCCTACTCTGATCTGCCCAATGGTCAGGACATTCTCCACAGTTATGTAGAGAGCGGGGACTGACTTTGACATGAATCCTGGTGCTCCATATTTGACCATCTCCCTTTGGTGGGGAGGCCTGGTAGCACTCAAAGAAAGAATAAGCAGGCTACCAAGATGAGACTTTTTAAATTTTTTTAAAAACTTATTTACCTTTACTTTATGTGCATTGATGTGCATTATTTGCCTACATGTATTTCTATGTGAGGGTGTCAGATCTTGGAGTTAGAGACTGTTGTGAGCTGCCATGTAGGTACTGGAACTTGAACCCTGGTCCTCTGGAAGATCAATCAGTGCCCTTAACTGCCGAGCCAACTCTTTAGCCCCAAAATATCTTTTTAATGGGGTGGGGAGCGTTTTACTGTCTGCTGTTCTGAGGCCCAGGTGTGGAGGCCCAGGCTGGGGTCTTCTGTGCCTGTGGATGTTCTCCACAGGGCAGTGGCAGCAGCAGGTACCTCAGGCCTGGCATGACCTGGAAACTCCCTATGGGCTCCGGAGGGGACCCAGGAGAAAGGGGAATCCCCCTGCCTCAGCCTTTGGGCAGGAACAAGAGGCCCTGAGCAGTAAAGCTGCAGCTACAGGGAGGCCCTGGCAGAGTCCTGGGTCTTCTGTCTGTCCAAGTGTGTGGTCTTTCTCTCTGTGTCTCTTCTCCTAACCTTTGTCTGTCATGTGTCTCTTCCACCACAGATTCCTTCTGAGGCTGCCCGTGGCCGCTAGGCCCAGGTTCTCCTCGCTGAGGAGTCTGAGGTTGGCCTGACATGAGGCGCTCACACCCTTTCATGACCCTGGATATGGGAGACAGCTCCCTGGCTAGTAAATGCATGGGCACATCCTTGCTCTGCTGTCCTCAGCCCTCTCCTCATGGCTTATAGCGGCTTCATTTGCACCCCGGGGACCTGTAAACATAGGAACTGGCTATTCTACCGTCTTTTCAGGAAGAGACTGTAATTGCAGAGCCATCTGTTTTCCCCCGTGGGTGTTTTCAAAACCTCTTCCATGGGGTATGCCTGGTGCATATCCCAAGGTGATCCTTTCATCAAATAAAAAAATTGTGTGTGTGTGTGTTTCCCATAGAAATAGTTCATACAAACCATTCTCTGTCTTTTCTATGTTTGTTTGGATGTGCTGTGTTTATATTGCATGGAATTTCAGAAATGTGTATCTTTGTCCAAAGCTGATTGCCATCTCCCGTCATTATCAGAACACCTGAGCTCTGGGCCTTCCTTCACACTGCTGACTGCATGCTGGATCGCAGCCTCCCAATCTATTGCGTTGGGTCTGAGTCCCTGAACTCTTTGGCTCCTTTTTCCAGGCCTTTCCTGGAGGAACCACGTCACGTGAAGGTGCAGAAGGGTTCCGAGCCTCTGGGCATCTCCATTGTGAGTGGAGAGAAGGGTGGCATCTATGTCTCCAAGGTGACCGCAGGGAGCATCGCCCACCAGGCTGGCCTTGAGTACGGGGACCAGTTACTTGAAGTAAGGGAGTAGCCGGTCCCTTCCTTCCTTCCTTCCTTCCTTCCTTCCTTCCTTCCTTCCTTCCCTCTTCCCTCCCTCCATCCTTCCCTCCCTTCCTTCCTGCCTCCCTCCCTTCCTTTTCTTTTTCCCTAAAAAGCAATATTCCCAAGTCCATGTTCACTGCCTCAGTCATTGCCCATCACTGAGTCCACCCTGGGCATCTTCCCAGTTCAATGGTATAAACCTGAGGAGTGCCACCGAGCAGCAGGCCCGGCTCATCATCGGACAGCAGTGTGATACTATCACCATCCTGGCCCAGTACAACCCACACATTCACCAGCTCAACAGTCACTCCCGCTCCAGGTGAGCTTCCTAGGGGCTGGTCCAGGCTGGGATGCAGGGATGAGCATCCCGCTCCAGGTGAACCTCCCGGGGTGGGGGCTGGCCCAGGCTGGGATGGAGGGATGAGCATCCCACTCCAGGTGAGGTTCCCGGGGTGGGGGCTGGCCCAGGCTGGGATGCAGGGATGAGCATCCCACTCCAGGTGAGGTTCCCCGGGTGGGGGTTGGTCCAGGCTGGGATGCAGGGATGAGTATCCCGCTCCAGGTGAGGTTCCCCGGGTGGGGGTTGGTCCAGGCTGGGATGCAGGGATGAGTATCCCGCTCCAGGTGAGGTTCCCCGGGTGGGGGCTGGTCCAGGCTGGGATGCAGGGATGAGCATCCCACTCCAGGTGAGGTTCCCCGGGTGGGGGCTGGTCCAGGCTGGGATGCAGGGATGAGCGCAAAAGTTGATTACTTACCTGATGCCAGTTCCAAGCTTTTGAGATTATTCTTCTAGTAAGGGAAGATGAATCACCTGGAATTTGGGGCAAGGGGTATCCAGAGAGAGGGTGTCTCCTCCTGAAACATTAAGAGTACAGGAGGCTGGGGCTTGGGGGAGCTGTGGTAAACATCAGCTGAGCCCCTGGCACAGGATTCATACTCAGTAGTTGACTCTGTGTGTCAGCAAGCACTGGACACCTGCCTGTACCTACCCCTAAGCTGTGGGTCCCAGGGTAGATGACAGGAGGGGCCACATGTCCTATAGAGCCACCACACATGCCTTGGCAGAGAATAAAATGAGATGGGAAGGGAAAATGGCTTTGCATGTCCTCTAGGCTGGATATCTAGGAGAGGGTCCCTCATGGGAGACAGGCAGACCCTGTGGGGCAGGTGGCACAAGTCCAGACTCCTCTTGTGTCTGTCTTTCCAGGATTCAGTGTATGAAGACGGGTTCTCTATTCACAGTCCGGGCCTGTTGGCCGTGCAGGGAGGGGGACGGTGGTGGCTCTGGCTGCTTGTATGCATCATATTCCTTCTGTTTTCCATCCTCAGCTCCCACCTAGACCCTGCTGCCACCCCTTACGCTACTCTCCAGAGCAACAGTGCTGTGACCCCAGAACATCCCTCTGTCATCGACCCACTGATGGAACAGGATGAAGGCCCTGGCACCCCCCCAGCCAAGCAGAGTACCCCCAGCTCCAGGTCAGCATAGGCATGCTGTGTGCATCCACTTGACCAACTGCCCCTGTGGGATAGAGCCCATGCCAGGCCTCACTTTTTTCCTTCCCTTCTTCCTTCCTCTTTTCTCCTTGCGTGTGCTGCTCCCCTTCTCCTGTCTTTCCTTCTCCCATTCTGTCTCCTGACATCACACCTTGGTCAGCCAGGAAGGCCCTTCAGCTCTGGCCAGCTCGCCCTGTCAAGTACTGGCGGTGCTGTGAGAGGTAGCCATAGCTGAGCTCTGTGGCAGGGAGAGCTGTCAGCTAGGTATGACCAGTTCCTGTGAGTGCACTGGGGGTCCTTAGAGAAGCTAGGGAAGGTAGCAGTGTCAGGAGAGTGTGTTCTCATGGGACCCTTGTGTCAACCTACCTAGAATTGCCACCTCTCCAAAAAGAAAGTCCCACTGTCATGCAGAGTGAGGCAGCTCTGCCTGGAGATCACTGTCCCTAGAACTTAGCCACAAGCAAATTATCACCAGGGATGGGCTCTTCATCCATATCCCAGGCATGGTTGGCAAGGGTGTCTGGCTTCCTCACCATGTTCCCAGCTTTACCTGCGACCCTTCAGTTCTTGGTGACAAGACCCCCTGCATGAGTCGGCATAGACACTGCTTGAGTGTGTCCCTGAGTGGGCTGTGTCTGAGCAGTGGGGCCAAGGCAGGCAAGCTCAGTCAAGGAAGGCATGCCTCCTCAGGCTCTGAGTGACAGCTGGACCAGAAGCATGGGTGTTGCCCTTAGCTCTATTCTCTCTTGGCTTTCTCGTGTTCTCTCTGAATGCTTTGTTGCCCTCTTTCTTCTGTGTCTCTGTCCGATCTCAGCCTCCAACTTTGTACTGAGTCAATAGAGGAGAGCTCGAGAGCAGCTCACCTGCTGGCTCTCTAGAAGCTCAGAGCTGCGAAGCGAGCAGGCAGGGCATGGGCCAGGCCCTCCTCACTTACGCCCGCCTCTCTCCTTGTATATGCTAAAGACTTCATTTGTCTTCCCAAAAGGATTGTGGGAGATACCAGCAAGAAGACCCCTGAACCCCGGGTCGTTTTCATCAAGAAATCCCAGCTGGATCTCGGGGTACACTTGTGTGGTGGGAACCTGCACGGGGTGTTTGTGGCCGAGGTGGAAGATGACAGTCCTGCCAAGGGTCCCGATGGGCTCGTGCCAGGGGACCTCATCCTGGAGGTGGGTCCCGCCACTGTGTTGTCAGCTTGTGTCCTGTCACATGACACAGGATGTAGAATTCCACTTCACCCAGGAGCTTGTCAAGGCAGAATATTTATGTTGTAGGTGAGGGCCACTACCAAGCCCTTGGGCAGTGGGGTGGCCTACTGATACAGCCCAAGTGCTCAGCCTTGACCCTGATCTGGGACAGCCAGAAGGAAGTGCCCAGACTCATGAGCTGGCTGGTTTGGCTGTCTTTCTCTTTCGCTCTCTGGGTCTCCCAGCCCCTGGGGACGATGGCACATAGATGGCTGTCCTAGTAGAGTTATGATCGCTGTGATGAAACACCATGGCCAAAGCAACTTGGGGAGCAAAGGGTTTATTTCAGCTCACAGTGCCATCGCTGAGGAAGTCAGGACAGGAATTCAAACACCAGCTGCCTTGCTCTCTGTGGCCTGTTTAGCCTGCTTTCTTATAGAACCCAGGACCAGCAGCCCAAGGGTGGTCCTGCCCACAGGGTGCTGAGCCTGTTCACATCAATCCCTAATTAAGAAAATGCTCTACAGGTTTGCCTACAGCCCAGTCTATGGAAGCCTTTCCCCAGTCGGGCTTCCTTCCTCCCAGATGACTTTAGTTCGTGTCAAGTTGACGTAAAATTAGCCAGCACAATGGTAAAGACATGGCTTCATAAACAGAAAGTAGAGATCTTCATTGCTAGGTGGGTCCATTGGATCTAGCAGCCAGGAAGTCATATAGGGCGTGGGCACTGTGGAGACCTGTGGTGGGGAGGCAGGTAGAGTCTCGGACCAGGCACCATCCTGGAACCCTCTGAGTACCCAGACTTTCCCCTCTGCCGTCTTTCTGACCCCTGTACCCTGTCCCTGCTCAGTATGGCAACCTGGATGTACGCAACAGGACAGTGGAGGACGTCTATGTGGAGATGCTGAGGCCTAAGGATAGTGTCCGCCTGAAAGTGCAGCACCGCCATGAGGAGTTCACCAGGGTCAAGGGCCTGCCCGGTGACGGCTTCTACATCAGGTGCCAGTAGTAAGGGTCACAGCCGGGGCAGGGGCTCTCTGCGCAAAGTTCATAGGGTGAATGGATCCCCTGAATTACCTGGCCCCAGGCCGTCATTGGCATTGCTTTTGTCTACATAAGACTACAGGAATTGTGAGACCTGGTGCCCCTTACCTTGTGTGTTGTTCTCCTCCTGCAGCCCCCGAGTCCCACAGAGCCCTCTGTAGTGTGTATGGCTCTCAGGTGCTCATGGTACCTGTAGGTTCTGTGGGAATCATGATGTGGGATGGCATCAGCCATCTTCCATGAGTGGCTTGGGGCTGCTGTCATGTCCCCCACAGCCTGAGACCACAGAGTAGGTGAAAACACTCACGAGTAATACTTCTTGTCCTGCAGGTGAGGAGTGACGTGTTTCCATCCAAGGGAGGTGACAGTGCAGGAAGCAGTAGCTTTGATTTCAGGGACAAGCAGATGAAAAATGTCTGAAAGGACGGAGTCCCGGAAGTCTTTCTCTAGTGGGGAGGAGCCCTTAGTGTTAGGGAAGGGAAGGTGATAACCCTGTCCTGCTCTGTAAAGTATGCGAGTAGGCCTCTCGGGACACCCCCAAATCCTTTAAGAGGCGGGTGTGTGGCATGGCCTTGTCAGCCTGTGTTCTCTACTCCGTGGTCCAGGGCCCTGTATGAGCGCCTGGCAGAGGTGGAGGCTGAACTGAGTTTTAAGAAAGATGACATCCTGTACGTGGACGACACCTTGCCCCAGGGCATGTTTGGGTCCTGGATGGCTTGGCAGCTGGATGAGCACGCCCAGAAGATCCAGCGTGGCCAGATTCCCAGCAAATACGTGTAAGTCTTCTCCATCTCCAGCAGGGGCCACCACATGGTGTGGAGCCTCACAGAGCAACACTGTCCTGCGCCGCCCAGGCACTGGCACCTTTGGGAGCTTCAGCTTCAACACACGTGGCCCAGAGCATCCTAGCATAAGTCAGGACAGAAGCGCCAGGGCGAGTCAGGAGGCTGTGATTCTCATACCGATGAGTCCTCCCGAGTGACCGACACAAGGGCCTGCGTGTTCACAGATATGTGCACCCAGCTCCACAATCACTTTATTTACAGATAGACAGACAGACAGACAGCATCTTATGTAGCTCAGACTCAATCTTGCTATGTCCAAGCCGAAGTGCCTTGAACTGATTGTGCTGCCCCCATCTCTTGAACGCTCAAATCATAGGCATGCGCCATCACATCCGGTATAAGTGGTGCAGGAGACTGAGCTCAAGGCCTTGAGCACTCCAGGCAAGCACTTTGCCAACTGGACCACAATTCCGGCTCCTCCAGAGTTAATTTTGAAGCATGGTTTTCAGTTCGGAAAGGAGCCCAATTAGCTGTTACCCTGTGTCACCCTATGTCTGTTTTCTTTTGCTGTAATAAAATAACCTGAGGCTGAGACATTCACAAGAAAAAGAGATTTGTTTTTCCCTCAGTTGTGGAGGCTGAAAGCATGAAGGCGAGTAGGCCTCATCTGTTGAGCGTCTGGTAAAGACCTCATTGGCCACTTTACAATGTGGGAGGGGAACAGAGGGATGGAAGAGATCCTATGGCAAGACAGGAGTATCTTAGTGTTCTGTTGCTCACTGTGAAGAGACCATGGCCACAGCAACTCTTATAAAAGAAAACATTTAATTGGGGCCGATTTACAATTCAGATGTTTAGTCCATTATCATCATGGTGGGGAATGTGGTGACACACAGGCAGCCATGGTGCTAGAGAGCTGGCTAAGAGTTCCACATCGAGATCACAGGAAGACTCTGTGACTGCCTTTGGCTTTTGGAACCCCAAAGTCCACCCCTAGTGACACTTTGTTCAACAAGGCCATACCTCCTAATCCCTCTCAAGTACTGTCACTCCTTGATGACCAAATATTCAAATGTATGACTCTGCTGGGCCATTCTTATTCAAACCACCACAAGAAGCAGGGAGGACTCGGGCCAGGCAGGGAGGACTCGGGCCAGGCAGGGAGGACTCGGGCCAGATAGGGAGGACTCGGGCCATGTAGGGAGGACTCAGGCCATGTAGGGAGGACTCAGGCCATGTAGGGAGGACTCAGGCCAGGCAGGGAGGACTCGAGCCAGGCTTGCTCTTTCTTTCACAGCCTACCATTGGAGGAAGTACCTGAGGTTCTGAGAGGCTCTCATTGATCCCTTCTGAGGGTAGAGACCTAACCAATTTCCACTATTCACAGTCTCTTAGAGACAGACACCTCAGTACTTCAGCTCAATACTGCTACCCTGGGGATCAAGTCTCCAACAGCATGCAGACTCTTGACAGTCACAGTAAAACCCATATCCAAATCACAGCACACACGAACACCTCCAGCCCTGAGCCATTCAACTGCACTTAAAACCTGCAGGTTTGTCTTTCGGCATTTTATGCAGCTGCAGTCACATGATTCGTCGTCATCCCAGCTGTAGTGCCCGTCCCTTCCATGGCAGGAAGCATAGCTAGCTGGCCTGAGCTCGGTGTCGTGGTGGGGATTTACCTGCATCGACGCTGGACTGTGGTTTTCCTTGTAGTTTGGTTTTGTTTGTTTGTTTGTTTTTCCATTAACTTATTTACATCCTCATCACAGCCCTCCTCCGTCCTCTCCTCCCAGGCCCCTCCCCCACATTCCCTTCTCTTCAGAGTCCCCCTCCCCCATGGTGATACCTGAGGGTCCTGGGGCATAGGAAAGGCCAGTCGTTAGGAGGCCTGGAGGGTGTTGGGGAAACCTAGTTTCTTCCCTCGCCATGGTCCTCTCAGAATTGTCCTTCTCTGTGACTGCAGGATGGACCAAGAGTTCTCAAGGAGGCTCAGCATGTCCGAGGTCAAAGATGACAACACAGCGAAGACGCTGTCAGCAGCTGCTCGCCGTTCCTTCTTCCGAAGGAAACAGAAACACAAGCGCAGTGGGTCCAAAGATGGCAAGGACCTGCTCACCCTGGACAACCTTTCCAGTGACTCCATTCCCCTCTTTGAAGGCAAGCTCTGGGCTCATTGCGACGGGCTGCAGGGGCAGGGATGACGCATCTTCACCGTGGTCTTCACAAGGCTCACTTGCCTCTTGTCTGGAAGTGGACATTAGGGCTGGAGGATGGTTCTGAGAGTCTGTCTGTCAGCGCAGCATGCGGCTGTAATCCTCAAGGTCTCCTCTTAGCCACAGTGCTTATTTGTACCCTCAGTGCTGCTTCAGGAAAGAGAAAGGCAAGGCAAAAATGTCAGGGCTTGGGAGGAAGGGGAGATGGCTCAGTGCATGAAACAATTGCTATGCGAGTTTGAGAACCCGAGTTCAGATCCACGTAGGAAAGGCCAGGTGTGGTGCAGCCGTGACCCCAGCACTGGGCATGAAGAGAGCTTGAGGTGGCTCGTGGCCAGCCAGCCTAGCCGAAAGGTGACACTCCCAATTCAGCGAGAGGCCCGGGGTCAGCGGATGTGGTTGCTGCTTCACGCACTGCGTCTGGCTCCTGCCGGCCATGGCTCTGCCTTTCTTGCTTCAGTCACCCGTTCATCAGTGACGTTGACAAGGTCCTTCCTGGTTGGAGTCTGAGGCAGGCTGGAGCTTTGGGCCAGCAATGTTAGAGACCCTCCTGGCAGCTGCGCCTTGTAGGAGGCCATTAGTCCTGAGTGGCAAGAGGTCCTCGTCATCAGAGTGGCTCCTGGGCAGACAGGGTGTGGGGCGCTCGGGCAGTGGGATGTGGGAGTGGTGATTCCCTTTTCTTCTCTCCTTCTTTCCTTCCTTCTCATCTTTAAAATGAAGATCTTACCAGTCAAGGTGGCGCATAGCTTTAATCTCAGCACTTGGGAGGCAGAGACAGGTAGATCTCTGTGAGTTCAAGGATAGCCTGACCAACAAAAAAATAACGTGGCTTGCCAGGGCTACATAGTGAGATCCTGCCTCAAAATACTAACAACTAACTAACTAGAAGCCCAGTGAATGTCCCCTGCCACCATTAGGAAGCTGGATAGACTACAGTCCACGGGAAGATGTGGTCTGCTCGCAGTGGGATTTTTATGCATGCAAATATAACATGTAAAAATAAACACCAGGCCTTGGGTGGTAACATTGGCTCAATTTTGCCTTTTTACCTTTAAGGCCTAAAAGGCTTCTATCCTGCCATTAGCAGAGTAAGTTGCCGTCATGTTAAGGCAAAAAGATTTCACTTGAGTGTCCTGCCTGCTGCCATCGCTCTCCTCCTTCTGGGCTGTGCTCTCAGGCGCCATCTTCATGTGTTCAGTGAGCGGTGGGTGCATGTGGTCACGTCGGCTCTTTGGAAGTTCTGCACTGCTTATAAGAAAAACACAAAAAGCCTTAAAATATTTATTTTTACGTGCATGAGTGTTTTACCTGCACGTATGTATGTGTACCGTGTGTGTGACGTGCCTACAGAGGCCAGAAGACGCTGTCAGATACCCTGGGCCTTGAGTTACAGGTGGCTGTGAGTTACCATGTGGGTCCCGGGAACTGAACCCGTTCCTCTGGAAGGATGGCTTGTGATTGTGACCATTTCTCCAGCCTCACCACTCATTTTAAACAGTTATTAGAAACATATGCTTTTGGGTTACTCTGTTTTTTCTGCAATACCCCTTCTATCATAGAAAAATTCCTGTCTGATTTCCAGTAGTGTCCCCTTTGGAAAACCTATACTGTGTGATGTTTTGATTTCTACTCCTATTTTTCTCTCGCTTAGTCTCCACATACTCATCCTTTTTTCCTGGCCATCAGAGTTCATGCTTTGAATTTCCTTCTAGTTTTGTTTCCTGTTCCTGGGTAGGGTGGGGCAGGATAGAGGAGACTGGATAGGATAGCCTTTATTTCACTTATTGTGGCAGGCATTGTAGCAAGTATGGCCAGATGGCAGTCAGATGCCACAGAAGTGAGCAGAGTGAAGGTCTTCACTTACTGTATAATCAGGACGTTTAAAATGTCGCAGTGGCAGATGCTGCCTTTTGTGTGGGTGTTTACCTGTCCCACCTGTGTTCCTTTGTCTCTTACACATTTCTAGTACGTTGTCAGTTTTCAGTTTGTAGTCTTTTGAGGACTTCAGTGGCCCTCACCACATGCCTGACTGCCTTCTAGCCCAGGCCATCACTTGGACCCGTTTGCTGAGAAGTCTGAAGCACGCTCCATGGTACCTCCGCTCAGCACCCCAGTTTCTGTTGCATTGCTGTGGTCACCTCAACGTGCATTAGTGGTTTTCCCGGTGTGTTGTCACTGCCTGGCTGCTGTTTGTTCCTTCCTCCGGTTCTGTTTGTCATCTTTCTGCTTCCCTTCAGTATTTCTTATAATGTGTGCTTTCTGCTTGGTGACGTATTTTCTGTTTTGTCTGACAATGTTCAACCATTTTCCAGACTTTTTCTTCTATATAGACTCTTAGATTAGTGTTCACAACCATGCTGTGGTATGTCAGGGTGTTGGTACCAAGCTTCCTCTAGATACCCAGATCCATAAGTGTTCTGCCAACTCAGGTGCGCCACAGATGTGAGGTTTGCATATGGCTTAAGTGCATCTCCCACATACTTAAAGTGTCTCTAGATTACTTATAATACCCATTTTGAATATTTCTATCCCTAATTAATTAATTGAATCCATGAACTCAAAGTTGGATACAGAGTGCTGACTGCATTTTACTTAAGCACTTTTAAGATACCATTCTCAGAGCTAAGAGAGATGGCTCAGTGGGTAAAGGAGTTTGCCAAGGAAGCCTGGTGACTTGAGTTTGATTCCCTGAACTTACATAAAGCTGGGAAGGCAGGACTAGCTCTATAAATGTTTCCTCTGCCCCTACACATGGCATGTACACACACACACACATGCACACACACACATCACGCACAATTTAAAAAATGCTGTTCAAGGAACTGGGGAGATAGTTTCATGAGTAAAGCAAGTGCCGAGGACCAGAGTTCAGCTCCCCAGCACTTGTGTAAACACTGTAGGAGAGCTGTCAAGGAAGCCATCCTGTGTCAGCGTCTAGCCTGCACATGCATGCACATGCACACATGTATGTACATGCACACACACACGGGGGGGGGGGCGCGGGAGGGGCTTATGTTTATGGCTCCTGTAACAAATCACTGTAAACAGTACTTTAAAACAATGCATATTTGTTCTGAAAGCCCAGTGGCCGAAACCAGTGCCACAGCCACGTCAAGGTGCCAGCAGCCATCACTGCCCTGTGGAGCGTTAGAGGAGGGTCTGGTCCTAGGCCCTGTGGCTCTGAGCAGATGCTGCCAACCTTCTTCTGCTCGTGGGCACATCACTGTTACCTTGACGGCTCCTTCTGCTCTTTTACATCCCCTCCTCCTCCACCTGTGGCTGCCTCAAAATGTCATGTTCTGATGGCATTTAAGCTCTCAGGAGGCGCATGCTGACGCCCTGTGGGTTTTGGTATTGTCTCTGTTCCCGGCCTCCGGCTTCCCTGTGCTGCCTGGGTGTGTTCACCTTCTTAAGTCTACGGGCTATCAGAGACAACTTTCGGTGGTGGCCGCCGTTGCTCCTTTCAGGCTGCTCCCGTGGCCTTCTCGCCCCTCATGCCTTTAGCTCCCTGAGCAGACGTGTTGGTCTCGTGTCTTCAGCATGGTTTCCCCTATTCTTTCCAACCCTTTTTCTCTCGCTGCTCCAGCCAGCCAGGATGCTTCCCACTGACCTTTGCCCTGCTCTCTGTCCAGCTCATCTCTGGTGCCCAATGTCTTAATTGCAGAAATTGTCATATCTAGTGCGAGAGTTTCCATTTGATTATGTGTAAAAGGTGGTCATCCTCCGGTCAAGGCTTCCCAGAGCTTCTCTGTCACAGCCACGACTCGGCGTCTGCGAGGACTGTCCAGCATCTGGCTGCTCATCTCTGCGTCCTCTTTGCTCTGCTCAGTCTGCTTCCTAAACACGCACAATTAGAAAAATGCTGAACAAAGAGCTGGGGAGATTGTTTCATGAATAAAGCATATATGGTGTGTGTGTTTATGGTTGAGTGTGCACTCAGAGAGGCCAGGGAAGGGCTGGCTTTATTTCTTTGAGACAAGGTCTCTCATTGAACGTGGAGCTAGGCTGACAGTCCTTATGTCTCTGTCCCTGCAATGCTGGGGTGATAGCCGGGTGGTCTAGCCCAGCTCTTTACTTGGTGCTGGGGATTTGAGCTCAAGTTCCCATGCTTACACAGCTTACACACTTACATAGCTTACACAGCTTACACGCTTACATAGCTTACACACCTTACTAGCTTATATAGCTTACACACCTAACATGCCTACATAGCTTACACACCTTACACACTTACATAGCTTACACACTGACATAGCTTATTACATACCTTACATGCTTACATAGCTTACACACTTATGTGCTTACATAGCTTACACACCTTACATGCTTACATAGCTTACACACCTTAGACAGCTTACACACTTACATAGCATATACGCTTATATACTTACATGCTTAACATAGCTTACACACTTACTTAGCTTAACATGCTCACATAGCTTACATGCTTACTTAGCTTGCACACTTACTTGGCTTCCATGCTTACATAGCGAGCACTTGTACCCAGCTTCCTAGACTTAGGTCTCACCCCTCCCTTCCCCCTGCATTTTTGGCTCTTCAGGTTGTGGCTGCTGTGAATACCCTAACCTCCATTTTTGTATCACTTGCTATGGATATTTCTTGCACACTCTGCCTGAGTCCCCATGGTCTAGGCAGCAGCTCTCTGCCCAGGTTTACATTGTACCTGTGCATGGAATATTGCAGAGTCCTCAAGGGAGGGGTATGAGTTCCTGTGATGCATGCCAGAGGGGAAATGCAACTACAAGCCATCCATGGTATCATGTCATTAGTGTTGGATGTTAACACCCCCCCATTCATGCAGTCACACAGGCACACACATGTGTACTCACACACACACACACATACACATAGACATACAAACACAAGCACACATACTCAAACATTCATTCACATACAGACAGACACACTCACATGATATTCACTAGGTTTTTCCCCTCAACCTATAAAAATCAGCCATGGTAGTAAGAGTCATGTGAAAAGCCACAGTTCCAGCTCACTCACTGTAATGGCTGCCTCTGAGGAGGCTAGTGTGCAGGGATACATCAACAATACTGGTTATGTCTGGGCATTTCAAGATCATCGATGTAGACTATAGACCAGCCCCAAGCAGGAAGTAACATATAGAAATCCGAGTAGTCAGCCTTCACATGAGAGCGCAGAGATCTGGATATGATAGGTGTGTTGAGGCAAGACTGTACTCACTTTTTTGTTCTGCCCATGAGGGGTAGGGGTGGGGGGTGCAGTGGAGGAGGGATGGAGGTCGGGGTGGGGGAGGGGTGGGGTGGGGTGGAGGGGGAGTGGATGTGGTTGTGCTTTCAGGCTGCTCTGCCATGATCTTTGATCTGTAGTACTGCCTCAGAAGTATGCAGCCCCCTCAGAGTCCTATGCTTCCTACATCTGCCTGTTATAGTCATCTTGTGCCCTCTTTTGGCCTGCTCTTCTCTGTCCCCATCTTAGGACTTTATCCGGTTTGAGCCAGCTCACTGCAGTGCTCCCCTAACTCCTCCATTCTTCTCCCTGAGGATCCTCCTGCAGCGTTTGTCTGGGTGTCTGCTGTCATTGCCTTGTGGCCCCAGTTAGCAGGAGCTTCCAAAGGGCAGGGCTGGGTGCTTTGTGTCTTTGTTACCCTGAGAAGCCAGGTTACAGCATCAGGGAGGCTCTAGGGAGGCAGTTCCCAGCTAGCCTTCCTTCCTGACCATGCCTTCCTGTGAGAACTTTGCACATTTGGCATGTGTGGGTGTGTGTGCGCGCGCTCGCTTGCGTTCAAATTGTGTGCTAACTTGGGAGGTGGCTTGATCAGTGGAACTAAGCCAGAGGGCAGCAGCTGAAGCCTCACAGGAAGTTCATCTGTCTGACACATACAGTCTGAGCTGGTAGGCCGCCCAGGGGAAGTGGCCCTGTGTTAAAAACCCAGGTCTCTTCTGTCTTCTGGCTCAGATGTTTCCTAAGAATTGTCAGCATCTGTAAGGGCGGAGCTGGCTCACAGCACCACTTCTTCTGGTCCATGGGCAGGGGCCAAAGATGTCATCTCCTCACCTCTATCCTTTACGTCCAGGTATGGTTCATATAACCATACCTGGAGAGGAGGCTATGGCTTCCAGACCTTGGAGGTGCATCTCTAGTGAGCAGAGGACATGAGGAGGGTGCGAAGGATGTGGGATCACCGAGGAAGACCTGGTGTCCCTGAGATGTGGGGTTGGTCCTGATGAAGCTAGGCAAGTTGGTCACCATCAGTGGCCTGGGTTTGTGAGACAAAGAAGACAGACCTGCCCAGGGTAAGTAAGATGGGGGTGGGCCTATCTAAGATGAGCCAAGTCGAGGCATGGCTGCCCAGCTCTGCTTTTCTCCTCTGTCCAGGCTGGGCCTGTGACTCTGTTCCCCTCTGTCTTTTAGACTCAGTGAGCCTGGCCTATCAGCGGGTCCAGAAAGTGGATTGTACCTCTCTTCGGCCCGTCCTCATCCTGGGGCCTTTACTGGATGTGGTAAAAGAGATGCTGGTAACCGAGGCGCCCGGGAAGTTCTGCCGATGCCCACTTGGTAAGGGCTGACCCTGCGTCCACCTGGTGTGTCTGTCCTTGTTCACCTGCCGTTCTGGCCGTGCAGAGTCCACGGGTCCTACTGATGCAGACGGACCCACCTGTGGCCCTCTGTTCTCTCCAGGAGAGCAGGTAGTCATGTGGGCTCCATGATGGCAGTCAGTGTGGCTCTCTCTGCACTGTGCCCTCTGTGCACCCTGTACCTTGACTTCTGCATCTTACCACACAGAGGTGATGAAGGCCTCCCAGCAAGCCATTGAGCGGGGTGTCAAAGACTGCCTGTTTGTGGACTACAAGCGGAGGAGTGGCCATTTTGACGTTACCACAGTGGCTTCAATAAAGGAGATCACAGAAAAGGTACCTAGGGCTTTGGCCCGAAGGCTGGGCTCCTCTGCTACCTGGGACCCTCTGCCCTGACTCTTAAGCATCAGCTAGCTCACCCGTCTGAAGTCTCCTGCTCTCGGTCTCCTTCTGAGGCTCTGCTTTCACCACTAACACACAGACCTCTGGGAATGACCTGGGAGTTGGCAGCACTTTGGGTACCTTCGGCCTCTGCTCGCTGAGGGGTGCTGAGAAGAGCTTGGAGCTCTGGGGAGGCCTTCTTCTAGACCATTCTTGGCTGGGTCCCTGGACTCATATATACAGAGAGAGCTACCCACTAGGTCCCTCACCCCAGAAAGGCCAGCACCTTGGGATCCGTTTGCCAGGGAGTGAGTCGGCTGCAAGGCGTGCTGGCCTAAGTAGCCCGTTCCTAGTTACTCCTCAGATCTGGCCTTTGGGCTTCTTCAGCCACTTCTCTGGGCTGCAGTTCCCTCTTCTGCCAAACGGTGTGAGGTGCTCACAGTTGGAGCTGGTTATTAGGGACAAGCTTCAGTTAGGACACACGCCTGTCAATGGAGGGAGCTGCATGCAGGGAGCCTGTGGTCTTTCTTAGGCCCCTTCTGGAGGCTGAGGGGCTCATGGGATGTATTTTTGTCTTAGCCACGCAATGCTGTGTGCTCCCCTCCCCAGCCACAGGCCCAGAGTCCCCGTGTTGTTCAGTGTAACAGGTTTGTGAAGCCCGGGTAGGGCAGGGCTCTGAGAAAGTCCGCATGTTGAGGTGTGCCAATGACTAGTTCCCACACGCATCTCCGCAGCATCAGTGGGTAGGGAGAGAGAAACACCCCCCAGTGCAGTTTCCCTTTCTGGCTTAAGTGGTCTTCCAGAAACCTTGCTTTTGCTGCCTGGTGTTTTTTGAGTGTGGAGGAAGGCACAGCTGTATGGGGCAAAGATGGGCTCCTCAGGGGGGCAGAGGATAGGTCCCTTTGCCTGCTCGATACATTCCATCTACACCGTTGTCCCTCAGAACCGGCACTGCCTTCTGGACATCGCCCCACATGCCATCGAGCGGCTGCACCATATGCACATCTACCCCATTGTCATCTTCATCCGCTACAAGAGCGCCAAGCACATCAAGTGGGTGTCTGGCCCTGCTGGGTCCCTGCTGGGGGTGGGTCCCTCTGGCCCCGCTGGGTCCCTGCTGGGGGTGGGTCCCTCTGGCCCCGCTGGGTCCCTGCCAGGGTGTGGGTCCCTCTGGCCCTGCTGGGTTCCTGCTGGGGGTGGGTCCCTCTGGCCCCGCTGGGTCCCTGCTGGGGGTGGGTCCCCCTGGCCCCGCTGGGTCCCTGCTGGGGGTGGGTCCCCCTGGCCCCGCTGGGTCCCTGCTGGGGGTGGGTCCCTCTGGCCCCGCTGGGTCCCTGCTGGGCGTGGGTCCCTCTGGCCCCGCTGGGTCCCTGCTGGGGGTGGGTCCCTCTGGCCCCACTGGGTCCCTGCTGGGCGTGGGTTCCCCTGGCCCCGCTGGGTCCCTGCCAGGGGGTGGGTCCCTCTGGCCCTGCTGGGTTCCTGCTGGGAGTGGGTCCCCCTGGCCCCGTTGGGTCCCTGCTGGGGTGGGTCCCATGCTGGAACCAGGGCACTCCCCTCAGACCCTGGGCTTGTACGCAGAGGCAGTGTAGCCAAACTTAGTTTGGCTCCCCTCCTCTGTTTTTGGGCATGAGTACTGCTGGCTTGCTTTGTCTGCAGAGCCCCTGCTCTGTCCTGTCCCCTTTTCCTCTCAGCATATTGTACAGAAGGCCAGAGGAACTGGGTAGCCTGAGCTAAGTCCAGCTCAGCTGCACTCGCTGAGGCCCCTCTCTGCTTGGCTTTTCTGTGCTGGTGTGCTCCTGGTACCTGAGTCTGGAGCTGGCTAGCATGTCTGCCGAAGGCTTTGTCCACGCAGTAGAGTACTGAGGTGCCCAGACTCCCTGTCGGCCCACAGTTCCCCATGCAGCCTAGAGGCTACTGAAAGCACCCTGGGTCCCCTGCCCTACCTGGCCCACCCTGAGACTCTGGACCAAGGAAGGAAGAGGGGCTCAGGGGTGGGGTGAAGACTCCTCTACTTCCCTGGCTGTCCCTACAGGGAGCAGAGAGACCCTGTCTACCTGAGGGACAAGGTGACGCAAAGGCATTCCAAAGAACAGTTCGAGACGGCGCAGAAGATCGATCAGGAATACAGCCGGTACTTCACAGGTAAGTGGGTGCTGGTGCAGCCAGGAGCCGAGGCTTTCCCCAGGTGACATTCCTGAGAGTGACAGCACTCCAGCCATCTTGGTCAGGCTGGACTGAGCTGCCCCATACCCACTGTTGCATAGATGTTCAGGCCACAGACCCAGGCCAGTGTCAGAGATGTTCCAGGTAGCACGGTCACACAAACCGGCCTTTGGGCGTGGCCTGACCTCATCCACAGCATCCAGAAGGAGCCGTCTCAGCACAAAGACCCAGCAGTGTGACCAGAGTGACCCAGGCAGAGCGGGAACCCCAAGAGCCCAGGTGGACCAGCAGCGCAGGCAGCTGTCCAGGGCCAGTCTGTAGGGGATGAGGGTAGAGTGAGTTCGTGGAGCAAGGCCAGTACAGTATCTCTGGCTGCAGAATGGGCCACCCTGTGGATGCAGGTTTCCTGCTTCTCTGCCTCAATTGGATGTAGTCAGCCATTTATAGGAGCCAGTGGGGGCATTTTAGCACATCACAGAAAAGATGAGGATCTAGTCCCTTCTAGTGGGGCCCAGCTGGGTCCCAATTTCAGTTCCAGCTTGTCATAGAACAGTACACCAATAGAAAAAAAAGAAAGAAAGAAAACATTTAAACATGCCCAAACTTATATACTGATGTTTAGACAGAATACAATTACATAAACTTTGTTACTTTTGGAATGTACCTGGCCCCTCTGAAGGTGTGTTCTGCCTACTGTGTGTTGGGGTGGCACTAGCCTGCCAACCTGGACACTGGTCCTCCCCCAACTCCCTCCTGTGCCCTGCAGAGCCTGCTGTAAGGGGGGCCGTCCTCACCTGCCCCCATCCTGCCTCTTCTCCACATGCTGCCCATCCCCCACCTCCCTTTCTAGTCCAAGGCATGCCAGCCCCGGCCCCACCTCCTCTGTCACTGCACTGAGCAGTTGTGAGTAGGGGGATGACTTCTCCTTTGCCCTGCTAAAGGAGCATGGCCACACGGGAGAGAGTCCAGGAGCCCGCAGACGAGCAAGCACTCGTGTAGGCTGTGTTTGTTTCCCTTAGTGGGGGGGGGGGGCATGCCTTACTTAGAGCCAACCTAACCTGCTTGTGTTTCGTGGCCTTCTCCGCAGGGGTCGTCCAGGGTGGACCCCTGTCAGGCATTTGCACTCAGATCCTGGCCATGGTCAGTCAAGAGCAAAGTAAAGTCCTGTGGATTCCTGCTTGCCCACCCTAACAGAAGGCTGTGTCAGAGGCACCTCCATGACCGGACGGTGGGGACAGCTGGCTGGCTCGTCTGTCTGTCTGTCTGTCTGTGGACAAGCTGGGAAGGACCCTGAACCAGAACTCCAGGAACACCTCCTTTGTCAGCCGGAGAGCCACAAAGATTTGGGCCCACCTGGTGGATGGCAGTACTCATGCGTGGGCTTTAAAAGCAGAAACACAAAAGACTTGAGCCTCCCGCAGCCAGCCCAGCAGAAGTGCTGTGGCCAGGACCTTGCTGATCACAAGTTTACAAGCCTTTTCTAAGTATTTGGTTGTCTATGTTTACTTGAATGGCTCCATGTTGTCGGTGCCCAGCCCCTGATCCCGACCCCTCTGTCACTGTCTATTGGTTTGATGTTCCTGTCTTGGGCAGGACAATTCTAGAACCTCGTTTGTGGTGGTAGGTGGGTGGGGTGGGGGGGTGCTGCTTTGCTACAGGAGGTCAGTGGGACCAGAGCTTTGACAGACTTCCTGATCCTCGGTGGCCCCTCTCCTGGAAGACATCACAGCTGCAGGTGCTCAGACCACTGTTGGTACCAGAACCAGTGCCTTGGTGGGGCCGACTTGCCGAGGCAGCGCTCTCCTCCCGCGCTGGGAAGGCAGCTTCAGCGGTCTTGCAGATTCACCTCTTGGCCTTTCCCTTGCCTCCCAGGCCTCTCGTTTCTTCTCTACCTGCCGTTCATATTGAAACATCACGTCTGGTGCCGCAGGGCTCCGTGTGGTTCCTCAGCAGGGGGCGTAGGCGTGCCGTTGGTTCCCTGTAGGCTCTGAGCTGTCCGGCAGCCTTTGTCAGTGCAAGGTTGCAAGGTAACGCTTACACTGGCATGGTATGCCCACTCTTTCTGGCGTGGAACTATTTGTGTTACAGACTTTGAAATGAGAGCTTATAGTTGGTGCGATGGTTAGACTGGTCTATTGAAAAGCTCACCTGGGAGCGTTTTCATCTTGGTTACAACAACACTCGCAGCCTGACTCCACGAGGACATTTCCATTCTTTATTGGCTTCTGGGTTTTGTCTTGTTTTTTAATCTATCCCCACTCCCCGCCCCCACACTTCTGATGCCAGATCTATCCGCTAAAGAGCTGATGTGGTCCCTTCTTCAACTGTGCGTCCTATTGATAGGTACTGTATTGGGCTCCATGTGTCATAGGGGTAGGACCTATATTTTAATACTGTTCCTAACATTTCATTTTACTAGCAAAGAAATCCTTGATTTCATTTTATTCTTTGTAATTCTAGATGTTAGATTGTAGTTTAGCCATTATTGACGTTTTTTTAAAAGGGATATATTTTCTTGCACAGCTGTTTTAAAAAAAAAAAAGAGAGGGAGAGACAGTTGCAGCCTTCAAGGCTGTTCTGTGCCTGACAGGCACTCATTTTCTAGCTCAGACAACTGAGAAAAGCTGCAGACCACTCTCAAGGTCTACGGGACGGGGGCCATTTCCCTGGTCGTAGGCCCGCCCAGCTCAGTGTTCAGCGGGCAGGCAGGTATGCATCTGACGGTGGGAGTGCTGTACTAAAATGTTACTTTGTATCAAAAACAAAACAGACTTCAGTACAACAAATAAAGGTCAGTTTGTGTAACCCTGTGTGCAGATACTGGTGCGAGAGACACCCATTCTCCTCAGCTGGGCTGGAGCCTCTCCCCTCTCCTCGCCTCACCCCAGGACCAGGCCTGTTCTGCTCCCGTGCGTGGAGGCCTGTGCAGCTCCTCTGCACTGGGGCCCGTGCTGTGCTGCAGCCTGCAGTTGTCTGTGACCTGATGTATCCACCTCTGCCTGGCTCCCGGCTTGCTGTCTGTCAGCTGTTGAGCTGTGCATTGGGTTGACAGTTGAGGCTAAGCAGCCCTCAGGGCCTCGTGTTCAGCTCTGTCAAGCTGGGCTGTGAGAAGCAAGGAGGAATGAGCATCTTGCGGGAACCCAGAGTGTCCACATTGGGTGTGCTATCTGAAGCCTCCGGGTGGAAGTGGCTTGGAACCCTGTTGTAAAAACCTCAGAGAATCGCACTGTAGCCCCCACAACTACAGGGACCCAGAAGCAGCCCACCTAGGAGGCATGGCCTATGCTTACAAGGAGCCAGGGCTCAGGCCTAGAGGAGAACCTGCCTCCACTGCTCCTTTTTATTATTTGTATGTGTGCGTGTATGTGTGCCTGCATCCATCTGTGCCCACACTTGCCTTGCCTGTGGGTGTGGATGTGAAGGTCAGAGGTCATCAAGAGTCTTCCATTATCACCCTCCACATTATTTTTTGAGATAAGACCTCTGATTGAATCTGGGGCTAATTTCCTAGACTGTCTAGGATTCTCCCATCTCTACCTTCACAGTTCTGAGGTTACAGATTTACACTGCCTCCCCTGGGCTCTTTTTGGGTTTTTTTGTTTTGTTTTGTTTTTTTGTTTTGTTTTTCAAGACAGGGTCTCTCTGTGTTAGCCTTGGCTGTCCTGAACTCACTTTGTAGACCAGGCTGGCCTCGAACTCACAGCGATCCGCCCTCCTCTGCCTCCCAAGTGGGTGCTGGGATCTGAACTCTTCTTCTTTGCCTCCTGAGGCGTCTCCCCTGCTCTTCTCTGCCCCTTCTGTTTGTAGGGGCTCCGGGGTAGAATGCTCTACCAAAGCGCCTGGCCAGTATGGTGGGCAGACCAGTGCGGGCTGACTTAGCATTAGCTTCCCTCTCCCCTTCCTGTAGCAGCAAGTTCCACCATGGTCTTATCTACTCTACGGAGCTGTGTGAAAGTGTGGCCCTTGAAGGGAGGCGGGGCGGGGCGGGGCGGGGCAGGCTTGCCCCAGCTTGTCCAGAGGCCACAGATGTTTTCTGAAGCCATGGAGGACTAGCACGGCCGCGCGCTATGGCTATGCTGCAAGCAGCCATGAGAGGGGACATGTGAGTTTCAAGGTTTCTCTTGCACACTGGGTGTGGCCACAGCCACAAGAGCCTTGGCCCAAGGTGGTATTGCATGGGGTGGCTCAGATCACCCTGGAAAGGCCAAGCTGATGTGATGACATTCTCAGCCGCAGTGTTTGTGCCCAAGAGAGCAAAACGTGGATGGCCACTTTTCTTTTTTCTTGTGAACAAAGACCTGACAGAAAGCACTGTGAGGAAGGGTTTATTCTGGCTTACAGTTGGGGATTATTGGGTCCTAGTGCAGAAGGCATGGCAGGCAGCAAGAGCAGGAGGCTGGCTAGATCCCTCTGTAGTCAGGAAGGGGGCTGCCCCGCTATAGGACGTCAAAGCCCACTCCCCAGTGACCTTCCCCTAGCAAGGCCCCCCTACTAAAGGTTCCACATCCTTCTGAAACAGTGCTGCCATCTAGAGGCCAGGTGTTGAACTGCATGAGCCTCTGGGGGACATTTCACATTCAAACTCCTACCTGTAAGGCCACTTCCCATGCTGCCCACAGTGGTTTGGGTGAGGGGGTAGCTGTGGAAGGATTCCTACTTGGCACTAGCAGAGGCTTGCAGGAAGTACCACTGTGAGGGAAGAGGACACCCAAGGTCTGACCTTTTCTCCATGGCTAAGAGCAAGTCTTGAAATTGACTCTGATCTAGCCAATGGACAGCACATTCTCCACAGTTGAGTGGAGAGCGGGCACTGACTCTGACATGAACTCTGGTGCCCCATATTTGACCACTTCCCCGTGGTGGGGAGGCCTGGTAGCACTCAGAGGAAGAATAAGCTAGCTACCAAGATGATACTTGATAGCCTATGACCATATAGTGGGGGAGGAGGTCCCCCTCAGTCATAGACCTACGGGAGGGGAATAGGGTGAAAGCGAGAGGGAGGGAGGAATGGGAGGATACAAGTGATGAGATAACAATTGAGGTGTAATCTGAATAAATTAATAAAAAATAAAAACAATAAATAACAAAAAAATTGACAGCAAGGCTTTGGGGGGGTTGTTCTGGGAACTTGAGTGGCCACCCCCTTTGATACTGGCAGAACTAGAGATCTATCTGGGTCTTATATGTCAAGGATAAAAGAGAAAAGGAAATGTACCAAGCGAAGGGGCACAGGGACAGCTGTGGAGGGACGGTCCTCTCAGGACGGGCAGGGCTCCAGAGGCAGGAGCATGGGTAGGTGAGGGCCGCCTTCACTGTGTCCTGCCGTTGACTGTTGAGTATCTTCAACTTTTATAGTCCTTTAATGTACCTATCCTTTGTGTCTATCTATCTTATCTATCTATCTATCTATCTATCTTATCTATCTATCTATCCATCCATCCATCCATCTATCAATTATCTATCCATCCATCAATCATCTGTCTACCCATCTATCATCTATCTATCCATCCATCAATCATCTGTCTATCCATGCATCTATCACTCATCCATCTGTCCATCCATCCATCTATCATGTATCTATCCATCATCTGTCATCTACCTATTTAGGGCATCTCCCTCTACTTTGATGGCCCGTCTATATATTATCTATTATCTGTCCATCTGTCCACGCCCACACACTCACACACATACAAATTTAAATCCTAAGTGCGGTCTTTAATTCCAGGCAGTCCCACTTGGTGTTCTTTTGCCCATGAAGAAAACTTGAAGTGTTTAGCCTATGTTCCTCTGGCAATCTCAGGGTTTTTTTTTTTTGTTTGTTTGTTTGTTTTGTTTTGTTTTTTAGGTCTTACATCAAGGTCTTTGGTCCAGTTTGAACTGATTTTTGTTCAGGGTGAAAGATAAAGGTCTATTTTCACTTTTTCACGTGTAATATCCAATTTTCCTTAGCACCACTTTTGAAAGAGATTTTTTTTCTAATGTGTGTATATATATTTGAAAAATTTTATTATGAAAGCCTTGCAAATAGAAAAGATGGCACACCAAAATTAACCAGACCCAAAGTCTGTTCATCTCAATGAATTTGTTACAGTTAGAACAGCTAGTTACTCTAAAGCTCTGGGGCTTCACAGTCAACTTCACACTTTCACTATGAGATATATTTTATGCACTTGTCCACCACCCAAACCAAAAGTCTCTGCTGAGTTAGAACTAGGAACACTTAGCTGTATATCATAACTCACACTCATTATCTGCAGTCTTCCTCATCCCTTACCACTCCTTTCTTATTCTCATTGTGTGTGTTATAAGCTGTATACGTTACATTTATTTATATATATGTACATTTTTTAGGTTCTACATATGAGAAAATGTGGTTTTCCCCCACTGAGATTACATAACCTCACTTATTGTTAGTCATTCTAAGTGCATCTATTTTCCTGCAGATCTTGTGATTACCCTTTCTTTAAGGTAATGGAAAATGTAATAATCTGAGTAGTGGTGGCGCTTGCCTTTAATCCCAGCATTTGGGAGACAGAGGCAGGTGGATCTCTGAGTTCAAGGCCAGCCTAGTCTACAGAGTGAGCTCCAGGACAGCCAAGGCTACTCAGAGAAACCCTGTCCCCCAAAAACAAAACAACAAAAAAGTTAAAAAGAAAAATGCAATTTAAAAAGTACCTCAAATTCTCATGATACCTTCATCTGTTAATGGGCAACTAGTTTGAGTCCAATTCTTTACTATAGTGAATAAAGCAGCAATAAATAAATCTATGGTAGGATATAGGGGTCTTTAGATATACGTCTTAAGATGAAACGGGTGGATCATGTGGTAGTTTTTGTTTGTTTTTGTTTTTCAAGACAAGATTTTTCTGTGTATCCATCACTGTCCTAGATAGGATGGCCTCGAACTCACATCGATCCGCCTGCCTCTGCCTCTGCCTCTCTGAAATCTGTGCCACCACACCTGGCTTTATATTTAATTTTTAAAAACATTTCTACAGTGGCTGTTCGAGTTAGTGACAGCCATTCTGACTAGAGTGAGGTGCTGTCTCTGAGTGGTTTTCTCTGATAGCTAGGGATATTGGATACTTCAAAAGTTAATCGGCCATTTGCGTTTCTGTTTGTGACTGCTGTCTATGCCATGGTCCACTGGCCCATTTACTGATTGGCAGTTTTATTCCCTTGGCATTTAATTCCTTCGATGTGTCGTGAGTTCTGGTGGTAGGCCCTAGTCTGAAGTGTAACTGATAAAGATGCTCTCCCACTCTGTGTGCTCTGCCTGCTGTTTTCGTTGCTGAGTAAGACCTTTTATCCACCTCCTCTCCCCAGCACCACTTATTTGCTCCAGGGCTCTTTTCCAGTGTGTATTTTTGACAGCTTTTTAAAGATTGTATGGCTGCAGCTGTGTGGATTCGTCCCTGGGCCATCAGCTCTACTTCACCAGTCTGCTTCTCTGCCATGCCGTGCTGTTTCCACACCCGTAGCTCTGCAGTGTGATTGGAGAGAGGGTGTGTGAGAGCCGCCGCACTCCTCTTTCGGCTTTGCTTTCGGGCAGCTTTTCATGTTTATTTCATTTTTTTTTGCTTCCATGTGGATTTTAGGATTTTTAGTTTTATGAGTAAATGTCACTGAAATTTTAAAGGTTTCACATAGAATCTACGTACCACTTCAGTTAAGGCAGCAACGTATGCAGCATCAATTCCCTTATCTTTGAAGATTCTGTGAGTGGCATCTTTTTTCTTCCTAATTTCTTCCTTATTATTGGTGTTTGGAAAAGCTACTGATTTTTGTTCATTTTGTATCCTTGCTAAAAATGAGGTTTTTTGGTTTTTTTTTTTTTTTTTTTTTGGTGGAGTTTTGGTGTTTTGTTTTGTTTCATTTTTTTAAGAATTAGTTTTATGTGTTTGGAAGTTTGCTTGTATGAGTGCATGTTCAGTGTGTGTGTGGTGCCTGCAGAGGCCTCTGGATCTGGAATTACAGGTGGTTGAGAGCTACCTTGTGGGTGCTGGGAGCCAAGCCTGGGGCTGTTGAAGGAGCAGCACGTGTTCTCAGCCTCTGGCCATCTCTCCAGTCTGTCTTTAAGTGTCTTTTAAACACGAGATCATTTTGTCCACGAGTGGAGACAGCTTGAATTCTTGTATCCTTGCTTTGCTCTAACAGTTCAAGCACCATTAAATAAGAATGGAGAGAGTAACACTCATCTTATTTTTTATTGTAGAAGAAACACTTTGTATTCCTTCATTAAGCATGTAATGCTGGTTTTTGGTTTGCTTTGGGGTTTGACTTCTTTATTTAATACCTTGAAGTACACACAATATCATTTAGGATTGATGATGATGATGGTGTCAGAGCAGTGATGATGGTGGTGGTCATGGTGTGAGCGAGCATGTGAGTGTGTGCACATGTGCATATGTATGTGCATGTGTACATGTGTGTGTGTTGCACTCTTCTTTGCCTGCAAGTACGGAGGTCAGAGGTTGATGCTAAGTGTCATCCTTCATTACCAGCCCCCTCTAAATTTTTTTTGAGACAGAGTACCTCACTGAACACGGAGCTCACTGTTTTGGCTAGACTAGCTGGCTGCTACATTCCTGGGAGCCACAAGATTCCACCCTCACAGCTCTGAGGTTATAAACTCCAGACCTGAATTTTATATGGGTACTAACAATCCAACCTCAGGTTATCACTCCCGTGTGGCAAACGTTTCACCCTCTGATCTACCTCCCAAACCCAAGACTGTGGCAAATGCTTCACCCTCTGATCTACCTCCCAAACCCAAGACTAAGAAGGAGAGAGTGAGAAAAGAACATCCATTTTTTGACACTATGAAGCCCCAGGTCGCCTGACACTGTGTAGACAGAGCTGGCCTCAAATTCACAGGGATCTACCTGCCTCTGCCTTCTAAATGCTAGGATCGATGGTACCACTGCGTCTGGCCCTGAGTGCCCATGCTGTGTAGTAAGGGTTCAAGTCGTGCTTTTATTTTTGATTCTAGAAATCTTTAAATTTCCAGGTTTCCCCAATGATACATTGTTCATTCAAAACTGTGTTTTAGGGGAACCTGGGTAATTGATGTGGTTACTTGGGTTTTTCTTCTTCTCTTCAATTTTATTTCACTATTGTCTCATAAAATACATGATTTTGATTATTTTGTGTTTGTTAAGGCTTACTTTGAGGCTTAGAATGTGGCCTATTTTATGTGTATCCATGTTTGCCTGTGTGGATGTCTAACTGTGCACCATACGCATTTGGTGCCCACGAAAGCTGGACGAGGGTGTCAGATCCCCTGGGACCAGAGTTGTTCCAGATAGTCTGGAGCTGGGAATCCAACCTGGGTCCCCTAAAAGAGCGGAGTGTGTTCTTACCAGCTGAGCCATGTCTCCAGCCCACTTTCTATGTCAGCGATACCTACTCTGCATCTGTAGGATGGGGTACCTATAGACACGCATTAAACCCACTTACCTATTATGTAGCTTAATTCTGAAGTGTCTTTGTTAAGTTTTAGTTTGGATGGCTATCTAACAATGAGGACGGGATGTTAATGCCACACACTACTATTGTATCAGTGTCTATCTGGCCTTTTATGCCCATTGGCATTTATTTTACGAAGTTAAGACACCCTAGTGTTTAAAAAATGTCTGTTGTAGCCAGTCTTTGCTACTTTGTGCATTTTTTTCTCACCCTGTATCCCCCAGTTTCACCCCCTATCACTAGATATGAGAGAAAGAAGGAGAGAGGGGCAGGGAGAGAGGAAGATACTTGAATCTTATTTCTTTTTGTTTTTGTTTTTGTTTTTTATGGTTTTTTTTTTTTTGAGACAGGGTTTCCCTGTGTAGCCCTGGCTGTCCCAGACTCACTTTGTAGACCAGGCTGGCCTCGAACTCACAACGATCCACCTGCCTCTGCCTCCCGAGTTCTGGGATTAAAGGCGTGCGCCACCACACCCAGCTTTGAATCTTATTTCTTATTTCTTCTTTACTTGTAGCCGGTCTATGCTGCTTTGTGAGTTCTTTTCCCCACCCCCACCCGTTTCACCCCCTATCACTAAATAGGAAAGTAGGCTAGAGGAGAGGGAGATCCTTGAATCTAATTTCTTTCTTCTTGTTTCTTCTTTAAGCATGGCTAATAACAACCTGCGACCAACCTCCCTGAAAGACCAACAGCCACCAACCCCATCGCTCAGGGCCCGAGCATTTGTATACCCAATGAAAAGTTCCCAGAATTCCAAGCATCACACAATCGCAGAAACTGTCTGCAGCTGTAAAAACCACGCCTCTGCCTGAGCACGAGGCAAGTCATAGTCAGCTGCCGTGGACAGTCTGACGCAGCCCCATCTCCTCACTCCTGGGATTGAAGCAAAAACACATTCTTACATTTCTGTGTTTTTAAAGGAACCAAAATTCCAAAATTGTCCCTACAGTCTGTGTGTGTGTTTTGCCTGCGCGTGTGTGTATGTGCACCTCATGTGTACCTGGTGCTTGTGGAGGCCGGAAGAGGGCACTGGATCCTCTGGACTTGGAATTACAGTCTCAAGCTATGGAGGAGACACTGGAAACCAAACCCAGGTCCTATGCAAGAGCAGCAAGTGTTCTTAACTGCTGGGCCATCTCTTCAGTCCTGCATCTGTATTTGTAGCCATGTCTCCCTTTGATGCCTGTTTCATCAGACATTGTAATGGCTCCCTCTGGTTGTTTTTTTAGCTCTTGTTTGCTTTGATTCCCAGTCTGTGGTTGCTTCCAGTCAGATGATTTTTCCACCTTTGGAGGCAATAGAAAGTTGGATCTTGTTCTATAATCCAGTCAGCTAGTCTGCATCTTTTTATTGGCAAGTTGAGGGACTTTATACTAAAGACTTTGAGAGAGATTTGTTGGCTCCTCTAATTTTGTTGGCTGCTTTCCTTGTTAGCTGGATGATGGCTTTTGTCCTTTGCTAATTAGTACTGGGGTTTACTGTGCCGGGTGTGATGGCTATCTTCTGAGCTTTCCTTTGTTCACCTGTCCCTCCCCTGCCTTTTCTGTGCTGTTGTGTGGGCTTTCTTCTTGTGTGCACAGTGTCCCTTTAAGTGTCTAATGCAGTACTGACCACCAGCTGCTTTAGTTTGTATTTGCCTCGGAATGCCGGCATTTACAGAGCACAACAATCTTGGTTTGTATTTATTTACTTGCAGAGCTTGGAACTCACCGTTCCATTCTCTGCTGACCTCTCAGGTTTCTCATAGAGATCTGATGCTATTCCGATTTTTCTGCCTTTGTAGATGAGTTGACATTTTGATCGTCCCTGCCCACCCTCTACCTTGTGGCAGGAATGGGATCTAGGGCTTGCCCAAGAAAAGGTTGTGGCAGGACACCACAGCAGCTGGTGGCCTTGTGTAGTCACGGGTCTGTGTCTTCCCATGTGCACTAAGGTCTGTTGGGAGGATCAGAATCATTTTCCATGCATTCAGGTAAGGTGAAGGGTACCATGGCACCTCCGCTTTAGCTAATTCATGCTGTTGGCTCTGTTTATTAACAATTAAACTTTATTATACAACCCAACTAGCACACACAAGAGGGAAAAGAGGTTAAAGGGAAAGAAGAGTGGACCTTCCGGTATCCGTTCCACTGGATGGGTCCCTAGGTGTCTCTCCGTCCCGCGAGCTGGTCCGGTCCAGTTGCTCTCCCCACATACTCTCTCCCCCTCTGCCTGTTGTTTTGTCTTCCCCCACCTCCCAGTCACGTGTAAAGGGCGGTCTCCTTCTCCCTTCGAGGGTCAATTAGGAAAACAATAGCCACGGTGGGGTTCCCAGGTCGGCTTCCTGAATTCCAAGCCCAGGAAGGCTCCAAACAGTCTGTCACAAGGTATTCATGGTGTGCCCCAAGGGTAAAGCCCGCCAAGACTGCTTCCACCTGCGACAAAGCTTAATCTTTCCCACAACACGCCTCATTTTTTGACATTAGAAAGTTTTCTCAGTGTTTTTTCTACTTTATGTTGACATAGTGGAGGATGGAGAGCGAGCCTGCAGCTCGGGTACAGTTGGGGGGAGGAAGAGCCATGGGTCCATGTGCAGGACCACTTCCATCTTGGCACTCTATTCTACTGGGTAAATATTTTCCCAAATGGTTAAGGAGGCGGGAGTCAAATGCCAACAAAAGCAGAGTAGCCAGTGCGGGTCCTTATAAGGGAGACCCTGGGTGCCTGAGGAGTTGCCGCAGGGTAGGTGTGAGCAGCGAACGAAGCAGGATGAGAGAAGGCGAAGCAAGGAGAGCACGATGGCATGAAGCTGCATGGCGGTGGGGGATGGGGGGATGGGGGTGCGGGGGGATGGGGGGCTAGGGGTGCGGGGGTGCATGGCGGTGGGGGATGGGGGGGCTGGGGGTGTGGCGGGGATGGCATGAAGCTGCATGGCGGCGGGGGATGGGGGGGCTGGGGGTGCGGGGGGTGCATGGCGGCGGGGGATGGGGGGCTGGGGGTGTGGGGGGCTGGGGGGCTGGGGGTGCGGGGGGTGCATGGCGGCGGGGGATGGGGGGCTGGGGGTGCGGGGGGGCTGTTTCCAGAACAGCAGTCAGCCTGGTTTACCCTTCCCCCTACCCTTCCGTCCGCATTGTTCCGGTGCTGACCACTCTGTACTGAATAACCAGTTAGAGGGCTCGTCTGGGAAAGACTACTTCTCAGTCGTTAGTTGCCTGTGGTTCTTTACCAGTGGTGGGGACTCTGTGAGGTTCCACCCTTCCAGATCAGCGTGTCTGTTGGTATGGTCATCTTCAGATCTTGTTTAGGAAGCCATATTCTTAAGGTATCGTAGGTATAACTTACTTAGTATTTCTAAGAGATGCAACTTCATAGTAGACTTCCTGGTCCCTTGGCTCCTGTTTCATTACCCTCTTCTGTGATGGTCCCTGAACCTTAGGTGTAGGAGTTGTATTGTAGACATATCTGTTAGATCCGAGCACCCCAAGTTAAGCTATCTCTGTGTTGTGACCAGTTGTGGTTTTCTGTGATGACCTTCTTCTTTTATGGATGGAAGGATAACTTTTAGAATGCAATTAGGAATCATATTGGCCTGATAAAATGGCAGGACGAGGGTCTCCTCTAAGACCCATGAGCTCCTTAGCCTTTGGTAGTTGGATGTATTTTTAGTATCTGGCATGATTTTCCTCCCTTTGAGTAGGCCTTAAGACCAACTAGGCTTGTGTGGGTTTTGTCAAGATATGAGTGCCACTATTGTACCTCTGGGGGACAGCTTGCTGTGCTGGTCGTTTATATTGATAGGTGTCACTGCTGGGTAGCACTGTCGATGGTTTCCCTCCCTTGGCAGTTTGCACAGCACCTTATGTAAAAGCTGAACCACAGGAAAGAAGCTTTAATGTCAGATCCAGCTTGAGTCCTGAGTCCAAAGTGTGTACTGTCTTAAAAAACAGAGAATTGCCTTCAACCTCTGAGAGGCAGCCAAAGGCAACAGTAGTAGTTAATATCATTGTGGGAGATGTTTGGATTCCCTTACCAACAACTTGAAAAGAGCTTTCTCATACCTGGTACTGCAGCTTTTGTTAGCCTATGGCTCTGACATATGAGAAGCATGCCATCCCAAGTGGGATAGCTTCATTTAAGCTATATATGTGTGTATACACACACACACACACACACGAGTGCATACATGTACACTTATATAATTTTAGGTAAATATGATTCCTTAGGATGTTTTCAAACATCCTTAGTATTATTTGTCTCTCTCCCTTCCTGTCCTGTCTTAATCCCTCTCTGCTCCCCAGTTCAGACCCTTTGTCCCTTCATATCATGGAAAGCAGTTCTAAGCCCTTGAGTGACTCCTAGGACATACAGATTCCAGTGACTTTTCTCTTTCTCCTTGGTGGCTTTCTCTGTGATTTCAACATTCCAGGGTTCTGGGTGAATGTCATAGACTCAGGAGTCCACTCAGCTTTGATTATCTTCTCCAAGATCCCTGACCAAATCTTGGACAGAATCTTTGGGAATTAGGCTAGCTGGGTAATATGATTAATGAATTTTGCTGATTTAGATCTAGGAAAAGTTTATTAGTTAGAAATGATCACCTGGGGTTGGAGAGATGGCGCAGAGGTTAAGAGCACTGGCTGCTCTAACAGAGGTCCTGAGTTCAATTCCCAGCTCTTCTGGCATGTAGGCATACATGCAGGCTGAATATTGTATAAATAACAAAAATAAATCTTTAAAAAAAGAAAAAGAAATGACCATCCACTTAAGAATCTCAAAGAGAGCAAGTCCTCATCTTTTCTGGGGGTGGACATGTTTCTGAAGTGCGTTGAGGCAAGAGGTAAGAAGAGTAGGGACCCATGATGAGTAGGGTTCAGGTAAGTGCCTCTTAAGTTCTCCCGAGAGGCTGGAGATATGCTGAAGCAGTTAGGAACCCACACTTCTCTTACTGAGGACCCAAGTTTGGTTGCCAGAGCCCATATAGGATTGGCTCAAAGCGGCCTGTAAAACTCCAGTTCCTGAAGGGATCCGACACCTCTAGCCTCGGCAGGCACCTGCACTCTCCCCCCCCCTCCCCCTCCCCCCCCCACATACACACCACTTAAAAATAACAGTAAAAATGAATATTTTAAAAGTCCTTTTGATTATATTTTCATTCTGGTTATTCAAGAGCGCATTGCTGTCTGAAATCAACCTGTTGTTGTTGTTGGTGGTATGGCTGACTGATGTCTTCAGGAGTCATTTTGTTCTAAGAAGAAGTAGGTCTGTGTTAGCGGTGTGCCTTATAATCCTTTGAAATTCACTCTGTCCCTCAGACTATATTAATATAGGCCTCCAGTTATTTAACACCTAAAGGGTAAGTTACACCAGTGTGGCACCTCTCACATCTATGTAACATTTTAGATAAAGCTTGAGCAAACACCAAACACATTTAAATAAACCCTGGTTAGACAGATATTTTTCTTCTCTGTAAGAAATGGGTCTGGAATCTCCAAATGGTCCCACAATCCCCTGTATTTGAGTAAGGCACAATGTCACATTTCTGCAGAAGGGTGCCATGCCAAACCAACCAAACAAGCACAAAATAGTGTCTCCAGACACAGGAGGACCAACACACATGAACTCACAGAGACGGCTACAGCATGCACACAGTGACTGCACAGGTTCAAGCCAGATGCCGTCCTCATGCTCTTCTCTAATCATGATGCCATCTTCAGTTAGCATCAATTTGCAAAGGGAAGATTTTCTCAGAGATTCCACACTTACAGCAGCTACACTTAAACTAGGCCCCGCTCCGAAGAGCAGGTGGCGAGCACGCAATCCAGTGGCACTTTTGGAGACTTTTTGTCTCATGTTGCTTTGAGGATTTTTTTTTCTCTTATTGGGCTTTTGCTTGTATATTATGATTTCTGATTTGTGTTTTTATGGGTTTTGTTTTTATGCATGTTTCTTTTTAAAATTTCTTTATTTTGGTTTATTTGTCTGTTTTGCTTTTCTTTTTCTTCTTCGTTTTTTTGTTTTGTTTTGTTTTTTTGTTGTTTGTTTGGCTGGTTGGTTTTTTGAGACAGGGCTTCTCTCTGTGTTAGCCCTGGCTGTCCTGGACTTGCTTGGTAGACCAGGCTGGCCTTGAACTCACTGTGATCTGCCTGCCTCTGCCTCCCGAGTGCTGGGATTAAAGGCTTGTGCCACCACACCCAGCTTATTTTTTTCTAAAAAGAGAAAGAAATGGCATGGAGTTAGGTAAGGGAAATGAGGAAAGCTCTCATCAGAACATATTGTATGGGGGAAAAGAGGCAAGTAGATGGCTGTGAGTTTGAGGCCAGCCTGAGCTGAAGAGTGAGTTCTAGGCCATCAGGGCTACGTAGTGAGAGGAACTGTGTTTAAAAAAGAAATAAGTGCCTCTAACATGAACTCTGGTGCCCCCAGTTTGATCACTTCACCTTGGATGGGGAGGCCGTGCAGGCACTCAGAGTAAGGGGAAGCAGGCTGTACGGATGAGACCTGACAGGCTGTGGTCATATGGCAGGGGAGGAGGTCACCTTCTGTCAGAGGTCTAGGGGAGGAGGATAGGGCGGAAGAGAGAGGGAGGGTGGAAACGGGAAGATACAAGTGAGGGGATAACAATTGGGGTATAATCTGAATAAATTATAATAAATTTAAATTAAAAATAAAACAAGAAAGGGAAGAAAGAAAGAAAGAAAGAAAGAAAGAAAGAAAGAAAGAAAGAAAAAGAAAAGAGCCAGTATAGATTTGTTCAGATGTGTCCTATTATTTGTTGGGTCATGGTTGGAAACATTAACAAAATGCACCGTGTTACAAGCAAACAGAAACACAAGCCAAATGTTACAAGCAAACAGAAGCACAAAACTTCTACACATGGAATTGTACTGGTAGAGCAAGAGAAAAGAAAATTCATGAAGGCCACTCACCTGAGAGCCAGTGGGCTCCGTCACGTTCTGCCAGAAACCAAACTCAAAGCAGCCTATCCCATAACCGGGCTATGCCTAAATCAGAAAACCAGACTTGGTCTGGACTTCTTACAAAAGATTCTTAGTCACAAGAGTCACATGCAAAGAAACAAAGCACAAATCACAAGCTGACAAAAATCAGACTTCCTGGTGCATGCAGGTAGTGAGACATTGGCATCTGCCATACTGCGGGAGTGACCCATTTTGCCTCCCAAAAGTTGAGCTTGTCTGTCTTATCCTTCTGTTAGTCTCATCAACTCTACATACACAAAATCTCAATCAACACTATACACATACACAACAGTCATTGGACACACAAACACGTTTAGCTCACTGATTTAATAGGAAATGAACTTACCGGCTCCACCACCCAGAAGAGCATCCAGTGGCCAGATCCAGTACTAAACAGATGTGGGGCTCCAAGCCTCCCTGACAGGAGTCAGAAAACCCCCCTCCTGATGGGAACAGAAGCACCCCCTGATGAGGCTTTAAGGCCTCCCCGACGGGGGTGAGACACCTGCTCCTAATGGGACCTGGAGTGTCTTCACCGGCTCTCGCAGCCGTGACTATACAGCGCGTCTGCTAAGTCACTCCTGGCTACCACAGATACAGAACTCCCAGGACGCCTGAAAACACTGAGCCACCGCACAGACAAGTGCTGGTCTAGGAGTCTTGGTTTGGGGTCGTGGTGGTGGGGAGGGGAGAAGGCAGGGTCTGGGGGATCCCAGAGGAGCCCCCAAATGTTATACTGAGATTACCCAGACCACGAGCCCCCCCCCCCAAAGGACACCAGGACTTGATACCGACACAATATACACAGAGTCCTGTATTACGGGCTCAGAGCTTCGGATCACAATCCTTCCTGACACAGCAGGATAGGAGAATGAGATGAGAGCTTCAAGGGTGATGGATTTATAAGGAAAAACTGTAATTAGGGGTTGGGGGATCACAAGGAAGTAAGGAAAAAACCATAAGCGGGCGGTGGGGGGGGGGGGTTGTGAGTCTCAGGAATGCAGACCTTCAGTCAGGTTGGGTCCAGGAGGCTGAATCTCCAGGGAAGCTGTTTTATCTCAGAGGGTCACTTGGTGCGTTAATTGTATCTAATTGTTACTGGAGAGTGCTGGCAGGCCTAGTTTATGACAGTGTGCGGTCATTCCCAAAGCACAGGAAGGAGTGGGGTCACTTGGAGACAAGTTCTCATACAGAACACTGTACTAAACGCAGAATATAAATTACATATAGGATATGGCATTAATTTTGCCCCTTCATCAAGGTAGGGAACTCTCTGGAATTTCATTTTTACTCAGGAACATTGCCTTTAGAGAGGTGAGCCTCACCTTCAGGCATTCCTCTGCATACACTGAATTCCCACAGAGCCCTGGATCTCTTCTTGGGAGACTATTATTTCTCCCTTGTGATGCGTTCTTTGGGTAGGAGTAGGCTTGGGGATTGATAACTTGAACCCTTCTCAGAGCCTCCATTGGAGTATTGTGTACCTGAACCTCCCCCCCCCCCGCCCCCCAAGAGGGCCAGGAGGCAATTCATTTCCCAAACTCAAGTCCTTAAGAATTTTCTTTTTGTGCTGCACCCCATGCAGGATCAATCTGTATTGTCAAGCACACATTTGGGGAAATACTGTTCTAAGTGTGGCAGTCTGTGTAAATCGGGCATGTTGCCTAGGTGCCTGGAGCCCCGTTGGCTGGGAGGACTACACAAACGTGTGACCTGGGCCAGTCTCCCAGGTTGTAAGGCTAGAAATATATTTCTATCTGCAAAGTGGAGAGGACGGACAATAAATCTGGAGAACGGAGCAGATGCTGCCAAAAAGGGAACATTTTTCCATGGAAGGTAGGATACCCAGTGGAAATTTCTGGAAATCCTCTGACAGCAGTGCGAGGTGCTGTGCCAAAACAGAGCAAGCTGTCTGCCATATTTAGACAGGGAAACCTTGAGCAAGAAGTCATGGGCGTTGTACTATGTAAGCACTTGAAAATAAGAAGCTTTTGCCCAATAAAGCTTCTGTCTGCTACTGATACTGACTCAGTGCTATAGAAAACTAGGAAGAGCAGAACAGTTCTAGGGAGGGAGGGAGGGAGGGAGGGAGGGAGGGAGGGAGGGAGGGAGGGAGGTAGCATCATTTCTGTCACTGCTGCTCACCCCTAGCACTTAAGCATCTCTTAGGTATTTCTCAATGTGTGGATGCCTATAGCAGACAGTTTTCCAAGAATGAGCACGGGTGTGTGTGTGTGTGTGTGTGTGTGTGTCTGTGTGTGTGTGTCTGTGTGTGTTTGAGATAAGATCTATGTCCCCCAGGCTAGATTCAAACTCTTGAGCTCAAGCAATTATCCTGCCTCAGACTCCTGAGCAGCTGGGACCACCTGTGTATTGCTCCACCTGACTTAACAAGGTCACAGGACACAGGACACAGAGGACAGGCAAACTCTGCGCCCCACTCCCCCCCCCCCGCCCCCGTTCCACACATGTTCCTCACCTAGTTTAGAGGCAACCAGCCAAGAAGTGACCAAGGCCATAGCCTAGAATAAGGACCTGCCGTGGGAGCTGGAGCTCCTGCACTCGCAACTGACAAAGCTGGCGACCAGACTTCAGCATGTCCAAATATCAGCACAGGCAGAGAAATAAATTCCAAGAGGTGTGGACGCCTGTGTGTACGTCAAATGCAAGCTCAGCATGGGCCAGAGTCACCAGGTTCTCCTCCAGCCAGCCAGGCTGCAGACAGAAGTGAAGACCAGTGGCAATGTGACAAGGAACCTTAGGAGGACAAATGGAAGATTCTAGAAATTTGTCCAACAGCAGTGCAAAGGCACTGTACTGGGGTCTGAGAAAAGCCCCACCCTACCCAGAGGCCAAGTGCAAGGACCGGGCCTTTCTGGAAGGTGACACGATTGTAGTAAATCGTGGCAGCGTGTGGTACAGATGCCCTCCGGCAGCTGTGGGCCTGCACCTACCGGCAACTTCACGGTCGGCCTTTGTCCAGGTAAGGAGGCAGTGACGATAGTTCCTCCCTTCTCTCCCCTAGGTGATACTTGCCTGCCTGGTCACTTGGCTTTCGAGTTTTCCATTGTGTTTCCTGTCTAAACATGCTGAGTGTGTGCTGTAGCCAAGGCCAAACTCCTTTTCTTCAAAGGTACCCCATGAGAGAGCAGCACGTAGCAAGTGTGTTTTCTATCTATTTTCTGAGCACTTAAGAACAGATGCCATTTGAGCTACAACTTGAAGTAGGATTGGGGGTTCTACAGAAGTCCAAGTAAGTAAACAAACAAACAAACAAGCAAAACTACTTGGGGGTCAGAAAAGGAGGAGGAGCCAGATGTACACAAGTACAGTAACAAAACAAAAACCAGTGTGACTGGGTCATCCTCCAGCTGGACAGGCCATAGCTGGAGGTGGACATCAAAGATGGCGTGCCAGTGGGCCTGGGAGGGATGAACAAGAAGACTGTTGGAACCCTTTGAAAACATTACAAGACGTTCATTGCGTCGGGAGCTGAAGGAAGCCCCGTGGGAAGCCAATCCAGCCATCTGTGAGCAAAACCTGGGCCTCTCTCTGGGTTATAAGAAGATTGTTGCAGCGTCAGGGATGTGCCTGCCCTTCTCCTGTCCCATCCATCCAACTTTCCTCTAGCTGGAGACAATCCACGAGGAAGGTGAACAAGACGACAGCTAAACTACACCCTAAAGTCGGAGGTGGAGCTGCTGTGGTTGGAGCAGGCTGAGCTGGTGACCACACTGGAGAAAAACTGATGCAGAGCGTAGCGGGACAGTGTGTACAGCAAGTGCCAACAAGCGAGTGGCTGGCTGTCAGACCAAGTCATCACAGAGCTGGACAAACCGAAGACAAGAGTGGAGCTAACCAAGTTCCTTCTCAGGAGCAGAACATAGGAGAAAAGCCAGCCAGTGAGGTGAGGAAGGTGTTAAGTTCCAGGCAGCCCCTCAGCAGCAGGGCTGGATGGGCAGGGGTTCCTTATTGTTGCCCGTGAGGCCTTACCTAGGTCTCTTCTGACCCTGAGCTTCATGACTGGCTTTAGTCTGGGTTACAGAGGGGAATGCCCTGGACTTCCAAGATTATCATCAGAGGGCATATATAGCTGTGTAATACAGTGAAACCTACACTTGAATAATCTCTTTTGATTATTTCAAGTGATGTCTCACACTGATTTTCTGTGGCCCAGATCCCAAGCCTCAGTCTGTGGCTCTATAGACCTGGTGGCCTAGTGGGTTCAAAAGAGCAGCCCCGGAAGCATTGTCTCCAGGCTCGGGTGCTTCCAGTACATCTGCTCTTCTTTGACAGAGATGTTCCAGGCTTGTACTGGCACCATGACGTGAGAACCGGCCTCTGGAGGTGAGCATACAGTGTCTGTATCTCTTTTAAATACTTCTACACCAGATAAAGTGTAAGAGGAACGAGGTGCTAGGCAAGGAGAGCCCCTCTGTCTCACAGAGGTTGAATCCAAATTTAAAGGGAAGTCATATAGCACAGGTAAGGACAGCTGCCGGAGACACAGGTCTCCAGGTGGGGAAGCAGTGGTCTTAGCAATAGCCACGTGGCCTTTATTATTTAGAAAGCAACACACACACACACACACACACACACACACACACACACACACACACACACGCACACACATACACACACACACACACACTCACACACACACTGCACTGTCTCAACCTTCATTCCAGGCCTATAGGCTTTGTTATCACTCTAAAGGATGGAGATACTGAAGCTCGAAGAGTTTGGGGAACGTGCCTCAGGTCATGCCTGCAAGGGCCTGATAAGAAGGCAGCTATCCTAGGACAGCAGTGCTGAGCCTAGAGGGGTACCAGCATTTTCAGAACAGGCCAGGTGTGCTGATCCCCAGTGGCCACTGTAAGAGGAAGTCACAGGAAAAAGAGCTACCCACCAGGACCAGGGACCCATCCTTAAACTCAGCTAGTCTCAGTGAGGGACAGTGACTCCGAAGCATGCCTGTTTCTGCTCCTTAGGACAGGGCTAGTTGCCTTTGCAGCCACCTTGTCCACTACCCAGGGAGCACAGCCCTGGGTCGTCAAGGCAGTTCCTGTGCAGTCTGGCTTACTGTCATGGTCAGATGCCTGGGGTTAGCAGCTCTAGTAACGCTACCTGCAGCATGGAGTGTGTGTGTGTGTGGGGGGGGTGTTGCCATTGGGGAGCTGGCATGGCACCGCGCTGTGACCCAGTGTACTGGTAGTGTTGGTGCGGTCAGCATCCTTTAGAGTAAGAGGCAAACTTAATGAGGACAGCAGTGCAGTTAGGATGACAGTGAGAGTTCAAGTTTCTCCCAAGCCCTCAGCTTTGGGCAGCGTGCAGGGGACGACCCCCTCCCCTGCTCTGCCACTCCAGTTTCATCCCCCAGTGGTATTTGTTTCCACAGTGGCTACTACTGACCCTCGGTGGACTAGGGTCCTATTCAATCTTTTCATGGGCTTAATTCTAGAAATCTACGTTAGACTTTCTTGTGCCAAGGTAACTAGCTATCCGCACAGAAAGGCAGGCTCTCTGGCTGTGTAGATGCTCTTTTCAAACATTTTATCAACACAGTTCCAGTATTCCAACACTGTGCTACTTCTGGGTGTAGGTTGAAACCTTTGACAAGATCTTTGACTATAGGCGAATGTCTGGAGAAAGAAGCCTCTTTTAGACGGCTCCATGTGAGAGGAAAGGGCAGCCTCACCTTGCACGTCAGTCAAAAAGGCTTGGCTGAAGCTCTGAACCCATGAAGACAGGCCAGTAGGACTCTTCCCGCCCGGGAGGCAAGCTTCCCTTGGGCTGAGTCCTAGGCCTAATAGCTGAGAACCACAGCAAAGAAAGGTTACCCAGGGAGGCGACGCCTTAAAAGGACTCTGGGACCACACAAAAGCCGAGAAGACAAACTCGGGCGGCTCAGTATCAAAGGCACTGCGGGACACTTTGTGATCTTCTTGTTCATGGGATCTGAACCATCAAGAACACCATCCTATTTGTTAGGAAGAGTTAGGGGCTTGCTTTTTCTGCTTGACGCTGAGCCCAGAGCATGGCTCTGAAGCACCTTTAGGTCATGGTGGTGGCCTAAGTCAAGGCGACTGAACTCTCTGTGCTGCTTTTCTTGCCAGGGCATCTAAGGAGGCTCAATTATTTCCCCAGGAAAAACAAAGCTGGGGTATCTTTGGACAGCTGAAGCCACCAGGGAGTCTCCAGGAGTGCCCTGGATCTGTCTACTAATTTTGGGCTCAGTAGGCCCGGTGGGTTTAAATGAAACCCAAGTGCACCATAAGCCTACACTCAAAGCATAACCGAGTAATGCAACCTTGCCACAACCCATGAAATACCCTAAAGCATTTTGGGAAGATAAAGTAAACACTACAAATACCCAAAGGCCCATGTGGGCCCCTCCTCAGCTCCAGTCCAGCTCCTATCTGGATTTTTGGCTCTCACCTCCACACGGGGCCACTCCAGGGCAATCAGAGGCTGTGGGGCACCCTGCTTGCATGCCCCTCACTATTTTTGACAAGGAAACTCTTTGGCAGGGATGCAAAGCTCTGTACTTTTGCTTTGTGCCTCAAAGCTCTACTGCCAGCTCATGCAGGACAGAAATGCCGTAGGGCACTCCAGTTTTCCCAGACTCTGGAGTTAAGTGGGTGGCAACTGCCCCCACCGGGAAGAGATCAAGACCATGTCCCAGACGGCCACTGAGCATCGTACACAGTGCAACTAAAACATCATCACCCAGTGTTAGATTTCATTTCTCCGTATCAGTATTGAAAAAGTAGGAGAGATGATGGCAGAAGGGCTGGTGGCCCACAGAGTCACACTGTGGCTTCCGCAGGAACTCTGTAAGGCAGCTGAGGGAGTCTGAGGGGTTCCAGCTGTGCCCAGGGCATGGCCATATAGGAACCAACTGCATTCGCTGCTTTGGGTACCGTGTCAATTACAGCTCTGAGAACAGAGTTTCCTCCTGGTGATGGATCTTTTTTCTCCCTTGGGAGTCAGTAATGAGGGGTCCTTCCTGTGACCTAGAAGGACTCACCTCCCTCCATGGTCTCGGGGATCCCCTCTGCAAAGACAAAGCAAGGAATGCCCAGAAATGCTCCCATGGAGAGCATCCACCTTGGACGGCGTTGAAGGCTTCATGGAGCTCGCTGAGGAACACTTGTGAGATGGCGTCAGACTGCTTCCTGCTCAGGCTGCCTGGCCTAAGTCCCTGCCGTTCAGTGGGAATGGAGCGATGCTCAAGAGTCTGGTCTGGGCCTGGCTAAGTAGGTCTCTGGGAACAGTTGCTCAGAGATGAGCCAGTAGCATTCTCAGTGTGCGGCCAGGCAGGAGCTCAGCCGCTCCCTCTGCACCCCTACTAGGCCCCATATCCCATGCTTTGTCCAGAGCACTGAAGACACCATTAGGCCCCCATTTCTCCTGCAAGAGACTCTTCCTGTCACCTCCATGCACCGTGGTGGGACTTTTGTCACCTCCATGTACCGTGGCGGGACTTCTCTCACCTCCGTGCACTGTGGCGGGACTTCTGCTCCAGCAGGCAGGCCCGTTAGGCCAATGCCAAGTAGAATCACGACTCTTGACTTTTCTTAATAAGGCAAGAATGTAGTGCATTCTATAAAAACATTCCTCTGCCCAGACTACTCTGTCTATCCTAGCAAAGAATAATCCTTGACCCCAGGAGACAGCTTGTATCTAACGTTTCTCTCTGGACTCATGGCAGCATAGCTTGAACCACGTTTTTCCTTTTTTTTTTTTTTTTTTTTTTTTTTTTTGTGAAACTGCAAGTTTTAAACCATAAAGATAATATACACCTATTATGGGGCATCCGGGCAACAACATAAAAGAATAAAAAGAGCTAAAGGGAAGAAGTTAAGTTCCTTTCTAGTCTAGTACCTTTCAACAAACACCCTCTTTTCTTAGTAGGATTGCTGTAGGGACCTACCCAGATCTTTCTCGGCACAGGCAGGCATACAAATACAGGATTGTACTGTGCGTACCGTATTTTTTTTTAATTTATTTAAAGACAAAACTCAGTTTATGTGAACTCACTGCAGTAAGAGTATCACTGTGGCAGCGTTTTGGTGTCTCAGAAGAAAAGAGACACAGAGGTTGGGATGCTGGGGGTCTGGGCTCAAGTGTGTGTATGGCAAAGATCTGAGCTGTGTGGTTCCTAATAGTGTGAACAGAGGCAGAGCGCAGCGGGTGTGGGTAAGCAAATGGCTTGCTCTGGTGTGTGAGCTCAATCCTACAGCCTCTCGTTCTCTGCTGCAGATCCCCGTTTCCACGTAATGTCGTGTTCATTCTCCCTGAACAATTTTCTTCACTCTTTCCTACAGTGTAGGTCTTGGACAATGACTTTGCTCAGCATTTAGTCATTGGAAAGCTTCTCTTTTCATCCTTTCAGGGCCTGGAGAGAGACGCCTTAGAGGTGAAGAGCACACAGTGCTCTTTCACAGGATGTGGGCTTGGCTCCCAGGACCCATGTTGACTGACTCCTAGCTGCCCGGAACTCCAGCTCCGGCAGATTTGACACCTTTTTCAGGCATCCACGGGCACCTGCACTCACATGCATAAACCCGCACAGAGGCAAACACACCCACATAACCGAAAATTTAAAAATCTTAAAAAAAAAATCACTCAAGTGAATTTTACTGCTAGGTTTTCTTTGTAGGCATTAAAAAAAACAAAACAAAACGCTATTTGTTAAGCCATCTCTGATGACAGTGTGTCCATGTATTCCCATTGTAGTCTCACTGTTTAGCTTGAGAGGCTATGCCTAGTGACTCCTACAGCGGGGAGCTACTAGGAGTTTTTGCCCTTGACTTCCTACACACCTGATTTTTTCCCCATTGAGGTAAAGCTCACATGGCATAAAATTAGCTACCTTTGAGTTACAGCTCAGGCACACTGTATACATTCACAGCACCTGTCGCCCGCCACCTCTGTCCAGTCCCCAAAATCTCTGTCTACCCCAGGCCCCGACACCCACCCCAGACCTTAACAAGCATGAATCGTCAGTTCAAATAATGGAACCATACGCATCTTGTCGCCTAGCTTCTTTCACACTTTAGAAGTCCCATCTGCGTTGCCGCATTTGCCCCGCATTTTTAAGATTGAATATTCCACTGTGTGGCTGCAACACATCATCCATTCATCTATCAATAGGTGATGACATATCACCTTTTTGCTGCTGAAACTAGAGCTGCAACAAATGATCATGCACCTCCTCATATAAATTTCATTGCAAAATTGAAACAGTGGATTGAACTAGTTTTCTAGGTGACGTCACCTTTGTGGGAGAGATCCAGAGCATACCTGGGTCAAGACACCACGCTCTGAAAGTCTGAGCTGAACGTCTCCCCACCCCCACCCTCATTAGGACACAGTAGCAGAGCAGATTGAAGTGTTGGAGGAGAACGAGTGCAGGTAGACTTTTTTCTTCTTTTTTTGTAGGGCTACCGTTTTTAAAGTCTGCAATGACAGAAGTCACAGCAGTTACCCTCCAGCCCGTTCTATGTCTTGTGCTCACAAAAAATAAAGTGCCCTCGTGGTATACATCCTCAAGACTTGAATTTTATCTGTCCATAAAGAAGAATGCACTATGACATCATGTTAAGTGAAATAAGCCAGACACAGAAAGACAAATGTTATCTCTTATATGCAGAATATGTATATGTATGTATGTATATACATATATGCACATTATTATTTATATTTGCACACAACACACATATATATTTGTGACATGAGAGCAGATGGGTCACTATTGAGGGGAATAAAGGGGCCAGGAAACCAGGAAAAGAAGGTATTAGAGAATAGTGTTTATGAACAAGGTACCAAGCCATCTAATTTATATAGATATATATATATATATATGCTAAAATATTATAATGAAATGTTATTTTGTGTGGTAACTAAAAGTTAACCCCAAATAAATTCCTAAGGTGATAACTTAGGGCCTTATGCTGACCCACTCTGTATCTGGGAAGAGGTTTGGTTTTTTGTTTGTTTTTTTGTTTTTTTAACTTATTGTAGCTTTGGAACCAGATGTACTGGTAAGATTCTCTACCAAAGGAAGAATTCAAAATCATACTGGAGGATGTTTGCTCTCTGTGCTAAGTCAGCCTGGAGAGAACGTCTTCTTTTGTCACACCTTCAGGCTGTAGTGGCCTACATGGCATTGGCTCAGAATGATTGGCTCCCAGCCCCCCAGGGGAAATGGAGAGTTCAGACTTAAGTATGGCCAAGGGACACACACACACCTTTGTTCCTGGTGGACAGGACTGAAGTCCCCTGGCTGGGAGAGTAGAGGTGAGAATGACTTAGGGGGCGGCTGCCAGCCAAGGGGTGTATGGGGAGAGTGTCTCAGGGGAGACACTTCCAGGGGGTGTGCTGTGAGAGTGCCTCAGGGGACACCTCCAGGGGGTGTACAGGGAGAGAGCCTCAGGGGAGACACCTCCAGGGGGTGTGCTGGAAGAGTGCCTGAGGGGAGACACCTCCAGGGGGTGTGCTGTGAGAGTGCCTCAGGGGAGACCTCCAGGGGTGTGCTGGGAGAGTGCCTCAGGGGAGACCTCCAGGAGGTGTGCTGGGAGAGTGCCTCACTTCCAGGGGGTGTGCTGTGAGAGAGCCTCAGGGGACACCTCCAGGGGGTGTGCTGTGAGAGTGCCTCAGGGGAGACCCCCAGGGGTGTGCTGGGAGAGTGCCTCAGGGGAGACCTCCAGGAGGTGTGCTGGGAGAGTGCCTCACCTCCAGGGGGTGTGCTGTGAGAGTGCCTCAGGGGAGACCTCCAGAGACTCAGAGTTGTGTTTGAGACTGGGGACGGGGGTGGGTGGCACCAGGGGGCAGGTTGGAAATTTAGAACAGCTCAATGGTCAGCGGGAAATGTCTCCCTCTCTCTTCACTGTTTATATTGTTTGAGTGAGCTGAGGATTAAACCGAGTCTTCCTCAAAGCATGCTGGGCCAACACTATCCCATCCAGCTATGGCACAACCCTTGATTGAGTTGTTTTCACATGCTTTAGTGGATCACCAAGGGTGGATTTGCTGGTTGCAGGACAATTCTGTTTGGACTTTTGGAGACATTTCACCTTCCCTTTCCAAAGATGTTTCCCTTGTGGATGCCTCGCCTAGACTCTTGGGTGAGTTTTCTTTTATTACTGCAAAGATGGCTTCTGATCATCTTCTGAGCTGTAGGAGCTCCTTGAGTGCATTTGTGTTTAAACTCTTTTCCTTTTCAAGCTCCAATTTTTTTTAGATTGTCAGGCATGGTGGTGAGTCCCTTTAATCTAGCCTGATGTAGGTAGAGATGGGTGGGTCCCTGGAGTTCCAGGCCAGCCTCTCAGCATGGAGAGTTCCTGGCCATCCTGGGAGGCATAATGAGACCGTCTCAAATATATATATTGTCAGCCAACTCTTTTTTTTTTTCCTTTTGTGGATCAATTTAGATTTTCTTCTCTCTTCTCTCTTCTCTTTCTCTCTCTCTCTCTCTTTCTCTCTCTCTCTCGCTCTCCCTCCCCCCTGTGTGTGTGTGTGTGTGTATTAGGGACAGACACCAGAATCTTTTGATAAGCTTCTTCACTGAACTACATCCCACCCCCTCAAATTGGATCATTCCTATTGCTCTGTCTTTGCCTTCCTGCCCTGTGTTGATGAGCCTGCCAAATCAGTTCATCTCAGATATTACATTTATGACATCCAGTGTTTTTGGCTTGATTCTCTTTCCCTGTCTGAGCTGCCAAAGATGCCTTCTTACAATCCTTTGCAAGTGGATTTTTGCATTGTTGTTTTTTGAGATAGGGGTTTTCTGTGTAGTCCTGGCTATTCTGGAACTCACTCTGTAGATCAGGCTGGCCTTGAGAGATCTGCCTGGCTCTCCCTCCAAAGTGCTGGGATTAAAGGCATGTGTTACTAATGCTCAGATCAAGTGGGTCATTTAACACATCCTTCCTGGCACTTCCATATCTCTGTCTGATAGTTACAAGGTCTTGGTCACCTTTAAGTTCAATTCTGTTTATTATCTTGTAAAATTAAAAAAAGAATTGAAATTTTATTGTAAAGAATTTGCTAATAAACGGTACCATGTATCAAGAACAGCCAGACCCAAGGTCCATCCATGTATCTCAGTAAGCTTCTATACAGTTAGAGTAACAATTTGAATTTTTAAAAAATTTATTGTGATTGTGTATGTGTCGATGGGGGGGTTGTGTTCATGTGAGTGCAGGTGCTCCATAGAACTCAGGGGTGTCAGGTCCTCTCAGAGCTAGAGTCATAGGTGGTGTGATCCATATGTGGGTGCAGGGAAACGGACTTCTATCCCCTGCAGAAGCAGTGCCTGCCCTTAGCTGCTGAGGCATCATTCCATCCCGAGTTATCTTTTGACAGTCAATTATCTTGTAATTTTCATTTAGTGTTGGTCATCAATTTAGACTAAGGAATACTGAGGAAACAGTATCTGCACCTCTTCAGCCACACTAACTACACTAATGCTATTCGTGTGGAGGTCTGGACTGGCTTCCCCCAGTGAATTGACTTCTGTAAAGCACAGGCTTCAATGCCCCCCCCACCCCCGCAGCAGCAGCAGCAGCCTGTGGTTAGCTTTGAGGGGCCCTGGGGTGTCAGGAGTATGCTCCTGCTGCACGCTCCCTCTATAGCCCCGTTATGCCTCCTCCACAGAGAGGGTCCATGTCCATGGTCCCCACTTTGCTTCAGTGATGGACGGCTTCTGTTCAAGTGTTGGGAGTGGTAGCAGGCTCTCTATCATCCTGGTCTTTCTGGTCTTGGGCAGGAATGTGTGTGTGTGTGTGTGTGTGTGTGTGTGTGTGTGTGTGTGTGTGTGTGTGTGTTTGGAGTGGCCTCACCCTGACACCAGCATTGCCACTCTTCCTGTACGTGGTAACCAAGCTCTGCTTCCTATCTGTGTCTGGCCATGGCCAGGCCTTCTTCTTGCTGTTCTTCACGTGGTAGCAGACCCAAGTTTTGTATGAGCATAGAATCTGGAGTCTAAATTTTTTCATTGCTTTTATGTGTTGTAATCTACTTAACAGTTCTCCTACTGATGGCCATGCCTGCCATAAGATGCTATAATACTGGTACTCAATATTTCACTTATATGTGACTATTTCTTTAATATGTCCTGAAGTAGAATTTTGGGATAAATATCCACAATTTAAAGTGTTCAAAAATAAATACTAAATTCCAAGTCAACAAGAGGTTTTGTTTGGTTGGTTTGGTTTGGTTTTGATTTTTTAAAAAACATTTCTCAGCCGGACGTGATGGCGTATGCCTTTAATCCTAGTACTCGGGAGGCAGAGGCAGGCGGATCGCTGTGAGTTCGAGGCCAGCCTGGTCTACAAAGTGAGTCCAGGACAGCCAAGGCTACACAGAGAAACCCTGTCTCGAAAAACCAAAACCAAAACCAAAACCAAAAACAAAAAACAAAAAACATTTCTCTTTTAAAAATGCACTTTTTGCAAGTGTTTTATTATTTTCACTATAACTACACCAAATAATAAAAGATAACACGCATTTACACAAACGAGAGATGTGTGTAGGTTTCCCCGGTTCTCATTCCACGCCCTCAGTCTGCCTGATGTTTTTTTCACACCTCCTGGAGCTCCGGCTTCCCTTGTTACCCTCACTGGTGCAGGGGAGACCCCAGAGCCAGGACCCTGCCCTCCACACACCCGGCTCCCTTGGCCTCTTTGCACCATGCCCTGACTTCCTCACGCCACACCTCTGGGATGGTGGGGGACAGATGCAGGTCTGAGCAAACTCTTCCGTGCTAGCATTTGCTATTTTTGGAGTCAGGGGATTGAACCTAGGACTTTTGAGCATGCTAGACAAATGCTGTATTACCACTGAGCTATACTCCCCAATGTTGCTACTCTAATTTTAATTAGTGATTTTTCAAGTTTTTTTTTATTTTTATGTCTGTGTGTGTCTGCAGAAGCCGGAAGGCGGCGTTGGATCCCCTGGGGCCAGAGTTACAGATGCTTGAGGGCTACTTGAGTCCTCTGGAAGAGCAGCCAGTGCTCTGAACTGCTGAGTCATCTCCCCAGTTATTCAAATTTTTAAAATAAATGATAGGATATCTTACTTATATAGCAGGTATGAATGTATAGCAACACCTCATTTATTTATCTTGTCAGTCAATTATCTGAAACAGTCAAAAGGAATTGGAAAAGAACGTTTTTTAAGGGTTGAAAATGGGCACCCCGAGCCCTCTCCTTAGATGGGACCCTGCTGGGTCCTTGGATGGTGTTTGGTCCTTATGGTTATCTGCTATTCCTGTTTCACTTCCCCGAAAGCTGGGCGAAAGGTTGGCACGAGCTGTTTCAGGTTAACACTCTAATCTACAACAGCGCTAGGGTATGCAGTGGCAGCGAGCACACATGGCTGCCTCTGTTTAGCCTAAAGATGAGCGAGGTAGCTACTACTGCCTGCTGCATTGTGTCTCCCTGTGCTAGGCACTGCATACATATCACTGCAGCCTCCCAACACAAGTCTGACTTGATCCTGGATCATTTCTTAAGAAAGCAGGAGACAGGAAACTCCAAACGTAGTACAGAAGGTTTTCCCTGCTCTAGCACTACGGTTTGGAAAAGAAAGAAAGAAATGGAGACAGACGTGTGCCCGGTCCTGTGCTGTAGGCTGGGCGGTGGGCTGTGGGCCGGGGAAGGAGGAAAAGCATGGTTTTCTTAATCTCTAGAATGCCAGCATCAGCTGTGAAGACAAGGCATCCCGCAGAAACTATGCGGGCACTTGTACCCTTTGGCTATCGGGTTAGGGAGCTTCTGTGTCCTTACTGGAGATGGGGACAGTGGTACAGGGCCTCAGGTAGGTGGCCCCAAGCTTGCAGAATGGATTCAAGGTCTTGCAGGCTCCTCTCAGACAAGAGGTCAGGATTGGGGATCTGTTTCCTTATGGGAAGCAGCACAGGCCTATTGCCTCCTGCCAGGCCTCTTAGACACTCCGATTTCATACTGAGCCAGTGGGTTGCTGTCATCACTCAAATCTCAAATTCCTGTCCCAGGATGCAGGGAGGCATGGAGTTGGCCTGGTCTGGCTGCCTTGAGAGGCATGCATCATAGGTTTTCCAGGTTGGAGTCTGTGGCCCCCGGGGTGCTATGTGCCTCTCAGTTCCCAAGGAACCCAAGCACCCCCTCAAGTGGCAGATCATTTAGGCCACCCGTGTACCGCTGCGCTGTGTTCCCTACAAGCCAGTGGAGCATATACAAATTTGGCAGGCTAATTAGTCTTAGGCATTAATCTTGTTTATCCTGTATAGTTTGCAAACTTCATTGTACCTTGACAACAGCCATTGTATTCTGTTTCTAATAAGGGTATAAAAAAGTCTGTTTGCAATAAAGTTTTCGCAGCCTTAGTCTTGAGACCCCCCCAACCCCCCACCTCCCCACTCTCCTAGCCCCCCTTCCCCCCACACCTCCAACCTGGACTTGGTTTTCATTCCTACCCTGGCTAGGTAAATAAGTGCTGGCTGGCACTTACACCAGGAGACAGGGGCATTCTGGGCTATGTCCACTCATACAGGCCTCTCCTGGACCTTGGGTTGTTTCTCTTCCTAAAACACCTGGTGTGTGCCAGGCACAGAGGGACAAGAGTGAGTAAGCCATAGTCCCTGTTCTAAGAGGTTTGTGGTCTTGGATTTGGGGCCAATACACCATCAATTGGCTGTCTTTCAAGGCCCGGCATCTGTCCGAGGCTCCTAGGTCTCTCACCTCCTCTATTTCACAGGGGTCTTCAGCTTGACATATGCTGTCTGGGTTTAGAAGCATCTTCCTCTTTCCCAGATGAGACAGGAGGGTCATTTCTAGTCTAGGATTTTTCTGCTGTTGTATTCTAGACATGGGGCAAGTAGCCTAGGTCCACAGTGGTTAACCTCAGGCCTAGCAGAGATAGGATTTCTCCCAGGCATTATTTTTTTTAAGCTGAATGTATTTTATTTTTTAAACATATACATTTATTTTTATTACCCATGAATAAAACAAACTACATAAGTTATATGGTACATTCATAGGGATTTGTCTATTTGTATTTGTCAAACTTGAAGTAAACATCTTTCCTGTCTTGTTGGGTCTAAATTTCTGAATGAAATTCGATATCTGTCATATCTCATCTCTATTAACTTAAATTGTTTATCTTGATCTAAAATGATCGTATCCCCTAACCAATTAATCTAGATTGTAAAACTAAGCTACCTGGTCTTCATCCCCCCACTCTTAGAGACTTGAGAAAGAATAAAATGTAAATCCCCCAGGCATTATTAACAATAATCATTATTGGCATAGAATTCAGTCATAGAACCAGACAAAAGAAGCGTAGAACACTCTAGAAACAAAGAGCCAGTGGAGTGGCGTGGGAATGAGCGGACTCCTCCGTACAGCGTCCCCATCTGCTACCACAGCGGGGCGGGGAGGGCTGACATGCAGCACCGTGGTGGGTTGCTTGGCCGGGAAGGGACAGGTCAGGGGCAACCCGTGGAGCATCCTGACACCCTAAGTTGCAGGACCTTCTAGTTATCAGTTTTGTGTGAAGGGGATGCCTGACCATCATGACCTAAAATAACAAAGGGAGCCTAGTCATTAGTCTCTGGACACAGGGATGGATTCGCAGAAGTAGGAAGGTGATCCCCTCACCTTTTCCCCTCTTACTGAAAGTGGGCATGGGATTTGACAGCACTGCCTTTAAGCAAGGAGGTATGAGATCTGGAGAGCTCCCAGCAGCAGGGGACTAGTGCTTGCAGACACCCCTCTTTTCCCTCCCTGCTGTGTGCCCTTCTCTTTCAGTCCCCAGTATTAAAATGGTCCCTAAAGGTCTGTGTACTGCCTGGGACACAGGGCAACCATTGCGACAGAACTAGTCAGAACTAGTTGAGGTTCTGTGACCAGTAAGAGGCTGTGTGTGCTGCATACCCACTCTATGCTGGCCCGCAGTCCAGCTTCTGCAGGCATCTCCATGTTTCTTTAAACACTTGGCATCGGCAGGGCAGTCATGCCCCTGACTGAAAATGCATGTGTAGGCACATCAGTGGACCAGGCTTAGGGAATGTGCTAGTGTCACAGCATGAGTAAAGCCTACCTCAGAAGAGCTTTGTGGCTGTGTGAGCCGTGAGACAGTATTATCTAATCCCAGGGTCCCCCAGGATGCCATTTGCCCAGGCTGCTCATGGCTGTAGCATTCAGTGGCCCCACTGGGTATCAGATAGCTCTCTTCTCCTCATCTCTGCCTCCTTGGATGTGGCTTTGATGAGCCACATGTGTGGGCCATTCCAGAGAGTGATGCCCCCCACTCCTGGTGTCTTGTGTCAGAATTGCTTTGATTGTGTGGGATAAGCCTTGACCATCTGATAATGCCGGTGGGCATGAAGTACTCAGGCATCAGCTCTGCCCTCCAGATGCTGGCTGTCATCTAGTGATATACCAGTGCCCTCTGCGGGCCAATTCTTTCCCACCCAGAGCAAGGGGTGAGGGGCAACATTCAGCCTCAGAACAGAGTGTCAAAAACACACTGTATTTAGCAAAAAAAAAAAAAAAAAGCTGCCAGGAAAATAAGAATGAGAGAGAGAGCCACTGATTTTTCTGTACCCTTTATGTTCACCGTCCTTGGGCTTTTCAGATTCTGGGTGACGTAAGACACTCTCACTGCCCCCTCTTTTCGTCTGCATGTTGAACACCAGGGTTCAGTCCCTCTCCTCCACCATTCTCTACCTGAGCCATATACCCAATGAACGGTCCAACAATCACCATCTACCAAGGCATTATCTGTCTTGGGCATCATTCATAGCTTTAAAGAGATTGATTTCTCCCCAGATGCTTTCTTTCAGACACAGTTGGTGTCCTGTCAGAGACACCAACCAAATGCTAAATTGGCTAAATGCATCACCAGTGTTGGCTGAAAGAAAGAAAGAAGCAAAAATAAGTCAAAAGGGTAGGAGGCAGAGGGCTTGTACTTTAGTCTTGACTGGTGTGCGATGGCTCATAGGCTGTGATTGTGAGCACCATCAGGAAGCACAAGACTGGTGAGAGGTGGCTCACAGGCTGTGATTGTGAGCACCATCAGGAAGCACAAGACTGGTGAGAGGTGGCTCACAGGCTGTGATTGTGAGCACCATCAGGAAGCACAAGACTGGAATCAGGGAGCCGTGTCATAGACGCAGTGACCCTGAGCAGTACTGAGCACAAACACGTGTGAGGGCTGCAAGGGCTTCCGTGCCCCCTCTCAGGAAGGAAAGTGATACGAGTCTTAAGACTGGAGTTCTTCTTTGTGACAAAAGTGGCCAGTATTGAGTAGCAGAATCTATTCAGGAAGAAAATACCAACCAAGGGCAGGTTGTAAAAGCGTGCTTCTTCCTCCTTGGGCATGACCTCAGCCTTAAGGCGGGGCTCTATGTGTGGGACCCTCCTGAGGCAACGTGTGTGGGTGGGCCCTAGAGAGGTTTCTGTCTACCTCCATCTGGCTCTCCTCTCAGAGATACACCAACAGATACGGGTACCTTCGGTGGTATTAAAATTGCAAGTTTTCCTAGACCCTCTCTAAGACAGGCATCTTTACCCAGACCCCAGCCTAAGATGGGCACATTCTTGTTTCCCTGTGTGAACCTTTAAAAGCTCATTCTGTATCTGAGAGTACTGCTCTGATCGAGCTCCAATTGTAAGTGTCTGAATGAGGAACATCTTAGTTTCAATAGGCCCTGGGCATGAGGGAGGCTTTAGTCTTCTCCCTGGGTCTGCACCCAAGATCCCAAGGCTTCTATAACAACATCTCCATCCCTACATCATCTCCATCCCTACATCTCCATCCCTGTCCACTCTGTCCCCACCCCTCTCTCCTTTAGCAGCTGCCAACAGCTGCTCACAAGAACTGTCCACCGGCCCCATTCCTTCTCCTGTCTGGCTCTGGAGTAGGTTAATGAGGTTAGGGGTGGAAATGGGTTCGCTTATCTTCTTGCAGGCTCATCTATGCATTAAAGTTATGTTATTTAAATAATAATACCCCAACCTCTTGCAGTGTTTTGTTGGGAAGACAGCAGCCTCCTGGGCTCCAGGAGTACCAGGCTCTTAGAAAAGGATCCAAAAACTGAAGAATAAACTGGCAAACTTTGCTAGAGCTACTTAGGGGGGGTACATGGGCACTCAGTCTCTACAATCTTCATGTTCAATAAACAAAAGGACCTTGCTGCCCGAACAGGATCCCTTTTTCATTTCCAGTTGTGAACAGCTGTAAGTATTTGCACACATTTCTATCCATGCATGGGAAAAGTGGGGCTGATTCTTTTGTGTTCTGACTTTACTCATGCTGGGCAATAAAGCCACTGACCAAAGCCCCGGGAGCTTCAGCCCCTCATTTTAGGCTGAATATCTTTGAGCTTATCCGTCCCAACATAGGGAATACCGTTTCTCAACCCCACCCCCCCCACCCCCTGCAACCACCGAGGGCCCGAGGTGACTCCTGCCTTGTCATCAGTTCAACCTCTAGATATGGAAGTTAGAAAAAAGAGGTCCAGCCGGCCCACCTGGCCCACTGATAAGCACAGCCCTCTCTGTTACCGGATAATAAGGCACAAGTGGACACCAGAGAGCTGTGCGGCAGAGCCATGGACAAGCTGGAGGTGGGGAAGATAGACTGTGATGCTTTGCTGAAGAAGGTCGCTGTGCACAACTCACAAGCCTGAGCTACCTGCACCAGGCAGAGATGCTAACCTGGTGGAGGGAGGAGCTGCCCAGCTGCAGCACCAGTGTGCCTTTTCCCTGAGGACATGAGAGAGGCCTGGAGAAGGGAAGAGGGCATCAAACGGATGCTCTCTGCCTGAAGCCCCCGTCTGTTGTGGGCTTCTAATCATCTCTGTAAGGCCCCCAGGTCACAGCCAGGGAAAGACAACCTCAGAGCATTGCACTGGTTCAGTCAACAAGGGCTTCAGTCCAGAAAACAGTATGTTTGATTTGCAGTTTGTCTAAGGAAGTGTGTCCCCTTCCTCCTCCTGAGTGCCTTGATGTGTTCTGAGTATCTGGTCGCTTGGGTCTCCCTTGTTATGGCTGCCCACTTGGTAGGTGGGAAAACTGTTCAGGGACGTGTCTCCTGAAGTTTCATATTTTTCCAGAACATCTTCTATAGAGGCGATCCCTGCCCTCAGACAGTATTGCAGCAGCTCTTACAGAGCACAGGCTTTCTGAAGCATTTGCCGGTCTCCAGTGAGTAGCATTCTTTGTGGAAGTTTGGGAATCACAAGGCAGATGTTCCTGCTGCAGGGCTCATCAGAGACTTCACTGTAGTGTTGTCCCAAGAGTACAAGGACACAGTGTCCCAAACTCAGGTCGCGAGGGTACATGCCTGGTTTGGTGTGGTGTTGGAGCCCCTGCAGGACAGGTATTCTTCTGCAAACATCTCATGAAATGCCGTGCTAGAGCTGTAGGCGCTAACTTACATGTTGCCTGGGTGTGAGGTGCCTCCAGGCAGGAGCTAGCTTCATGACCTGGTCAGTTGCCTGTGTTACAAAGCTGTACTACTGCTGTCTGCAAAACAAGCTGATCAGTCTGGAGGATGGCATGGATGCTGCCAGTATAGTGACCAAAATCTTGCTACCAAAGAAAGACCCCTTTATTATGGGAGATGATATGATTATAAGTCATCTTCCAGGACAGGACAAGCTGCCTGCCGTGTGTAAACAGGGAACCTTGAGCAACAAAAACTTTATGACACTCCCCCCACCCCCGTTCATGGCAGTGCACTATATAAAGTTTTAGCAGGGAATGCTATGGAGAGGAAGAACAGCAAAATCTAGAAAGGAAGTGAGAGTAGCTTCTGTTACAGCCACGCACAGATTGCCAATGAACGTCTCTTATGTGTTCCTCAATGTGTAAATGACTATGATAGTTCTCCAAAAACCAGCAACTGTGTGATTTCTTTTTTCAGTGTATGTTTGAGAAAAGTTAAAAAAAAAAAAAAGATCATCCTGACTCAGACTGAAGTAGCCAAGACTCCAAGTGAGTGGGGATAGCGGGTGCCCTTGGAGCTCACAAGGCCACCAGCTTCTCCTCTTCCCATGCCCCCCAAGCTGCCTTCCTGGGACCAAGTTTGATATATTATACTATCTGAGCAAGGCCCTGGCCACTAACTGCTTAAATCAGGACTGACAGAAACTAAGAGCGAGCCAGCAAGAATTCCCAAAGACTCACAGAGTACTGGGAGAAGCAGGTTGCTGCATGTGGCAAGCCTAGGATCATTGTGAGTGAGTGAATATGACCAGGTGATCTCCAAGCTGGGTAAATTGCAGAGGGGGGGGGGAGGGAGACCAAAGACAAGATGAATGTAGACTTTGGACGAGCCTGAAGGAAGTGAATTTAAAAAAAAGACAATGTAAGGTACTGTGCCAGGAGCTGAAACCGCCCCCCCCCCCAAGGTGGCTGTGGCCAAGTGCTGGTGCACCTGGCTCTTTTGGGAGTATGACAAAATTGTTGCAGAGCATGGCATCACCAGCTGTGGGTGTCCTTGGGAAGGGTTAGGCTTGCATTTCCCCAAGTGCCTTGTGGGGGCCACACTGTTAGCTCTGTATAAAGGGAATCTTTGGGCCTGTCTGCAATGTTATTGGGGGTCTGAACTATCAAGAACACCATACTATTTGTAAGAAAGAGTTAGGGGCCTGTGGTTCATTGCTGATAGTGGGCCAGGGACATGGCTAAGAAGTAGGTCATGTTGATGACCATGGCTGCTGAACTCTTCGGACTGCTCAACTTCCTCACTGAGGGGAAGTAAAGGGCTCATTCTTTGTTCCCGCCCAGGGAAACCGAGGCTGAGGATCCCTTGGACAACTGACGGTACAGCAGGGAGTCTTCAGGAATGATTCCGGACCTTTGTACTAGTTGAGGATGCAGAAGGCCCAGTGGGTATGAATCCAACAGAGTATCCTGCTCAGTGTAGAGTGCAGCTCACGTGGGCATCAGCAATGAAGTCCCAGGGACCTTGAGACTGCCCTCCAGAGGCTTTGAGCTACCCACACCCTGCAGCAAACCCTGTGGATGGGAATGAGATAACCGCTACAAACACGAAGGCCCATGTGACCGCTCCCCTCCTCCAGTTCCTGTCGGGTCTTTCAAGTCTAGGAGACTCACAAAGGCCCCAGGGACCCTGCTTCCAGGGTCAGCCCCGGCAATTTTCAAGCAGACGACTCTTTGTCGGAGATTCATGGTGCTGTGCTTCTCCCTGGGGCTCCCAGCCCCACTTTCTCACCCTGGCATGCAGGACAGAATCTCGGGGCTTTCCACGTCTCAGCCCTTGGGAATACGGGTTTGACTGGGTAGAGCTCAGCCTCACTCAGAAGAGATCAAGACCGTGTTCAAGATGGTTGTAAGGCTCTCTCCCCAGAGAGGGGACCCTTTGAGCTGGAGCTTGAAGCACAAGTTGGGGCCTCTGCAGAAGACCAAGGGAAAACTGCTTGGATAAGAGGAGGAGCAGGACTAGGCCCACCGACAGGTTTCCTCCAAGCCAAATGAGCTACAGACACAGGTGGAGATCAAAGACAGTGTGGCAGTAAGCCCCGGAAGAACCAGCAGACAGTTTCTGGAAATCTCGGGGAGAGCAGTGCAAGGCACTATGACAGAGTTGCAGGAAACCTTCTAGGAGGCAGACGTGGCAAAGTGTCCGTGTGGCCGGGTCTTTGTGACAGATAGGACTGTGGCTGAGCGCCGCAGTGTGTGCTAACTGTTTTGCTTTGTTGTTATTTCAAGGTAATAAAGCTGGACCCTGGGAGAAGTGTGCCCCTCTAGTGGCGGGAGACGGCATCTAGTCCTCAGTAAAACTTCTGGCATTTATTAAAGGCTGAGAAAAATTCAAGACCCAGGGCGCTGCGACCAATCTCCCCTGAGGGACAGACTCAGCTGGAAGATCATTCTTGGACGTCCAGCACCGTGGAGCTTGTTGGAGGTAGAAGCTGACAGGGAAGGCCCCTCCCTACCTCTCTCCCACACCCTAGCCACTTTCCCTGCTAGGTTTTAGAACATCTATCAGAGATTAAGGCCACAGCTCACAATAATATCCTGTGGTTAGAGATGCTGCTGCAGTCTGAACTGACTGAACTGAGGACCGAGTAGGCGGAAAACAAAACAAAATACAAACAAAAAAGCAGAGAAATAAAAGGTGTAGCCGGACAATGAGGACGAGCAAGTGCAAACAGTGGGCCAGCAGGACCGTTTCCTCTTGCTTCTCCACACTGACGGTAGAAGCAGAACGGGCCAATTCTAAGCGTATGAGTAGCACATCTCAAAAAGAAGATGCCAAGAAGACGGATGCCCCGTAGCAAAGTAAGTAGTGGTTCAGCAGTGGGAGCGATCCTGGAGTGCACGGGGGTGGTGGGGTGGTGTGGGGGGGCTGCACAGGAAGGCCCAAGTCAGAGGAGGGGCTTCTTGTAGGCCAAATGGGCTATGAGACACTACCCAGGCTCAGCATCTTTCTCCAGAGGGAGAGAGGGGAGATAGTGTCTATCCACAGTCCTTACAGGAAGGCCTACAGAAGACATACACAGATACTTATTACATCCCAACATATACCCAAGGAATCACAGACTATTTGGAAATCATTGATGTCTCAGACTGATTCTTTGTGAACAAGATCCCAAGGCTAAACTCTTGGCCCCATAGATCTAGTAGCCTTGTGGGTTCAGAAGAGCACCTCCAGAGAGACTGTCTACCAGCCTCAGCCACACGGGGGTTCACTGATTAAGTGGCGGCCAGAGGGCATCAGGCTGTCCCTCCAGCTCCAGGCTGCTTGACCTGTGGGGGGAGGGGTCGCTGACACTCAGTAGGAAGGTAGTGATGCTTCATAGCCTCACCCAGGCCTGGCTATGCAGTCCTGGGGACAGCTGATCAGAGGATGAGCTGGAAGCATCCTTAGTGTGCAGTCAGGCCAGGAGGTTCAGTATCTGCCCACAGCCTAAGCATGCCAGCTAGAGCCAGGGTACCCATTCTGTTTCAGCCCCTGCCAACTCTTTCCCCCTCCCCTTAGCATTACTGTGCGAGTGGCTGGACTTCCTCCCAGGCTTTGGGAACACTGGACATTGTTTTGGAAAGGATTCCAAACTGGAAGGGGAAACTAGTAACTTTTGTTACAGCTACATTGCAAGTGCTTGGAACTGTGAATGTTGAGGCAAATACCCATCTTCACCAGAGGAAGGCGGCCCTCTTTGATGTTTCAGGGAACAGGCTTTGCTGCACTGACATGAAACGCAGCTTCGTTCACCAAAGCTCTGGGGGACTCTAAACATTTACCTTGGCCTGGGTGCCTGGGGGCTTAATTCAGCATTTGGCATAGGGGATTTTATCCCTCAAGGGGGCCCTGGGGGCCCAAGAGGACTCTTGCCTTGTCACTAGTCCTCCTCTTCCACAGGGAGGAAGAGGAACTGCCACACTCCCTCTGCCCAGCAGTTAAGCAGGATCGTACCGGTCCCCAGGCACAGAGGCACAATGACTATTAAAAGATCTTCAGGCTATGTGACAAAGCCATAAGCCACCTTGTGATGCTTCTGAGGAGGTACAGTGACACGATCACCATGTACAGCTCAGACCAGAACCACCAAGGGCCACTGGGGGAGGAGAGTCAGTGCCTGCTGAGGTAGACAGGACGCTGACCTGGCAGAGCAGTCTCTGACCTAGGTGGCATCAGAGTGTCCTCTCTCTGGAGTAGACCTCTACTTGCCTCTTGGTAGGCCACTGATACTTGCCAGAGCTACATGGAGGATCCAATTATTCATAGTTGACCCAAATATTTCAGTCACTTTAAATATTTTTCCGAGGCACCTAATTACATGACCAAGGCTCTTTTCTGATTCTGGTTGAGGATAGCCTTAAGTGTCTAGTCCCGTTTATTTCTGAAGAGGGGCAAGGTGCGATTCTTTGGTACAAGAGCTTTTCAGATTTCTTTTTTATGCATTCATAATGAACAGTAAGTCACTTGACAAAACTCTGGGGGCCTACAGTCCCTTAGACTGGATGTCTGTGAGCATATCCAGCAGTTGACTCAGAGTTCCAGCAGCCCAAAAGCAAACCAGTTCTTCTAGTCAGATGGGTCATCTTATCCATCAATACAACATAGGTGGGGGAGGGGAGTGTGGCCACTTATAGAGATGACTTTAATAAGTCCTATCCATGGCCACCACATCCTACAGTGGGAATAAGGAGCCGAGTTAATTTGGTCTGTGTCTCTTCAATTTATGAAGTCAAAGAAAATTCCTTACAGCATCAAAAACAGTCAAGAAGAGATTGAAAGTTACAATGGTACAGATACAGTGTCTGTGGGGTTATGACCATCTCTGAATTAGGTGTTGGGGCAGACGACAGGTTTTTAATTAAAAAAGTAAATAAATTTTTTTTTTAGAAGTGTGTGACTCCCTGCTTGATGTCAGCTCATTTAAAAGATTACCAAGCATTGTGAGATTTCATATTACCCTTGATGGTGACTACTTTCTTACTGACATGCCTAAAATGAACATTACACAGTACAAACTGTATCATGTGCATTCAAGCAAGTTCAAGAAGGTTATTTTGAAGCACACAATACTCCAAAGGGAACTGACAAATACATTACAACTACCACAGTTAGTGTAGAAGTTAAAGCATGCACGTGCACACACACATAATTCATAAGATAACTTCACTGGGAAGGTGTGACCAAAAAAAAATGTTCTCCTTAGCTTGTTGCTTAGAAAACATTGACAAGCAGAAATGTGGGGTTTGGGTTCGCATTCTGTGAACCACCAAGTGTCTTGGACTTGTCTGTCCTCCTGGTCCAGCTGCTTCACCTCTCTTACTGGCCTCATCCCCAGCCTTCTCTTCAGCTTCCAGTGCTCAGTAAAATCCATCCTAGACAGAGCACATAGCACAAGGAAGTTCTTAGGACCACCTAGGACCAGGTCTACTCTCTACATTCCTCCCACTTACACCACCAATGAAAACATGGTTTAGGGCTCCGGCCCACTCCACCATCCCTAGGAAGGCTCCGAGGGTTTCTCCCACCGCCCCTCCATCCTATGAGCTGCCTCATAGCTATTATCTGGACCATTTGCTTTCTTCAAGGCTGTCTGACCAGAGGACGCTTGTGATCTCTAAGGACTCTGTTCTCTTCAGATGAGTCTGCTGTTTGCAGAGGGACATAGTGGAAGAGGATTGATTACCAAGTGGTAATTCAGGCCAGTCTTATAGACACTGGAAAGACGGTGAGGCACAGAGTCCACTCCTCCTCTCCTGGATCAGTAATCCATTTATCCAGTGGCCAGCCTTAGGCCAGTTCCACTATGTTTGCTTCTGTTTTTTTCTCACTTGAGAACCTATGCTTAATTCTTCAGTGGGAGGCGCCACCCACCTTCTGTATCTTTTTTGACCCCTAACATAGGCCTGGCAGTGCCAGAGGTTACCAACAAGTGTGTGTTGAATGAACAAATGGTCAAATGGGTCTCGTCTAAGCCTGGCATTCTCAGGCATCAGATGGCTATCTCAAATGCCCAAGTGTCTCAAGTTATCTTAACTCAAATTCTTCTTCAGAGCTGCCCCTCTCCTCAGCCTGTCCATCCTCTTAGAGCCTCCCTCATTCTCTTGTATCCATCAGAAAACCCTGTCATCTTGGAGTCTTTTCCTGTCTCAGTCCCCAAGTCCCCTACTCCCATGCAATTGGTGGTTTCCATTTTCACTCACATGACCACAGCCTGGGTTTCCTCTGCTCTGTGTGGTTCAGGCCCTTCTCCTAGTCTTTGCAAACCCAGCTTGCACCATCACCTTGCATCCTAAAGTCAGGCTTAATGGCTTCTAAAACTGGAAAAATCAAGTCATTGCACTACAGTTAAAAAAAACAAGGTCCACGGATCCTATCATCAAAATGTAATCCCCACCCGCCCCGGTCTGTTCGGTGGGCGTCAGGAACACCTCTCCTCCCTTGGTGTAACCGTTCCTTGTAAGGTTTCCACATAGGAGGTCTGGTGTGCCGTCACCCTGTAACCCTTGGTTGCTCTTCAGGCTCTGCATGTCTTCGGCCGTAACTGCCCATTGTGTTTGGTCATTCCAGTGCCCTGTGTCTTCTGGAGTTGATCTAGATCAAGTCTCATTTCTTTGTTACCCTTACTAGTCACCTGCTAACAGCAGTTTATTTACACTGAACATTCTTGTATCAACGGCCAGGGCCCAACACTCCCCAAGCCCTGGCTGGAGCTCATTTTCGTATTTGTATCATTATGTGTAGCGTTTTTAAGGGTTCCAATCCACTCCTCCTCCTCCTCCTCCTCCTCCAGATTTTCAAGTATATGAGCAATTCCACAAAACCTCGTGCCCACCTCTGCTCCTGATCATGGGTGCTACTGAACATAGCAGGGCTGTTGCCTCTCACTTGTATCTTTCTCTGTCCACTTGGATCAAACGCCCAGTGGCTCATTGAGCATGTACCTTGTGCAGCATCTAAGAGCATCCAGATGCAGAAGCAGGAAGGCCTTGGCCCTTGGCATTCAGACACACTTTTTGGGAGTGAAAGGTACTGTGAGAAGAGACCAGTGACTTAAAAGAGGTCGAAATATCTCCCAACCTATCTTTCTACATGTAATGCACTGGGCAGAATACTCACTATTTTAATATTACCCACCTGGGTGAGTGAGTTGATTTGCAAACTCAATTGAAAGCAAAAGCTTTACATATATAAAAATTTGCCTGGAGGAGCATAAAGAGGGAAGTGACTGCGGAGTGGGGCATGGCGCCTCAAGTCTAGAGGTTTGAGGTGTTAGAAACATCGCCTTGACTTTCAGTCAGTCTCATTCTTTTGAGCTGAACTTTTAACGTGTGTTTTGTTTGGTATCCAGCTCCACTATCCACTGTACAGCCAGTGTTACCATTGCTATGTGTGCTGACTGCTGCTAGGTTGTTTGGAAGAAACACACGGGAAAAGCTGTGGTTCGTGCCTTGTTCAAGACTCAGGAGGGAAGTTTTCTTTTTTTCTTTGGGAAAAAAAAAAAGACACCAAGGCTCTGTTTTGCTAATCATATCGTCCAGCGTTACTCTGGCCCCCTTTCTGACTGGCGCCAGGGAGCCCTGTGCTGCACTGTCCACAGTTACTCCCACCCCGAGGCTAGCTCTTCAACTGCACTCCCTACCCCCTCTCCACTCTCTGACTTTGCTCTCCCCCCCAACCTTTGATTTTCTGTAACAAACTTTGACTATCTTAGACTATTCCTGTAGATCCTATACAGGCATTGGCGAATCCCCGTGTCACAAACAAACTGAGGTGGACTAGCATTTCCTTCAGGCTGTCCTCAGTTGTGGCTCGGAAGCAACTCTTTTTAGTCCTGGAAGAGGCCTACATGCCTCCAGCTGGCCCAGACTCTGAAAGTTGTCACATAAGGATTCTGTGTTTACTGCCTGGCTGGCGTTAAGGTCTGAGGGCTTAAGCCTTTGAAGAGCGACCAAAGCGTCTTGCCCATCTTGCCTGACTCAAGGAAGGGGAAACAGCAGCCAAACTCCTGATAGGTCTTCTGTGTCCTCTGTTCTTTTCTACACCCAAACTGCTCTGCTTGTGAACTTGGGAGGTGGGGAGGGGGTAGGGGGGGGAAGGGAGTGCCTGCCAAGCAAGGTTGCCCAGCAATGGGGGTGGGGCTAAGCCTACTAACTGCCATTGAAAGATTAACAGTCATTCAAGAACTTTCAGTTGCTGGTCCCCTGCCTTTGAGGGAGGTGAGCAGGTAGTGACTGTTTAACTGCATCCTTTAGTGGAGGGGTGTGGCTTGGTCAGCATCATTTAAACTGGCACTTGATGTTCTTTCTCTGAACTCATTTGTTGTCTTCCCTGGTCTATTGTATGCTGTCCCCAGCAGTGCCACTCTCATCCCTGGGAGCCTCAGAGTCCAGACTAGACTCGTGAACACGACTTGCTCTCAGCCTGGGACGGAGATCTAATGGCACCCTTAGCACAGGACACTCTTTCCACAGTGTGCTCAGAGGATCCCAGCCAGGTTCACCTCCAGGATGCTTGTTTGAAATACTGAGTCTGTTGGCTCAGTTTATTAACAATTAAACTTTATTATACAACCCAACTAGCATATACAAGAAGGAAAAAAAGGTTAAAGGGACAGAAGATTAAAACCTCCTGGAATCCGTTCGGCAGGACGGGTCCTTAGGTGTCTCAGTCCCACGAGCTGGTCTGGTCCTTTCCTCTCTCTCCACGCCTTCTCCTTCTCTCCTTCTACCTCTTGTTTTTCTCTCCCCTACCTTCCCAGTCATATGCAAAGGGCGGTCCCTTCTCCCTTCGAGGGTCAATTAGGAAAACAATAGCCATGGTGGAGTTCCTAGGTAAGCTTCCTGAATTCCAAGCCCAGGAAGGCTCCAAACAGTCTCTCACAAGGTATTTATGGTGTGCCCCAAGGGTAAAGCCCGTCAAGACTGCTTTCACCTGAGACAAAGCTTAATCTTTCCTACATGAGTCCCAGGCCCTATTACATACAAATTTGTGGAGGGGAGCTGTCAGATCTGATGAGCTTTGAAACAGGTCTTTTATGGAATAAAGATAGATTGAGAAACTCACGTCTGTAGCCACTTTTTGTTTTTATCTATTTTTGAAATGCTGGGGACTATCATTGAGCTACAATACCCAATCCTTGTTTATCTTTAGAGTCTTGCTAATGTTGTCCAAGCTAGCCTCCAATTTAGGATCCCCCTGCCTCAGCCTATTGAGTGCTGGTAAGGCATGTGCTAGCATGCTGGCCTATGGTTATTTTTTAAACGCTGGCTCCTTTATCTAGGTGTAATTACATATAGCAGAGTATACGCATCAGAAACGGACTGTTTGAGGGGGGCCAGAACAACAGCTCAGAGGTTGAGAGCACGGACTGTTCTTCCGGAGGACCCAGGTGTGATTTCCGGTGCCCACGCAGCGACCTGCAGCCACCTGTGAATCCAATTCCAGGGGACTGAGCACTTCCTTCTGGTCACATGTAAGCACAAGGCACATGGTCACATGTGAGCACATGCATGGTCACATGTGGGCACATGCAGACAAAATACCCATAAACCAAAACTGTAACATAACATTTGAAAACGTTTGACACATACTCTTACAACTATCACCAGAATCGGCAAAAGCCCTTTGCAGTCATGGTCATGTCTTCCAGCCGCCACTAAGGGTATTTGCCCTGCTTGGCACATCACAAACACAATTACACAAAGCGTATTATTGATTTTTAGTTAACCTATAAAATACTGGGCTTTACTGGCCAGATGTTTTAAAATTTTGTGCGTATGCGTCTTACATTCATAATTAGATTTCATTTTATATGTATGGGCACTCTGCCTGCATGTGCGTGTGTGTACCATGTGCATGCCTGGTGCCCTCAGAGGCCAGCAGAGGGCAATAGATCTCTGGGAGCTGAAGTTACAGCCTATTGTGAGTAGACTTACACGGACACAGGTCCCCTGTAGGAACAGCGCGTGCTCTTACCTCCTGATCCATCTTAATCCAGAAGTCCTCTTTTAACTCTGACTCTGACATTACTCATGTTGGACCTGCCAGTTAGTTCACCCTTTTCTTTGCTAAGTGACATCCTACTGTGTGTATGCTGGCTATTTATCCATTCACCTGGCTTGGGTTGCTCTTCTAGTGTGGGTGATTATAAATACGGTCAGAAGCATCCCGCATACCAACTCAGGTTAATGCTCACACAAAGTAAATAAAGGTTGCAGTTTTTGTTTTTTTATTTTTTTGTTTTTGTTTTTTTCCTGAACCAGTTCCCATATGGTGTTCCAGCATTGGTCACTGAAATACCCTGGCACTTTTGTATCAAGTGACTATACATTTTTGTGGGCCCTTTAGGGACTGTTTCCCATTAACTGCAAAGCTACCCTCAGCTAACTCCCTAGTCTGCTCTGGCTCTTCAGCAAATCTCAAGGCCAGAGTGTGTAAAGCAGAGCATGGGAGGTCATATGGCACTCTTTTAAGGCTGAGGTGGGTGGGCCGTAAGTTTGAAGCCAGCTTCGGCTACATAGAGTTCAAGGCTACCCTTGGGCTACATAGAGTTCAAGGCTAGCCTTGGGTACATAGTGAGACTTTATCTGAAAAGAAAACCAGGCAATGTATGTCTTCCCAATGACGTTCTAGGATCTTCACACTTTCATAAGAATTTTAGAGTCGGGAAGGGTGTTTATGTTTACATAAAACCTAAAAGGCTTTTGATAAATATTGCATTGAATCTGTAGGTCAATTTGGGGGAAGCTGATAACAAAATTTGATCCTTTAGTCCATAAATATATACCTAAATGTATCTAACATTTTAAGAAATTTTGTGGCCGTTTAGAATTTGGCTGCTTTTTTGCCATTGGATACAATTGCTTATTATTAGATGTGTGCAGCACAGATTAGAGTGAGTTTATGTAATCTGGGCAAGAGCACCACAAAAAATTCACTTGGTGCTCAGTCAAGGGATCGGATGTCAATATGCCAACATTCATTTTTCATGACCCGAATTTTAATTTCTGACAAGGAACCATTGTGCATCCTACATACCACATCCACTGATTAAGTAAAAAAATTGTACTGCTTTACAACACAGAAAAAAAAGTGTGCAAGGAGGAAAAATAGGTCACAGTGAAAAGAGTTCTTCTGCCTCTGACCAGGTGCCCTATGATAATGAGCATTCCAAACCTTAGTGCAGGCTGATGGCGGCAGCCACCAACCTGATAGTCAGTCAGCAGGCTTCCGGGGAAATAGGCTACAGCCTCAGCACTCTGCACAACGTGCAGCTTCAGTCCGTGTGTCCCCTCCCTGCCCCCACTTCTCCCCAACCCCACCTTGGAGAAGTTTCAGGGGATAGCTTGCCCTCGGAGCCCTTTAGGTCACAGGACCTGGCATCCATGGAAGGCAGCTAGCTGCTTAGGACCCATTTCCTGATACTGAAAGGTCTCAGTTCTTAAGCGGAATTGAAGGTGAGGGGGATCCGGGACGACATTTCCGGGGCGGACCCTGACAGGGAGGCAAGCACACAGATCCAGAAGGAGATTTCTCCCACTAGCACCGACTCTGGGCAGGGCTGCCCTGGGCTCTGCGGATACAGTTGCGTTTGTTGTTGCTCTCTTCGGAAGGGGACAGCCTCCTCCCCTGGACTGTGCTGCTGCTGACTTGATGCATGTCCGTCATTCCCCGAGGGGAGCTGGGCAGTCACCTCTGAGTCACACTTCTTATTCTTCCCTTTAAAAGTTATCATTACTGTCATCGTTTGTAGGGTGGGGCACTGGTGTCATGGAGTGTGTGTTACGTCAGAGGACAACTTTTTGTGTTGGTCCTTTCCTTTTGTGTGGGTGTTGCACCCTATTCAACTCAGGCCGCCAGGCTTGTCCCCACCCTTCCTCCTCCCCACCAAGCACATTAACCGTGGAGACATCTCAAGCCATTGTGTTTATCATCTATTTTAAGCTTTATCATTGGGACCCACTCATAGTGTTACCAAAAGTCACCCACCTGTGTCCCATTTGTACGCTTTCTCCTTAGCTGCTGTGACTCTCCTCATGGCGTCTTTCTTTGCCCCTGGAATCTGTTGGAACCTACCTGTCTGTATGGTTTTGGCTGGGAAAGTCATGTTGTGGGTGGCACCTGATGCTCCTACTCAGGCTCTGAGGGAGCAACGTGTGCTCATGCACGCACTCACAGAACTTGTGATGATAACTATATTGTGTGTGTGTGTGTGTGTGTGTGTGTGTGTGTGCAGGTGCCCGCAGAGACCTGAAAAGGGGGTACAGTGTCCCCTGGAACTGGACTTACAGGTGGTTGTAAGTGGCGAACATGGATCGTGGGGCCTGAACTCAGGTCCTCCCCCAGAGCAGCAAGTGCCCTTAACCACTGAGCCGTCTCCCCAGTCTCCAAAGTGACCTTATCCAGCTGAACGAAGCCACTCTGCGTCCTTGGACCGTGAAGGCTGGCCTACCGACACTGGGCTAGATGGAGCAGAAATCGTGCTGCGCACGGAGTCCTTGATTTTAGTCACCCACGGCGTTCCTAAAATCAATGTCTCATCTAGTAAAAGAGGAAGAGACACTCAGGGATTTAGCCACAAATCATCCCAATCTTTCAGCCAAGTGCAAGATACATTCATAAAATCAGCTAAATAAACTCCCCAAACACCTTCAAAAGTTAGGGTTCGGTTTCAAATTAATGGGCGGGAACAACACCGAGAATCCATGGCAGTACTCAGGTTGCTGTCAGCTTATGCCTGCTCCACTCTAGTCTGAATTAAATAGACTTAATGGCCGTTTCATTTACTTAAGAACCTAAGGTCTCGGATGGACTCACCAGCAATCCCATTCCTCTTAGGGAGCTGTCAGTTATTTCTCTCAGTCAGGGTGGCCCTGACTGGCAGGAACAGGCAGCTCATGGAGCAAGCGGGTAGACAGCTTCCAACTTCAGGCACGGGAGATGACTAGAGATAGGCAGTGGCACGTGACCACAGTTTGCCGAGGCAGCGGATAAGCTGTTCTGCAGCCTTGGTCATCAGCTGCCAGTAAAATCCAGAGTGCAAATCAACGCCGGGGTCGGCTTTGCTCTAACACACCTGCCTCTGAACTGAGGCCGGGCAGGGAGAACTGCTCTTGCAAGGGTGGCTGATGAATTCGTTAGATTTTTATAACAAAAGCCAAGTAATAAGAGTAGACAGTCTAAAACCATTCATCCTGTGATATTGCAAAATCCAAGTAATGGTTTATTCATTGAGTTATTTTACATAATAGGGATGGACTGAATTACAATTGTAAGCCAATATTTATAACAAGGTGTGATGGTTGGTTTTAACTGCCCCCTTAACAGCGTAGAATCACCGGGGAAGGGAGTCTCAGTGAGGATTGCCTGGGTCAGGTTGGCCTGTGCACAGCTGCCTGAGAGACTTTAGCTGAGGTGGAAAGACCCACCCTGGATGTGGGCAGTGGGGTTTCATGAGTGAGACCGGGATTTTTAGGAGACTGGCGAAAGCGAGCTAAGCAGGAGGCACACGTGGGTTTGCCTCACGGCTCTTGACTGTGGGTATGACGTAATAAGCTGCTTCTGGCTCCAGCAGACATGATCACCCGACAGTGACGGACCTCGAAGTGGAAGCCAAAGCAAACACATCCTTCCCTAAGTTGTCTTTTGCTGGGATGTTTTGTCAGAAGCAGAAAAGAAACTAGGACACAAGGATCAGCTGATGTTTAAGTTTTCCAGATCGGAGGCAGCTGTATATTACACAGGCTCTTTGCAAGAGGTCCGAAAAGGAACAGTATAAAATGAACGTCTCTACTGAGGCCCCGCCCCCACCCCCACCCCATCTCTGCTGTTCAATAGCTTGCTTAAAGAGCAGCTGCCGGTTTGGAGCATGAGGTGTGTGAGACCGCCTACAAGTCAGGGAAGGCGTCGTGAATTCACATGCAAACAACTCTACAGCAGGAGCGGAGTGTAAGGGAGCTTAGCTCACAGAGCTACTCCGTGTTCTGAGTGGATGGCACCGTGTCCTGTGGGGGCTGGGCGGGTGAGCTTCGAGACAGTCTCGACAGACAGACAGACAGACAGACAGACGGCTTTTGGTGGTGCGGTTGCATCTTCTTCTGTCCAGCTTGCTTTACAGCATTTTCCTGCTGAGACTGTTCTGTTGTTCCTGAGCCATACTTGCGCCTGGACTGACTTGAAGCAAGAAGGAGATGGGGAGAAAATGGAGGCGGCGGGGGCGGGGGGGGGGAGGGGGGAGGGGGGGAGAGAAAGAGAAGGGGGGAGGAGGCAGTGGACTCAGCACTATTTTGGTCCCCTTTCCCGTGCCCCGTTGAATTCCTTTACAGCATTGTGCTGGTCTCGGCGGGCAGAGAAGAGTCTTCCAATCCACAAGAGGGCGTGGGCTTCCCTGAGCTGGAGCCATGGGTGGTGGTGAGCTGCCCCACGCAGGAACGGGACCAGGGGCCACCGTGAAAGCAGCAAGTGCTCTTAACCTCTGAGCCCTCTCCCCAGCACCCCTCCCTCCCGGAATTATAATTTTATTGATAAATCTAAGAACTCTTTATCCCACCTTCAGTTATAAGGGTTTTCTTCAGTATTTTCTCCCTTAAGGTTTTGTTTTTTTTTCATTTATGACCTGTTTTAAGTTAATATTTATACAAAGATGTTGGCTGTAGGCTTTTGTAGCTCGCCTTTGCTGAGGAAGCTCCCTTCAAGTGCTCTCAGAGTATATACTGGGGGAATTTTGAACTTTGTGAAATGCTCTTCCCACTCCACTGGATTTAAGAGTGGCCTCTGTAGCTGCTTTCAAAACAGCCAGTAACACCGACTGACCGTCAAATACAGATCGGCTTTTGTTTTAGAAAAATGAATCCTACTGGATGACTCTGTGCACTTGGTTGGTTTTGTTTTGTTTTTTTCAAAGATTATTTAGTTATTTTTATGTTTTATTACGAGCTTTCTTTTCTATCCTGAGCAACATGACCAAAAGCTGTCTGTCCGGGCTGCTTTGAAATCTACCTGCCCAGCCTACATGGTGCCATCCACTCGGACCTTGAAGTAGGTCTGTGAGTTATGCCTAGTTAATGCATTCTCTCCCTCCCTCTTGACCTCTCTCCCAACTCCCTTCCTCTCCCTCCCTCCTCCCTCTCTCTCTCCTTCCCTCCTCCCTCCCTTCCTCTCCCTCCCTCCTCCCTCTCTCTCTCCTTCCCTCCTCCCTCCCTTTCTCTCCCTCCCTCCCTCCCTCTCTCTTCCTCCCTCCTCCCTCCCTTCCTCTCCCTCCCTCCCTCTCCTTTCTTCCTCTCTCCCTCCCCTTCCTCTCCCTCCCTCTCTCCCTCCCTTTTCCCTCCCTCCCTTCCTCTCCCCCCCCCCCCCCGTCTCTCTCTCCCCCTCCCTCTCCTTGCCCCCCACCTCTCTAATACCAAGGCAGCACAGGTTTTACAAAGTGAGGTAAGAAGTGTTCCTTGAGCTGCTACTTTCTGGAAGACACTATTTGTGTAAAGCTGCTATCAGTTCTCCATGACACCTTTGGTAGAGTTCAGTGGTGGAAATTCAGTGGTTATGGATATTTATTTTGGAGGGAGTTTTAAAGTTATGAGTTTAATTGTTGTTGTTGTTGTTACAGGGCATTGGAATTATGACTCACCTGAGTTGAGGTAACTTGTGCTTCGTGAGGTTGTTGGTTAGACCTCCATCACTGAGAAGTGAGGGGACGGCTTTAGGGAGAATTTAGTGGGGCTCAGGTTTCAGATATTTCCACTATTTGTGGTGAGCAGGGTGACCCTGGGAAGCCAGTCCCAAAGCCTAAGGGCAGAAATATGTCAGTACCTCTTTCTTGCAGATGGAGGCGCCAGCCTACAGGCCTGATGGCAGCTGCAACAGTGGAAGGTTGAGAGGCAAGACTTTATCAGAGGGTGTGGTATTCATGATCTCTGCCCCAAAATGCATCAAGGAGGCAGGCGGAACTGTGAAGGCCCAAATCAGCAGGACTCAGGAGTGCTGGGCTGCCCTGTACGGGGCACTGAGGCATTTCTAGACTCAAATGTTCTAACACAGTCCATCCCATGGATAAGGACAGTTAAAACACACCACACACACACACACACACACACACACACACACACACACACACACAAACATCCCTATAGCTGTGGCTTCCCACAGCTGAGGAGGCAGGAGAAGCTCTTCAAATAGGGCCCCTAACTACAAAAGGATCCAGACTTAAATTTTGCACACTGTTTCCACACCACCTTATGAGAACAACCAGAGATTTCACCTAAGGGGATACAAGATGCTCAGGCTAGCATAATTTCACCTGTCAAAACACAGGCACTTAGGATGTAGCATGAGGCCCCGGGTGTGGCTCAGGTGCAGGATATGTGAAGCCCTGATGCCCTAGCACCCTTCCTCCCGACCCTCACCTCCATACAGAAAAATGGAAGCCATGCAATATTTTGGGTAACAAGTTGTCAATAGCTTCAGCTGGACACAAACTTTGAGCCGCCTGGGGAAGAGGGAGCTTCAGTGGAGGAACTACCTCCATCACTGCTGCTTGTGGGCGTGCCCACAGGATGGTTTCTTAATTGCTAATTAATGTAGCCACCACCCCATCCCCTAACACCCTCCCCCGCCCCCACTGTGGGCAGTACCATCCCTAGGCAGGTGGGCATGGTCTGTATAAGAAACGTAACTGAGCAAGCCAGCAGGCAGCACGTCTCTGCAATTACTGCTTTCAGCCCGTGTCTTGGGTTCTGCCTCGGTTCCCTCGATGACCAGCTGAAACCTGTAAGCCAAATCAACTTTTTCCACTCCAGAGTTGCTTTTGGTCATGGTGGCTGTCTCAGCAAGAGGCGCCTACCTATAACACCAGTTAAGATGTGTCTCCATTTCTGTGTTAGCAGGGTACCTTGGAAGACAAGTGGCCCAAACCTCCAGTTGCCTCTCAGAGCCTTGTGGTACTAGTGCCCTCTGCTGCCCATGCCTTGTTCTGCAAAAGGAAGGCTGGGGCCCAGTGTTTGCAGCTTCTGTCATTTGTAAACTCACTGCAGTGATTTCTAAGCTCCTCCTCAGCTCCGTTTTCTTAAGAATGGAATGTAAAACAACAGCAGCAGCAAAATAGAGAAATGTAGCACTCTCCTCAGTGATGATGGTAAGCCGAGAGCAGCTGACTTTGACCCTTTATTAATTAATTAATTAATTCATTCATTCATTCATCCATTCAGGATCAGTTGAGCATCACAGCACGGAGCCTAAAGACGAAGGAGAGAAGCCAACAGACACACCGTACTGATCTTGTGTGATTCGAGGCCGAGGGGCACATGAACAATAAAGTCACAAGCGACAGAGCTGAATTCTGACTGCCCACGGACACAGGGGTCCTCAGGCACATAGGGAGTCTGCGTAAGAGCCTGTAGGTGGGAACCAGGTAGTCATCCTGTCTCTAGGCAAGTTGCCGCTCTCCTGAGCCATTTCCCTACCGCCCCACTAGCTGTTGGCATATTTATGCTGATTTGTGTGTCCAAATTAGCGATGCAGAGGTGCTGCCCAGAAGGGCAGGCCAGGCCCTGACTCCTTGCTCCCTGTAGGCTGGCCTGCTCTTCTTGTGGTCCCCTCCTTCGGTTTCTGAGACACACAAGCCTGCCTCTCACTCTCCTCAAGCGTCTCCAGGACTCCTTGGTGGATGACAATGTTTGGGGCAAGCTGTGCCTGCTGGTGTTGCACAGGACTCTGGTGATTTCTCTGGATGGATGAAGCAGCTGGACAGACGCAGAGCGCATGTGTAGATGACCTTGCTGTCCTTTTCCAGGGGTTATCACCTCACGCATCGTCTCTGGTCCTCAGTATTTAATGAAGGTTCAGCTTACATGACCCATGTGATGGCTGATTTCATTTCATGATTGGATAAGACTTAAAAAAAAAACACTTTAGGCATGGAGACATCTTTCGGTGGCTAGGAGCACTTGTACAACATGAGACCCATGCTCAGATCCCTAGCACCCAAGCAAAAAGCCAAGCATGGCCATGCGTGCCTCTAACCCCAAAGCTTCTGGGGGGGAGTGATGGAGGGTTGCTAGGACTTGGTGCCTGACAGCCTATCTGAGACTAAGTGGTGAGCTCCTGATTCAGTGAAACACCCTGTCTTGAGAGCAGAAGGTGGGTGTGCTTGTGATAGCACTGCCACCCTCTTTTGGCCTCTGTGTATACCTGCACACAAAAGCATACACCACACACACAGACAAACGTAGACAAACACACATGAACACAGGCAAACACACATTAATAGTCACACACAGGTGCATACAGAGATACAGACACAGAAAGACACATAGACACAATGAGAGAGACACACATAATCAAACACAGACTCACAGATGAACAAGACAGTCATACACAGGCACGTGTAAGCACACACACAGACACAGAGATAGACACAAAAAGAGACAGACACACACACATACACACAGAGTGAAACAATTTAAGGTAACACCATTCTGTTCTAACTCCATTTTGTGTTTAGACACTTCTCAGCCCCTCTATCTCCCAACAGTCACTTCTGCCTTGGCAGCACATTTGACATTTCCATGGCCTTGACCATCGTCCAGATATATTAACCAAAAGACTTGGTAAGTTACGTCTGAACTGACTGATCTGCTCTGCCAAGAATGAAGGTTTCAATGTTACTCTGACCCTCATTTAACTCTGATGTACCTTTGTGGGTTTTGCCTTTAAAAATTGTATCCCTGAGCTTGGGCACTAAGAGACATTTGTGCGTCTCTGTCCTCTCTGTCCTCTCTCTCTCTCTCTCTCTCTCTCTCTCTCTCTCTCTCTCTCTCTCTTTCTCTCTGCTGAAAAGGCTCAAGTCTGCTCTTGGTCTGGCCATGAATATAAAGAACTTAAAACTTTAATTGGCTTAATTCCCATGGCTGCCAATAACTATCTGCTGCGGATCATTCAGAGAAAGAGGGGAGGGGAATCAGTGGTGCAAACCTTTGGGCTTGTGTGTTGGGGTGATTCCCGAGATGATGACTGAGGAAGATCCCCCTTTCTGTGGAGGAATGCAGAGGCCACCATTCCCACGGTCTGGGTTCCTGGACTGAAGAAAAACGGACAGAAGAGAAAGCCAGGTGAGTGGGGCCATTCCCAAAGCTCTGCTTCCTGGCCCTCTGAGATGCACAGCGTCCCAGATGCATGCTCCCACTGCTATGTGGCCATCCGATCCATGCTGTGTCTTCCCCGGCCTGACGATCTTACATCCCGTCAAACCACAAATCAGAATGAACCCCTCCCCTCTCCAGCTGCTGCTTGTCACACCACGAGCTGTCGATGCAAGGAAAGAAGTAACCAAACCAACCCCTAAGCTGCATCTGGTGAGGTGGCCTGGGACAAAGGAGTCAGAGGTGTGCTAGGTGCGGAAGGAAGGGAAGAGGGGCCTGCCAAGGGGCCAGTGGGGGTGACAGTAAGACAGCATCTGTAATCGCCAGCCCTCATACATGTACCTCAGAATCACCCAGACTCTGCTGGAAGGGAGCCGTCTCCTGATCCCACCGGGATCCAACCTGAGGTGGAGAGTCACCCCTTAGGTGGCAGGTGCAATGAAGGTGGAATCCTGCCCCAGGTGCAGTGTCTTCTTGAAGCAGGAACTGAAACTCCAGCCTGTTAGCTGGAAAAATCTTTGTCTTTTGCTTTCTTTTCCCAGGCTTGGCTCTTCCTTAACTTAGTCAGGCATGGTGGCTCCTGCTTGTAATCTTAGCACTTGGAGGCTGAGGCAGGGGGATGGCAAATATGAGGTCAGCCTAGGTTACCTCTTGGGACTCTATTTCAAAACAAGCAAGCAACAGGGGGAAAAAAGTAAAACAAAAACTATGTTTATGGTTAAATCAATGTAGAAATAAACTGACCCTGCCCCCCTGAACAATCATTGGCAAATTTCCTTCCAGAGAAATTACGTTAGAGGTGTGAGTCTGTTTGCTATTGAATGGGCCTGTCTCTGTGGCAGCCTGCTACCTGTCAGTCACAGATCTTCATTCCCCTTGATAACAGGACTCTTGGCAATGTGCCCAAGAGAAAAAAAAATTATCAAGGTTGCTTAACCAATAGGAGTGACTTGTAGCGTGTAGTTTGAGAGGTTCCCAAAACACCAAAACATCCGTTGTGACATTCTCCTGGGATTCCCTTGTAATGAAGAGAGTCCCCAGGATCCGGGTCGTTTGGAGTCTGCTCTTGGTTCTGTAGCCACCCCCCTACTCCGCCCTGTCATCCCTCAGCATCCTGGTGGCCCACACCTGTGCCCTGATTTTCACACCTGTGACAGGCTTCTGACTATAGCTTTTCCCATAACGGGGCCTTGCAGGTGGTGGGACAGAGGGACAGAAAAAAAAAAAAAAAAAACAAATCTCCCAAACCTCTGGTGAGTTCAAGGCGTTGACACAAGTGTGTGCCTCTCTATTTTATGCAAGACAATGAACCATTGGTTTGTTTAAAATATGCATATTTTCTGTTAACACCTGAAAACTTTTTTTTTGTTGTTGAGGGAGGATCTCATTGCTGGCCTTGAATTCACAATCTGTTTGCCCCAGCCTCCCAGCACTGGGGATAGGGACAAATGTCGTCACAGACACAGGTCTCAGAAATGAAGTGGTTGAATAGTTGCAGAGTGTATCGGACCTCGTGAGGCTGTTAGCATCCCAAAGTCACCGCACTGATCTTTAAAACATAGCCAGGACCTGGGGCGATGGCGCAGTTGGCAAGTTCTTCCTGGGGACTCTAGTTTGATTCTCAACAACGCACATTTTAAAAAAGGCCAGGCAGAGTAGTGTGTACTTGTCATCCAGGGGCAGAGACAGGAGGATGGCTGGTACCCTCTGGCCAGGCAGCTTATCCTGATTGGCAAGTGTCAATCCAATGAAAGGACGTCTCTCAAAGGAGTTATTGACAGTTGATGGCTGCTGGGGAGGGAGGGTCAGTTTTCGTAGGGATACAGCCCCTGAGGGGCTTCCCGCACTCCACAGTCTCCATCACTCATGATCATACAAGCAGTGATGTGCACGAGGAGAGGGAGGGTGGGAGGGAGAGAAAGAGAAGTGGGGGGAGAAGAAATAGAAACCTGATGTTCGGAGGGAAAAGTAGAGACGGGGTTAGTGGAGAAGAGGGGTGGATTAAATCCAAACACACTTTTATAAAGGTTTAATTAAAAAATGTAGGTGGTACCCGATGACACAAAAAGTAGTCCTACACAGGAGCACACACACACACAGAATCACTTGTGCACAATGAGCACACCGAGTATTCAAAGAAATATAAAAAATAGTCATCATTATCTATTTGAAAATATGTTTTAAATGGTTTTCTTTTTGAAATCTTTAACATAGTGTTTATATCACTGTGTGCTTTAAGGGGAAGTGTGTTTACATGTTTGCCTGCGCACCTGTCTGCTGCGTCAGGAGCTGATGTTCGGTGTCTTACACACTCCAGGTCCTACCTTTGGAGACAGGGTCTCTCACTGAACCAGCGTGCATTGATTTGGCTAGACCAGCTGGCCGGCAGGCTCCAGCGATCCATCCGTGTCTACCTTCCCAGCACTGGGATGGCCAGACCTTTATGTGGGTGATGGGAGTCGAAACTCAGGCTCTGACGCTTGCATGGTCAGCCCTTCCCAGTTTGAGCCAGCCGCCTGTCACTTGGCCTCCATATCTTACAGGATTCTCTTAGCACGTATTAGCTGGTGTTTCTGTAACAAAAAGCATACACACTTGCATAGTAAGACACTTTTATAGTTCTTAAAACCATGTATCTCAAAGGATTAAGACCAACAAGATGGCTCAGTAGGTGGAGGCACTTGCTGCTAAACTGGACAACTTGACTTCGATCCCCAGCATCCAGATGGCGGAAAGAGAGAACTGACTCTCACAGATTGCCCTCTGACCTCCACCTGGGTACCACTGCATGTGTGTACACACACATACACAATCAAAAGATTCAATTTAAAAATCTTTAAAGGAGACCCGGAATGTGTCTTGAAGTATATCATAACTTTCATGAATATACATAATCAAAAACATAAGTATATTTTCAATTTTTATTAAAAACCCGAAAATGGGGCTGGAGAGATGGCTCAGTGGTTAAGAGTGCTGCCTGCTCTTCCAAAGGTCCTGAGTTCAAGTCCCAGCAACCACATGGTGGCTCACAACCATCTGTAATGTGATCTGATGCCCTCTTCTGCAGATAAAGTACCCATATACAATAAATAAATAAAATTAAAAAAAAAACCTGAAAATGGCAAAGTTAGGAATCGCATTAGCTAACCAGATGAGTGGGGACCTTTTCTAAGTAGTTATTCATTTACTCACAGTGGAATGTAACCTGTTTGTGCCAGACGAAGACAGGGCCCAGCTCTTTTCCCTCTTATTGTTTTTATAGACATAAGCATGAAGAATCCTGCCTGCGAAAGAGCAGGATATGTTTAGTCATGGCTGTTTGGATTTTAATACTTTCTATATACTAAAATCACATAAGGTATCAAACCAATTTTTAATACTTGATATCGATATTATTAACTACATAAATTACATAAATAATATTAGTAACAATTTCATTAGGTTCTTCAATTTTGTTTAAGCAAGGAAATCACTGACTTAGAGAACATTCATAAGCCAGCCATTAAAGTAATTCACCCTCTCGACTTCTGGGTAGGATGTCAGATGTCGGATGGCTATCGGTTGCCCTCATTTTTCTTTATAAAGGAGAGCTAAGTTAGACTGCTGTCCACACACAGAGAAATGAAAAATAGTTGGGAAAACTCCAAACGTGAGTTTCAGTTCGCTTTATCAGCATAGCATTAAAAAAAAAAAAAAAAAAAAGAAATGCTATAATGTGAGTGCAAGCCTTTTCATACTTCATCTAAACCCTGGAAAATGTTCACCCAGTACTGTAGCTGGCAAGGCTAGCTCATATGGTCAAGCAAGCCAGTTAGCTCTGTCAAGTTTACTTATTTTGACAACTGGCACACGTTCATAAAAAAACTCCCTAAGAAGACACATACAGCTCAGCGCAATGTGGGAAAGCAGCAGCCACACGCAATCGGCGCGATTTGCCAGCACCACAGAAACTCCTTTTCATGTCTCTCAGAACAATACAGATAGTTTTGCCTAATTGTAAAAATATATATATTTTTAACATTCTCAATTTTATGTGAATGTGTGCGAGCCGAGGAGTATGAGCTTGCATCCCATTCATGCAAGTGCTCGAGGAGGACAGCAGATGGCGTCAGATCCCCTAGAACTGAAGTTATGTCTTGGTTTCAAGCCCCTGACATCCACTCTGCCGCAGATAGTTGGCTCTTTGTTTCTATGGATTCTGAAATTCACAGTGACTTCTTGTGCCATTGTCAACTCACAGCATACCTTTATATATATATATATAAAGGTATGATATATATATATAAACTTTAATAGGCAATTAAGCTCAAGACGTAAAGTAATTTATATCGATTGCTGAAGAAAGTAACATTGCAATAGGTTACAACGAACTTGAGGGGCAGGTATGCTCACTGTCTGACTGATAGTGAAATTTTAAGGTTTCACAGAATTAAACATCTAACACTGAGCCTCTGTGAATCAGTAAAATATAATGCATACCAGTACAATTACAGTAGCATTTTAATAACAAAAACCTTAAGTATATCATACAAGCTAAGTTAATAAAGGAGTATACTTTTATAAGAGGGGTGGTGACATTATGTGAACTGGCATAGAAATATGTTCACAGAGGATTGTGAAACCAAAAGTTTTTAGGTAAAATAGAAAAGCAAGATGGGGGGAGGGGTAGAAATGGGGTGTTTGGGGCTGTCCTGACACGTTTTTGTTTTATAGGTATCACAGAATGATGACAGTCTTCACTTACTCACTCCGGAGGCTAGTGTGACTGTTGTCACTCACTCACTCCGGAGGCTAGTGTGACTGTTGTCACTCACTCACTCCGGAGGCTAGTGTGACTGTTGTCTGGAGTCCCCGAGGAGGTGATTCTCTGGCACTCCCGTGAGCAATCATTGAGACTGGACTAGCCTCTAGGCATGCTTGGGTTAACTGAGCCAAGAAGCCCCACGTTAATGGTGGTGGTACCATAATATGGGCTAAAGTCCTGGGCTGAAGGAAAAGTAAAAGGACAGCAGAGCCCCCGTATTTACATCTTTGCTTCCTGACCTCAGACACTGTGTGTGTGTGAGCGCATGTGTGTGTACATGTGTGTGCCCACAGCACACATACTGAGGTCAGAGGACAATCTCTGGTGTCATTCTATTTTGTTTGAAGCTGGGTCTCTTTCATTTTTTTGCTGTTATGCTCTGTACACCAGGCTAGCTGGACCAGTGTCCAGGAATTTTCCTCTCTGCCTTCCATCTTGCTGGAAGGGTAGTGAGATTATAGATGTGCAGCTTTAAGTGAGATTCTAACTCAGGTCCGCAGACTTGCACGGCAAATGCTCGACCCATTGGGCCTGGTTCCCAACTTAAGATGCAGTGCTTTAAAGGAATGTAATATAATGCCTTTCAAGCAAATAAGAAATTAGTAAAGCAGTGTGGAGTCTAGCCAAAATGAAAATAAGACAGAATTCTAGAGATGAATGTGCTCTGTAGATGTTCACACAATCCTCACTTTTGGGTAGAGTATAATTCATTCATTCATTCATTCATTCATTCATATTCTCTCTGTCTGTCTCTGTCTCTCTCTCTCTGTCTCTCTGTCTCTGTCTCTCTCTCTTTCTCTCTTTCTCTCTCTCCCTCTCCCTCCCTCCCTCTCTCTCTGTTCCTGAGATATGGTAAGCACGTGTGAGTGTGTGCTCTTGTGTGCATGTAGATAGAGGTTGACCTCGGGTATCTTCCTCTATAAGTTTCTACCTTATCCTTTTGTATTTGTTTTTTTGTTTGTTTGTTTTTCAAGTCAGGGTTTCTCTGCATTTCCCTGGCTGATCTGGAACTGGCTCTGTAGACCAAGTTAGCCTCGAACTCAGAGATTTGCCTGCCTCTGTTTCCCAAGTGCTGGGACTAAAGGTGTGTGCTACCATGCCCGGCTAGTCAACCTTATGTTTTTGAGACAGGATCTTTCAACAGATCCAGAACTCACTGTTTCAGTGACTTGTCAGTGGCTGGAACTGTTGCCTGTGTGCTACAATATCTGGTTTATTATTGAGAAAGAATACGAGCCCCCCAGGACCTCCAGTCTCTGCCTGGGGTTGCAGGTGGGCACCATCATGCTTTACTCTTCTCTGCCTGGGGTTGCAGGTGGGCACCACCATGCTTTACTTTTCTTTGCATCTTGAAGCTCCAAATGTAAATCCTCATGCTTGCTCTGCAAACACTTTACCATGGAACCATCTCAGGCCTGAGTTTTTATATGTGTGTGTGTGTGTGTGTGTGTGTGTGTGTGTGTGTGTATGTGTGTGTATATATGTGTGTGTGTGTGTGTGTATTATTTTGACAAGCAGCAGATACATTCAGCTCAACATTCTTTCAAGGCAATAAGAGGACAGAAGCAAACGCAGTGGTGGGGAACTAACAAAATTAGAGTGGTCATGCGTTTAAGTCCCTTAGAATGTCCAGGTCACAGGGTACAACTTGATATGACTATTTCTCAAACCCTGGCAAGGTATTCTCAGATTCCAGAAAGTTGTTCCCTCCGGTGGACTCAGATCTGACATATTTGTGAGGCAATTCACCCCTGTCAATAAATCTAAGGCCAGGGAAAGGACTTTTTTCCCTTTCTTTGACCACTCTGTGGACATTTTGAATTGTATCTTGTCACATCTTAACTGAAGTATGTTTAAGATGGTGCAAAGTAGTAAGTTATTTTCTGGGATTAGGAGCTTTGGTTTATGGTGCTTTGATTAAAAGAGACTTCAGTGGGGATGCAGAGATGGCTCAGCGGATAAGAGTTCTTGCCTCTTGCAAGCATGAAGATCTTAGTTCAAGTCCCTGGCCTCATGTTAAAGCTGGGCATGGCTAGAAGGCACTGCAGTGCTAGGGGCTGCAGAGGCAGATTCTTGGAGCTTACTGGTCACCTGGAGGGTGTCTTCCCAGCCTGGGGAGAGGCTCTGTTTCAGTTTCTGGCTCTAGGGTTTTTTCCCCTCCCACTGATGGACATTAAAAGTTGAAAAAAACAAAAAACAAAAAACAAAAAAACAAAAAACAAAACCCTTTCCTTCCCAAAGTTGATTTTGGTCAGTGTTTTTATCAGAGCAACAGAAGGCAAGCTAGGGTATGAAATAAGCTCTATTTTATAAGATTATTTTATAGGTTTAATTTGATAGTATATGTAAGTCTCTTAGCAACTATTGCTTGGCGTGCCATCAGACTGCAATAACTCAGCCACAGATAGATGGATTCATTTAGCCGCTTACTCTGTGTTTTATGGCATACTCTGCTACAGTGATTAAGAGAGAGCGGCTGGCAGAGACACAGAGCACAGGCTGGTGAGACTCAGTTCTACCTCCACCCAGTCCTTGGCAGCTGTGAACCCTTGAGTCTCAGCGTTATCATCATTGGCTTCACTTTTCATCTAGAACCAGGTTCATCAAGAACTTGGGTGAATGTAAAATCACTCTGAAATGCCCCAGAGAGTACAAAGCACCCTTAAGCTGTCTTTCCAGTCCCTAAGATTCCTCTTAACATACTGATCTACACCTCTCTAGATGGTCAGCTCTCCCTTAAGTTACAGCTCCCCTCGGACAGTGTAATTCTCTATTGCAGAGCGGGGGAGGAGTCAAGGAAGAAGCTGGGAAAGCAAGATTGAAAACACTTCTTGGAGCATCAATATCCCTCTCCCAGGAAGTGGTACTCTTTTCCGGTCTCCCAGGACACTGCCGCTTGACCAGCCATTCCCAAAATGGTTTGAAGGGTGGTTATGTTAGCAGACAGGAAGAGCATAACAGAGAATATGGGAAGGTAAGACAGTGGGTTCCCTTTGGTTCATTTACATTAAGAAGAAAGTCCCTTGTAGTCATAAGGTCATTGTGTAATTCAAATGCTGATTTCTGCAGACACACACCCATATTTGGTTGCAATCCCTGTTTCTGATGAGCTCCTGTTGTGTAAACACTGCTCCTCAATTGTCCCCTGATACGCCAATAAAGCAGACTACAGCCAATCGCTGAGCAGGAGAAAGAATAGGGCTGGACTTCCTGCCAGCTAGAGAGGCGGGGCTAGAGGAGGAAGTAGGGGATTGAGCCACTGGCAGAGATGCAGAAGACATCAGGAGAGAAGAGCTAGAGTAGGAAAGCCACAAAGTGCAAGTATCTCTGGGATGTAAGCTGGGAAGAAGCCAAGCTAGCTTAGAGAGTTAAGAATAGAGTAATAACCGCTCAGTTCTTGTGCTATAAATCTCGTTAAAATAGTATAATAGAGTCTCAATTATTTGTGTGATAGCTAAGAGAGAAACTGAGACGTGAATACAATGTTGCAAAAATAGCCTTAACAGTCCCAGTGTATACTGACTGATTTTGTGTGTCAACTTGACAGAAGCTCAAGTCCTCAGAGAGGAAAGGAGCCTCAGTTAAGGAGATGCCTCCATGAGATCCAGCTGTAAGGCATTTTCTCAATTAGTGATCAATGGGGGCAGGGCTGGCCCACTGTGGGTGGTGCCATCCCTGGGCTGGTGGTCCTGGGCTCTATAAGAAAACAGACTGAAGCCGGGGCGTGGTGGCACACGCCTTTAATCCCAGCACCTGGGAGGCAAAGGCAGGCAGACCGCTGTGAGTTCAAGGTCAGCCTGGTCTACAAAGCGAGTCCAGGACAGCCAAGGCTACACAGAGAAACTCTGTCTCAAAAGACAAAAAAAAAAAAAAAAAAAAAAAAAAAGCAGACTGAGCAAGTCATGGGAAGCAAGCCAGTGAGCAGCGCCCTCCATGGCCACTGGGTCAGCTCCTGCCTCGAGGTTCCTGCCCTGCTTGAGTTCCTGTCCTGACTCGCTTTGATGATGAGCTGTGATGCATAAGCATAAGCCAAACAAACCCTTCCCCTCCCCGCTTGCTTTTGGGTCACAGTGTTTCATTGCAGCAATAGAAACCCTGACTAGGACACAGTGTTTGTAGGTTGTGGATCCCGTTTGCCTGTTTATCTCTCAACACAGAGAAAGCTGGTGCTCACCCTTTAAACTTTAACAAAGCAGTTGGCTTTTGTTTGTATCTTCAGTTACCCCCAACCCTTAGGAGGCATTACGCTCTGTCACAGCTAACCTCCCAAGCGCCATGCAATTTTGTGTTGTGGATATTTTCTGATTAGTCAGACATGTCGCCTTTAAAGCCAGCCACCCTATGGAAGAGATGTGCTACTCAAGAGACAAGGACCTGACCGATCCAAGATATGGTCGGAGAGGTTTTTACAGTAGCCACAAGGAAGAGGACGGCCAGGGGCATCTGCAAGTGTCAACAGGCAGAGACAGTAGTAGCCTCAACATGGCCGAGAGACTGAGCTTGGCAGTGAGGCGGGGTGGAGGTGGGGGAGCAAGAGAGGGAGAGGAAAGAGGGGGGGGGGAAAGAACACAGAGGCGATCAAGAGAGAGCGGAGAATCAAGAGAGCATACGGCCCAAATGGCAAAGCGATACAGGAATGAGAAACTGGGGAACAGGAAACCCACAGACCAGAGAGGTTTAGGCTAGGGAGTAGGGTGAGAGGAGCCGAGAGAAGGTAGGATGGCAGCGTGGGGCTCTGTGGCAGGTGCTTGCTGAGGGAGCCTAGCAGCCAGCATACACTGTGGTACACTAACAGGACCACAATTAGTCGTTTGCCCTGAGTTTCTTTTGCACCTGAGAGCTACTTCATCCTACAAACACGGAAACAGGCTTGCAAAGTTTTAGCAATTGGCTCTTTGTAGGAGGATGAGAAGAGGCCGAGGGCCCTGAGCAGAGGCTCCTCAGTAATCCTAAAGAGGAGTAATCCTTAATGAGCTGCCCTACGCTAGCTGCCCAAGGCCTCTGTTCCCTGACAGGACTTGCTTCAGCCCTGTGGTTGAGGGAATCTGCTGGAGCCAGTAAGAGTGTGTTAGGCTTGGAGAAGCAGCGTCTTGTGGACCACAAGGATCACCAGCAACAGGTTCTACCTCCCCAAAAGACAAATGCCCCTGGCTTCCTGTATATACACTCGTGGGCCACCCGCCCTGCGTCTAAAGAGTCCCTGGAGGCTGTGCTTGCAGAGACGGGCTCCGGAGAGCACAGTAGGCTTTAAGCTTACAGGAGACAGATCCCTCTAGAATCTAGGGTTCTTGGGCAGTCAGCCTACAGAAAAGGTCTAGGCATGACCAGGGCTTCTCAGGGAGCTCGCATCCTTGGAGGTTGGAAGTGGGGGACCTGTTTAGACTCGTCTCTGTGCAAGGCTTACTGCAGGGCTCTGGTTTATTACAGGGAACCTACAGGCATGTGTGTGACTCAGACTACAGCTTTGTAGAGAATGAACAGGCAGGCACATTAGACACGTTTTCCGTCCCTTGCAGTCTCTTCTTCCCTCATGTGTAGTGATGACAACGTACCGTGGCGGATTGTGGTCAGACTGCGCTTCGAACAGGAAGGTGCCTGCCTGGTTTACCGCTAGTAGCATGGGTGACTGTTGGCCACTGTGCTGAATCATGGGGGCTTCTAGAACATGTTTAACAGATGAGGAGAGTCGGCTTCAGGGAGACGATGTGGCTAAGCCAGGATATTTGGATGCTAAAGATAGGGCCCCCTTTCAAGCCCAGTGGCCTATATCTACCTTGGACCATTGTGTGATATATACCAGCTGCAAATTGCAGTGATAAAGTCAAGCACTCAGAGATCAGCCTGGAATATCTGTAGCTCAGAGACAAGAGCATTTTATATAATATACATCACAGTAAGAACAAAAAATAGAGAGATGCATAGAAACATACACAGAGAGAGACAGAGGGAGAGAGACAGAGACAGAGAGAGAAATAGAGAGACACAGAGAGAGAGACAGAGACAGCGAGAGAGACAGAGACACAGAGACACAGAGAGACACAGAGACAGACAGACAGAGCACCCCACAAGGCCAGAAGAGGGCATCAGGTCCCCCAGAGCTGGAACTGGAGCTGATAGCGAATCACCTGAAGCCGGTTCTGGGAATCAAACTTGGACCCCCCAGAAGAGCAGCAAATGTTCTTAACCACTGAGCTATCTCTCCAAGCCCCCAAATAAGTTTTAAATGAGAGGTTCTATTTACTAAAAAATGATTCAGAAAATGCATTTGATTTTCCTTATGTGCCTTAAATGTCCCCACACTGAAGAAAGCATCACAGCAATCATGAGGTTCTAGCAGCATGTTGCCTGGCTTCTGGTCTTGACTGTCCCTCTGAGCCTGGTGGGCCTCTGGCAAGCGTCGCATCCTCACTTGTTAGCTGCTGATGACAGCGGCATCGACACCACAGCCTTTCTTTTGATTAAGGTGAGGCTAAAAAAGAGTGTCCTTTGTCGGGGCTCCATGACGGCAGCTGTTAGCATCCCCCAAGACTGACTCCTAAGCAAGATTTAGAAAGCTCTGTGACTGACAGCCAAAATATGCGCGGGTTGCTCTTCCCAGCTGTTGCCAGCTGTGGCCATGAGCGGCAGTTCAGCCTGGAACTTGGAGAAGCCAGTCCCATGTTTTGTCTGCGTCCTGTCACAAGTCGCTTCCTCCCCAGGCCCAGTGCTCAGCCCTGTGGGGTTCTCCACAGTAGCTGCTCCCTAGGACTGAATGTTCAGCGCATCACTTGAGGTGCAGCTGCAAAGGGGATGGATATGGCCTCAAAAGATGAACACCTGGGTGTGACTTCAGCAGTGCCTTTCTCAGTTAAGGGGTAGGGCATTCCAGGGAATTTCTTAGAAAAGTTTTAGAAAAATCTTTGACAGGATGCTGATATGTCACAGAGAGCTTGACTATAGTTGATCCCGAATTGGTCACTTAGCTCATCTCTGCCTCAATTTTATCTAAAAACAGTAATAAAGAATGTGTGCCCCACTAGGTCTTTATGTATATACTTTTTACATTTATCTTATTTGGGAGTGGAACATAACCATTCCATGACACACGTATCGTGGACAACTTGCAGGAGTTGGTTCTCTTCTTTTTTCATGTATGTTTTGGGCAGATCAAACTCAAGTCACCAGGCTTGGTGTCAAAGGGCCTTAACCATTGGACAATCTCACTCTATTTATTTCTATATTAAGTGTGTGTTTGAAGGCCAGAGGACAACCTGAGGTGTTATTTCTCATGTGCCATTTACGTTATTGTTGTTGTTGTTGTTGTTTGATACAGGTCCTCACTATGTAGCCCTAGCTGTCCTGGAACTCACTATGTAGCCCTGGCTTTCCTGGAACTCACTATGTAGCCCTGGCTGTCCTGGAACTCACTGTGTAGCCCAGGCTGTCCTGGAACTCACTGTGTAGCCCTGGCTGTCCTGGAACTCACTGTGTAGCCCTGGCTGTCCTGGAACTCACTGTGTAGCCCAGGCTGACCTGGAACTCACTATGAAGCCCTGGCTGTCCTGGAACTCACTGTGTAGCCCTGGCTGTCCTGGAACTCACTGTGTAGCCCTGGCTGTCCTGGAACTCACTGTGTAGCCCTGGCTGTCCTGGAACTCACTGTGTAGCCCTGGCTGTCCTGGAACTCACTGTGTAGCCCTGGCTTTCCTGGAACTCACTGTGTAGCCCTGGCTGTCCTGGAACTCACTGTGTAGCCCTGGCTGTCCTGGAACTCACTGTGTAGCCCTGGCTGTCCTGGAACTCACTACGTAGTCCTGGCTGTCCTGGAACTCACTGTGTAGCCCTGGCTGTCCACGAACTCACTATGAAGCCCTGGCTGTCCTGGAACTCACTGTGTAGCCCTGGCTGTCCTGGAACTCACTACGTAGTCCTGGCTGTCCTGGAACTCACTGTGTAGCCCTGGCTGTCCACGAACTCACTATGAAGCCCTGGCTGTCCTGGAACTCACTGTGTAGCCCTGGCTGTCCTGGAACTCACTGTGTAGCCCTGGCTGTCCTGGAACTCACTATGAAGCCCTGGCTGTCCATGAACTCACTATGTAGCCCTGGCTGTCCTGGAACTCACTATGTAGCCCTGGCTGTCCACGAACTTACTGTGTAGCCCTGGCTGTCCATGAACTCACTATGTAGACCAGAGTGGCCTTGAACACACAGAGCTCTGCCTCCCTCTGTCTGCATTGAGTCTTTCAGTAGGTTAGAGCTTGCTGAATAAAGCTGTGTCTGGGTTTCTTCTCTTTGGGTCTTTTCATCTTCTCTGCCTAATAGCTACTGGTGAGATAGGAGGGCCCAGAAGCCCTCTCCCCTGCACCATTCTAACCCTGTGCACTCCTTTCAACTGCATTCCAGAGAGAAGAGAGGAGACTGACAGCCGCTTGTAATAGGAGGAGCATTGTGAAAGATGGAGGGGAGTGTCTGGGCGATCCATCTCCACAATTGACTTGGGAAGGAGACAGTTTTCAAATGAGAGATTCACAGATGAAAGCCATTTTACTCTGAGAGCAAACTGCTTGGCCCTGGGAGCAGAAGAAGGACTAGTCATCTGCTCCCAGTAGCCACCCAGATTCATCAGTATCTCTCCTCTTGGTACCTAGTATCTAGTCCAGTTCTGTGGTTGACGTTTATGATGGGCAGTATATCATCGCCATCCTCCTCCTCCTCCTCCTCCTCCTCATTATCTTCATCATTGTTGTGATGCCTTTATATGGATTGTTTTATTTAGTTCTCATAACATCCCAGCATAGCAAGTACTAGTTTACAGATAGGTAAACTAAATCATAAATAAAAATATATCATGTTATCAAGTTACATACATGGCAAATGAGGATTCACGGAAGTCTGACTCGTGTCTAAATCTTTTCTAGTGTGCCTTCCTTGTTGCCTCCCGTTCAGATGGAAGGGCAGTAAAGAGTGGGAGAGGTAGGAGGGAAGGAAGCATAGAGAAAGGACGGCCCCCTCCCTGGTTGTGAGGATGAAACGAGAGATTGTGAGTGGGTTTAAAGATTTCATAAAATGAAAAAATGCAAAGATGGACTGCAGCATTATGCTAGCTAGACAAAAGGTGCCTCTTCAGAGAGTGTGTCCCTCTGGATTGTTCATGAGTGCCTGGGATCTGGTACAGGCTTTGGGCTTTAAGAGGAACAAGCTCATACCTCAGAATAGGGCGATTCTGGGATGTCTGACTTTGTCCGTTTTGTTGATATATGATTCTGGGCAAGTCCCTTAACTGTTTTGACCCTAGAGACTGCATTTGCATTTAACATGAAAACCATCATGCTCATGCCCAAGCCAAGAGGAGAGGATCTGTGAGGGTCTGTGTACAGTAAGACCAAGTCCAGTAGCCGTATTACCTCATGGCTTAGAGAGTGGCTTGCATATTGAACAACACAGACACAGAGCACTTCCGTGGCCTGGCTTTTGGCTATTTTATTGGGTTCTTATATTTATCATTCTCTCTTCCCCAATCCCTTCCAAACCCTCAAAACTAGGTAGATTAGACAGGAAATGGGGCAGAGCTCTCTTTAGACTACTTCCTGTTGATTAAGGGCATCGAGTTCCTTGGAGACAAGCCCAATCTTTGTCTTCAGAATATCTCCAACTAGCAACAATCAATCTAGTGACCAGAAATCCATCAGCAATCCATCAACCAGCAATCCAGCAGGCCAACAGTAGCAAAAGCAGCAACGGGAACTTATAGTGGAAGGAGAAGCAGCTGCCACCACAGGCTCTTTCAGGGCTCTTTCATTTATACCTTCTCAAAAGGCACCAGAATATCAAACGTAAGCTATCTGCAGCTGGAAATAAACATCCCCCTCCTACAGCACAAAACAAATATAGTTAGTGGCTGTGCACAATCTGAAGCAGCCCCATATCCCACACCTGAGATGAAAACAAAAACATATTCACGTAACATAACTGGGTTTTTTAAAGAAACCAAAACTCCCACTTCCCAATTCCCTTTCTGCAGAATGTTCTATGGCATAGCATGGCCCATAATTCAATATTTAATTTATTTATCTTTGAAAGTAAAGTTTGCGCACAATGCAATGTACAAATTCAGGCAAAAGGAATCTTCCCATCACTCTGGAAAGTCCCCTTAATCCAGCCCAGTGTCAGTGTCCAGCCCCCTGTCTGGAGGCATCTGAAAAGGGTGGGGCTAGAGAGATGACTCAAGTAGGAAAGTACCTTTCCATACAAGCATGAGGCCCTGAGTTTGGAGCTCTGACACCCACATAAAACCAGGCTGTGGCTGTGAACATCTATAACTGAACACTATGGAGGGCAGGGGCAGGTGGATCCCAGAGCTCCCTGACCAGTAAGGTTTGGGTACAGCGAGAAAGCCTTTCTCAAAAATAAGGTAGAGAGTGACAGTGAGAGACAACTGATGTCAAGATCGAGGCTTCACCTACACACACATACACAGACATGGACACAGACACACACACATGGACACAGACAGATAGACAGACACATAGACACATAGACACAGACACAGATACACACACAGACATACACACAAACACACAGAGAGACCCACAGACACACAGACACACATAGGCACACTCACACATATACACAGACAGACAGACAGACACACAGACACACACACACCCCATTGTGTAAAGATGTGCACAGCTACTTTTACTATTTGCTTCAGTGAGAGGGAAGAAAACAACAAACATACAGTATAACTCTTTGTACCTGGCCTTGGAAAATTCCCAGGTGCCACAGTCTGCCCCCCGGAGAATCTTTCCCCATGGCTGTCTTCTGCAGAAGCAGTCACAGATGGAATTCCTGTGCTGAGAGCCTACAGGACAGGGACTGTGGTTATAGCACCTCTTTGGCCTGGTTGACAATGGCCTCGTGCAGGGATCTCTGCTACCACCACAGTCAGCAGAAAAACGAGTGTCAAGGGGCAAGGAGATGGTAGTTTGGTTCAACATGACTCAGTAGCCAGTATTGGTTCAAACTTTGACAGTCTGAGTCCATGTAACTTATTTTAGGCATATTTAAGCATTGCACAATTTGGCAAAAAATTTTTTTCTGGTGAAAATTAACTCAGTCTCCTGTGCACAATAAAATTTAAGATGTGACTATATCAAAACTATAAAGTACATGTGACTTCTTCCTTAAGGAAGGAATTTGTACCAGAGCGCCCGCAGAGAGCAGAGAAACCATGGGCGGGGCAATCTCTGTGGCAAGCTGGAGACCTAGGACAAGGGAAGGCTTCTGGGAGGACATGGGGGTGACTCTAGCTGAGACTCCCAGTGGGAAGATGAACAGGACACTCAGGACACTCTCCAACTAGACAGGCCTCCTAGTGGAGGGAGGGGAACGCCAACCCACCCACAGAACGTTGACCCAAGATTTACCCTGCCTAAAAGATGCGTAGGGATAAAGCTAGAACAGAGATGGAGGGAACGCCCACCCAACGCCTGGCCCAACCTGAGACCCACCCCATGGGAGAGCGCCAACCCTGACACTATTAATGACGCTCTGCTATGCTTGCAGATGAGAGCCTAACATAGCTGTCCCCTGAGAGGCTTCACTCAGCAGCAGATTGAAAGAGATGCAGAGACTCACAGCCCAACATAGGGCAAAGGGTGGAAGGATAGAAGGACCTGGAAGTGACAGCAGCTTCACAAGAAGACCAACAGAGCCAACTAACCATGGCCCAGGGGGGCTTGTAGAGACTGAAGCACCAACCAAGGACCATGCGTGGACTGGACCTAGGCCCCCTACACAGATGTAGCCGATGGGCAGCTCAGGCTTCATGTAGGTCCCCTAGTAAGGGGAGGAGGGTTGTCTCTGGCATGGACTCTGTTGCCTGCTTTTTAATCACTTCCCCCTGGCTGGGCTGCTTTGCCAGGCCACAGGGGAAGAAGATGTGCTCAGTTCTGATGCTACTTGATGTGCTGGGGTGGGGTGACAGAGGGGCTCCCCTTTTCTGAGGAGTATGAGAGGGGGAAGTGGGGGAAAGAGGGAAGAAGGGAGGGACAGAGAGGAGAGGAGGGAGGAGCTATGACCAGGATGTAAAATGAATTTAAAAAGAAGAAGAAGAAGAAGAAGAAGAAGAAGAAGAAGAAGAAGAAGAAGAAGAAGAAGAGGGGATCTATAGATTGACTACAAGTGGCACCTTCTATAAAATAGGTTCTATAGATCGGTAAGCTTATAAGGGGCTTGGGGGGAGGATCTGGTGTGATTTCTGGTCTCAAGGTCACCAGGCTATTAACCACATCAGCTTCTGGGCAGATAACAGGTTATATATGCCTTTCTTTGAAGGAACAACCCTGTGTGTTTCACATTCCAAGTCCCCTAGTCCTTATCTCTGAGCACAGGAACTGCTGTGCCTCCTACAGCTTTAACTGAGGGAAGGAGCCCTGCTGAGAGAGAGGTGGGGACAGGGGACAGGGGACAGGGATAAATGTCATAACTCAAGGCTGGAGACACATCCTGAGCCATCAAAAAGGATAGAGGACGGCTTCAATGCCCAGAGGGATAAGTGGCATCTGCAAATCCTGGAGTCTGTTTTGCCCCCTGCCTCCGATCTGCTCACTTTGATGTGCACTGATTGGCAGCTGAACAGGATGAAAGCAAAAGGCACAGGGCAGCCGAGGACACTGCAGCCAGGAAGAAGTCCTGGAGGGGCACAGCTGGGAGGGAGACTCAACGGGCAGCTAGAGATAATAGGCAGGACCCCCTGAGTTGATAGGAAGGAAATAGGTGGGACGGGGTGGGGTCTAAAGACTCACCTGGTACTAAAGGACTATAGATGCCCCTGAAAACACAAGTCAGTGGTTACCAAGGCCAGAAAGTGATTGGCAGGCATCCTTCTTAGGAGGCATTATGTAGCAAGGGCCATGGGACAGGGCCATGTGTGTAACATGCAGCAGAGAAAGGCAGGGATGACCTTGGGAGCCCTAACACACTTATACCAGAGCCATTTTGTATGTGTCAACTTGGTATAGGCTAGAGTCATTTAGAAAGAAAACACTTCAATTAGGAAAACGCATCCCTCCCCCCACCCCCACACATATACTAGGTCGGCCTGCAGTGAATTTTTCTTGATGATGTGGTTGGACCCAGCTCACCGTGGGCAGTGCCACCCTCTGGCTGGTGGTCCTAGGGGACAGAAGAAAGCAAGCTGAGCAAGCCATGGGGAGTCAGTTAGTAGGCAGCACTCCTTCTTGGCTTCAGCTCCAGCTCCTGCCTCCAGATTCCTGTCTGGAGTTCATTCCCTGCATGATATAGAACAAGCAGTAAAGTGAAGTAAACCCTTGGTTTTGATTAGGGTGTTAGAAACATCAACTAAGACAAGGCCTCACACAGAAATTAGGATTCCTGAAAATTAGGAGGCCGTACTGTGCAGCCGGAGCAAGTATAGGCTGCAGACAGGAGAGGAGCTGAAGAAGAAGCAGCCCAGTGGCACTGTGTGGTGGCTCGTCTGCCCTGGAGAACTGCCTCTCCCAGACTGGGCTGTGGCCGTGTCTGGGAGGCTGTTCTTCATTGCTAACTGATGCAGGAGGGCCCAGCCCACTGTAGATGGTCTCCCGGGCTGTGTGAGAGAAGAGGCTGAGCAAGCCAGAGAGGGCAAGCCAGTGAGCAGTGTTCCTCCACGGCTCGAGAGTTCCTACTCTGGCTTCTCTTCATAGTGGATTGTAACTTGGAAGATGAAATAAACCTCCCCCACGAGTTGCTTTGGTGATGCTGTTTATCATAGAAACAGAGAAGCAAACCAGAACACATGGTAATCACACATGGAATCACACAGAGAGGGCGTTCCACCTCTCAGATCATTCCAGACCCTTCTGATTGTCTTAGAGAAGTCTTATTTGGAGACAATCCCTCATGTGGAGGGCTCTGCTCTTTAGCACTTGACATCAGCTGTCTCTAAGTTGGACTATAGAGGAAAGCAACAGTATCATTCACCAGTAATGGCAAATCAGTTCCAGTCTGCAGTGGGGGTGGTGACTTGAACTGTGTAGGTACCAGAATGGTATATAATCCTTTAATAATAAAAAAAATAATGATATGGTCAGGTATGGTGGCTCATGTCTTTAGTTCCAGCATTCAGGAGGCAGAGGCACTTGGATCTCTATGAGTTCAAGGGCAGCCTGGCCTACAAAGGAGGTCCAGGACAGCAAGGGCTACTCAAAGAAACCTTGTCTCAAAACAACCACAACTATAACAACAACAACAACAAATATAATATTGTAAAATATTCATTGATATGTATTAGTACAAACCATGTAATAAAGACTATATAGCATATAGTATAAAATATATGATAAAATCATTAACATTATATATCATGTATCTTTTCCATATAAAATAATAATGAATATTTAATAATATACTCTTTTGGACAAAAGTAAATATATGTTTCAGAAAAATTGAAACCTAATATCATAAAGTAAAGACAGAACAATTGTGTCCTGAAACTCACAGCACACAAGCCGTTTACTCCGTCAAGGCTGGCCTGCATGGTCCTCTCTCACCTCATTCTACCTAAACTCACAGAGTTATAAATAGAGGAAGCTGTTTCCTTGTAGCTGGAACCTTTCTGCTATCACACAACTCACCCAACTAGGATTTGACATTTTTTTCCTTTTATTGAAAATATATTTTCTCAGATATTAATTATATCCTGATTTGTTTTATCCTGGTTTCCCTTCCTTCTCTGTTCCTCCCAGTTCCTCCCTACCTCCCCTCCCATGCAGATTCACCCCTGCCTGCCACTGATCAGGAAGCAGACAGGCTTCTAAAGGATAATAATACAACAAAATAAAATAAGATAAAAATCCTACCATTATCATTGAGCAAAACATTAAGGAGGAACCAAACTAGAGCCATTTTGAACAAAACTTCCATTTTGAATAGGGATCAAATAAAGTTTAAGTCCCCAAGACCTCCCTGAGTAGCTGACATCCTGCTTGGCAAGCTGAGACATGAATGCTAGGCAAGTCACCCTCCACAGTTGAATAACCCCACCAATGGGAACTGGATGAGAGCCCCACAAAAACATGGTCCTAAGGAAATCCTCTACCCTAAGACCTGTTGGTGGAAAAATATAACTGTAACTTGGCACAGATGTCTGTGGTTTTTAAGCTCAAAAGCTCTGTAACATTCTGGCTGATGGCTGTAGTTCAGCTTTCCAGTGTGTTCTGTCGCCCTGATCAATCTGTATCTGCTTGGTTGTGATAAATATTTGTCATCTGCGTTGACCTGGGGTTGAATTGTGTTGAATATAAGCTGACCACATAACAAAACAAACAGACAGAAGGAAAAGAGCCCATGAGAAGGCACAAGAAACAGAGATTCACTTGTTCATACGCTCAGGAATCCCGTGAAAACACTGGACTGGAGCCATTATAGACATGCAAAGGACTTATAGGGTAAAAAGAGAGGAGCAAAGCCTACACACTGTCTTAGTTAGGGTTACTATTGCTGTGATGAAATACCACGACCAAAGCAATTTGGGGAGGAAAGTATTTCATATCACTGTTCATCATCGAAGCAAGTCAGGCAGACAGGAACTCAAACAGGGCAGGAACCTGAAGGCAGGAGCTGATGCAGAGGCCATGATGGGTGCTGCTTACAGGCTTGCTCTCATGGTGTGCTCAGCCTGCTTTCTTTTTCTCTTTCTTTCTTTTTCTTTTCTTTTCTTTTTTTTCTGGGCTGGATTTACTTTGTAGACCAGGCTGGCCTCAAACTCACAGTGATCTGTCTGCCTCTGCCTCCCAAGTGCTGGGATTAAAGGTGTGCGCCACTGCACCCCTCCACCCCCGGGGGCCCAACCTGCTTTCTTATAGAACCCAGGACCTAGAAGCTGGAGACAGCTCTATCCGCAATGGGCTGGGCCCTCCTTCACCAATCACGAATTAAGGAAATACCCATACAGGCTTGCTTATACTTGATCTTATGGAGGCATTTTCTTAATTGAGGACCCTTCCTCTCAAGTGACTTTATCTTGTGTCATGTTGGCATAAAATTTCCAGCATATAAACAAAATTAAAATTAATAAGGTAAAATGCCAAAAAAAAAAAAAGAAGTCCTGACATAACATTATGAGACATGGAAACTCCAAAGATGCTGCTTAGTTTGTTTCTGTTCACCATCTACTGCTTGTAGGCAGCCTACCCTTAAGAGAAATTTGTTTTCCCAGTGAGACTCCTTTGAGGAAAACTAAATTTTTATTTGAAAGTGATTATCAGTTGGAGAGAGCTTCTGGGTTAGGAATGATGGCATGGGCCCACTTCTCTCAGCTCTAGGGCCCCAACCTGCTGCAGACCTGTGCTGACCCTGTGCATGCTGCCTCAGTCTCTGCGAGTTCGTGTGTGCTTTGGTCATGTTGCTTTAGAAGGCTTCATTTTCCTGGCCTCCTCATGCCCCTGGCTCTTATACTTTCTGCCTCTTTTTCCAAGGGGTTCCTTGAGCCCTGCCTGAGTCCTGAGCCTTGAGGGGAGGGATTTGGTGGCGATATCCAGATATCCAAGATTTCTCTCTCTCTCTCTCTCTCTCTCTCTCTCTCTCTCTCTTTCTCTCTCTCTCTCTCCCTGCCTAATGTCTGTCTGTGTTTCTGTATTTGTTCCCATCTGCTGCAGGAAGAAGCTTCTCTGATGATGCCTGAGCAAGGCACTGCTCTATGAGTATAGCAGAGTACCATAGGAGCCATTTTTTTGCTACGATTTTTGTTTGTTTATTTGTTTGTTTGTTTTTAGAATAGTAGTATTTGGTTTTCCCATAGCTCCCTGGACTATCTAGTCTCATGTTCTTGGTCAACTGAGCACCCATCTCAAGGAGTGGGCTGTTAGTCAAAGATCTGAAATCTTTATTGGTCACAGACAGCCCGTGGTGCTCAGTCCAAGATATGCCAGAAAGGCTGGTCAAATGCTAATGTGCAACACAGTGCAGGACCAGTGCAGTCACGGTGGGTGCAGCTGGATGTTGTTGGGAAAATCTAGAAAGACAGTAAGCATTCCATCACTGCCTGTTTCCAAGCTGAGACTGGAAAAGTGAAATGTTTAGTGGAGAGAGAGAGACAGAGACAGAGACAGAGACAGAGACAGAGACAGAGACAGAGACACAGAGAGACACAGACAGAGACAGAGACAGAGAGAGACACAGACAGAGGCAGACAGAGAGACAGAGAGAGAGACACACACACACAGACAGAGACAGAGAGACAGAGACAGAGAGACAGGCAGAGACACAGAGAGAAACTGAGGCGTATGCAGAGATGAACAGACACAGACATTGAGGACAGACACACAGACATATAGACCTTGAGACAAAAAGACACAGAGACATATACAAAGTCAGATACACAAAGACAGAGAGGTCAGACGCAGTATGGTGACTCACACAGCTGTCATAGATTTGAGATACATTAGTTCCCCATTCCAATCGTCATATATTTGATACATCTGTGTCTTGTCTATTTATACAGCATTTTCTCTGTATATAACTCACTCCTTTGGACACAAGTCACAACATGTTTAAAGCAAACCTAGGGCCCATACCATAAAAGAGGTCCCAGATTGTTGTGCCATGGATGGAGGGTAACCCTGACACCTACAATCCCTAAATGACAGGCTGGAGCAGTGCAGCAGAGCAAGGCAAGTGTGGGCTGCTGTGGACTTGGGCAGGTCAGCTCCTGAGAAAGGACATTCCAAATCATGCTTCCTGTGGCTACTGGAAAGGTTAGGACTGAACTCAGTTGCGAGCACCCTCTCCTTGGGTGACTCAGAAGATGCTGTGTGGTCACCACCCTCTTCACCAGTGGAGCACGCGTGTCTTGCATGTGCCCTTCACTCTGCGGTCTCACCCTCCAACTGCAAGATGAGACTTTTGCCAGCACTAGCTTTCCTTCCCGATTTCTCAGGTGTGACCTTTCATCTTCTGACTAGCTTGAGTTAGTGCTTGGTGCTGCCATCCGCTTCTACCACCCAGAGCACCTGCTTGCCCAGTAGGAAAAGTCTGCTTCCCTGTTGAGCATATGCCTTCAGACCCTCTTGAACCTTTCTGTTTTCCCCACCTTCCTGGCTTCAGTCCAGCCCCGTTGAGAGCCTCACATAGGGTAACTGTTGGACAACTGTCAGTTTGAAAAATAGGATTCCGTTAAAAGATTACTGTCTGCCGCCTTACTCAGGCTGTGAGATGGGGTCTAGCCTTATTCAATTTGGTTCTGGGCCACTTTCTAAGGAACGGGGGGGGGGGGGGAAGTAGAGAATGAGATGATCAGAAAGCTGGTTTCATTCGGGGTTTGTGTGTACTTGGCAAAGTGCTCTATTAAATGTTCCTACAGGCAGGTGGTCAGCAGAGGAGATGTCTGAGTTAAGCATATCACCTGAGCCAGAGTCCAGCAGCAGCCGGCCTGAAGCAAGTTCATATTGTGAAAAGGAGGCCAGAGGTGCAAAAAATAAATTAGTAGGTGGTTATGTGCTGTGTACAGAAACATTCCTGTAAGGACCCCTTTAAGCAGGCATCCCTGGTAAGGTCTGAGTAAACTTCTGTAACACATCCCTCACCTCAGGTGTGGTAAGGGCTTGATAAGAGGACCTGGTTCCCATCAGGTGTGTTTTTGGCATAGGATTCCTCTTTAAACTGCAAATTGCTCCCTGCTTGTACAGCTTGGCCCCTTTCTAGCTTTTAAAAAATTATTTTTAGCTTTTGTGTATGAGTGTTTTTTCCTGCATGTATGTTTGTGTATCATGTGTGTGACTATGTATCATGTGTATCCAGGAGAGGGTGCTGGGTACCCTGGAATTGAAGACACTGGTTGTGAGCCATCATGTGGGTGCTGGGAACCAAACCTAGGCCCCCTGTAATAGCAGTAAGTGCTTCTAACCATGGAGTTCTCTTTTCCTTCTCTCCCCTCCCCTTCCCTTCCCTCCTCTCCCCTCCCCTTCCCTTCCCCTCCTCTCTCCTCCCCTTCCCTTCCCCTCCTCTCCCTCCCCTCCCCTCCCCTTCCCCTCCCCTCCCCTTCCTTTCCTCTCTCCTCCCCTTCCCTTCCCCTCCTCTCTCCTCCCCTTCCCTTCCCCTCCTCTCTCCTCCCTCCCCTCCCCTCCCCTCCCTTTCCCTCCCTTCCCCTCCCCTCCCCTTCCCTTCCCCTCCTCTCTCCTCCCCTTCCCTTCCCCTCCCCTCCCCTCCCCTCCCCTTCCCCTCCCCTCCCCTTCCCTTCCCCTCCTCTCTCCTCCCCTTCCCTTCCCCTCCCCTCCCCTCCCCTCCCCTTCCCCTCCCCTCCCCTTCCCTTCCCCTCCTCTCTCCTCCCCTTCCCTTCCCCTCCTCTCCCCTCCCCTCCCCTCCCCTTCCCCTCCCCTCCCCTTCCTTTCCTCTCTCCTCCCCTTCCCTTCCCCTCCTCTCTCCTCCCCTTCCCTTCCCCTCCTCTCCCCTCCCCTCCCCTCCCCTTCCCTTCCTCTCCCCTCCCCTCCCCTTCCCCTCCTCTCCCCTCCCCTCCCCTTCCCCTCCTCTCCCCTCCCCTCCCCTTCCCCTCCCCTCCCCTCCCCTTCCCTTCCCCTCTTCTCCCCTCCCCTCCCCTCTTCTCCCCTCCTCTCCCCTCCCCTCCCCTCCCTTTCCCCTCCCCTCCCCTCCCCTTCCCCTCCCTTTCCCTCCCCTCCCCTCCCCTTCCCTTCCCCTCTTCTCCCCTCCCCTTCCCTTCCCCTCCTTTCCCCTCCCATCCCCTCCCCTCTTCTCCCCTCCCCTTCCCTCCTCTCCCCTCCCCTCCCCTTCCCTCCCCTCCCCTCCCCTCCCCTCCCCTCCCCTCCCCTTCCCTCCTCTCCCCTCCCCTCCCCTCCCCTTCCCACCCTTCCCACTGTTTTGTATAAATTAACTTATACAACATGTGGCCTTCTTGTCTGACATTTTTCACTCAGTATAACATTTTCAAGGGCTGCCCATTCGTCAGCATTCCATTCACTTGTGTGGCTGAAGAATCACATTCCATTGCACGATGCGTCAAGGATTTTTATTTGTTCATTGGTCCATTGGCATTTTGATTGCTTCCTATTTGGGGAACAATACTGTTGTTTGTTTGTACCTGTGCTCACATCTCTCTGTGTGAAATTCTGTGATGATGTAAATAAGCACAGGGATTCTGAAGGGCTCATTACCTCCACTTCCTCCTTCCAATCCTTCCTGATGTGAGGGCAGCTCTGGCTGGCTTGGGTCTGGTCCCTCAGCTTGGTTAGGGTAAAATCAGTGCTGAGCCTATGGTTATCCTGGGTATTTGTAATTCACAGAACAATCACATTTCATTACTTTACAGTCAAAGTGTCAATTTTAGTCCCAGAGGGCAAGTAACATTTAAAAATAATCTCTGATTTTTTGTACTTGTATTATAGATAAATGTTTGCTGAAGGTCCCCATGCTTGCCTGCATCCATTCACGTATGCATCTATAAATACATCATCCATCCATCTATCTATCTATCATCTATCTATCTATATCTATCTATTATCTATCTATCTATCTATCTATCTATCTATCTATCTATCTATCTATCTATCTTTCATCCATGCAAGTATTTAACTATCCATCCACCCATCACCTATGTATCTATCCATCCATCCATCCATCCATCCATCCACACACCTATCCATGCAAGTATTTAACTATCAATCCGTCACCACACACCATGTTTGGAAAGCTGGAATGTAAAACTGGATACAAGGCTGCAGCACTCATGTACCTGGCTGCTGTGCCATGACCCCTGTCTATGTGAATTTTGCATAAGTTGACTTCTTGTGCTCAGAGCCTGGCTGACACAGAATTTATTCAAAAGTTCTGTTGTGTTTGGTGTGAGCCTGAGATGTCTGTTTTGGCCACAAGCTAGCCAAGGCGCCAGAGTAACGATAAGGAGAGTCTTTGGGGACCCAGTAGATTGTCTTCACCTTTTGTGGCCCATGACCTTATTTCCTTGAGCCTAGGTCTCTCTTTCAACTCCCTTGCTACCCTCTTCCTAAGGGACTTTGTGTCTATGTCCATTGCTGCAGCATTGAACAGTTGTATGACCATTTGGAGACATTTAAAAGCAGAAACTGGAAGAGCTTCTGGGAGTCAGGTGCCAGGACCCCATAGGAGGCGAAGCACACTGCAATAGTTTAGATGTTATCTGTCCTGAAGGAGCTCACATGTTGGGAGCAAGGCCCTTGATGTGGGGACGTTGAGAGGTGGTGGGACTTTTAAGGCCTCGAGAGAACTCACTGATGCCCCTCCCCCTCCTCCTGTTTCCTGTCTTTTAGTGATATTGCTCATTCTCCAATGGGCACTGGCATTGAGATGACACCCACTGTGAGGGTTTCATGGTGTTGTGCCCCTGAACCCCCAGAACTATGAGTTTAATAAACCTTTTTAAAAATTAAATAAACTACCCATTCCAGGCAGACTGTAGTAGAAGTAGAAAATTTACTATTGTGCAGACCTAGACCACTAAAGCTTTCCACTAAGTTGTGAAAAGGAGTTGATATGGCTTGCTTACGGCTGTACCTATCACCTAAGCTGTGGAGGCATGCACGGTGGGTCTCAAGGGCCTATTAGCTGAATGAAGTACTTTCAACTTTTTGATTTTTAATTATGTGTATGACTGTGTGTCTGTGTTTGGCTGTATGTACATGCAGGTGGAGACCAGAAGAGCACGTTTGAGTCCCTGGAGCTGGAGTTACAGGTCGTTGTATGGGTGCTAGGAACTGAACTCAAGTCTTCTGCGAGAGCAGCACACACCCTTAACTTCAGTGCCCAGTCTTCACACTTTACATGGAGGAACTGATAAGGCTCAGCAAAGCCTTGGGCCAAGCTATTATCTATAGCTAGCAAATATGAGAGCCAGACCAGGCCTCTGCTGTGATCTTTAGAGGCGAGTGCTTTCTATAGCACCAGGTGGCAGATGTCTGTGGGATGCCTCTCCTGGGGACAGCCACACACCTGTCCTTCCCTGGCTCTGAGCTCTGGGCACATCTGCTAATTTTTAAACCCAAAACAGACAGTTGAGAGGCAGAGTGGAGCCAGATAACCTTTGCAGTGTCAAGTGCTTTCGTGGGAGGAGGGAAGTGAGGGAGGGGATGGTGCGATGGTAATACGGGCTGTGATTTACTGAAGACCGTCAGCTGGCCAGGCACGTCAAGCCGACCTCTTTAAATGTGCTGCTTTTGGTTATTCAGCTCTCTTAAGATATATTAGTGCCCATGGCCAGATGATTCCGGATGCTACTTTAATCAAAGGAAAAAAAAAACCCAGCTGTCATATGTAATGAAACAAAACTTTGAGATGGGCCAGATACTTTAGACTCTAATATTTGCCCTCAGCCTTTTTTTCCCCCCCATGGGACAGAAGTTCACAGTGCAGCCAAGATGGCTCACTATTGGCTGGAAATGTGTGCTCTCTTTTGTGTTGTATGGAATCATCTCAGGAGAGGCTGCCAGTTGGGGACCACATTAGAGAGGTTAAAGCCAAGTATCTACATCCCAGCCAAGGGACTTTGAGCATAGGTGGATGAACACTGCTGCTAAGCCTGGGCCACCTCTCCTCCTGGTGCCCAGAGATGGGCTGTGTAAACCTGAGCTCCCATGTAGGGATGAAAACTGTCTTGTTTAGACTGTTCACTTAACATCACCACTGCACTTGACTCTTAAATACCTTAGGCCTTTTAATTTAGCTATTAAAATATAGACTATTTGAATTTATATTCTATATAATTTAAAGCAGATTTATATATTTATTATTTTTTGCCTACGTGTGTGCTTGTATGGATTTATGTACACTACAAGAGTGCCCACAGAAGCCGGAAGAGGGCATCAAGTCTCCTAAGCTGGAGTCACAGGCAGTTGTGAGCAGCTGTGGGTGCTGGGGACTGAGCCAGGGTCCTCTGCAGGAGCAGCCAGCACCGTGGAGACTTCTTTCCAGCCTCCCTGAGTTTATATTCTAGATAAGTTTAGTGTTTATTTTGACACTTCCTATATTATTATCATTTTTACACACCAGTTAACTTTTAAAGACATGATTGATATTTCAGTGATGTGTAGGTTTTATATTATAGTTTGAAAGAATCACTAAAGCATCATGTGAAACTTTTCCTTCATGGTATCAGGTGCCGACAAATGCAGAGTTTTGAGCGTGCTAGGCAAGGGCTCTGCCACTGAGCTGCATCCCTAAGCCCCTCCCTCTAGAGATTTCTAGATAGATGTGTGTGTGTGTGTGTGTGTGTGTGTGTGTGTGTGTGTGTGTGAGAGAGAGAGAGAGAGAGAGAGAGAGAGAGAGAGAGAGAGAGAGAGAGACAGACAGACAGACAGACAGACAGACAGACAGACAGATACAGAGAGACAGAGACAGAGAGAGATGGTGTGTGTGTGTGTGTGTGTGTGTGTGTGTGTGTGTGTGTGTGTGTACCCACCAAGGCCAGAAGAGGGCATTAGATTCCTTGGAGATGCCATTACAGGTGATTCAAAGCTACCCCAATGGGAACCGGTTAGGTCCTCTGTAAGAGCTGGAACCACTCTATTGAGCTATTTTCCATCCCCAAGAACTTAAAAAAGTATGATACACATTTAAAAATTAAGTCCATCTGGAATTTATTTTGTGATATAACTTGTGAAGTTTCAACTTAGCCCCTTTTACCACTACTGCAATTGCACATAGTGAATGACCTTCTTTAAAAAAAAATGAGTGTCTTGAGACATACCTTATAATATGTACATTTCAATACGTATCTAGGCTTACATCTGGATTCTACTCTGCTTCCTGAATGCTTGTCTCTAGCGTGCTGAACTGCTTTAATTATTGAAGGTTTAGGACAAATATATTTGAAAATCTGGCAGGACTCATAATTTCTTTTTTTGTACTATTTCAAGCTACTTTTGTTTATTTGCGTCTTTCCAGATAAACTACAGAATATGTTTGTTTAGTTAAAAGAAATTATGCTTGTACTTTGGCCATAATTGCTTTGAGTGAGAACTTAAAGCTTCCATGACACTGAGAGTTTATATTCAGGAGTATGTACCTTTTGACTTATTTAAGCAGTATTGAGATTCTAAGAGATGCTTGACATTGTTTTCTTTTTAGAGAGATCTTGCACTGTACTTGTAAATGTATTCTTACAAGGTTTTTAAAAACATATTTTTAAAAATTTTTACTACAAATTATATTTTTTCCCTCTCCAGAATATTTTCTTTATCCTCTGTGGTTTGTATAAGAAGCTATTTGAATGAATTTTTGTTTTGTTCCTAAAGTTTTTGGGCATATAATCAAATTATCTGCAAATCATACTGAATTTGCTTCTTCCTTTTTAATACCCTTACCTCTTTATTTTTTCTTGTCTAATTGCACTGGCTTGTGCTTGCAGGGTGGTGTTTGACAGTGATGCTAGGTGCTGTGAAACCTTTCAGTGATGGAGGGGAGTGTGCTACAGGAAGCATCTGGAGGAAACACAGTGATCCTGTTCAAGAGGTTTCCTCTGGGAGCTGGACAGATGGACCTGGATTGGGTTGTCAAAACCCACAAGATGGTTCACAACTATCTGTAGCTCTAGTTCTGGGGGAGTCTGATGCCCTCTTGTGGCCTCTGTGTGCACTTCCTGCATGTGGTACACTCACATACACATAAACACACAAATCTGAGAGGTCTAGAGGCAGCTGTCGTTGGGTCTGTTCTGTGACCTCCATATGCCAGCTTCAGGATGCCAACTCTGCCTGAGGTCCCAGACAGCAGCCTCGGAGACTGCAAGCAGAGGTCTGCCACGAGCCCTCCATGCTCTCTTCCTCACTGTATTAATTACATGTGCTGTGACATAATTCTCATTCACTTCCCTGAAGAGAAGGAAGGCTGTGAGCTCTTCCAAGGCAGAGCCCTGTCCTCCCCTCTGCTCTTTCCCTCAGCCTGTGTGGCCTGTCACACAGGGCAGGCATCCACCCTTGGTTAGGTCAGTGAAAGGAAATGCTTACAGATCTCAGACTGCCTCAGTTGGAAGGTGTGCTTTGCAATACTTGACCCTCAACTTTCACAGTGCTTCCTGTTTAAAAAAAAATGTCTCCTACTGGCTCAGGACCCTCGGCCTTTTATTCAACCACCTACGAATGTGTCTTTCCTCGTTATCACTTTGCACATATGGAAAAGAAAATCCAGAGAGGTTAAGAGCCTGGCTCAGCTCATGACTGGCAGACATGTATTGCATCACTGGCCTCTGGGTCTTTCCCCTGGGCTAGGCTGCTTCTTAATGGACTACCCCTCAGAGCAGCAGCTGTGAAGATTTTCCACATTGATAATGGGCCGTGCCTTTCTTCAGAGCTGCTGGCTGAGGGGCAAGGAGCAAGCGAACGAGAGTTGTTCTGCCTCCAGAAGGTGCCCTTGACCTGGCCGCTGCCCACAAAGGGTAGATTTGTGTAAAAGCTGGTGAGGCAGTGTGACCAAGAGAGCACATGCTGCAAACAGCCTCAACCGTAGGCCTCCTGGTGCTGCAGCCTCTGGGAACTGTGATACAGATTTGGGGACACTGGAGAGGGTGACTCAGACCTGGGCCACTGAGTACTTACTTAGTAGCCATCCCTGCTCACACAGCTTCATGCTAGACATGTTTAGCTGCCCACAGAAGAGATTAGGGGACACCCAGTCTATCTCTTCAGGGGACCATGTTCTCAACGGAGAAATAACAGCACCTACTGTGTACCTGGCCTCCTCGCTGTCACTATTTCAGTTACTCTCCAGTGCGTGTCTCGAGTTAGCTCTCATGACCTTCAGACATGGCGCCTTGGAGATGCAGGGGATTACGTGGTTTCTCCTACATACCCACTGTTTGGATCTGGGGTTCTAACCTAGGGCCGCTGGTGCCCATGCTCCCTGTGGCATTCATGGTTAAACACAGCAGAGAGCCAATCCAGGGTGGCACCTAAGTTCCAGCAGGACAAAATGGAGAGTCCACCCCCACATTGATGGGAAGGGAAACGGTATTAGGAAGGGCGCCAGGGAGGGAGCTGGCTCACCAAGGAAAGGGTAAACAGTTTTGTGTGGCAGTAAGGAGAGATGAGAGGGATTAAAGCCCAGGCTCTGCATTAAGGCTAGCTTCTGAGTCAGCAACGCTGAAGGCCGTGCTCCCTGAAGGGTGACCTTGGCAGATGATGCTGCCGATAAAATTCAGCTTACGTGTCACTGGCCACTCCGGGCCAGGCTGGATTCTGATCTCCCAGTGCTTTTCACTAACTAGTGTGGGCCCTCTACTCTCATCCCCTAGCCTGCTTCTTCCCTTAGAACCTGTCAAGCATGTGCCCCACCCTCATTCCTCATGTGTCTCTGCAGGGTTTTGTGGCCTTAGAAGTGCCCAGAGCCTGCCAAGCTCTCTGTGAAGAAGAGAGCTGTAACGTGGACATCTGGCAGGAGGGTCCCCCAGCATCCCCGGAAACCTGTATGTTCAGGAGGATATGGAAAGAGTCTTGCTGGGCAGTTTCCTTGGTCCTGGTATAAGACCTTCCCTTACCACTAATTCCTCTCAAGGGAGCCACGCGGGTGGCCGCCCTGCATGACAGCCCCCTGTAGCATGCCTCGATGTCACTATCAGCCTGGAAAATCTACCAGGGCTGCGATTTTCCAAAGGGCTGGTTGCCACCCATTCCTGTCTCCACCAGTAGCTCTTTAACATGCAATCCAATATCCTGGTGAATGTCACTGTGAAACCAAACCTGGTGTCTCCTGCCTGGTTCTAATCCCTGTCAATCTCCTCCCCTGCTCAGAGCTGACCCAGCACTGGCCTCCTGTGGCTAGATCTGCAAATGACTTGGCTGGAAAGTAGCAGTTTGTACCTACCGAGGGATAAAAGGGCCTGAATAAGAAACTGCTGCCCTTAGAAGGATCTGGATCCTTCTAAACTAGGTGACAAGAGAACTGTAAATACACGTGCTCGGGGTGGGGGGTGGGGGGCTAGGGGTGCGGGGAGGGGGGAGAGGTGAAAAACCTGCCAGGGAGCATCACGACAGGAAAGGGTCCTGCCAACCTGGAAGGCAAGGCTGCATAGTATAGAGTAATGGTGTGGGAATCAGCTCCCCTCAGGTTTCCTGAGGTCAAGGGTACCAGGAACTCCCTAATTCCAGCCCTTTACCTCATATGTGTGCTGGCCCACGAAGGCACACGTGTAGAGTAGAGGTTGGCATAAGGATGCCTTCTTTTCTCATTACCAGGGTCTTTCACTGAACTAGACCTCTTCTTTTTAGCTAGAGTTTCTGCTCAGTGAGCCCCCAGCATCCACCTCTCCCCATGCCCTCAGTGGTGGAGTCACGGAGCAGCACCACATGCCTTGCTTTTTATGCGGGCACTGGGGATCTGAATTCATGTCTTCATGCTTTCTCTGCGGGCACTCACCTTACCTACCGAACCTTCTCCTCAGCCTCTCCTCAACTCTATCCCAAATAAAAGGAAGCTCACATAAGCATTATGAAGCCCTCTTGCACGCACGCACGCACTCACACACGCACTTGTGTGCCCTTGTGCACCTCCTCCGCCCTCGGACGACATGGTCCTACCTGTCACTTCCCCAGTCAACGTCCTCTTACTTCAGAGGCAAATGATGACCCTGTGAGGCTGTGCTTGCTTGGCGCTTTACCCAAAAGGACAGGGTTGCAGCAGATGGGCCCAGCCCTTGACCTGACCTTCAGGAGCATCCCAGTTAACTTCTGTTGTCACCTTACACTCTGCTTGAGGGACCAAGAATAGATTCTTCTTGTCACCCAAATGGTTTGTGCAATATCCCTTGCTCTCCCTCCTCTTCCCCCTTGCACACTTGTCCTTTCTTCCCTCTTCTGTCTCTCTCTCTCTCCACACCCCCTTTCCCTCCGCTTCCTCTCCCGTACCATCCTCTTCATCTCTTTCCTGACTCTTCTCTCCTATTTTCCCCTTTGTACAGCTTATATTCTTCTTTTTGTGACCAAATATCAGGCAGGAAGCAATTTTAGAGAGGGAGCTTTGCCTTGGCGACAGGGCCCTTCACACTCACAGTGAGGCATCAGGACATTTCTCACACCTGGGCAGAGAGGAGAGAGAGAGAGAGAGAGAGAGAGAGAGAGAGAGAGAGAGAGAGAGAGAGAGAGAGAGAGAGAGAGAGCGCTGGTGCTCAGCTCAAGGGGAAAATGGCTTTCCCCTTCTTTATTCAGTCTACAGACTGGTGCTGCCCACTGTGAGAGTAGGGAGAACCTTACCTGGAAAAACCATCGCAGACATACTCAGAGGTGTGTCTCCTAGGTAACTCCAAGCATAGCCAAGCAGAAAATTGGAATTGTGACCACACCGTGTCTCTCTTTCTTTATTCTTTTTCTTCCTTCTATTCCCCCTCCTCTTTCCTTTCTTCCTTCCTCATTATCTTTTCTGTCTTCTCATTGTTTCTCTGTTTCTCTTTTATTCAATCTCTTACGTTCTCTCTTTCCCAGGGCACCCTCATTTGTCTGGGCTGCCCTCCTCTCAGGGTACCTAGAGCACTCAGAACTGAGTGCTCCCTCATGTCTCTCACTGCTATTTCTGTGGCTCATTTATTTTTTCTGTGAGCACTGACCCGTTCCCTTGAAGGGAGGGGGTGTCTATATTCCTGAGAAATGGCTCTTCCCTCTTGTCCTCCTGGGATACCAGGTCTAGGCTTGGAACACACACAGGCCCTTGGGAAATACTAGCCGACACTTTGCTGAGAATTTTGGCTTTAAGAGGTCATTTCTGATTGACTTAAAAAAATATGAAGAAAGTGAAGTAGAAAAAAATGTAATAAGGAGGCATTGGGCTATGGCTTACAAAAGGTTGATAGTTCTGCTGTGTGTGTGTGTGTGTGTGTGTGTGTGTGTGTGTGTGTGTGTGTGTGCACGCATGCACTTGCGTGCATGGTTTCCGTGTGTGGTACATGCATGTGTGCATGTGTTATGTGGTGTGTATGTGTGTGTATGGTTTCTCTGTGTGGTATGTGCATTGTGTGTTTTGTGGTGTATGAGTGGAGTATGTATGTCTGTGTGGTATATGTGTGGTATTTTTTGGGTGTATATGTAGTGGGTACACATGTGTGCCTCCTCTTAGAGATGTACATATGCTACTTTGGATCCAAGGAAGGCAAAATTAGCTCATTAAAATGTTTGTTGCCTACCTGTGTGTAGGCATCTCTACAGAGTCCTTGAATCATCCTCTCTTGAAATGCCTTCTTCTCTGCCTAGTGTAAAGAGTCCACAGTAATGATGGAGCCTGGGCTGGGATGCCAATGGCCCGTGCTGAAGACTGTAACTAACACACAGCCTCTACTGTACCCTCTCAGAGTCGTATCTTCTTTCTGACAAGCGATTCCCTCCAAATAACCACTCATCTTTCAACATCCCCAAGTGAGGGCTAACTGAGAACAGCTCCTGCCTAGAAAGGCCACTTGGAACAATTTGGGGACAATTACACGGCCATGAGCAGCCACTGAGCACAGTTACCTGGCCTTCAATACATGGTGAGTGAGGTGTAGCATGGGGAATGTGGCTGGGAATCAGTCTCTGAGCTGCACCAGCCCATTGCTCACCTACATAAAGATCCCATGGCTACTGCAGATGCAGAGGAGCGGAATGTGCAGATCTCCAGACAGTCAGAAACAGAGGGGTGGCCGGAGCCAGCCCTGGGTAAAGCTGTCTCTGTTGTGTGCCTTGGCTCTGCTCTATATATTTGCTTACAGCTCCAACTCTCTCCACTTTGCTTTCCTTCTGACTCTTAAACTGAAGAAAGGCAAAGTTTTGTCCCCAGTGTGTCTGTGAGAGTCCTAGAGTCCAGAGTTGATCCTCACGTTGAAAGGCACAAGTAGAGACCCTTCAACATCTTTAATGTCTACCCAAAAGGCCAGCCAGGGTCCCTGCTAGGTTTGGCTACACAAGGCTCTGACAGCAACTTGAGAAATTAATTGAACTTCTGTTGGGCAATTCTCTGCCCGGGCAATTCTCCAGCCCCCTGTGGCTTTGCATTTGTCTTGGAAGAAGACCAAACAGGAGTAGAGTTTGACCAAAGTAGGTAGAACTGACTCATAAGAGCCAATCTGGGCAGGCACTATAGCCCCCACCTGCCATCCCCCCACCCAAAAAAAAAGCCTGTGGGTGGGAGAGAAATTGCAGAGCACCAGTGAAGATCAGCTAGGAAGAATGCATAGCCACACCCTAGGAGGGGTCAACTGTCAACCATACACAGTGCTTCCCAGGGAGATGAGCTTGGACATCCATCCATACGCTATGAAGATGAATTCTTTCCCAGCCCAGGGTTGGCCACCTGGATCTATCCCCGCAGGCAGAAATAACCAGGCCGTAGGGACAACCAGGACCTGTGCACACCGCCTGGATATCCTGTGTCCAGCGAACAGGGAGATGGTGATTACCATTCTGTTTTTTGCCGTGCGAGCCCTGAGAAAGGGGACACCAGTGGCTCCATACTTTTCCTTTCTCAGGGCTTTGCTCTGGGTGTCAAAGACGACTCCTACCTCTCCCCTGTGGAACTGCTGCAGGGCTACACAGAGAAGAGGATGTTCACACTTAGGAAATTCAACTGCTGTGTTGCAGCAGTGAGACCAGACTTAATTAGCTCTGAAAAACAAAACCCAGTGTATATTATTGGGGTCAATAGCAGGGATCTTCCATCATCCTGCCCAGGGCAATGGTTAGGGTGAATACAACTAATTTCTATTGGTTAGATTTAGGTGAAAATAACATGGTTCCCTTATAGTCTCTGGGGTACACACAGATATGGAGAAGGGAGTGGATCCACATTTATTGTCCTTTCTTCTCAGTCTACTGTACATTGCCTCTCTGCTTTGTTCTCCACAGCCACCAGATTGTCACAGAAAATGAGCCGGAACACTTGGCCCTGGAACACGAGGCCAAAGTCTTCATACCACGGGTGACTCACCACCCACAGGTGCAGGCCGCCACTTTAGGTGTGCATTGGGACACCTCCTTTGTACCCTACTTAGGGGGGTTTCTACTGAGTTAAACAGATTCTCAGCGATTTTGCCACAGAGCCCCAACAGGCCCTGCAATCCCTTGAGGTATCCCAGCCGATAGTCCAGCACCGGTATCCGTGAGCATCATTGTTTAGGACAGAGACCTGAGGAATTCTTCCCGTGAGCCTCTGACCTAAGCGCTTGCTCATTTCTCATCCTGTCCTACGAGTCAGGGCCCATCAATGTCTGCTTGCCCCTCACCCACATCCCATCTCATCTCCAGGGGAAAGATGCTGCTCTTTCCTCACAGCCCTCATTTCCACCTGTCAAAATGCTTGATGAGGGTCTAGTTAGGGTTCATGAAGGATGACAGGATACTCAGAAGGGAGAGGAGGAAACACCAGGATGTGGCTGGTGTGTAAATAGCTGGGAGAGGGCACGGCGGTGGCAAGGGGTTGAACCCAAGATGGGAACTGAAGGAGGGAAGTTTCTAGGTCAGGATAAAGACACAAACAGCTCCAATGTTAGGAGCCAAAGGGCCTTTCAAGTGGATGTCTCTAGAATCTGTCACCCACAGTGTCAGTGCCACTGCCCTCAGCACCTGCTGCTCCATCTTTGAGCACCTGTTCTTTCTAAGCATGCCATCCTCGCCATCTCTATCAGTGTCCTGTCCACTTACTGACACCTTATTTTCTCTCGTAGGCCACTTCTATAGCTTGTGAGTCTCAGGAGTTGAGGAGGGAAAAGAACCCTCACAAGACAGTAAGTTCTGAGGGTGAGGGTATGTGTAATGAACTGCTGGGCTTAAAAGATAAAGGATTTTCTGGTTGCAAAAATAAATCCCCAATCCTCTATCTGACATCTAGACCTTCTAGTCAATTTCTGGACCCCTTGATCCCACACACCATGATCTTAGATGCCCCACCACTACTGCCCTTTCCAGCACCCTCAGCCCACACAGAAAGCTATATATAGAAGAGAGTCATTCACAAGTTTATGTGGAACTCAATTTTCCTTCCTTTTCAGGAGAATTTTCTTCCTTCAAGCCTGCTATCTTAGCCTTCAATGGAAGTCTTTGTTCTTAATGAATGATTGTTCTGCTCCAATGTGCAAGCTCGGGGCATTTGGGGAAGAACATCAGAAGGCTTTGTTTCCTTTCTGCTATGCTACCTGAGCACATGCCAGCATCAATCAGAGTGGGCTGGGGGTGGAGGGAGCAATGGCCAATGAGTACAGTCTCAGCTTGGGAAGGTGGACACATTCAGGAAGTAGATGGTGATGATGGATCAGCAACATGGCAAACGATGTGGCTGAAGTTAGTTAGCATTTTTTTGACATGAAGGAGGGTGTTTAGTGGAAGCAACAATGAAAATTCTTTAATTGCTTCCTTAGATGGTGCTTGACAGAATGCCCAGAGTATTAGCCTCCTTTTCTGTTTCTGACGAACACCATGACTGAAAGCGACTTGGGAAGTAAAGGGTTTATTTGGCTTACAAAAGCCAATCATAGTCCATCTTATATGCATGTAATAACATTTGGTAAGAAAAGAGGCCATGAATTTGAAGGATAAAATGGGGGAGACAGGCACTCAACGCAGGAACCTAGAGACAGGAACTGAAGGAGAGACCGTGGAGGACTGCTTCCTACTGGCTGGCTCAGCCTATTTTCTTATGTAACTCATGTAACTTATGTAACTACTTTCCTAGGCATGTTGCCACCCACAGTGGACTGGACCCTCCCACCATAGTCTGCTCCACAGACTTGCCTACAGGCAATCAGATGGAGAGGATTCTTCAGTTAGAATTCCCTCTTCCCAAGTGACCCTTCCTTTTGTCCTTTTGTCATGTTGACAAGGAAACCAAACAACGAAACATAAGTAACCAGCACAGGTACCATCCCAAAGGTGAGTAGTCAGCAGTGCTGGCTGGGGTCACAGGAGTGTTGACTTAATGGCTACACTTCAGAAAATGTATTCATTTGCCTCTACATGCGCCAAAGGTCAGTGACACTGTATAGAAGATTGGCATTGGAAAGACCCCAGGGGTTTATATAGGGGAAGCTGTTACAGTGTGACAGTGCTATACCATGGAATATTATGTAAGTGTGTATGTATGAGAGGGAGGGAGGGAGGGGGAGGGGAAGGAGGGGGGAGGTAAGACTACCTGTATATTAATCTTCAAAAGTTTCTAGTAGGATCTGTCCATAGTGAGATTTATAAACAGCAAACAGCAAAATATTGGCAGCAGGAGAGGAACACATTTGCAGAAGAAACACCGGAGGGTATGCAAAGAGCTAAGGCAAGCAGTCACTGGACGAGGAATCACATATATGGAAGTTCTGAAAAAAAAAAAAAGGCTATAGTAGCCTCCTTTAAAATTTGATTTTGAATTGTAATCCAATTACATCTCTCTCCTTTCTTTCCTCCCACCTACCCCTCCCGTATACCACCTTCCCCCCCACTTTATCCTTCAAGTTCATGGCCTCTTTTCTTACCAATTGTTACTGCCTGCATATATGATGGAACATACACATAGAACTTCTTAAATACAATTTGTTTGATTTGTACAGAGTTACTTCTAAATATGGTCTCAAGCCTGACCGTTCTGGTACTGTACAACCGAAGTGTGCTCTTTGCTTGGAAGGACCGCCTCTCCTATTCTCAGCTTTCCTCAGTTTCCTACAGTTCTTTGTGTAAGGTTGAGGCCTTGTGGGCATTTCTGAATCCAGTTTGGCATGCCCCTTGGGGTCTTTATGGGTGCAGCGTCTGAGGTTGCTAGGAGACACACTCTCACAGCAAGCTCCCCACACCTCTGGATGTTAAAATCCTCCCACCCTCTCTTCCACAATGTTCCCTGTACTTTAGGTGTGGGAGAGTTTCCTAAATATTACCCATTGGGACTGGGCTTCCCAACTCTGAACTGGATTTGTTGTGGTTTTCTGTTCTGGTCTCTGTCTGCTGCAAAGAGAAATGTCCTTGGTGAGGCATGTAGACCACCCTTGCCTGTGGGTATAAGGACAAATACTTGTAAATTGGTGATTTTAGCTCCTCCTCTAGACTTAACCAGCACTGAGTAGCTGGCTAGGTTTCCAGTATCAGGCATGGTTTCCTTCTTGTTGAGCGGGCCTTCAGTCCAATTAGAGAGCTGTTGGTTACTACCAAGGTATGTGTGTCACTATTGTACTTTCAAAGTTATCTTGCCATGTTGGTCATTGACATGGTTCACAGACGTAAAACACCACACAGACATAAAGAGTTAGTGAGAAAATAATGTACTCCTGAGAGAGATATACCCCGAGAGAGCAACTGCTAGCCAGCTTGGTTGTTGCAGGAACCCAACTCTGAGATCACCGAGCAATATCTCATAATGGCACCATTATCGTGGGTGTGGTTCATTATTGGCTGAAACGTCAGTAGACCGTGCATGGCTTCTCAAGGGCTAACTCGGCCGCAGGTGCTATGTCACATCCTTCCATTGCCTTCTCTGACGCTTACATGATCCCAAGGACATAATGATCTTCATCCTAGATATGGGTGGAGATAAACCGGCTCATTAGGTTGTCCGAGGTCCTGCCTCTAGAAGGCCGTAGGTTGGGATTCGAGCACAGGTCCATAGGCATGTGTTCTCAGATCTCCCATCCTTCCATCCCTACCAGGCTCCAAAAACAGATTTTTATAGAGGCCCTTGGTTTTGTTTGTTTTATACTTGACAGAACTACCGTGACTTGACAAGGCCATTTTCCAAGAAAGCTCACCTCTTTTGGAGTCTTCTCCCTCATCGCATTCTCGGAAAAGCCAGTTGCCTAGACAGCAGCCAGTCGGCCACAAGCCTTGTTATCATTCTATTTTCAGGAGGTGTTTATGCTCATTTTTCTAAAATATCTGGATAAGTGTATGATTAGTGCACAGTGCGGCTTGCGGTTGCTCCAGGCCTCCTCAAATACCCTGCCCATTACCAAGCTGGCTCCAACACCCTGCATGGGGCCCAGAGGAGGATCGTTAGAGAACACATCTTTAAACATGGTAATGATTTAATAATAATTCAGCATGAATATTCCAAACATGCGCGTGTGCGCGCGCACGCATGCATGCACGCACGCACGCACGCACGCGCACACACACACACACACACACACACACACACAGCATTTTCCTGCGTTTGATGATCTCAACTAGAGCCAGAAAATTACATAACCCCAGAGGTGGCTCTGCAGTCCAATAAAAATTTGGTCATAAAAATAATTAGATTGCAGGCTATTTAAAACTGTGGTCCCAGAGGTACAGTCACAGACTGTCCCCTGATTGCCTGCAGCGGAAGGACTTCCAGTTGAGAACAAGCTGAGAAGCAAAAACAGTATTGAATTTGGGGGTAGAAATAAGCTTAAATTCACATCCTGGACATCAGCCTGTTGCTGGTAGGGTTTCTAGAAGGAGGCGAACCCTTCCCTAAAGTGTCTGTGGGGCTGTGTGCAGTGGTGAGTGCATGCTTCCACCAGAGAGACTGCCCTACCACAGTGTACACACTGCCCGGAGACCAGGGCACCTGGCCTGCATACACTTCCCTGGGGAGAGAGGTTATGCTGTCTTCTGGAAGCTGAAGGGCTGCTTTGTTTCAGGACAAATGTCCCTGTTGTGTCCCATGGGTTTTGCTGAAGTCCATTTCCCACAGCTGGTCTAGCACAGGTGTAGTGGCTTTAAGGATGGAAGAAATGGGTGTGTATTTGTCAGTAGCTGAGGGACCCTGAAAGGTCCCTAGAAGCAACTCTCCCCTCCCCCAGGATCAGGATGAGAAACTGCAGTCTAGTCAGGCAAGCTAAGCCAAGTCTCCTCTCAAGCGGAAACTTCCTGCTAAGATTTGCCGGTAGGCAGTTGGCTTTTCCTCTCAGCGAGGGGCATCTTGAGATTCAGTGCTGTTTCCTGCAAAGATGCCAGTGGTAACTCTGAAATAGGACAAATCAACTGTGTTTCTTTCCCCATCCTCACTTGACACCAAATATTTCGCCGCTAGTCACCAAAATGTGTATTGATTTCTTTTATTTTTTATTTTTTTGCCCTTATACCGAGCAGCTCTCTGACCTCAGCTGAGTGTGTTGTAGTTCAATTCAGTTCTGACACTGTCTGGAGTCAGAGCTATATCTACTAGCTGGAAGCTCAGTCCTGTCCTCAAGAGTGGCCCTGCTTCAGACACCCTTTGTTTGACCCATGTTATGACCTCTGTCCCCGGCCCATCGGCTACGGATTCGGAGGCTCCCTCAAGCTGCTCTGTGGCTTCAGTACTTTGCTAGACACCTCACAGAATTCAGGGATGTAGTTTTTACATTCCAACTTATTATAAAGGACCTCGATATAAGGGGGGGGGAAGAACCCCTAGATGGAAGAGATGCACATGGAAAGACATGGGGGGACTGGGACATGAGGCATATGGTGTGGAACTCCAGAGTCCCCCACAGTAGATACGCCACCTGCCAGTCACCTCCAAGTGCTCAGCGGTGTGGCAGCTCTGTGAACCAGGAGGCCTCATTTGACAGGCACGAATGGTAAAGTCACTGGGCAATGGAGACCCATCAGCCTCAGCCTGCTTCTTCCTGGAAATCAGGGGGTGGGGTTGAAAGTGCCCATCTTCTAACCACGTGGTCAGTTCCCTTGGCAACCAGCTAGCCACTATTCATCTCATTAGCATACAAGAGGGGCTTTGCTTTGGAGAGAAGGAGGTGGGTTAGGAGGTGGTGAAATATATATTTCTTATCAACGATGTCCTCATAGGCTTTGACAGGGACAGGAAGAAGCCTGATGAAACAGCATTCTACTTGCATGTTCCTTTGTGGATTTTCACCAGGAGCTTTGCTCCTCTGGGCTGTCACTGCGGCCTGGAGGGTCCCCCCGGGGGAGAGGACATGCTTCATGTTGGCCAATGCTGTGGGTCCTTTCTCTTTCCTAAGGCAGCCGTCAGCAAACCCCTCAGTGCAGTGCTGAGCCTGTGATCTCGCTCCCCTCCAGCTCCTGGCATCTCTCTCACGGAATGGATCTCTTAAGTAGCGGAAGTGACTGTAAAGACGCCCACCTAGAGCTTATTACTCCGTGAGAAAATGCTGCCAAGGCTCGCAAGAGTTACTTGATGACTGCATTTGACTGCAATGCTTGGTAACACCTCCAAGGTCGTCCTTGTGCCCCAGTGGTGGGCCAGCCAGCCAGAGCAAATTCCGTAAGTACCATGGGCTGTGCTGCGTCATGGAATGCACATCCTCTGTGTTTCTTTCCTCTGGTACCACGAATTCAGAGCTGCTGAGTACAGAAGTGGCAAGCTGGCTCTGAGAACCAATGGATGCTCTGTCTGGGTCAAGGCTGTTTCTTCTGCTGGTCCAGTATGGCCGTACTGTCACTGCTACAGGGAAGGGAGCAGCCCAAGGATACAGCAGCAGTGAGCACTCCGCCGCCCCCATTTCCACACAGTCCTTGAATTCAAACTTCTCAACCAAGTTAGGAGTCCTTTTTTAATGTATTACATCTTAAATCTGTCTGTCTGTCTGTCTATCCATGGATAGCAACTGAACATGATAGATCAAGTTGCAGTAAGACTAGGCACCTCCCTCCTATTAAGGCTAGACAAAGCAACCCAGTATGAGGGGGAAAGGTCCCCAAAGCAAGCAAAAGAGTCAGAGACACCCCCCCTACCCCTACTGTGAGGAGTCCTAAAGAAAATCAAGCTGTACAACTCTAACGGATGCACAGAGGGCCTTGGTCAGACCCACGCAGGCTCCCTGGTTGTCGGTCCAGTCTCTTTGAGCCCCTATGAGCCCAGGTTAGCTGGCTCTGTGGGTTTTCTTGTGGTGTACCCGGCAAGAGTGGGCCCTTTTGGTTTTGAGTGGGGTTTAGCAGCAAATCTCTCCTTCTTCCCACAAGATGCCAGCAGCAGCAATGATCTGGCCAACGAAAACATCTTCACACATGGCCAGGTTGGGAGCAAGGTGGTAAAATGACCCAGATTGAGAACCACTGCTCTTGTGATGTCCCTCTGGTGGAAGGCCCACATGTGTCACCGGGCAGGAGGCTAGCCTCTGCTCTGCTCCAGCCCAGGTGCTTTCCTTCTCCCCTTCCTTGGCCAGGAAAGTCCCACTTTGTCTCCTGGAAACCTTCTCCCTTCCTTGTCCTCTCCTGCTGATGGCCCCTCAGGACCTCTGTATCACTCTGCCTCAGCATCAACAAGGAGGCTGATCTGGAGCCTCAGACAATGACTCTGTTTTGAGCTTCCAAGGATCCAGGACAAAAACGTCACTCTAGCAAGCATCCCTATGGCCCAATACAGTACATGGCATATAACTACACCCAGGTGGCATTTCTTAATTGGTTCTGAACAGGACCCACATGGCTAAAAGCAGACTATGGGATGCGTGCTCTTTGAAAGGCTGGAACATCCTGGCTACTTAAGATGGTTGAATGTGAACTGGCTTCAATCTTTCTGAACTAATTAGAGAAAAAAAGACGCCTGAGGCTAGGGAGAAGGCTCAGTAGGAAAAGCGCTAACTGTACAAACACGAGGAGGACCTGAAGTCAGATCACTAACAGTCGTGTGAAAGCTGAGCATCAGAAGGAGACATCTACTACCCAGGGCTCAGTAGATCCTGGGGGCTTACTCTCCAGAATGTCTAGCAAAAATGGTGTTTTCCAGGTTTACTGAGAGATCTTGCTTAATACACACACACACACACACACACACACACACACACACACACACACACACATATATACACATATGTATATATATGTATATGCATGTGTATATATATATAGATATAGATATAGTTTTTTTAATGTCTGAAAAGAGATGTCTTGCATGGGTGAATAATGATCTTCCCAAAAGCTTAGTGTTGTGACATTTAAGTCCCAGTACCAGGAGTGGGGCGCCTCCCTACAAGCTGTTGGCCCCCAAGGGCCCCTAAAACATTGCAGCATCCTGGGATGGCCATAAGAGCTACAGCGTGAGACCCCATTGCTGAAGCCACTACAATACATGGGTTACAAGACATTGAGAAATCAAGATGGATCTGCATTGGGAAGTTTCTGCCTGTCGGCAAGCTCTCAGAGTGCCGGAAGGTTCTATGTGCAGCCACTGGTAGAGGAAAGTCATCATTGGTCATGTCTAGCTATGGACCACATGACCTATAATAGCTACATGACTACAGCCTGGAAAGATATGAGCAGCGGTGCAGTAGTGGTGTGACTATCATGGGGGTAATTATCTGCTTTCTTATAGGATTTGCGGTCCACTCTATAGGAATGAACCCATGACTAGTCTGTAAACCTGGTCAAGGCCTCCCGGCTGGGATGGCCATAGACTCTAGGAGAAAATCTACAACTGTTGTTTTGCTAAATGGAGTGCTACCAAACTCCTTTCTAAATGCTTACTGTCTATATCCATAGACCGACGCTGTCTCAGCCTTCATCAGAGATGCTCTCTTCATACGGCTGGTGGTGGTTAATGCACCGCAACTGGTTGAAGTGCAGAGAATATGTGACCTCAACTGGTTGAAGTGCAGAGAATATGTGACCTCAGAGTGCTCAGTCCTAAATAGAATATTTATATCACACACCACCCCCCCCCCCCCCCCCCCGCCGCCCCAAGGCTCAAGGAACATCACGGAAGAGGGGTAGAAAGAATGTAAGCAGCAGAGGGTGGCCTGGGTTGCTTTAGAGCAACAGCTTCTGACTAGATGACATGCCCACCACACTCTTGAACCCACTGCAGCTGTTGTTACTTTCATCATGATCTGTATAAGACTAAAGACTAGGCACATTACCACATCACTGTGGACGGTGATGGGACTAACTCTCCCTCCCCCCCTCCCTCCCCCCCCCCCCCCCCGCTAACCCCCCCCTTCCCATCCTTCATCAAGGAGCTATGGACCATTAATGGCCATTGCGGGAGAAGTGTCATCTTCTTCAGTGGTGTAGCTACTGGTAAGACGCCAGTGTTCCAGTAAATAACTCCCCACTCACACTCTTGCAAGCAGCCATAATTGAACTCAGGAGATAAAAAAAATAAAAGGAATCAGAGTAGGCGGCTTGTCGCGAGGAGAGATTTCAGTGGGAGAGAAGGGGATGAGAAAGGGTGACAGGGAGTGAAAAAATGACCAAAATTCATGCATATATGAAATTGTTAGAGGATAAAATTTTCATATAGATACATATGCATATTAAGTGGAAGGTTATTGGCTCTCAAATTCTTGAAGAAAAAAAGTCAATTGTCTGTATGTACTGCAATGACTTTAGCATCACTAATTAGCATGTATCTTGAGACCCTTCCCTAATGAAGTCCTGAGTGTGATACTTGCAGAAAAAGTACAGCTTTGTGAAGAGAGAATATAAAAGTTTGGCTTCCCACCAGTTCTGCCATGTTGGGAGCCCTGGGATCACCGGGCAAGACCTCTGGCTTCCTAGACATCCTTTGTAAATGAAATCAGAAAGTCTCTTATGACTTTCTCCAGCAGAAGCGGCTTCTCTTCACACTATCAGATGTTGATTATGGCCTTTGATTGCGACACCCCATGCTCCAGGCTGGGAAGGCCAGTGGTCAAGCCTTCTGAATTCAGCGAGGGGCTGGAAAGTGGGCATGGAAACACAGCATGGCCCAACAGGGCTGTCACTGAGGTTTTATGTCAGGAGGCCTATCTCTGCCCTTTCTCATAACTCAGACTGATTGGAGGTGGGTGTCTGCTGTCCATAAAAAAATCACATGGAACACAGAGCACCTGTGTGGCAAGGTTTATTTCAGTGGTGGCATAAAGAAGCAATCGGCATTTCCATGTGTCTGGGTTCTGTGTCTATAGATTCAAGCAACTATGCATTTAAAAATGTGTTTGTACCAAGCATGTACAGATACTTTTCTTGTCATTAGTCCCCAGACAATACCAAACTCTAAGACTATTTAAATAGCACTGAGCATTGTAAGTTAATTTGGAGAAGATTTAAAATAGGGTGAGACATATGCAAATACTATGCCGTTTTATATAAGGGAGCTGAGCATCTGTGGAGCTTGGTATTCTAGGTGGATTTGGGACACATCCTTCGTTGATGCTGGGGAATGGCTGTATAGAGGCTAGTTATTGTGATGTCTGCAATACAGATACCAAAGCTGTACACTTGAAGAAAACTACCCTGGGGAGATGACTTGATGGGTAAGAATGCTTGCTGTCCATGCATGCAGACCTGAGATGGGAGGGTCCCCCCCCCAGACTCATGGAAAAGCCAGGTGTAGCTGCACATATCTGTAATCTCAGTGTGAGGGGCGGGGCTTGGAGAAAGGAGCATCTTTGAGTCTCACTGGCCAGTGCAGTAGAAACAACAGCACACTGTAGGTTCACTGAGCCACCCTGTCTCAAGTGAACATGGCAGAGAGTGGTAGAAAAGTGCTCTCTCCCGGTCTCGGTGTGTGAGTAAGAACCTGTACCCCACAGGAGCATACATAACACGTGCGCACACACACATACACACAGGCACACATGCACACACGTGTGCGCACACACACACACAGAGACAGAGAGAGAAAGAATTTAAAATATAGCGTACTGAGCCAACAGGGTTGTAAAGTTTGAAACTAGCCTGTGCTGCATAGCAAATCTCTACCACACACAAAACAAAGCCTAAAACAGACAAATTACAAACAAAACCACCGTCACCAAAGCCCCACATGGTGGTACAGGGAGGCAGAGCCACCGTCTCAGCTGGTTTGGAGCTATTGAAATGTTAGGTCCTTCTCTGATTAGTGTCTCTGTTCATAGGATTTGCTCTCCTCTCCTCCTTTCCTACCCGTCATTACATACATGTCTGTTCGATATTCTTGTGTGTGTGTGGTATATGTGTGTGTACGTGTTTGTGTGTGTGTGAATGTGTGTGAGGTACATATGTGAATGTGTGGTATAAGTGTACATGTAGTATATGTGTGTGCATGTGTTTGTGTGTGTACATGTGTATGTAGTATATAAGTTTGTGGTACTGTGTGTGTGTGCATGTGTATCTGGTATATATGTGTGTGGTGTAAATGTATATGTAGTATATGTGTGTGTGCTTGCATGTGTGTGCATGTATATATAGTATATTTATATGTGTGTTTGTGTGTGGTGTATGTGTATATTCATGTGCTCACACATGTGTATGTGCAGTATGTATGTGTGTGATATGTGTATACATTTGTGCATATGTGTGTGGTTTATGTGTGTATGTACTTGTGTGTGTGTGAAGGTCAGAGGTTAATGTAGGATGTCTTCCTTTACGGCTCTCTTTTGAGATAGCGTCTTCACTGAATCTGGACTTCACCAATTCAGGTAGACTCAGGCCAGTAAGGCCCTGGAATATCCCCGCCTCCCCCATCACTGGGGCGACATGCATCCCTGCCTTTCTTTCATGTGGGTGATGGAGGTCTGACCTAGGGCCTTGTTCCGGTATCAACTCTTTACCTATGAGCCATTTCCCCAGCGCTGCGGATGATCTTTGTGAAGTTTTATTTACTTACATGTGTATGAGTGTGTGAATTTATGCGGACCGTGTGCTTGTAGGTGCCCTCAGAGGCCAGAGGACACCCTTGGAACCGAAGTTACTGGCAACTGTGAGGGCTTGATGTGGAGCTGGGAACCAAACGCAAGTCCTCTGCAAAAAGCAGTGCGCATTCTTAACTGCTTAACTACTCTTTCCAGGCCTCTGTAGTCTGCTGTTCTTTTGGCAGGGTCTTGCACTGTGGCTCAGGCTAGCCTGGAGTGCACTCTGTAGACCAGGCTGGCTTGAACTCATAGCAATCCCACTGCCTCAGCTACCTAAGTGCTGGGATTGTGAGTGTGCACCACAATGCTCAGCATTTCCATGACAGTTTATTTGATGTGACAGGGGAACTCTGGAGCAGCTGTCCTTCGGTTGAAGTTTGTCTGGTATACTTTCCCACCAAGCCTCTGCTTTCAACTCCTCCGGGCATGTGACCTATAGATATATTCCTAGAAAACAGTCTATTGCTGAGTGATGTAGTGTGAGTCAAGTGATTCTTTCTTTTGGTTGGTGAGTTGGATCCGTTTGCATTCACTAAACCTCAAGGGAGTTTTCCTGTGTCTTAGCATTTGTTTTATTTTGCCTTATCCTTCTTTAGGCTTCCCCTCCCCCCCTCTACTTTACTGTCTTTAACAGCTTTCTTTTCATTCCCTATCGATTTTGGAGCCGTATATTTCATATTTTATTGCTTCAGAAGTTACCTCTAACATCTTAACATGTTGACTGACTGAAGAGCATTAACTCCATTCATAATTTAACCCTGATGTAATGCTCTCTGCTTTGTAGGATATTGCTGTCCAGCATGTTGGCTCCATCTTGCTCTGACGTGATGTCACCCAAATCTATCCTTAGCACCATCGATGCTTTAGAAGCCAGTGCTGTTTCACGTTTCCTGTGGTCACCTGCTCTTAGCTCGTCATGACCTTTGCTCATCGATGCTGTCTCTTCCTCATCCCATCTGGGTTTTCTTTCCTTGCTCCTGGACACTTTTTCATTTCTGTGGGTGACAGTCATCTTCAGAAATAAGGATGCTTAATTTCAAGCCTTTGTTTAAAGCCCAGTGTGGATAAGCATCGGTGTCTCGGTTAATGTTGTTTGTGCTTGGCCCTTTGAAGAGCAGTGCTATTTCACTGCCTCTCAGGCCACCTGCTGCTGTTGCCATGTTGACTGTCAGGGTGTCATTCCTTAGGTTTTGTTTTGCTTTGTTTTTGAAACAGGGTTTTACAATGCAGCTATGGCTAACCTGGAACTTGCTGCATAGATCAGGTTGGTCTTGGATTAATATATATATATATATATATATTCAAATGTGCTAGTTTAGAGGCCTCTATCTTATTACTGGTTTGCCACTAGTTAATGGCAGTCTCATACAATGTTGCTTTCTTTCTGCCTCTAGCCATCAGCTCGTGATTACGGCTATTTTCCCATGGGTTTTTCATCTTGGATTGGGTATGTATCTTCTCCCTTTTTATTAATGGTAGTTAATGCATTTTCATGTCCATATTAGATGCCCAAGAGGTACTTGTGTCTGCTGATGATATAAGAACTGTAAAAAGATGCTAGGTCTGCCGTGTAGCTTTTTCTTTCTAGTTCGAACTAAAATTCCATCAAGCGTCAGGAAGTGAATAGTGCATGTGAGTCTCATGGAGCTCCTAAAACATATAAGATTCATGGCGCCCCTTTGTAAGGTTATACATGCAGTAGCAATTGCTGTGTTTGTGGCGGGGTGCAGGGGGGGGGGCGGAACCCTCTGACCAGTGCAGCTGTAAGTAACACCTCATCTTACCCCTATAGGGAGCCCCGCTAAGCCCACTGGCTTACTAAGGCTATTTGGGTGAAACTGATTCTTTGTTGTGGCCTATTTAGGGTGAATAGATGTTTGTCCTAGTCTCCTCAGCAAAGTCACACAGTCAACTTGGCTTCTCTAGCACATTTCCTCTAAGTGTGTATGTGCTTTCAGAGTTCCAAATCATTTTGGCCAGGCTCACTCTGACTCCTCCCATATCTACCCTCTCTACCCTTCCCTCCCTCCCCACCCAACTCTGAGTCATCTTCTTGTTTTTCCCTCTCAGTCACGTTTTTCTTGCCTTATTACTCTTGGGAGTAGGGTCTGCCCTGGATGTAGTGTGCTTGACCTACCAGGGTGACATCATCGAAGAAAACTGACCCTTCCTTCCCCAGTTGCTATTAAAGTCCCTAAGTCTTCGGCTAGGGCCGCTCTTCACTCTTACCCCTTCCACTCCATGCTGGCATGCCGTCTGGCTTGAGCTTGTGCAGGTCTCGTGCCTGCTGTCACAATCACTGTGAGTGCATACATGCTACTGCCTCACTGTGTCTGGAAAACAGTTTCCTTGAAGAAGTCACCACCACCTTTTACGATCGCTCAGGACCTTCTTCTCAGAAGGTCTGCCAGCCTTGGGGGAGTGGGTGTGATATGTAAAACCCACTTGGGGCTGATCACCAACGGTCACTTTTCTGACAAGGAGGCACAAGGCAGGTGGGCTTCCCATGAAAAGTGTCACACTTGAGACCACTGATGCTAGCATGAAGCCTGCCTGGCTGCTCACAGGCTTGTCTGCCTGGGACGTAACTTCTGGAGGTTGTCTCTACTGGCTCTTGATCTTAACCAGTCTTTACTGTGATGATGAGAGCATAACGCAGGAAATTCTTGCCACGTCTCCACCTCCTGACACACATCCCAGGGTTCCCAGCCCCTCGCCTACAGCCAGTCCAACCCTGAGACACTATGTGACTGCCAACCCCAGGCTGTGCTCAGCAGGCACACCCCACACATCAGAGCATGCATTCTTCCTGATAAACAAAAGAGTGAAAAAAATTGAGAGAGAGAGGAGACAGTGAAAGTGATCAGATGAGAGAGATAGATAGATGGATAGATAGATGGATGGATAGATGGACGGATAGATGGATGGATGGATGGATGGATGGATGGTAGAAGGATTCTGTGATTTTGTGTGTATGCTTGCTTTATTCTTTGGACGCTTTGGGGCCCATCTATTCCAACCACACCCATCTGTGCTAGAGAAAGAATGCTAGGGAGGAAGCAATTGACTCGGCTCTATGTCTCTTTCTCTTTGCTTCTTGGGTCTCTCTAGTTCTCTCTGTGTCTCAGTCTCACTTTTCACTTTTGTTTCTCTTCCTCCTCTCCATTCTAGAATGTTACCTCCTCCCCACCACTTTTCCCATCCTCCTTCCTGTTCTAGAATGTCGCTCCCCCCTACCCCCTCACTTTCCTCCACAGGCACAGTGGGGCGCCCGACTCTACATCCTCTCTCATTGTTACCAGCCCGCCCCCCTCCCCCCCCTTACCTAGCGAAGACCCCAGCACCCCAGGACCTGTCCACAAAGGTGCTTCAAAGCTCCTGCTTTGGTCTGATGTTGCATCCGACCTGGTTCCAGGGTGAAGCTCAGAGCCGAGCTGCTGGCTGTAGCCACTGCGTTTAAAGCCCAGTGGAGGTTATGTCCTGGGGTTCCTGGATCCCTCACTTCAGCAGGTACTCTGAGTCCCAGAGGACATGGCAAAGGACTCCCTGCGTGCCTGCTACCAGCCTGGGGACTTGTGAGGCTGCACATGCTGGTGCGCAGCTGGGCATAACCACAGCTGGGGCTCTGTGGGAGCAAAAGGTTCTAAGGGTCCCAGAGACCCAGATTACCATTTCAAAGAAATATCAACAAGAAAGGATCTGGGAGACCTGCTGGGGACAGGAAGGAGGAGAGGAGGACTCATTGCCCAGGCCCCAGCAGGCCCATCTGCTGCCCAGGTAGCATTAGAGAGGGCAGAAAGGGTACAGGAAGGGATTCTAATGTCAGCAAAGAGGCTTTGGGCAAACTGCCGGTCATCTTCAAACACTACTGTCTCAAATCTAAAAAGAACATGCCGGACAAAAGCCTCACTACCATGCCCTCCTCACTGAGGAGGCCTGGGTGAAGTAGACAGCAGAGGCCCTAGTGACCACCGAGAGGGCATGCTGCTCGCCGACCTCGGGAACAGCACTTCTGTGGGGACCTACTCTCTCTGAGTCTGGATGAGATACTCGCTTAATGTGCTTGAGCCGCACTTTGTGCATCTGTATAGTGGAGCCATTGAGAATTCAGCCACGTAAGAATGTCCAGTGTTCCCCAAAAGCCAACCCGTGAAGGACCAGCTCCTCCCAGATGCCCATTGTGGAACTAAACGAGAAAGCCACACTCCATTTAGTTCCCCCAAACCCAGTCGCCCCGGGGTTGGTCTCTGCCTCAGGTTAAAGAGCCTTATGCACAGCACCAAGCTCTGACACAATGCCATCGTTTTCACTCATTACACCGGCTTTTACAATTCCCCGTTGGCTTCCAATTCGTCCATATCCGCTTAACGTCTATGTGTGGCCAATGCTGATGGTCTAAGATGTGGTGTTCAGGAAATTCCCTTTTGAAGCCTGTGAAGGGAGTTGGCTGAGAACCAGTGTGAATGAAGCAATGGGGCAAACCAGCAGAGTGGTCTGGCCAGCATGTCATCGGTCACCTAAAAGTTGGGGAGGGGGGAGGACTGTTTACGTTAAATATGGGAGTCCATGATGGTACCCAGCCTCACCAGTGAGCCATGTCTGTATGGGCCTGGAAGGAAGGGTGTGCTGTGCCTCCATGCCATTTCTCTCCCTGCTAACTCCACTCCAGGAACGGTTCTCACAAAATCTCTGTGGCGGAAGCGAGGAAAGAGGGGCCAGAGCTCTCAGGACAGAGTGATGGGCGGATCAATTCTGTAGTCTTTAGATCGCTTCTCAAATGGACTCAAATACTCCCATGACTTTAATGGAAGCCATTTCAGGAGGTTCCACTCGATGATGGACCATTGGTTTTTAATAAACAGCCATCTTGGTAGGCTAGTGGATTAAGAAGCACTCGGCTTCTAGACACATGATAGAGGGGCTAGAATTCCCATCTGAGCCATCGGGCTTTAGACAGAATATGCCTTGGAATAAAAAGCCGCTTACGCACCCTTGCCGATCTGTCTCTATACGGTGTCACCAAGACAGGACTTGATAGAAGAGCAGAGAGCAAGTCAGATAAAAAGCTTTAAGACCGCGACTATCCATCATGCAGTGAGTTCCCAGGGATGCTCGGGCAGTTTGTGGCTTACTTTGCTCAACTTACAGCTTTCAATTTTGTGATAAAGAGAGAACAAAATGAGATTGATAGACGACCAAGAGGAAGCATCACAAGCTTGCAAGCCTCCCTTCAACTGAGCATCTTCCAGAAAACCCATGTCGCGCCTTAAGGGAGGCATTAAGGCACGCTGGGCAGCAGCTGTCTCTAAGTCTGCCCTGCCCTACCCTCTCGGCACTTAAGGTATCCTTCTGGAAGAACCTAATGTTTGTGTTCAAAGAGGTTCCCAGGGAGACAAAGCTGGTGAGGCACTCCATAGATGTTGCCAAAAAGTCATGGCTTCAGCTCCTGGAATAGCCGGAGTTCACGTGTGTGTGTGTGTGTGTGTGTGTGTGTGTGTGTGTGTGTGTGTGTGCATACATGCACCTTCTCGTGGTTGGCCAGACAGTTGGCTGTGTCACCTGTCTTCAGCTGTCCTTTTGGATATGTAGGATAACTGTACCACATGCCCTGAAAATTTCCCCCAATGCTAGACTTAGGGATGCAAATCTGGGGCAAAGGTGAGACCACCTCTAAGATTTCTGTGCACAGGGAGCAGCCTAAGCTTTCAGCTGAATACATTCTGGAAGGTTCACAACATTCTTCCATGGTAACAGCCGGCCCCTTCCATAAACACATTTGATGAACTTCCCTTTTGAACTCAGAGACCAGTTTATTGTCGTGTGTCCCTTTTATGGCTTGCTCTCTTACATCTCCCAGGGCTCTGCTACGTTGAGATTTTGTTGGGTTTGTTTTGGAAAGTACAAACAAAGCCGTGTTTCTCAGTTTTATATAAATAACCTCACCACTCATAAGACACCATGGCTCGTAATCTTTTTGAGCAGCTAGAATTGTAGCTTTTTCCGGGGGTAGGGGATGTAGGAAGTGCGGTAACTGTGGGAATGCTGAAGCATGGGATGGGATGGACTTCCAAGGGAGGGTGCTCTCACAGGTGTGTGTGTGTGTGTGTGTGTGTGTGTGTGTGTGTGTGTGTGTGTACGCGTGTGTGTGTGTGTACGCACATGTGTGTTTACAGGTGAATGTACCTGTATGTACTTGAGCAAACACACACTAGCTAGAGGCCGGCATCTAGCGTCTTCCTAAATTGCTGGCCACCTTATTTTTTAAGATAGAGTCTCTCAATAAACTTGGCATTCCAGAGTTTGCCTACACAGGCTAGCAGGGAGCCCCATGGCTCCTCCTATCTCCGCCTCCGCAGCACTGCAGGTACTCCCCAAGCCCCTCAGACTCCGTTATCACAAAGCAAGGGGCGGCACACACAAATCAGAGTTTGAAGGCAGGAAACCCATCCCTGGCTACCACTGAGATGTCTGACTTTTTGGCTTCTTATTCCTAAAACGATTATAAGCGTCGTTCTTGTCTGTGGAGCAGGAATAAGTCCTCTGCTTCATCATTTGGTGTTTGTATCCCAAAGCCCTTATTTACTCAGGACAAAGATTTGAGGGCTGACCTTCCTACCCTGGGACCAGAGCTTCTACACAGATTAAACCGGGGACCAGAAATAAGAGCAGACAGTGATTTGGTCTGGAAGTCTGGCCGGCCGGCACATGAAGCATGGAGAGGCGCTTCCTTTGGTTCTTCTCTTGGCACCATAGAAAAAAGTGGACTCTCTGGTTCTGGAGGCCTTTCAGAGGCAAGGCTCAGGACACTGGTGTTCCGTTAGAGGCAATGCTGGCAGAGCTGACAGGGGCGAGGGACGGGCAGAATTGTTTCTGGAAGTCAGCCCGGCAGGATGGAGGTGGAAGGTGCCTTCCAGCCAAGACATGGCTCCTGAGTTGACTCCATCAACCCTGACATTGGTGCCATCTAGTACAAAGAAAAGTATGCGTTCTTGTAAGCTTGCATCTGGATAGCAGAAGGGACTACAGCTGAGGGCATGGTAAGAGCAAAGTGCTCCTCTCCAAAGGCAAGCGTTTCTTTGTGATGATGATGATGATGATGATGATGATGATGATGATGATTTTTTTGTTGTTGTTGTATTGGTTTTTCCAGACAGAGTTTCTCCATGTAGTCCTGGTTATCCCGGAACTCACTCTGTAGACCAGGCTGCCCTTGAATGCAGAGATCTGGCCACCTCTGCTTCCCAAATGCTGGCGTTAAAGGTTTGCGTCACTATGCCTGGCTAAGGCAATGGTTTGGACATGTTAGAAAAAGAGACGACTACTTTGAGACTCTCACACCCTGACTACTAAGTTCCTGCGTTGTAGTAAAGGGCTGGGAAGGATCTTGCGGCCAGCTGGTCTCAGCTGGTCTCAGCCAGGCATGTCCAGCTGGTCTCAGCTGGTCTCAGCTGATCATCTGCTGAGGCCAAGATGCAAGAATATCAGTGGAAGCTGTCTGACGTCACTCAACTACAGGAAGAGGTTTGCCTACAGTTTTAGAGTGTAGTTTCAAATATATTAAATTTTAGAATAACCCACACGCCAGTGGTATGCCATCTGCTGGACTGCTACTCACTTATTTTTTCCTAGTGTTTTCTAGGCTCTTTAACAACAGGCAAAACTCCTCACAGTTTAATATTAAAGGAGAGTAGGATGGACTTTGCATGTTCAATGCAGTTTTCACTTTGCAAAAATACACACATCCACAGGGGGGAAAAATCGGGATTTGCGTATATAAAATGTCAAGCGTGATTGTGTTACCTGTGGGTGGTAGGGTCCTGGGTAGATGCAAGGTCCTTTTATGAAGGCTTTGTAATCAGTCTGAAATACTCTTATAAACAGCAATAAATATAGAGTAAAATGTTAATTATTTATAAAAAGAAAACCAAACCCACTGAGAGCTGCTTTCCTGTTCCCTCCTCCCCCCAGGGAACTCTCTGAAGCTCAAGGGCTCTTGGATATAGTTTTGAAGGTTGGGCCTCTGTGGTCTTCATCCTTTGTTGCAAATCAGAAGTCGTTCCTGAGGTAGAGGACCCCTAGACCATCGGACCCCTGGACCAACGGGAGGACTCAGTTCTGTAAAGGGGCAGCATAGCTACTTTCCTTTCTTCTACCACAGATAGATTATAAGGAGGTGAGGAGGCAGGGAGTGCTGCGAGTGTCTGGAAAGACATCATGGTAATGTGTGCATGTGTGGATGGGCACAGTGGCTACACTTGTACGGGCCAGAGGACAACCCCAAGTGTCATTCCTCAGACAGCGTCCCACTTTTCTCTGAGGGAGTCTCTTATTCTCTGGCCCAGTGTGACAGGCCTGTGGTGAGTCCCAGGGACATGCCTGCCTCTGACTGCCCAGATCTAAGATTTTAAGCAAGCTTCACACCCATTTTTTTTTTTAGAAATATGCACACGAATTCTGAGGGCCAAGCTCAGGTCCTCTTGCTTGGAAGCGATGCGCTTTACCCTTGCTCTCCAGCTCTCAGACCATGGAAGCTCAGGGAAGTGTAGAGACATCAAGGCCGCCGTGGCTGAATGTAGCATCAGATTGTACTGAGGACATGAACTGCCAGCCACCTCTACACCAACATTACAGAGTATGGAATTAGTAAGTGGACAGTTAATATCATCCTGGATGTAATTTTCCCCCTCACTTTTACTTAAAAAATTAAATTTATTCATTTTATGAGCGAGTGCTTTGCCTGCATGCATATTTGTGGGCCACATGAATAGCTGATGCCTTTACAGATCCTAAGAGGGTACTGGATTCCCCAGAACTGGATGCTTGTGAGCCATTATGTGCGTGCTGGGAAACAGAGCAGGGTGTCTTGAGAGCAACAAGTGTGCTTAACTGCTGAGCCATTTCTCCAGCTTTAATTTTTTTAATGGACAAAGCTGCATATATGTATATTGCATAGCATTCTTTGACATATTTGTTCATTGCAGAATGGATAGCCAGCTAACTCAACCTGGTTAGTGTATGTATTGCCTTAAATGTGTCTGTAGTCATAACCCTTAGTGTCCAGTCTCAAGTATAGCAAACATCATTATCTGTAATTAGCCTGTATCCTCTGATCTCTATAATTCAGAACCATGATTACCACTCCTGTGGCTACACTGTTTGTTTTACTGTGAAATGTTTCAAACGCACTTTTTGAGCCAATTAGCCCCCCTTTGAAGAGTTACCAAGTAGTGGTCTACCAGAAAATGCCACCAGAGGGCGCCACATCACTTAAGGAGGCCTTACTCTGTCTCCCAACAGATTCGCAAAGACCCATTTTTCAAAGGATCAGTACTGACCAGGTCCAGGCCAGAGAAAAGAAAGCCCAGTCAGGGCATCTTAATTGTGACATTCCGCCAACATCTACACAAACAACCTTTCGTGTGCTTGTTAGACTTTGATCATCCCACTCTTTAAGTTTGTGTGTTTATGCACTTAGCTTCATATGCTTCTTTTCAGTCTATTGGGAATGCCCAGCTTAGATAGTTAACAGATTTGAAACCCTTGGCTTGCTCTGGAAATGCCCATAGACGCCCATGCATTTGCTAAAGAGCCTGGGAAGTTTTTATATGTATTTACAGTCAAATAAATGGCCCCTATTGTGAGTTTCTACTTTTGTTTTGGCTTTCAGTGCTTGTACAACGACTCTCAATACCCAACCTGTAGACACACCTGCAGTAGGTAGCTTCCCATGTCGCAGGCTACCGGAGGAGTAAAAAGACAATGAGTGGGTGTGGGTGACAGATCTTATGCAGGCTGGACGGGGTCTGCCTCTCGGGAGCTTGGCCGCAGCCTGGCTGTCGGTGAGGCCCTCTGAGGGAGAGTATAAAGACTGTACAGAGAGTGTACAGCAGAGCTGAGGGGTTGCTGCGGCTCAATGGTCCTGATTCGGCCTCTTTCTGAAGGGCTGTGTAGGTGTGCAGAACAGCAAAGCGGAGGCAGAGCTCCCAATTCCTGCCTCTTGCCACAGTACACTGTAAGAGCAAAGCACAAGGGGCCAGAAGATCTGGTCCGAGTTTGTCCAATTCAGTGTGTGTGTGTGTGTGTGTGTGTGTGTGTGTGTGTGTTTGCCCAATGCAGAGCGCTTGGAAGCTGGAGGTTGATGTCAGATGCTTTCCTCAATCACTTTTCCACCTTAATTTTGAGACAGGTCTATTCACAGAATCCAGAGCTTACATTTATTTATTTATTTATTGGCTCTGCTTTCTGTGCAGCAACCCGCCTGGTATCTATGTCTCTCTCTACCACCCAGAATTGAGATTACAGTAGCATATCACCATGCCTGGCTTTTATGTGAGTGCTAGGTGTCTGAACTCGGGTCCTCATACGTGTGCAGGAAGCACACTACTCTCCAAGCGCTCGTTCTCTCTCTCTCTCTCTCTCTCTCTCTCTCTCTCTCTCTCTCTCTCTGTCCTGACTCTGGTTTCTGGGTTTGTTCCAGCTTTAGATATGAACAGCACAAGTGTGTGATACCCCAGGGTTCCTTTAGAATGTGAGGTTCCCTCCTAGACAGAAGGCCAGGAAGAGCCGCTTTCTAAATGGCTGATGAGAGCCGGGCAAAGGCCTGATGATCTCTACTCCTAGTGGCTGGCAATACGCTCATTCTGTGTCTCTAGTCAGGCCATTCAGGGAGATGGTCAGGGACAGGTGATTGCAATGGTGGGAGGATAGTGACCTTGATAGTCAGGGTCTCTGATGAGTTCTGAGTGAGGCATGGTCTTGGACAACTCTAGAGATGCTGAGAGCTTCAGCCAGCAAAATTGGCTGGTTGTGAGAGAGCAGAAAGAAATGGGGGTTGGGGGTGGGTGTCTCAGGATCCTTCTGGAACCCTCTAGAAGGATGCCGAGATGATGATGATAATGATGGCGATGATGGGACACAGGTGGGGACTTCACATGTAGGGAGACAGAAGGCACACAGTCACTAGCCTCCTGTAAGTCACCCTGATGCTGGTGTTTCAGGGGATTTAGGTTGTTGTGGGCATTGGCTAGAAAAAACCTGGAGATTGTGGAGGCTCAATTCTTATTACTGTGGGAATACATTCTGAAGGCTTCCTAACCCATGAGGCAGGGGTGTGGGGGGGTGAGGGGCGGGAAGGGGTGGGGGGGAGTGGGCAGGGTGGGAGAGTACCTGTGATTTTTTAAATGTTAAATCTTGGAGTTAAGTAAAGTTCCTAATTCTTGGGGTGTGTTAAGGCACAGAGGCAGCTACTGAGAACGCTAATGAAGGAGCCACAGTCCCACAGCCACTTGCCTTTTGCTCCAGCCTTTCCAAGTTCAACTCTCCCAGCCTTATGCTGGAGAAGACCCAGGGCTGTTGCACCCAGCACAGAATTGTGTGGAAGCAGCTTTCTTAGCTCAAAGGATCATGCTGGGGCTATCGCCTCCGGATACCACGGGGAGGCAGAGTCTATTTCTCCTTCTGGGAAATGCCATTTATAGCTCTCTTCTTTAAAACAATTTGTCCCCCCCCCTCTTTCGGGGTGTGTGTGAACATGAGTGTGCACCATAGCACGCCCATGGGTGTGTAAAGAACAGTTAGCAGAAGTCATTTTATTCCTCTGACAACGTGATTTTTTCAGGGACTGAGGCCAGGTGGTCCGGTTTGGAGTCAAGCAACTTTATCAACTGAGCCATTTTGTTGGTCCTCCTTTATATACTGATTTTTGGGTGCAGGGTGCAGGGTGCGGGGCACCACACACTCAAACACCTTTACCTAATTCCATCTTTTCCCCTATGACTTTGGCCTTACGTCTTTTCTAATGGATATGTATACTGAGCTCAAGGAAGGTACCAACCAATTTGATACTCAAATATCTTTAGTGACTGCCAGGTTTGGCCTTCCTTGGCCCTTTCCTGCATCTGAGGGTGTGGCTGACCAATGATTTAGGTAGAGACAGTTTGTCCAGGTAAGGAGGCTCACTTGGGCCAATTTAACATAGGAAGAGTTGAAAGGAACCCGGGAATTCCAATTAGGCTATAACTAATGAGCTGGAAACTTTGGGGAAATCACCGTGGGCAACGAGGGGAGAGTGATCATCTACGTTTTAATTAGCACAGGAAAAAGTTGTGGTCCAGCTGCTAGACTGGAGAAGAGGCGCCTAGAGGGAGAAGTTTCTCTGTGATTCCAAAGGGGGACTGGGAGTGGGGTGGGGAACAGGGGCTGCGGAACAAATTTGGATTCCTTTCCCTTAAAGGGGAGAAAAAAGGGAAACCAGAAATGTGGGACGACAAGGAGAGCGCGCATCATCCAGTTGCTCTTCTCACAGAAGTCTAAACTAAAAAACAGGGAAGTGACCCTGTAAGGAACCCACTGCCTATTCAGTCCTGTTCCACACCAACGGACAGGTTGTCTTCTTTGCGTGCTTTCATATCGCTTAACAAGGAAACAGCAACAGCAGCAGCAGCAGCAACAACAACAACAACAACAACAACAACAACAACCCCACTTGCCACTGGTTGAGGTCACAGACCAGCGACAGACTTCCAGGGGCCCACGCACTCATGTTGTGGCACCTAGGAAATGGGGGAGCTAACTATAAGTCCGCAAGTGTACTCTCTTGGCTAGGGTCTTCGTCAGTTTCCAAGGCTGAGGATCTAGGGGCAAGTAAGTCCATGGAGTCCAGTTGACAGCCAGCCACTCCTCCCCTCCCCATTACTGCTCCTTTGGGAAAACCGTCCTACCCTGGGCACCTAGTGGCTTCCTCTTGGGGTACCCCTCTGAGCCCAGGGGGGCGCAACACCTTCTAGGTACTGCATTTGGGCTGGGGGCGCTATACTCTGCTCCCTGAAAGGTTGTGTGTTTGGGGGCCCGCATGCCTGACCACCTCCACATAACCTGCGGCCCCTACTCAGCCCCAAGCCGTGGCGAGTCAGCCCGGTGAGCCTCCTCCCCTCCCGCTTCGGGCGGCTTGAGCCCGCGCCCGCTCCAGTTGCTGCAGCTGCCACTGCTGGAGGCTGCGGGGAGCGCGGGGCGCGCGCCGAAGAGGCTCGGGCTGCGAGAACGGGGACGAGGAGGAGCTGAGGAGGCGAGGAGGAGGAAGCGAGCGGAGGCAAATGAGGCTTGGGGTCGCGGAGACCCGGTCGGAGGGGGTCCGGCAGATCGCAGGCTAGCGGGAAGCAGAGGCAGGGCAGCCGGCCGCAGCCAACCTGCCGCGGCCCCGCGAACACAAGAGGCGGCGATCCAGGATCGGAGGAAGGGTGGCGCGGGCACGCCCGGGTGGGAGGGCGCGGATTCTCCGATCCTAACGAGCTGTCGCCTCATCACCCGAGAACTGCGCGGGGACGGGAGGGGGACCCCAGGCCCGGGCGCAGCGCACACGCGTGGCGCACGCCAGGCGGGCCGAGCGACGCCGAGGGCTTTCGGGATCGCGCGCGCGGAGCTCCAGGAGGCACAGACCCCGGGCGCGGGTGGCCCGCGGCGCCCCCTGGGCTCTCTGTCCTCCGAGCAGCCCCGGGGGCGATCCGGGCCCGGGTCGGGGAGTGGGAGTCTCCCACACTCATCCCCTCCCCCCCCGGGCGGGCCGGCGGCCCGGGGGAGGGCGGGCGGCGGCGCTCGGCTGTATATATCTCCGCGCACCCCGCCAGGTCGCGCACAGAGCCCCGAGCCCAGGCGCCTCCCCGCCCCCCTCCCCGCGCTCCGCGGCGGCGGCGGCAGCAGTAGCAGCAACATGGCTGTTGATGGGTGTTCGGGGTGGCGCTGGCGGCGGGAGGAGCTCCCCCGAGCCCCTGCGCCGGCCGCCCGTTGCTAGCTATGGCAAACGGTGGCGGCGGCGGCGGCGGCAGCAGCGGCGGCGGCGGCGGCGGCGGCGGTGGAGGCAGCGGTCTTAGAATGAGCAGCAATATCCACGCGAACCATCTCAGCCTAGACGCGTCCTCCTCCTCCTCTTCCTCCTCCTCTTCTTCTTCCTCCTCCTCCTCTTCCTCCTCGTCCTCGGTCCACGAGCCCAAGATGGATGCGCTCATCATCCCGGTGACCATGGAGGTGCCGTGCGACAGCCGGGGCCAACGCATGTGGTGGGCTTTCCTGGCCTCCTCCATGGTGACTTTCTTCGGGGGCCTCTTCATCATCTTGCTCTGGCGGACGCTCAAGTACCTGTGGACCGTTTGCTGCCACTGCGGGGGCAAGGCGAAGGTAACGCGCGCCCTGGGCGCCCGCCCCTGCGCCATCCCCGCCGTTTCTCATCGTCCCCTGCAGCCCACCTCTGCTCCGCACCGCGTCTTGCTTCTTTCCGTCCCTGCCCTCCTTGTCCCCGTCGCCCGCCCTTCGTTTCCCTTTCCCTGCGCCCTCGGACTGGGGCAGCGGTCTGTGCGCCAGGGGTGATGAGTTAACCCCAGCCGGTGTGCTCCGGGACTCAGACCCCCGCTCTAGTTCTCTGTTTATTTATTGTAAGGTTATTAGTGGCTGTGGCCGGCCGGGATGGGGGCACATGTACCTCTCGGTGCTGTGGAGTGAGGAGAAGCAACCTAGCGGGGACAAGGAAACTGGAAGACCCTGGGTGCATGCTGGGCACCACTTACTGGCTGCGGCCAGGCTCCTCACGGTGGGCAAGCCAGGGAAGATCAGCTCATACTTTAGGAGCTTGTTGGGGAGATGAGTTCTTGGGGTCCCAAAGAAGGGAAGGTCCTTTGAGCAAGGGAGAACATCTCTTGCATTTTGGGAAATCTGGGGCAGCAACATGGCTAGAGAAAGTGGGGGCACAGACGTCAATAAAAAGTTGGGAAGACCCATCCCAGAATGGGGTCAACCCATGGAGAGTCACTTTCTAAACGTGGCATGGTTGCAAGTCTGATGTCACCGCCCACTCCATCCTTTACATTTTCTTTGCGGGAACATTCCCCTACTTTCACCGCTGCCTCTGCACACCCTTCCCAGGCCACCCACTTTGGGTCCTCACAAATGCAGTTCCAAGTACGATGGCTGCCCGACTCAGAGTCTAAGGGGCCGCTTTACGCAGCAGCCCTTTCTTGGCACTTGGTTGTGGCTGGAAGTCGCCTTAAGCTATTCCTGGCAGAGACGCCCACCCGCACTAGAGCTCACATCTTAGATGTATGGTTGCTAGGCTGGCCTGTGGCCATGTCCCTAGAGGGGTCCCTGTCCACCACCTAGCACTGACTGGAGGTGGGGGACTGGAGGTGGGCAGTGTTTGATAGAGAGCTATAGAATGAATAAAAGAAAGAACTGGAAAAAAAGAGGGAGCTGAACTGGGTGCCTTCTTTTCTCGTAATTCTCATCCAAGAGGATTTCACACCACCCATTCTTTTGTAGGGAGGAGATATCTAGGGGGGATTGTGCAAGACATTAATTTTGGTCCCCAAATGTTCACACCTGCTCTAGTAAAGTTAATGCCGGGACCCCCTCAGACGTCACAGGGCTCAGCAACTTGTAGCAGGCTCCAGCTGCTAAGGAGAGTGTTAGGCGAGGGGGGAAGGCTGACTGAAACCCAAGGGCAACTGAAGCACTCTGTGTCATTAATTATACATCACCGTAGGTGCTGGGCTCAGCTGTGTTTTGTGGCAGCACATTTGTGTTTTGGAAAATACTGGTGTGTTGGAATAAGGGAGGAAAAAGAAAAACCATCTCCTTCGCCTCCTCTTCTGGTTGCTCTGAAAGCTTCAAATGGTGGCTGGCTGATTTTGTTTGGAGTCTTCTTCTTGACGGCATAGGGTCCCATTTTCTTTTCAAGGAAAAAGATCTCTGGCCCTTCAGAGAAGCCTTCAGATTAAGCAAGGCTCCTACAGGCAGAGCCAGGGATGCCTTCTGCCTGAGGAGACTTAACTACAGCCTGATCACAGACTCTTATTCACTCCCTCCCTCTCCTCCACCTCCGGCCAGTTCGGGGAGTGTCTCCCTCACAGAGTGAGATTTGGCAACTTTTTTTTTTTTGAGGGTGGGGTGGGGAGGTAGCTCACAGTTGCATTCATCCCAGTTATTTTCTATATGGAAGTGATGTGGGTTGACTTAAAAAAAAACACCTACCTCCTATGTTTCAGAAACTGAGCAATTTTCTTCATAATGAAAACTTTTTTTGTCATCTCGAAGGGTTAAGCGCTGTGTCTGACATCTCTTTACTCTAGGGGGTACCCTGTGCTCGTATAGTGCTTGTGATGACGTGCTTCTTAGAGAATTTACATAAATAATCTCTTTCCTAAATAATGACCAGCATAGCTTCTCTCAGTTTTCTCAATGTGTAATGATAATTAAGAAACAATCTGTACATGTTTGTCTACCTTTTTTTTTTCTTTTGGCTTTAAGACCAGCTGAGTGCACATAGTTGAGGGTTTTCTATACAGAATCAACCTGAAATGAGCGATAATGGTGGCTGATTGGAGTGTTTCAAGGCCAAAACAGAATAGCATCGGGCTGGTTTTGATATCATGAACTCTTTTAGAATCTTGCCCAGTGCCTTAATACCTGCCTCTTGATTAATTCAATTAACTTGTGTGTCCTCCGCCCCTGTACCCAACAATGGTAAATGAGGCTTCTTAGGCGCTTTCCTTCCTGCCTTTCAGGCTCTGCATTTGTTTTGCAGCCATCCTCCCTGCTTTTCCAGTATTTGGTAGTTTTGTCAAAACTTGGCACAGAATAAAGAATTCAGCACAACTTTATAACAGCTGTACTGCTGGTGACCCCAAGCAAACCCCGGCTGCCTGTCCACAGAAGTGTCACTCCCCCCACTGCACCCAGCTTCTATCCTGATCCAGTGTGGTTTACTAGGAACCGGAGTTCTGGGGATGCTGTCTCCTCAGCTGCTGAAAGGACCAGGGAGACATGTTTCAGCAGGAGCCCGGAACCCGAAGTATTTGCTCTTTGGGTCTGAACCATGGTTTTTGATCAAAGGAACCCAAGACTGTGGACATACATTTTGGGGCCTCTGCTCATTTGTACCGTTGACCTTCAAATACCATATAGTTAATGACTTCATCATTTAAAAAAAAGATGGTGGACTTTGTGGGGGGTGGGAGGACGGGGAGGGGTGAGGAGGAACATTTATGCTGGGTGTGGCGGCACATGCTCGTAATTCTAGTGTTTGAGGACAGAGGCCAGGAGGATCGGGAGTTTTAAGTCATCTTGGACTAGGTAGCCCCAGCCTGCCTCAAATACCTTGAGAGTGAAACAGAGTAATACCAGCAAACCTCACCCCCAATCCCTGTCGGAAGGTGCACACAGCCTTCCCAGCACTATTCTTTTCTGAGCTTTCCCCACAGTGTTGCTTCTCCCGGCTACCCTGGGTTTCGTCAATGTGTGCTGGTCATTTAGCCATAACATTTTGAGGTTCAACATAGTCCTAGATTGTGGTGGGCAGGGAGGCTATTCAAGCAGTCTGCATTCAGCCTCTCTGGTCTTTGTGAAATCTGACGGTTGGATGCCGTGAGTTCCAGTTCCCTCCCTGCTGTGGGACCCCACACAGGAGAATGAAAAGAGTGGAACTTCTTGGGGAAAAAGCCCAGTGGGCTTTGCAGTTCTCCATATCCTCTTGGGATGAGGCTCCTGACCACTTATGTGTCGTTTTCTTGTCTGGTGCTTCTTCTAGCATGTTCTCTGCTTCTCTGTAAATGTTTAGGGAGACAGGCCACTTGTGGATGGGCCTCTGGTTCACTGCAGGGCCTGCACGTGGCCAGGCAGAGACTCACTGATAATCTCACTCAGGGCTAGCCTCCCTCTAGAAGCTCTGGCTCCGTCAAGGACGGCCTGCGTGTTGTCTATTATTGAGGTGTTGTCTCATGACTATGTCTGAGGAAACAACACATTTTCTCTGACAAGATCGTGACTAATATAAATATCAGATCCCATTATGGCTTAGTAATTACTCAGGGTCTGGTCTGGTGCATTCAATCAGGACTGCGGCACCAGCACCCTGGAACTCTAGATTCCAGATTGGCCCCAGTGCGCCTTTCCTCTTGTCCTGGCAATTGCCAGCACCGGTGACCTTCACATACTCTGTTTGTGATCAGATAACTTGAGGTGGCCTGGGAGCAGTTCTCAGGCCCCGGTCATGGGGGAACCTGACTTGGTCTTGTCTGGGCAGCTTGCTCTCATTGCTTATTTAAAAAAAAAATCATTTATTTTGTTTTATGTGTATGTGTGTGTGCTTGAGTATATATTGTGTGTGCATCAGGTGCATTCAGGAGCCGGTGCGGGTTAGAAGAGGGGTCGGATCCCCTGGGATTGGGAATTCAGATGACTGTGAGCCACCATGTAGGTGCTGGAAACCAAACCTGGGTCTTCTACAAGAGTGGTAGGTGCTCTCAACCGATGAGCCATCTCCGACCCACTTCTGTGTTGTTTATTTATTTACTTTTGGAGGCTATTTTAGACTCTATGGTTAATTGACCCAGAATAAAGGCTACTGTTCCCAATAAGGAAGGTATCTTTGGCTGACTGTGAGGTCAAGCCTTATTTCCTCATCTCCCAGAGCGGCCCATTGACACTCTGTAGAATTCCTATAAGAAGTATCAGTGTAGCGCCAACAAACGCCTGGCGTGAGCAGGCCTCTTGGAAGCGAGAGTCACCAAACCTCCACCAAGTGAGAAGCAGTTTTCTCTCATTCGTTGGACAGCAGCTGCAGAAGGGCACAGACTAGAGCAGAATTTTGGAGCCAAAAGGAGCCTCCAGACCTGAAGGCATGAGTCAAGTCACCTGTCCAAAGTCACACTGAGATTGGGGCTCCTGGCTTTAGGTTGCTGCAGGTTAAGGTGGTCAGGTCTGTGGAGGGTGCCTGGACAATATGGTTGATGTGTTGTGATGAGAGTGTGGGTAGGCACTGGTAGTATTGGTGTGTCAGAGACTGAGGGCTAGCAGAGGGAAACATTGTAACAGTCATCTGGAGATGAGGCTTTTCAACATGTCCTTGAAGAGGGCAGGCTCCAGCTATGGTAACCCAGGTTGCAGCTCCCAGAGCTATGTCCCTGCCCCCTACCACCCCCACCCCTTGCACGCCCCCGGGGATGTGGAAGTCTCCTAGCCAGGGGTGCTGTGTACCCAGACCAGCTTTTCCTTGGCAGCCTCCACAGCAGGATTTCCCAAAGTGTGTTCCACCCTTGCCCTTGATGTTACCTTGGGAGGAATTGGTAGTGAGGGCCTGGCTGAGTCTCTCCCCGGAAGATCTCATCACAGGCTTGCAGAAGTCTGGCGGGTAGGGAGCTTGTCCTTGCTTTGAGCAGCATTCTTTGGCTTCCTTTTCTAATATGTAGTGACCGAGAGTCAGTCTGTGACCTTGGAAAGGACTTCAGTGCCATGTGCCTCAGTTTCCTCACCTTTAGATTGAGCACAGTTCTGTGATTCTTTCACTAGCCTCACTGCACAGTCTTCCAAGAAGACATGGGGCTCTATCTTCTGCTGTTGCCGCTGGAGGAGAGGAAGAGACACCTGCTATTTGGCCTGAGAGGGAAGGGAGGCCAGGCCCAGTGTCCCCTCACCCCCCCCCCCCAACTCCCTGACACTCCCGCCCCCCCCCCCCCCCCCCCCCCCCCGCCTTGCAACTGTGTTCTTTGGGCTGGGGTAGTCAATAGGTGCTTTGTGTTAGGGAGTAAGTGTTTGCTTTAGGGTTCACTGCTTACTCTGACTGCCCCTAACCCCTCCAGTTTTTATGCCTGTCCTCTCTTTGAAGCAGTCAAGATGGCACTGAATTACAATGCCAGGGCCTCCTTCCCAAAGTGGGTAGCAGGGGTGCCCTGACTCTCAGTGGCAATGGCTGTGCTAACCTGTGAATTACAGCAGCCAACACTACCTTCTCGGGACTTCAGAGCTGTAGCGCCCCTAGAGAGACGCCTTTCTGGTTTGTGGGAAAGGGTTGTGTTTGTGCAGTGACACCACAGCCCTGGGGCATCCTGGGGAACTCTGAGACTTATGGAGAAATCTCTGAGGGTCAGGTAAGGCCAGTCTGCCGTAAAACCCCTGACATTCCGTTGTGGTACACAGCAGGAGCAGACCAACAGTGTCTCCCTCTCCCAAGATGCCTCAAGGTACTCTTGGCTTTGGGCTCAGTGAGAAGGAAATTCCGGGCCTCATCTTCCTGGGCATAGCTTCATGCAGAGAAGGTCCCAGGAATGTCAGTTGGGCTCTGGTTTCTGCCAGCAAGGGCTGGAAGGGGAATCTTGAGCTTTCATGGGTAGAGGGATCGCCTGGAGGGTTGGGGAAATGGTCTGGTGTAGAAGGCCCAGGGAGCAGCCTGAATGGCTGCATTTCTGTGAGAGGCAGGCATCGCTGGTGTTATGCGGAGTGGTGTGAGTGAATGGCAAGCGCAGGTCCTCTCTGAAGATGGACTTCCCATGGATCATGGACAGTCCCAGCTCTCCTATTGCATGAAGGGGGTGGGGGCGGAGCAGACCGGACAAGGAGAGGAAGGTTTGCTGTCATCAGGCGTCATGGTGAGAGAATTCGATGAGGTGTTCTGGGTTTTAGGGTGGAGGGTGAGGCGGCTGCTGGGTTGGATGCTCATTATCGAAGCTGACTTTTGGGGTGTCCTATCCCAAAGAGCCTACAGGCCTGCGGCTTTGGAGCTGGCTTCTGGTAGCCAGGGTGGCTTTCTGAGGTTTACAGGGTGTGGCCCGCCAGTTACCAGCCAATGTGTGAGTCCTCCTTTTTGCCAGTTGGCCACACTGCTAGGTGGCGTGGCTTTCCAACATCCAGGGTAGCAAGTTAGCCAAGCCACCATTTTGTAAAATTAAAGGCTCCAGCCAGGGGTGCATGGTGTGGGGTGGTCCAGGAAGCCAGCTGTGGGTTGTTCCTTCTGGAAAGGTTGAAGTCAGGGCATTTTTCCACAAGGACCCTGGGTAGATCTTACCAAACAAGAGAGAGGCTTCCACTTTAAAGGAATCTTAGAGGGGAGGGAGTGCTGTCTTCCTAGTAGACATCTTTTTTGACATCACAAGGGTGTTCATGGCTCCTGCTGCCAGAGACTTCCCTCTAGATGTGCTTTTTATGTTGTCCCATTGTCAAAGGAGGGGAACCCAGAACTCCGGTCCCTGGCAGCAGCATGAGAAAGGGCCTTCAGGTCTTCTGGTTATTAGTGCTGTTGGTTTTTGCCTCATCTAACCTTATTTACTGTGCTGGAAACTGAGCTGCGTGCCAGGGAAGAAACAGTGAAGAATGTTTCTGACCGCTTGTTCGTTTGGACTCAGAACCATCCCAGTGAGCTGAGCTAAAACCAGGTCTTTTTTCACAGGGAGTGGACACCTGTGCGTGAGCCAGAGCTGTCTGCAGAGTCCCTGAGGGCTGGAACTGAGTTATCTAAAAAGAAGTAGAAACTTAGAGTGGCAGGAATATGTTGGGACAGATTCAGGTGTGTGTGTGTGTGTATGTATGTGTATGTGTGTGGTGTGTGTATGTATCTGTGTATGTGTGTGTGTGGTGTGTATATGTGTGTGATATGTGTGTGTGTGTGTGTGTGTGTGTGTGTGTGTATGTGTATGTGTGTGTGTGTGTTCATCCAGAAGACAGTCTTAGGTGACATTCCTTACTCATTATCCAACTTTCTTTAAAACATTTTGTTAGCTGGACTCAGTGGCACACCCCTGTAATCCCAGCACTTGGGGAGGCAGAGGCAGGTGGATCTCTGTGAGTTCCAGGCCAGCCTGGTCTACAAAGCTAGTCCAGGACAAGCCAAGGCTAACACTGGGAAACCCTGTTTTGAATCCCCGCCCCCAAGTTTTTGTTTGTGCATGCTGTGGCGCATATGTGGAGGTCAAAGGACAATTCAGGAGTCGGTTTCCTCTGTCTGCCTTTACGTGGGTGCCCAGACCTACACTCGGGTTGTAGGGCTTGCTCAGCAAACCTGCCCCTCCTTGTTTTTATTGAGACAGTTTCTCTCCCTCTCTGGTCTGAATTTACCACGTAGTCTGGGCTGGGTGGCCATAGAGCTAGTGAGCCCACTCACCCTCTCGGTAGTGGGATTACACACACACACAAGCCCCTCCTTTAACATGGGCTCAAATTCAGGCCCTCACGTCTGCATGGTAAACCCTTTTGACTGAGCGACCTCTCCAGGCTCATCTTTTTATGTTTTGGTATCAATTGTCAGAGACTCTTGAGAAGCTCTGAGAGAGAGAGAGAGATAGAGATAGATAGATAGATAGAGAGAGAGAGAGAGAGAGAGAGAGAGAGAGAGAGAGAGAGGAGAAGAGAAGAGAAGAGAAGAGAAGAGGAGAGGAGGGGAGAAAGAGGAGAGGAGAAAGAGGAGAGAGAGGAGAGAGACATGGGCTTGATTTGGTGACAAGCTTTGGTGATGAAATTAAAAATTGCTTGATTCATTCTAGATTTTCATTATTCAGGCCAACATGGTGTCTTGACTAGTGGGTGGCAAAGATTTAGTCCTCTTGGGCAGTTTTGCGTAAAGAGGCTGAGTTGGTGGAGAGGCAGAAGGAGAGCGTCAAAAGAATGCTCTTGTTCGGATGGAATTTGCATTGTGTTTGGCATTATTTGGTGGTTGTCTTTGGTACATTATGTCTAATTGCCAATTTGGAAATGTAATTGGCACTCTAGGGCCAGAATGGATATACTTAACATCCTCAAGCCGGGCCCGGGAGCCATCTTCCTGTGCGATCTTATTACCTGTGTGACTAATGCTTCTGTACGTGGCCAAAGCTGAAATTATTTAAAATGTCTTATTTACTTCCTGTTTTCTTTTTTGTTTTGGCAGTACTGGACTAGAACCTAGGGCCTCGAGCATGCTAGGCGAGTACTCTGTTTCTTGAGCTTGCCCTTGACCCTTTTTTCCATTTGCGTGTGTGTGTATGTGTGGTCTTTTTGGGGACAGAGTCTTACTATCTAGGTCAGCTTGGCCATGGATTCATGGTCTTCCTGCCGCTGCTTTCCTAGTGCTGGCATCACAGTTGTATGCCACCAACCCTGCCACCCATATTTTCCCCAAGCTATTTCATTGGCTTTCTTACCTGGTTTTCTTGGGGACTCAGATCCTGGGGATGTCATCCTTTGATGGTCAGCAGCAGCCTGTGGCCCTTTCTTCTCCTCTGCCTTCCATCTTGCTGTTTTTCCCTTGCTTCCTGGCTTCTTGTTCTATGGAACCTGGTGCCACTTAATTTTGCTTTTGAAAGACACACACTATAGCACAATGCTGCCATGTAGGCAGAAGTAACTAGAAGAGGTGCTGCATGATTCTTCTATGGTAAAAGTTTAATTTGAAGAGCAGAAGGATTTTTTAAATGAAAATTTTAATTTTAAAGCTGGGTGTGGTGGTGCATGCCTATACTCAACACATGGGAGGCTGAGGCAACAGGGTCATTAGTACCAGGTGGCTCAGTAGTGAGATCTTGTGGTGGGGGGAGGAGGGAGAAAGATTGTGACTTAAAATCTGTCCGATACCAGGTGATATCTGGAGCCATAATTTATATTTTAGCATTACTATTTTAAATATTTATCATTATTTTCATTTACCTATAGTCACATGTGTTTGTGTAGATATACGCTACTTGTGTGGAGTCCAGAAGAGGGGGTCATATACTCTGGAGCTGGAGTTACAGGTGGTTGTGAGCTGCCTGATGTGGGTGCTGGGAATCGAACTCAGGTCCTCTGAAGGAGCAGACAGCAGTCTTTTTTTTACATTTTTAATTAAAAATTTTTAATTAATCTATTTACTTTACAACCCAATCATAGCTTCCCCTCTCTCCTCTCCTCCCAGTCTCTCCCTCCTCCTCTCCCTCCTCCTCCCCTCCTCTCCCTCCTCCTCTCCCTCCTCCTCCCCTCCTCTCCCTCCTCCTCTCCCTCCTCCTCCCCTCCTCTCCCTCTTCCTTCCTTATCTGAGTCAGGGGTGCCACCCACGGATATCCACCCACCTTGGCATATCAATGTGGAGTAGGACCAGGCTCATCTTCTCCTGTTGAGGCTAGACAAGGCAGCCAGTTAGGGGAAAGGCGTCCAAAGGCAGGCGACAGAGTCAGAGACCTGCTCCAAGCAGAGAACAGTCTTAGCCACTGAGCCACCTCTTAGCCCACCAATAATGCCATTTGCATAAGAGCTTTTAGGGCAAGGGCTTCTGGGATGTTCTTCTCAGAATTGTGTCTAATTGTAGAAAGCCTGTTCAGCCTGGATGGCTCTTTCTTTGACGTGAATGGATTTCAAGTTGAGAGTCTGACTATTCACCAAAATTTCCTTACCATATCTTATTCTTGTTCTCCTGTCCTCCCGAGAGAGCCGGAAGTGCTCCCTCCTTGTCTGGGAGTGAACTTGGGGCCTGGGTGACAGGGAGCTGGGTGGTATGCAGATGTCGCCTACACTGTGGGGACATCAAACGACCTCACTTGTAATGCTTCTGTGCAGTCAGCTTGCCCTCTCTGGTCTTGTCTTGGGTCCCCCCTTCCTCTGAGACAGTAAGGCTCCCGCTTTCAAGTCCCCAGTTTGCCTGACGCTTGTGTCCTTGGAGATCTGTGTAGTCTTGCTGCAAGCTGTGGGTGGAGTTCGCTTTTCTCTCATAGTTCTTCGTGGGCCCTGAAGTCACTTTTCTTTTTTTAATAGGTGGAGTTGCATGCAGCCTGTTCTGGTTCTGAACTCGCTCGCTATGTAGCTAAGGATGACCTTGGCCTGCCTCCGCCTCTTCACTGCTGGAGTTACAGACGGCCCCACAATGCCTGGTTTAAGACTTGCTTCCCTTGAGTCAGGGCTTTGTGTGTGCTGAGGAAGCACTCAACCAGTGAGGCTACACACATCTCCAGCCTACAGCCCTTCCTTCATCAACGAATGCCTCTTAGCCTTCGCTCATAAAAGTTTGGCTTTCTAAGGCTTGTAGGGTTAGCCCTGGACTCAGCCAAGGGCTGATAGGATTTTGGGGTCGTGCCAGGAATCTATAGGTGGGGTGTGAACCTTTTGCTAAAAGCTGGGGCTGGGCTCTGCTTTCTAGGCATAGGCTCTGTGAGCCCAAAGGAGACAGAAGAGACATTGATCTTGAACCTCTTTGGGACTTTCTTGAGTAGAGCCACCTGTTAGAACCAAATATTGTCCTAGTCCCACCAGCTTCTTATTTCCCCCCTTCTCCTGGGCTTCCGTCCCTCTGCACCCCATTCTGATGCATGAAGAAATGTAGAAAGAACTAGAAATCCTCATGTTAGGTAAAAAAAAAATACAGGCTCACAGAGGCAAATTCTGTTTTTGTCAAGTCCCATGTTCTCTCTCATGTATGGAATTTAGATTTAAAGTGTGTGTGTGTGTGTGTGTGTGTGTGTGTGTGTGTGAGACAAAAGTGGAAGAAGAAACTATGTAGAAGGAGGAAGGGGACCAGCAAGGGTGAAGGAGGACACTGAGGGAGGGCAAATGAAAGGAAAAGCATAATGGGATATATGTGTGAAAACGATGTCGCATGAAACCCATAGCTTTGTATGCTAACTAAAAATTAAACTTAAAGAGGACCTAGGCAAAGAGAAAGAAGGAAACAAAAAACCCAGAAGCGTACAGGAGAGGGCAGGATGTGTGGAAGGATACAGAGACAGTTGCACCAGGAGCAGTGGCTGACGCGTCTCCTCCGGAGCTGGAGGTTGGATCCATGCGCTCATGTGCGACTGACACAGTTTGTTTGCATTCATCCCACCACGTTGGTCGGATTTGAGTATGTCAGGCTACCTCACACTCCAAGGAGTGGATCACACCAGTAGGAAAACACTGGCCGCAGTGATTTTGTCTTTGCAACAGTACAGGTTTTCACAGATGTTTTATTCAATTAACTGGGATCCATTGCCCCATGGGCCCCTGTGCCCCCTCTGTGCCACACCTGTGGCCCTGTGCTAGTCCCCCCCCCCCCCGCCCCCGACCCTGTGGCCCTGTGGCTTGACATTAAGAGTTATGAGCTTTATGGGATTGTTTTTGTACAATTGTTATCCTAGACTGTGAAAAATAGGACTTCTCTTTGAGGGGCATTGCTGCAGTGATTTAAAAAAAAAAGATTTATTTCACTTTCAAATTAAGTGTCTATGTTTGGGTATGTTCATATGAGTGTGGGTACCTTCAGAGGCCAGAAGAGGGCATTGGGTTGCCCAGAACAGGAGTTACAAATGGTTATTAGCTACCTGACATGAGCGCTGGGAAATGAACTTGGGTCCTCTGGCAGAGCCGAAAGTGCGCTGAACTTCACATACCTCTTTGGCCTTTGCGGCATCTTCTTAGCTTCTCTTTCTGAGCCTTTAGGAACTCTGAAAGGGAAAAGTGGCCATCCAGAAATGTTCATCTGAGAGTTCAAAGATGAGGGTCCCAGGGGCTGGCAGAAAGACTTGAGAATGGCGGGGCGTATCCTCCTGTTAGGCATCCTGGTCACCGTGGACCAGCGACAGCCCTCCTTTGTCTTCTCCTTGTGCACTTCCTTTCAGTACCTAACAGAGTCGTGCTAGTGGCCTGGGAATTACAGCCACTACTCACACGAATGTTGGCAGCCACAGCTGAGCAGGTGACAGATTCTTAAGGAGCGCAGGAATGATGATGTCTCTTACCAAACCCACAGGAAAACTCAATGGTTTGCCTCACTCTTAAAAAAAGAAATCCATTTTAAAAAAATATTCACTTGCAACCTATTTTCCTCATAAGATTTATTTTTTGACTTCAGAGTTTTACATTTTTGTCCTTATTCTTGAATACTGTTGAGTTCATGGTAGAAAATGTAGGCCAGACAGAGGCATTAAAAAAAAGAAAGAAAGAAAGAAAGAAAGAAAGAAAGAAAGTGCGACTTTACACCTGCTGGGATGAGTACTGTAGGAAAAGTCCAGAAAGATCACAAGTGTTGGAGAGGTTATGGAACCCCTGGAAGCTTGGTTGGAGGGTTTTTACAAAATTAAAAAATTAACTTACCATGATTCAGTGTTTCCATTTCTGGTTATATGTCCATAACCCCAAAACCCCGAATGATTTCCGTGTGCTCACACTAGGGGCATATTACCCATGCTATCCCAAAGAGGCAACCACCCAGAATCTACCAGAAGGCGTCAGGAGAAACCAGACGTAGCATGAGCACTCACTGGGCTGTTGTCCTGTTGTGAGAGGGAAGGGCTTGCCTCGTAAGTAAGGTGGACCTTGAGTGTGGACCTCCAGCATGCTGAGTTCGGTGATGTAACCTAGACACCTAGGAGACACCTAGGGTTGTCAAACTCATAGAAACACATGGTTCCTCAGGGTAGGGTCATCAGTCATTTAATGGGGACAGAGTTTCAGTTCTGCAGATGAAGACCTTTGGAAGATGGGTGCGTGCACCCCAATGTGAGTATGTTTGCTACTGCTGAGCTGCACAGTGAAAAACAGTTAAGAAGGTAGACTTTAAAAACTATACTGTGTTTTACTATTTTATATCTAGATGTTTTGCCAGCATGCATGTTTCTGTGCCACATGCGTGCAGTGCCTCTGGAGGCTAGAAAGCACTGGGCCCCACTGGGACTGGAGTTACAGATGGTTGGAAGCAGCCATGTGGGTGGTGGGGATCGAAACCGAATCTTCTGGAAGAGCAACCAGTGCTCTTAGCTGCTGGACCATCTTTCCAGCTCTAAGAAGGCTGAACAATGTTTTATTTATTTTTAATAACTTAATAATTATTTTTGTAATTCTAATACTTGGTAGGCTATGGCAAGAAGATCTTGATTTCAAGGCTAGCCTAGGCTAAGAGATAATGTCAAAAAAAGGCCCAGGGATGTGACTCAGTGATAGAGCACTTGCCTAACATGCAAAGGCCCCTAGTATGATCCCCTTCACTGAACACACACACACACACACACACACACACACACTTTTTTCAACAAGGAATGCCCCTGGAGGTAACCAGTATTGTCCATGGGCCCATTTACTTTCCTGGATCCCTCTTATACTGTGACCTCAGTTGGCCACAAGGTGTTCGCTTTTTTCCTATGGGCATCCAGACCCTTGAGAGGCTTCTGGCCTTGTTGAGTAGGCCAGCCAGCAGCAGGATGAACAGCGACCCTCTCTCTGCCCAGAGTCTGTCTCATGGGTGTATGCTCTTACTGTATTTCTGTAGTGTTGGGCATTCAGCTCAGGCCCTGAGCCAGCCACTCCACCGGTGAATGGCGTCTCCAGCTTATCTCTGCTCTTAGAGAAGACTTGAGGGCTGAGCCATCTTAGAATTTTGACTTTGACACATGACATTGGACAGCTACAGTGTCTCAGACAAGACATTGTCTGGGTCTTGGTCTTCTCAAATATAAATTGTTCTTGATTTAATGATTTCTTTTTAAAGTACAAAGCCATTTAAGTCAGTTTCAAAGCTATCATCTTGCCTTTCAAGAATCCCATTACTTGAGGCAGTGGACCCGGGGAGTGGATTTTGTTCTACTGAAAAAAATCACAAAAGTGGACTTTGACTGACATGTTCCCAAAACTTTTATGCTGACTTTGATGAGGAAACACACTTGAGAATTTCCATATGAGGTGGTATTAAGGAGATGGAGCAGAGGCTAAGGGCACTCACTGCTGCTGAGGAGCACTGAGTTCGGTTCCCAGCACCCAGGTCAGGGAACTGCCTGTAACCCCAGCTCCAGGGATCTGAGGCTCCGGCTTCTGGGGGTACCTACACTTAAGTGCACATACTTGTGCCATTCCCCAGCCCCCAGACACCCCCACAATTAACAAATAAAATATAGCTCTTACATATTTTAATCTGAGGACATTGGAAATACTGTCGTGCCTGCAGTTAGGGAGAGGGGAGACGTGGGGGGCACTGGGAGGAGTGGAGGGGGGAGGCTGAGGTTGGGATGTATTATATTACAGAGAGAAGAAGAAATGAAAGGAAACATTCAGAGTTAGCTTTCTGTGAGCGACTCTGTTATTACCTCTGATGACAGAGCTGTGACGACTACTAAGGTTTATTTTGATTCTTGGTGTAGAGAAAAGTCAAAGTCATCTGAGATTGTGGTCCACAAATAGGCTGGGATTATAGGCTGGCAGTGTTTGCTTGAAAAGGACTCCATGAGAATCTTACTTTGAAGTTTTTCCCTCAACTCATCCTAAAAAGCAGCCCTGAGCCAGACGGGTCATCTTTGTGCTGTTCTGGGGAGCCTTCCAGCTGGGCAAGGTTCAGAAGCCTCTGTGGCTGGAGCAAGCATCGGGAGGGTCACCCCCAAACTTGTGAGCACTCCCTGAAACAAAATCTTCACCCTCCCTCCATAAGCAACCAGCACATTGGAATTTAGTGGGATTGCTCTTATGGATTATATAACATGCATTTGGTTATGTTGCCAGGGCCACGTATTAAATAAATTTTAACTTGTCACAGATAAATGATATTAAGACTTTACAGATTCCCAGGGTACCAGGCTGCTTTGGGGGTTGGTCAGCACACCAGTCATCTTACAGCAAGCAAGCAAGTAAGCAACCAAGCAAGCAAAAACGCGAACAGAAAAAAAGAGGAAGCAAAGCAAAGCAAAACCCCTCACACCTGAACATAGACCCTTCTACATAGGAGTTTAGCTCTTCTTGGGGGATGAAAGTGCCCTCCAAGTATTTCTTACAGAGTGAAGCAAACATGTACATAGCAGAGGTGGCATCTGCAGAATGGAGCCGTGGTTCACTGGTGGGAGGGAGATATGGATGGCAGCGGTTTTCTTTTGTTTTTGTTTGTTTGTTTTTCCAATGACATGACGATGTGAGCACCTCCTTTTTAATTGATCCCTCCTTTAAGCCCGCAGCTGAAACGCTAGCATGCAAATCTCTCCTGAGTTGCATGGAAACTAATAAAACCACGAAGGTTTCTATTTGTGCTCTGTGAACACAGACGGTAATGAAACCAAAGCAGCCATCTCCAGGGGTGATGCTATTTAAATGCCAAGCAGGGCCTGAAAATGATTTTAATGGTGGAAACAGAAACCAGCAAGTGAGATGTTGCTGTTTGTTCTCCCCGGTGTCTGTTTACCTGTATTTTCTTTTTTACACCTCAGACAGAATTCTCTCTCTCTCTCTCTCTCTCTCTCTCTCTCTCTCTCTCTCTCTCTCTCTCCTCTCTCTCTCCTCTCTCTCTCTCTCACACACACACACATATACACACACACGCACATGCACATGATCAACATTATAAATAAATTATATTTACTTATATAAATAATATATATATATATTATATATATATAAATAAAATTTGGAGTGTTGTAAATGGGACCTAAGGCCTTGCACATGTTGGGCACTATGCTCTACCATGGCACTATGGCCCTAGACTGAACTTACTCATTTTTGCTAGGCCCTCCCTTTGGCTCATATACGTTGCCATTTGCTTCTGAGCCCAGCAGTTCATTCTGGAACATTCTCTTGTACCCTTTCCTCTTCATTCTCAGGTATTCATCAACCTCCAGATTTATCACCGTTTTTGTTCTGGGAAGTCCTCCTGTGTGAACTGAAATTACTGACTTCTCAGGGGAAAACAACAAATTTCTTCTGAGTATCAACGAGGCATAAATGTCATTAGAGCTTTATTATGGTGATTAGGTTATTTGATCCTCAAAATAATCCTTTAATATAGACATTTAAAATTATTTTTATAAAGTTTAAAGGTTAGAGGATAAACATGAGGAATAAAATCCGTTTTCTCACGCCCCTATAAGAAGCTTTGGGTGCTTACTGGCATGTGTGGGTGCTAAGTACTTTATATGCAAATATATGGTAGGTAGGTAGCACGGTTGCTCTTGCCTTATGGATTAGGGAATTGAGGCTCAGATTCACGAACTAGTGTGGGGTAGACCTGGGTGTGACCCACATGGTATTTTACAACCTCGGTACCCCACACCCCAGTGCCTACCGTTGTCTGATGGCTCTGCTTGCTTCATTCCTCTTATGAGCCTAGGGGAGCTAAGTGATATAGCACTAAAGAGTGTGTTGGGGGGGTCTTCCTGGCTGCTGGGGTGCTTGCCTGGGACTTATGAAGCCCTGGGTTCAGTACCCAGAATTGTATAAACAGGGCTTTGTGGAGGCAGGGACATTAGAAGTTCATGATCATCCTTGGCCAACCTGGGATGCATAAGACCCTGTCTCAACATTTAAACACATCACGCACACACATTCGCACACACATACACAAGCATGCATGCACACATACACACGTACACGAGAGCATGGCGTAGCAGAGAAGTTGGACCTCTACCAGCCAAGTCTTACTATTAAGCCAGAGAGCCGTAGATCCTGATGTGGGATGGCACCTACCACCCTCTCATCTCGGTGTGCTACCTGACTCTCTTTCAAACTCTGTTCGTTTCTTCCATCCCACGGGTTCTGGGGATTGAACTCACAGGCAGGCTTGGCGGCAGGCAGATGACTTTACTGCTGAGCAATCTCACCTGCCCCTCTTTTTCAAACTCTGAGAGTGTTGGTGACAGAAGGGAAGCCACACAATTGAAACAAATAGATCTCCGTTCTGTGGCTTATTAAAATGATGCCTCAAGACAGGGAGGTGGCACGAAACCACCTCTGTGGGTGTGGCTCCCCCTTGCCTTGATACATCCCTCCTGTCCTATGTAGCTCCTTAGCCTGGAAATACATTATTGTACCTCTATCTGGATCTCTTTCTAGATAGTTGGGTGTGGGAGACAAATAGGTCACTTAGCAAATCTTTAGGAACAAGACTGTCCTTTTCCCAGGCACGTGGGGTCATGTGAGACCTTTCTTGTCTGGTAATTACAGTGGCTGCCATTACGTGACTGCAGGGATCCCACGCATATTGTAGTCATGAGCAATGACCCCCCCCTCGGAGCTGTGCAGTGCACAACCTGTACACCCATGTGCCTGTCTTTGCACGCAACTAACTGGCTTAGTACGATAAACTCACAGCAGAAACTAGAGACACAGTGTACCGCCCATAGTCTGTACTGTTAAAATGAGTAAGAGGAACCAAGAACGGGGAACTCAGAAAACGGGGAGGCAATAGACTTGGTCAAGAAGGGAGAGGTCAAATGAGCCCGTTGGGGCCGCCAGGTTGGGGCCGCCCTCCAAGCCTGTTTCCATGCTTTCTGACCACTGCACTCAAGTCCTGGCGTAGCGGGCTCCCCTGGCTTCCATGGGTTTTAAGCACAAGCTTTGAGAAGGCCTCATGTACACACGGCAGCCAGGTGTATCCTTATGGCCCACGGGTAAAGGATAACAAGACCCGGAGGATTTAGAATAGGCGCCTCTGCTGCTAGCTCCGCTGTTTTCAGCTGCCACCCTCAGCTCCCAGGTGCCCCAGGTGTTTGTCAGCAGAGCATCATCCTGTGTGTGAAGTGGAAGTAGCTGGCAGAGGCCAGGCCTTTCTCATCCAGGCCACGGCCGGTCCTCTCCCTGGTTGGCCACAGAGGCCTGCAGGCTATAACCAGGCTCCTCTGGGCTGGGTGAGATGGACAGGTGAAGGCAGAGAAGACAAGGCTGCCATCCGCTGCCTCTCTTCAGCCCTGAGGCGTTGGGCAGCTCTTCGTCCAGCAGTTAGCTTGCCAATGTCTCTCTAGAGCTGCTGGTCGTGGCTATGGATGGCTCCAGATCTGAGCCGGGAGACCAGACGATAGCATGGTGCAGCTCAGCAATGTCCAGATGCAGCAGAAGGGAGAAGTGACCTTTATGGCCTTAGATGGCCCAGATCTTCCCCTCCAAGCTCTCAACTTTCCCACCCCTTGCAGATTAGTTCACTTGATTGAAGGAGTGCACCTCCCAGGGGGCCGGCCTCCCTCTCCCCAGCCAGCCTCTTTTTCCTCCTTGGTCTGCATGGGCATCTGCTGCAGCAGGCATCCCGAGTCCCACATGGAGCGCTCCCTGTGGACGGAGCTTTGGCTCTATGGCCTGCCAGGTGGTCCTGAAGGGCGCTGGTACCCCTAGGTGTTGGTAGGCAACGTCATGGCAGTTGGTCTTCACAGATAGTCATGGGTGAACTTCAACTTCCTCGGCTCCTGTCATTTATGCTTTGGCCTTGTCCCCTTTGAGTCAAGGCTAGCTGTGGCGTGCTCTGAACTAGTAGAACGGGAACAGAGGGACTTGGCGTAACTTCCGAGGCTGCACGGAAGAAGCTTTGGTGTTTGTTTCCCTGTCTGTCTCTTGGTAAAGCAATGGCCTTGCACGGTGTCTGCCTGCTTTGAGACCCCCACACATGAGACCCAGGCCCCAGGAGAGACCCTGGAGGGAGGGATGCTACGACAGGAAAAAAAAACCAGAGGAAATGCAGTGAGTATTGGGGGAGAGGGTAGGGAATGGGTTACTGTGTACTAGATGTGCATGAGACGCCATCTTGGAACTGGGTCCTCTAACTCCCTCTTATAGAGATCAGAGCAAGGGTTCATCTGATTGCTCCATGTGTTCTTGGTTTCGGAATAAACCAAGAACAAAATGAGATGATTGGTTTTAAGCCACTACATACATACATATATATACACACATATATACATATACACACATATATACATACACATATACACACATAAATACATATGTATACACACATATATACATATGTATACACACACATATAGACACACACATACACACACACATATATGCGTGGTTTGTCTGCAGTAGCTGACTGGAGTAGGAAGTATTTGCTGAGGGCTTTCCTTAAGATTCATCTTCTGTTCTCCCACAGTAGGCCCTTTCCCTTGCTCCACCATGCTTCTCTCTGGAGAACTGATGGCTGACCATAAGCACAGGCAGCATGGCTTCTGTGACACTCTGCTTGCTCCAGGCTGCGCTCCATGGCGTTCCTTGAGTTGCTGCTCGCTTCTTTGTCTCACCCAGGCTGCCACAGATTCCTCATGGACTGCGTTATAGTGTCTGGTCTATGATGAGCATTGTGGTCATGAAAACATGGACCTACCTGAAAGTATTAGTCAGGCTAGGTCAGCTGCTGTAACAAGCATCCCCATTGGTCCAGAGACCTACGGAACCTCTGCTCACCCCCAAAATACAAAGAGGTGGCTCTCATTCTGAGGATTAGCTTGGGCCTCTTAAATTCAGAACATGTAAACCTGGTTGTCTGTCTTGTAGTTAGACAAAAATGGGCTTAAATCCAGTCCCACTCTGCTTAGGGGTGTTGACCACTGTCCTTCACTTCAATCTCCCTGTGTAAGCTGCACACCAAAATGGAGGCTCCGAGGGAGTTTGGCTAGCACTTAGCATCTTGTAAATACTGAACAGATGGCTGTTAGCTTAGATCAGCAGTTCTCAACCTGTGGCTTTCGGACACCCCATTCCACCCCACCTTGGGGGCGATTCTTACATATCAGATATTTACACTATGATTTGCAGCAGCGAAATTACAGTTATGAAGTAGCAACGAAAATAATTTTATGGTTGGGGGTCACCACAACATGAGGAACTGTATTAAAGGGTTAAAGCATTAGGAAGGTTGAGAACCATTGGTTTAGATGGTTCCACACCCTCAGGTGCCATGGCCTGGATGGCCAAGATGAGGAAGAGGAGGACTAGGATGTAGCTTGGCATCTAAAGACCATAGGGAGGTGGGCACTGTCTTCTGGGTATTAGCAATAGAGGCAGCACTGAGGGCAAAAGAAAACTGCAACTGTTTTTTCCCTCAACCTTTGACCCTGCACTCACCATCTTAGGAAGGAGGAAGGAGGGACTTTGGGTAGAGGAGAGGAAAAATTTTGGACCACAAAACGCCTCCTCACTTTAGGCCTGGGGCTGTAGCTCAGTTGGTAGAATACTTAACCTAGTGTGCATGAAAACCTGGGTTTACTATCCAGCACCCTATAAGCCGGAGGTGATGGCACATGCCTGCAATCCCAGCACTTGGGAAAGTGGGGTATGCAATGATCAGGATTTCAAAGGTCTTCCTAAACTACATACCGTGTGTGAGGTCAGCCTGTGACATGTGAAACTCTGCCTCAAAAACTTCACTTTAAATGGATTTATTTGAGAGAGCTTCAGTTTCACCAAATGACACTTCCACAAGATGGTCCTGTAGTTCCTCTGCGATTCTGCACATCGCCTGTGCTTTGTGTGACTCTTGATTTTGCTCTTGAATGTTCCGTCCCGTGCTGCCACCTTCCATCGTCTCCGGCAGATGGAGGCACTGGTGAAAGGTGGAAAGCTTTATCGGGCAGGGCCGCCTGTCCCATAGGACTGAACTTTGAGAGTCTGGAAGCCAGAACAGTGGCCATTGTGTGCCTCAGGAGCTGTGTTCCCGTGGGGTCCCAAGGAGAGGGGCACAGGGGAGGAGCACCCTTGGGCCATCCAGGGAAAGAAGAGTCAGGCAGTGCCCACCTTAGGAATCCACCTCTGTCTCACAGAGGAGGATCAGGTGTCTGCTTCAAGGTTTGCACAGCACCTGCTGTTTGTCCTTAAACTTTGCTTTTTGTTGGGGGATTATGTGTCCTGAGGAGCACAAAACTGGTTTCTGTACACTGCATTCCCGGAAGACTTTTTTCCCCACCTCCAGCCCTATCTCAGGTTGGGCTCATCTCATCACTGTCTGAGTTAAACAAATATTTTGCTCATGGGCCTCTTGTCTGAGCCAGGCTGGGAAGAGGGTTACTCACAGCGCCTTCGGGGGAGCCTGCACAGAGGTGCCGCTTAGTTGAGGCTGATTTGAGGCCACTTCACAGCAGACCCTGTGTAGGTGAGGATGAGGCAGGCCCCCGAGGTTCCAGTCACTTCCTAAGCTTAGGTCTCTGACTAGATGGTTAGCTCCTCATGGGCCCCTGTGCAGCCTCCACCCTCTGGGTGCGGAGTGAGGCAGGATGTGTGTCTTTATTTGTCTCAGTGTTCTCAGCACTTAGCATGTGACGTGACACAAATGGGTACTTAGGGGATGTTGAGTGAGTCACAGAACAAATGCATATTCAGCAAACGCTCACAAATATTCCATGTTAGTTACACTTATATTTGGGGGGGGTGTGGGGTGAATCCTCTTGTTGTCCGAGGCTTCTTGAGCTTTGAAGGATGAGTTATTTCTGGAAGACAAAGTAGAGTCTTTCATACCACCTTCCCCAGACCCCAGGCTTTAAGAAGATAAGATGCCCTCCCGCTCCTGGGCTTTAGCAGGCTGGGAGTGATCGGAGGGTGGAACTCCAAAGCTACTTTACCCCCCATTTGCTGATAGCTTGGCAGAATATTCTGGGAGCGTCTTGAGCTTGACTTGCTCAGAAGAAAGGCTGTCTTGTGTAGGACAGCAGCTTACGCCAGCAGACAGCCTTCACCTGTATTTGATGAAACCACAAATCTGTTTTCCTCTCCACCCTGTTGCCGCCATGAAGAGCCGTCTGTCCTGCTAGCCACCGGCCGTCACTGAAAGAGGCCAAGTTCTTCCTTGCACCGCACCGAGCCTAATTGCAGCCAATGGATGGAGGAGGTGATTTTAGCACAAACATGCTGGGTTTTGCTACCCGTTAGGGAATAAGAGCACAAAGGTGAACTGTGGAGTCTGACTAATAATTGACCCCTTTTATAGTGACAGTCTGCAGCCAAGCTGCCTCCTAAGGGCTGCCCCCCTTGTCAGCCCTAATCCGCCAGCCCAAAAGCTTCAGTGGTCCTTCTTGTGTCACTGGCTGCCCTCTTGGGTCTGAGTGTTAGAACAGGGCGTCTCTTTGAGGCCAGACAAACTTGGAGTTCTTTAATGGAGCACTGGGTACGTGGGGAGAATGGAGGAAAGTCACACAAAACCTGAAGGAAGAGAGAGTCGGCCCACTTGCAAGAGGCCAGAGCTGGTAGAGCGCTGAGGTGGACCAAGGATGGGATTTGCTTCTGATGGGCCAAGGAACACCCTTGAAGGGTAGATGTTCCGAAAAGTGAGGCCATCACCTGAGGTCAAAATAGCTACTGTAGAAGGTAGAAAACAAGTCCAGACACTGAAAATTTCAGTCTTCGGCTGTAAGCAGGAGTTCCAGGCCATTTGTAATTTGTTTGCACAGTAAAAAAAAATTATTGAGTCCCCAATTGTAGGCTGTGTACAGTGTCAGGATAGAAGGTGAGGAATGTTCAGAAATGAGTCAAGCCCCAACAGCTTTGTCTTTCAAGGAGTAAATGTCATCATAGAAGGGCTCTTTGCTGTTGGGAGGGGACACTGGGAGCTGTGCTCAAGGGCCTTCTTGGCTGTCAAGAAAGGAACCTCCCATCTGAAACATGAAGGATAGAAAGGACGCTGTGGTGCTTTTGACTTTCACTGTTTCAATGGCTGCCTCCTGTTCACACAGGGTACTTTGCCCCAGACCTCAGTTACACAGGTCAGGGAAGGTCACTTCTGTGAGCACATAGGCATCAGTGGCTTGTGAGGCAAGGACTCTGGGCTCTGTTCTGTTTGTATTCAGGGTGCCCATGTGAGCTCTGTGAGGGCTTGGGAGGCAATGGGTTTATGATGTTTCTCAAAGCTGGTTCTCACAGGGGAAAGGAAGATGAATATTCATGGGTCTTTGCCTTGTCTTTTGCTTTCCCTAGCTGGAAGAATGTGTTAATAGTGGATTCACTTCCTGCAGCACAAGGAGGGTGGGGCAGAAAGAAAACAGAGAAGATGATGTGTCCTGTGAGCAGCTGAGGTACCCTTGACTTTGAAGACCTGTGCTTGAGTCTCTGGTCATGGTCATGAGCTACACCTATTACCTCAGGGATTTGCGGGGGCTTGACTTGGTGGCTAGCCTTTGTTTGGTGTCTGCCATCTGTTGTTGGGAGGGTGTTTCAGCCTGGCTTAGCCTGGGTGTGAGCAGTGGGGCCAGGAGGGTCCAGGAGGGTCCAGGAGGTGCCAGGAGGTGCCAGGAGGGGCCAGGAGGAGCCAGGAGGGGCCAGGAGGGGCCAGGAAGTTAGTGGGAATCTTGTCTCTTGAACCCTTCACCTTTTGCTGCCATGGTTCTTAAAGAGGGTCATCAGGAGGACACTTGCTCTACGGCTCTTTGGACTTTTAACTTGCCTGCTGTCTTCAAGAACCTAGTTTCCTTCCGGTTCTCCAAGCTGCTTTCCTTATGGTTGCCCTCATCTGGAGGCTGGCTTGCTGTTGTAGCTCCAGTAGGCACAAGCTCCATTTATGCTTGGCTTGTAAGACGGTACCTTTGTACTTTAGTCCCAGCATTCCTGGTACAGGGTCTGAGGACTGTTCTAACTGGGCTGTTCTGAGGCCAGGACTTACGGGCTGTCCTATCTCTTCAGAACTTTAAGGACCGTACATAGAAGTCTCTAAGTGGGAAAGCAGAAATTGAGGGTAGCTGAATTCCTCATACATGGAGGAGGTTTGTGAACCCCGTAGTGAGGACCAGCTGGGGCTGTTTACTTTTGTTTTTCCCAGTTAGATCCTCCTGAGCATCACCTTTAACCTACAGCCTCTGCTGGTGTGTGTGTGTGTGTGTGTGTGTGTGTGTGTGTGTGTGTGTATGTAACTTCCTCATATGATTAACTCAGGCTGGGATGCTGAGATTTGTTTTGCTTTCAAGACAGGGTTTCTCTGTGTCGCCTTGGCTGACCTAGAACTCTCTCTGTAGACCATGCCACCACTGCTTGGTGAGAATTTTCTTTTTTAAAGGACACATTGATTGTTCACTTTTATGCTCTTCCTCTTAAATATCAGTTGCATTGGCCAAATGTTAGGCATTGTAGCCTAATAGGAATGAAAAAATAGAGCATTGTGTTAAATTTTATTTTAAAAATTTGGTTTAAAAATTTTTAAATTGACAGAGCCGGGGAGATGGTTTGGTGGATAGAGCACTTGCTGCACAAAGAGGAAGAGCAGAGTTTGGATTCCCAGCGTCCACATAGAGGCCTGTGGGCGTGGCGACCTACCTTTTATTCTGCTACCAGGGAGTTAATGGATCCCTGGGGCAAGCAGGCCAGCTAGACTATGCAGCCTCGCCCATGGCTTCTGGATTCAAGGAGAGATCCTGTTTCGGGTAGCTAAGGTGGGAAGAGGTCCAGGAAGATGCCAAATATCAACCTCTGGCTGTCACCCACACATAAGCAAGCATGTATATTTGCACTCCAGACACATGGCACATGCAAGACAAATGAAGTTGACAGATAGAAACTGTAAATGTTTGTCACGTGTAGCATGATTGTTGTTGGATTTTTTTTTCCCTGGGAAGATGCCAAAAATGTCTATCTACTCCAGATAGGGCACCAACAATGGGCCAAATGAATGATTCCACCCAAGGCTAGCTTAGCGAACCAGTGAGTTTACGAGGGGTGGGGTGGGGGATGGGGGGTTACTTACAGGACCACAGTTACTACTTATAGGAGCACACCTGCCTCAAAGGTAGCTGTATCACCGTAAAGCCCACCTGTAGCATGGGGTGTCACTCACAAAAGCTGCATCCCTGGAGTTCCCTGCAGAACTTGCCAGCTGCTCAGGCTTGTGGGAGAGAGACAGAGAAGGAAACAGATGACCGTAAATGGAGCGGGGGGGGGGGGGGGGAGGGGGGGGAGCATCTGTTGGTCATCAGTTGACCTTCATAGACCAGAGTCATACAGGTCATGTGAAGTGCTACCCAGGTGACTGCGTGTCCCGTTTTCTTTCCCTGCTGTGACTAAAGGCCACAGCCTTCAGTACCTTAACACAGAGCGATTAATGGGCATCACGTTGCCCACCTGCAACCCCAGGCACTCCAGAACGTGAGGCAAGAGGATTGCAAGTTCAAGGCTAGCCTGGGTGACACTCATTTCAAAATAAAATAATAAAGGGCTGAGAGCACAGCCTGCTTGAGTGCTTTACACTTTAAGTGGCTCTTTAGCTTGCCTAAGGCCCTAGGTTCTGTACTAGAGAAAGAAAAGAGGAGACAGCAACACAAATTGTTCTCCTGCAGGCCAGAGTCTTAAGTTGGTTTCACTGGCCCAAGGTCAAGGCATCTGAAGGGAGGATCTTCTCCTTGCCTTTGTGTCTTCTTGTCTCGCCTGCCTCTTCCTCTTGCCTTTGAAGCATGTGGCTTGAGTCTCCACTTCTGCCCTCACTTCTCCCCCTTCCTGGTCTGGGAAGGATCTTTGACCATAGCTAGGGTCCACTGCACAACCAGGCTGATCTCCCCAAATCGAGATCACCAAAACACACCTATCCCGTGCCTTCTGCCACGTAAAACAACAGTCATAGCATCCTGGCGTGTGTCAGGGGGCCTTTGTTGTTGTTGTTGTTGTTGTAACAAAATAGTGGACACGTGCGACTTAAGATTTATTTTGGCTCATGGCTTTAAGGGTGTCAAGGCCATCGTGGTGGATCCTCACGGGCGGGAAAGGGGAGGAGCATGAGGGAGGACGAATGTGAACGAATCTGTGTTATCCGGCTTCCTCCTTGCTCACACGTCTATTCCCTGGGGACCCCCAGCTTGTTAAGTGGTGCCACCGAAATCTGGGACGGATGTTCTCTACTTAGGTAACTCTTCGGAAACACCCACACAAACACAGCCACAGGTGGCACCTCACTAATCTTCTGTATATCGCTCAGCATAATCCAATTGATAATCAGGATTAACCTAGAGTAGGAAGTGGAGCTTCAGGGGGAACCAGGGTCCGCCATATTACTATGTGTAAATAAACGCCCCTGTGGAGGGATAGAGAGGGACAGAGAGGAGGCCTAGGCTGTCAGCTGCCAGCCCCACGGTGCAGCCCGCCCTCCTCCGGAGTTACCCGTCTTCACCTCCTCACACCCACTGGCTTCTTCAGGGTCTCCTTAGGTTTTCACCCACACCTTTCCAACATGGCTCTCATCCCTCACCCCATGACTTTCCTTTTTTTTTTTTTTTTTTTTTTTTTTTTGCCATTTTGCCATTTCCAGCAGATAAACCCTACTAAGTATTTGGCAAAAGGTCACTTAAAAATCTCATCTCCCACTCAGCTGGTTAGGTGAGTCCGACCTGTGGCCTGAAGGCAGAGTTCTTCCTGGGTATGAGGGAAACACAGCAAACCATGGCAATGGGGGGGTCTGTGAATATCACTTTTCTTGGAGGCTTTTGGCACTGATCAGGTGTCCCAGAGGACACAACAAGGAAGGCTCTGTGTTATCCAAGGAGACCCAGAGGTGGGGTGATGCCATGGCCTCTGCCACTATGACAAATACCTGAGACAATCAGCTCACAAAGGAAAGGTTTATCTTGGCTCATGGTCTTCGAGGCTTCTGTCCATGGTCAATCGGCTCCATTGTTTGAGCCTGTGCTGAATACACCGTGGTAGGAACTTTTGGTTAGCAAAACTCATCTCCTCATATCCAGTAAGCAAATGAGGGGGTAGGGGAGGTGGGTGTCCTATCATCTCCTTCAAGGGCACCCTTCTAATGATTAAGGACTTCCTGCAAGATTCTATCTTCTAGAGACCCTAATAGTTCCTGAGGTATCACCCTGAGGATCAAGGTTCTGTCATGTGGATTTCTGGGAGACACTTGAGGTTCAAACTATAGCACACCATGCTTGGAGACAGGTCACTGTGGATGCAAACTTGTCTTTCATCTTTCTAGGGTATGTTGGGTACCTTCTAGGTACGGTTGCTGTTGTAGGCCTGGATCTGTCTCTCAAGGAGGTATGTGTACCTAATGGCCCTATTCCTGTCTTGTAAAGATGGGTGGTGGACAGCCTGGGTGACTCCACACCTTTCAACACCCACAAAGAAGGAGAGAGGGCCAGGGCCATTAGCAGGATGTGCCCAGAGTGGAAGCATCCTAGAGAGATGCCAGGTTGTGATCATTGCAGAAGGACTGGAAGATGGAAGTGATGTGGACCCACTTGCAGCTTGTCTGCCCCTTGTCGATGATGCCCCTAGTTGTGAGACCACAGGCATCTGCCTGCATCTCCCCAGCTCTAAGATTACAGACACAGTCCACCACGTGTGTGTCCTGGGGATTGAACATAGGTCCTCCCCCTCCTGCTTGCAAGATAAGCATTGTACTGACTGAGCTAGCCCCCCAGCTCCTGCAGAGCTATAAATCTCAGTTTCCTATAGATAGCACCTTAATCATAGTAGCCTTTGTCGATGCAGTGGCTGCTATGTGAGAAGGTTGCAAGCCTTGGGAGAGCCTCGCTGAAGATGAACATCTTCCTTTCCCGTCACCACCTGTGTGCTAGCCTTTTGTGGAGCCTGGCCTGGGGCAGGGAGAGGCTCTGCAGAGCGTAGAGGAGAAGCTGGTGACTAGTTGCGTCCTTCATCTAGGGCTGTAGTGTGGAAGGCTGCTCTGGGATGGCACCCTATTGAGACACCGCCGGGACTATCTCAGCCTTAGAAGGAGGTGTCCCAGGAGATCTGGATGTCCTCTGTTTGGAGGCTGCTGGCTCAAGGCCAGGGAGGTCTCCGAGTTCCCTATGCAGACTCTGATTTCCCATCCTCCAATGTCTTCTCCAGGAACCTGGGGCAGGGCACAGCTGCGCCTTAGCATCCTGGCCCGCAGGCCAGCTGCTTCCTAGTTGTGTGGCTTCCAGGACTTTAGTTTCCTCATCTGTGAATGAGAATCAGGCCCAACCTGCTGGGACACTTACCGGGATTAGGTGGCAAAGATGAAGGGGACATTTTAAAGCCAGTTCCTGTCAGCAGGCAGGGTGCCAGCTCTCTCCTGTTGTCCCCTTGACCCTCCTGAGAGCAGTCTCCTGTGCCTGGCCAGCAGTGAATCAGAAAACCCTTCTTGCTAGATGGCATTGGAGGGCCTCTCAGACCTGTGTCCCTGGGTTGCAACTGGGAAGTGTTGCTAAGTTGTGGAGCAGCCCTCTCCGCAGTTCGCAGCATGGCAGCCAGTGCAGCCGGCCAGTTAGGATAGCTGTCTGCTGCGGGAGCAGCAGTTTATGGCTGTTCCCGAGTCCTTGGCCTCAGGGCTGGTTTATGTGGCTCTGTGTTCTTGGAACCACACCCAAGATTTCCATGCCCCTTTATAGGCTGCAGAGCCATACGGTGGGCATCTGAGGCACCTGCCAAATGAGAGGTGGTGGTGAGGTGATGAGGCAGGATCTGGTGTCCAGGTGAGTCCCAGGTGGCTCAGAGAAAAGCGTTGCTTTCCAGTCGCCCACTTCCATCTGCTTGTCTTGAGGAAAGAAACAACTTGCCTGAGCTCTGACGTAAATTACTATCAGGACGGGAGGGAGAGACAGCCTCAGTTTTCACTGTGCCTTGGGATTATTTTCTTTTGTTTGAACTGAATGTTTCCAGAGTTGAACCTCCATGTTCATTTGCACTGCCCAACACGGAAACCCTCTTGTGCCACTATCAAGTTTTTCAAGGATGGCCTTATGTAGGCTAGTGGTCAACAGCCCCAACCTAGAGCTGAAAAAAAATTACTGGTTCAAATCCTGTTCTTGCTTTCAACTGCCTTTGTATGGGGACCACATGTTTGTGTGTGTGTGTGTGTGTGTGTGTGTGTGTGTGTGTGTGTGTGTGTGTACACATGTGTGCGTATGTACAACACTGTTTCTTAGGAACCATTGTTTTTGAGACAAAGTTTCTCACTGACCTGGAGCTCACTGAGCTTAGGCTGGGCAGCCAGAGAGCCATAGAGATCTGCCTGTGTCTATTTCCTCAGTGCTGGGATTACAAGTGCACAACATGATGCTTGGCTTGCTTATTTATTTATTTATTTATTTATTTATTTATTTATTTATTTATAATAAACAGAGGACTGAATGCAGATCCCTGTCTTAGGTGATGACAACTCCACCAAAACATCTCCCCAACCCTTTCAACTGCCTTTATTATTACCTAGGGTCCAGGTTGAGTCTATATCCTGCCATGCAAGAAGTGACTGGGTGAACAAGACTTGCTCGCCAGCCTTGGATCATAGCAGCTTTTTTGGGGCACATGTTGTTGGTCGATCTCTACAGTAGCCCCACGGTGTAGGGATTGCCGTGGGTCTCTTGTTATTAGTGGAAGAACTGCGGTTAAGAACCTTGTTCACGATGGGTGTGGTAGTGCATGCCTTTAATCCCATCACTCAGGAGACAAAGGCTGACTGAGTTTGAATCCAGCCTGGTCTACAAAACTAGTCTAGGACAGCCAAGGCTACACAGAGAAACCCTATCTCAAGAAAGAAAAGAAAGCAGCAGAGACAGGATTTGAACTCAGGAAACCCAACACTCAGTCTCCAAGATCTGTGTTTGTCACCCAAGTGTCCTTCCCCCAGGAAATTACTGCTTACGTCAAGACCCTTGTGTTGGGCAGCCAGGAAGTTAGGACCTAAGGGATGGACTCCACTGTTTTGTTTTGACTTGGTCTGGATATGACGTCAGACTCCCTGAGGGAGGGAGTGTCTCTTTCCTTTTCTTCCGACTCCACCACATGTTTAGACCCTGTGCCACAGGAATGCTTTCCTTCTCACACATTTGGGCCTTCACCCTCTGGCTACATCCATGATGTGGGACCTCAGAGGGAAGTCCTCCCAGCCTCACAACTGTGCACGCACCCCAGCCAGTGCCTTTCCTGGCAGCACTCTGAGATGGTGGAGGCAGGAGGCCAGCAGACAGAAGAAGGCCCTTAGCAAGTCTAGCTTTGCAGGAGCTCCTGAGAACTCTACCAGTGCAAATACCATTGCTTGTTGCTTTATTTTTAGCAATATGAGGGGCCCGGAGGGCAACAGGGGATGTGGGAATCCTATTTTTTGCTCTGTCTTGCTAATGGAACCTCTAGCAGTTTTTATGCCTGATTTACTTTCCTCTGAAGTCGGCCATGCCTGAAGCCCTGAACTGACTGCACGTTCCCTCCACCAAGGAGGAGCAGAGTCGATGATGTCAACCACTGGGCTGGCAGTCTCCCTCCCTCCGGCCTCCAGCTTCTCTGAGAAGGCAGATGGCCACCTTTCTGTTTTTCCTCCCCTTAGCTCTGGTAAGTTCTGGTTGCCGGAGACGAGCCAGCTCCACTGTAGGATGAATGGCCATTCTCTGGAGATATTCTGAGCAGAAGCAGGTTGATGAGTAGGATGCGGACCCCACACTGTAGGTCGGCTAGAAATGGGGACGGAATAGGGGATCAGTGCAGGGGTGACAGTGATGAGATGTGGGGCAGGAAATCACCTTCCAATTGTTCATCCTGGCATTTGTCAATTATATACAGCATCTATTCTATGAAGACATTAGCCACAGGCTATACGGCTTACGTAGGGTGCGTAGCCACTGTTATCTGATTGTAGAACATTTTAAACACCCCCATTTCCCACCAACAGTCACTCCCCATTCCCTCTTACCCCCCAGATTCATGTCACTAAATTGCTTCTAGTCTACTGTTTGTCACCTAAATTCTGTCACATAACATGTGGCCCCTTGGCGCTCTGAGTCCTCTGCTATAGTGAGCCCTGTCACTGAGCATGCTTGTTGGCAGCAGACGCTGGAGTTACCAGAACATGAGAGATTGGTGACTTCCTCAGTCAGGCTGCAGGGGGAGGAACACCAGATTTTGATATCAGGCATCGGTGGTTGGTTGTGTGTGTTTTACAAGTTGGAGTAAGATTAGAAGACCCTTCCCTTCCCCGCAAGAGGGTGGAAAATGGATGCCTTGTTCTTGCCTTCCTGTGGTGTGGTGTGGTAGTTTGGACGCCAAGCCAGGTTAGTGGTTTAGGAGGCGTGGATCTTGGGGACAAAGGGACAGGCTGCACTCTTGCTGCATACATTGGCCAGCCCTCAGCATTGCTTGGGCCTAATATTAGCATCGTCTGTGGCACTTGTTTTGGCTTTGGGGTCCAAGTAATTTGCTGCCTCTCTAGACTAGCCCATGTCCTGGAAGACCGTGGCTCTCATGTCCCCCTGATTTATGGTTGAGTCACAGTCAAATAAGCTGGCCTTGATGAGAAGGGGAAGGCACTGTGGTGATGGCCTCTGACAATAAACAGACCACTGAGATTGGGCTGTGGCCTCTAAAGTCCCCTTGACTTTTCTCCAGTGACCGCTACTTTTTCCTGGGGCTGATGGCAGTAAGTAGTCTACAGACATTTTGGTGCCCAGATTTTGAAAGGAGAGCAAATGTTATTCCAGGTGCCCCCACCTACGGTGATGTACTACAGTGTGGATGCGCAGGTCAGAGGGCAGCCTGCAGATGCTCAGTTCTCTCCTTCCACCATTGGGTTCTCGGACAGGGCTCAGGTCTTCAGGCCCAGTGGCAAACGCCCCCCACCCCCACCGTCCCCAGTGCTGTTTCATCATTCAGAATCTTCGCTTTCAAATGACAGGCTTAGAGCTCAGATGCTTTTACCCAGGGGGCCGTGGGACACATTGAGATGATAGCTGGTGGCTGCTGTTGCTGGATGGGTAACCGTCCCAGTGTGGGACCTTGCACAGAACCTTCCATGGGGTCCCTGTCTCTCAGAGGTGTGAGGCTGCAACCGGCTCCCTGCTAGGCTCCCATTTCTGAAGGTGTTTGGGAGGTAGAGAAAGAGTGGCTGTGAAAGCCTTTCCTGCCAAGCTTTCGCTGTGTGTGAGGGCCGGGAGTGAAGTCTGGTCTTGGCTTTGCAGATGAGAAAATTGCCTTTGCTCAGCAGGAGGCACCTTTGACCACGTCAACTGGGGAGCGCTGTTAAGCCCCCATCATGTAGCTGCTGCTGTATTAAGTAGCTTGACAAGCGCTTTCAATTCCTGTAGCTTGGGAGGCCAAGAGGCAGAGTAGAGTACGTGTAATGACTGGGATCTGGGGTCCTTGATATCGCCTGGGTTCTGTCACTTCCTGACTCCAGGACCTTGAGCAAGGCCGTTGGTTGGAATGGGTGTGCTTTGCAAGAAGCCGGCATAGTGCAATGCCCACAGGGGCAGCTGTGAGGACTGAAGGACTGTCGGGTGCTTGAGGTGAGAATCAGTCCTGCTGCTTTCTTCCCTTTCCCCCTCAGCTTCCTTCTTCTCTTCCTTCCCCTTCTTTTTCTCTTTTCCTTTTCCTCCCCCCCCCCCCCCCGCCTCCTGTGCTCTTTGCTTGGCCTCACCGCCACCATTAAACAGCTGGGGAGACTCGAGGTCATCTTCCCTCCCTGTAAAGATCCCTTGTTTGTAGCCAGTGTCCGGAGGGAATGCTCACCTCTCTAGAAGTACCCCAGTGGAGAGAGCTCCCTTCTGCGCCCGAGAAAATTAGACCGTCAGTTGCTTTCCATGGTACAAGCGCAGACTGTGAGGATGGGCTGCCAGTGGCCTACATCTACACTTGATGTCCCATTCACGTATTGGGGGGCCTATGAGTTTTAGGGGCTAGTGAGAGCTTTGGATCGCAGCAACAAGGCGAAGCTGAGAGCTCTATAGTGGGAGAGGAAGGGTGCATGTAGGGGGTGATGTTGGTGGCCTCTCAGGAGTAAGAGAGGGGTGACAGTATGTTCAAGGTCACAGGGATCACTCCTCGTGACGCTGAAAGCTGGCATTTGGCTCATAGCATTCTACCGCTTTTGTTTGTTTGTTTGCTTGTTTTTCGAGACAGGATTTCTCTGTGCAGCCTTGGCTGTCCTAGACTTGCTTTGTAGACCAGGCTGGCCTCGAACTCACAGCAATCTGCCTGTCTCTGCCTCCCGAGTGCTGGGATTAAGGGAGTGCACCACCACTCCCGGCAGTTCTACCGCTTTATAGAGCTCTGTTAAACTCAGTGACGGGAGGCTACGCACGTGCTGCTCTGCTGAACTGTTGAAGACATGAGGGGCTGTATTAGAGGGCTGCAGCATCAAAAAGGTTGAGGACCACAGAGGAAGAGAAAGGTCTGGAATGTTAATACCTCTTTAAGGCCATACTCGTTTCCCCAGTGATCTGACTTCATTCTCTTCATTGCCCAACGTCAGCACAGGCTGGGAACTGAGCCTTTAACACAAGGGCCTTCAGGGGACACCAGCATCCCAGCTGTAGCACATCCTATTCCACTTAAGAATGAAACAGTGCCCAGTATCACCTCCCTTTCAGCACTGAACTGCAGGACCGAGCCAGTGCAGTAAGATGAACAGGAGAGGCGTGCATATTGGAAAGGAAGAGGTAAGGGCGCCTTCACTGGCTGCTGGTCTGGTCATGTGGCTGGAAGAAAGCCTAGACTCCGGATCTATAAATTATTAGAAGCTGTGGGGTTCAGCCAGGTTGCAAAGGTCGGATGGCAAAATGCAGGCGTCCTGAGAGACTGAGGCTTTGCACACTAGGGCTGGGCGCTATCAAACTGGGTGCTATCCAGGCTGTGCTTCCTGACTTTTGTTGGTACCATGGGATGAAGTGCTAATCTCACATCCATCCATCCACCAGGCAAGACAGATTATGTATTATTTTTCTGTGTGTGACCAGGTGGCCAGTGGGCCCCAGGACCTACTCCCCAACACTGGAGTTACAGATACATACTTATGCATTTTGCTTTTTATTTGACAGGAGACATCTGAGCTCATGTCCTCACACTTGCATAGGCAAGCACTTTACCTACTAAGCCATCTTCAAAGCCCATTTAATTATCTTAATTGTTTATTTGTTTAGTTTTTGAGGTAGAGTCTTGCTTTATAGCCTTGGATGGCCTGGAACTCGCTACATAGATGAAGCTAGCTTCAACTTTGTTGACTCATCAGTCTCAGGCCCCTGGACAGTGGAATTACAGGCACATGGCAGGACACCTAGAGGAGATGGTTTTAGTTTTACTTTTACAGAGGAAGGACCTGTGTTCTAGAGTGATTCAGATGACCTTGCCCAAGGTCACTTGGTGAGGAGGCACAGCTGTGACCCTTCCTTTTGCTGCCGGAACACAGCCCTTTTCAGCCCTGACAGATTCTGGCACTGGGCCTTGCCTCACCGGTTCTTTGTGCTCCGTTTCCACTATCAGCCAAGATGGGAGGCAAGAAGCGGATGTTTCTTCTAGGACCAGCAAGTACTCTGTGATTTCTTTTCTGAGCTCTCCTCTATAAACTGGGCTGCATTTGGTGCTGGGAGGGTCTACTTTACTCTGAAAATGTTGGGCTGAGATGCTTGAAGGAAGAGAGGAGAGAACACGACTGTTAGACGTGGTCTGCCTTCCTCTCTCTTCAGTTGTCAGCCTCTGTTCTCCTTTGGCCACTGCCTACTTCCTCCTCTTCCTCTTGTGTGTGTGTGTGTGTGTGTGTGTGTGTGTGTGTGTTTGTGTGTGTGTGTGTGTGTGTGTGTGTGTGTGTGTGTGTGTGTGAGAGAGAGAGAGAGAGAGAGAGAGAGAGAGAGAGAGAGAGGATTTCTTTGTGTAGTCTTGGCTGTCCTGGACTCACTTTGTAGACTAGACTAGCCTTGAACTCCCAGAGATCTGCCTGCCTCTCTCTCCCTGAGTGCTGGGATTAAAGGCGTGCACCATCATGTCCAGTCCCCTGCCTTTTCTTAGCCCTGTTTGTACTTGATTTTTTTTTAATGCCTCTCCTACAGTCAGAGAAATTGGTAAGTCATAATGTTAATAAATTGAAGCCTTACTTCTCCTTCAGCGGCTCCCAGCTGCCATGTTCTGCTCTCCTAACGGGACCCTCTGCTAGAGTCTTCTACTCATTTCCCCAGGCTTGAGATGTATCCGGAGGTTTTCCACTCACCCGGTGAGAGTTGTTGAATGTCATCTGCTCCATGCTATGTGCTGGAGATGCTGTAGGGAGTAAGGTGGACAAAAGTCCTTTTCTTTACAGAGGTTACAGTCCAGAAAGTAAAACAGCTCCCAGCTAAGTGTCTAAAGCACTAGTGAGTACTTTAGAGAGAAATCAAGGGGAAGACACTCTTCCTTATTTCTTTACATCTATCTATCTATCTATCTATCATATATGTGTGTGTGAGTATGCATGTATGTGTATGTGCATGCATGTACGTGTGTGTGTGTGTGTGTGTGTATGTGCATGTAAGGGGGAGATTGACAGTGTATGCTGTGAGTGTGTAGAGGTCTGAGGACAACGTGAATTTCTTTCCTTCTACTCCCTGAGTTGTAGGATCTTCCTCAGGCTTGAAGGCCAGATGCCTTAACCTGCTGAGCCATCTTGCTCCCTCTTATAATCTGAGTTGGGGATCCAAGGGTGGGATTCACTGAGGGGGGTTCTTACAGAGTCTAAAGGACAGGCAGATGGGAGGCCGCACAGATTTCTGGGAAAGGAGACTCAGGGTCAGCGCCAAGGTCCTGAGGCAGGATCCTACATGGTCATGTCTCTTGTCCACTGGAGCAGAGTAAAGCAGGCGGGGACAAGGAGGGTGAGAAACCGAGGTAGGAGTGAAGTCCCAGAGCGGGAGGAGCCGGGGAGGGTTGAGAGGAGAGGGCTGTGTGGGACAGGGTCTGGCAAACTTCTCTTGGCAACTTGTGTTTCTTATTTTACTCTTCACGGGCTCTCCATTCCTCCCGACAACCACAGAATCATCATGGGGCAAGTGTACCGTCGTGCCCTCACCCCTTTTTCAGTGGACTCTCAGGTTGTTTACAGGGTGTCTTCTGCTTCCTGCTGAGGCAATGTTACAACTTGAACAGCCGGCTGCTGCATGCTACCTTCCCACCCGGTGCCTCTTTCTGTGAGGAGTGCTCCTAAGTTGAAAGGTGGGTGCTTCTACCTAATTCTAACAGATGCTGCAAAATTTCTCTCCTGAAAGGCTGCCGCTGAGTTGGGGATAGAATGTTGTTTTTCGGGTTCAGCTGCCTGGCTTTGGCCCCAGATGGCTAACTAGCCAGTCTGTGCTGAGGGACGCTGTGAGGGATGGCTCAGAATCCTTCATCTGGGGGAAGGTGTGTGTGGCCTTTTGAAGCACGCTGGTGGGGTTGACATGGCTTGTTCATTTTTGGAGCTTGTATTTACTGGCTGTGACGTCAGGACAGTGAGGAAGATGGAAACACAGCTGTTGTGGCGTTGTCTGCATTACGGCTAATGTTCCATGTGCTTAAAATAAGCATAACAGTGAGGAGGTGCATGGAAACAGATTCACACCTTGTCAAATATTGAATCATGTTCCTGGAGTGTCTTCGGGGGTAAGGCTGCATTGCAGAATCCTGACTTGAGGACCTGTGAATGTTGAGAGCCTGCTGACTCCTTCCCCACCCTGCAGAACCAGCTCTTGTAAACTTCGAGGTAGACTTTTCATCTGTTAGGTGTCCTCATGTGGATTGCACCAGCGGCCATTTAAGGCTGTTTTCCATCTGCTGCAGTTCAAACAATGATTAATCTCGCACATGAGTCTTTTTGCACATGTACCAGGCTAGATACTGGGTCAGTTTCTGGGAGATGTGCACACTGAATTGAAAGTGATTTTCTGGTTATATGCTGACAGACACTACTAAATTGACCTCCGCCGAGGGGTCCTTATTGGCGGGTGGTGCCGATGAACCTCATCTCCCCATACCACATGCAACTTGCGGCCTGTACAGGTTGTAAAGTTTGTGAATTGATAAATGAGATGTCTGTGTGTGTCCTTTCATTTTGTATTGGTTCTTTATGGCCAAGGGCAATCACCTTTTACGTCATCCCAAGGCAATATGTGGGGCTGAGGGGATAGCTCAGAGGTTGAATGCTTGCCAAGCATGCATGAAGCCTCCCGCTCCATCTTTGGTACTCCCCAAATGATGACAACAAACCATTAAAAGTGGTCTCTGTTTTCTATTTGTGAACCTCTGTACCTTTTCTGTTTCCTGAAAGATCACTGTTCTCTTTTTGACCCCTCACAGCATGGCTTGCCTATATTAGAGAGGTATTCGATACTGTGACCAGAAACTTGTGTCTGACGAGAGAGGTCAGTAGCCAGGGCTGAAAGTCTGGGTGCTTGAGATAACAAGAGCTGGTAAACTCTAGGTCTGCTCTGTGCTCAGGCACATCCTCAGAGAGTCTAAATGCAGGCATAATAAGGAACTGTTGTCCCCAGAATCCATCTGCCTGGCCTTGTCCTTTATAGGGTATCAGTTTTACCCCTTTACTGGCTTAAGGAAGTAGGAAGAGACTTGACTGTTTTCTGTGAAATCCCTTTTCTTGTGTGATTGGATCATGCTATGTTTTCTGGAAACTACTCAGTTGGGTTAATAGGCTAGGCCAGGTGACACAGTGGCTTTAGCAAATGACCCTTAACTTAAGGAACAAAACAAAAGTAAGAGAGTGCATGCCGCCTCCACAACAGTGGTTATTCTTGCCAGCGTAGATGTTCCTGGTGGGACATCCTTCACGCATTTAGTGGAGGATGCAGCCTCTGGGGATCTTCCCTGTCTAGGGCATACTCAGGACTCAGCTTCATGATCCACCTGCCAGAGGAATGGAGACCACTGCTGCGTCCGCCCATCAGTCTTGACCCCAGGCACACAGTATGCCCTGGTGTTTTAGTGCCCGTGTGACACTTAGAATTATTTTAATGCCTCTTCCAGTGTGATTGCACTGTCCTCACAGGACTGTGCAGAGGCAACATCAGTGCTTTTAACTCCATTTCGAAATCTGGGGACTGACATCTGGGGAGACACTCACCAAATGGGAGGCTGATTGGTTTACTACCCACACCAATTAAACAGCCAAGCTCTCACGCTAGCTGGCCTTTTCCAGTGTGGCAGTCGGTGGTCATCCACTTTGGGTCTGCCTGGCTAGGCAGGCTCTGTTGATGGTGGGTGTGGGAGAACAGGGCTGCATATGGGTGGGAAACTGTAGGCTGGCTGGAGCACATTTCTATTCATGGGAGACAGGAGGGTAAGTAGTCTCATGTCCTTTACAAAGAGCAGCCACGTGGTGGAGGGTGACAGAGTTACTACTTGTGGGAAGGCTTGGCCGACGAGTCCTATGGTGGGACTGAGCAGCTAGAAACCTGGCATCTCTACAGGGAACTTCCCTTCGCACCCTGGCTTTGGCCATCCTCCCTTTTCTTGTCACTTGTGTGGGGGTACTAACCTTGAAATCAGGGTCTTTTCCTTCACACTCTCATTTCTCTTTATTTTACTATTTTTGAGACATCTGATGGTGCAGTGGGCTCAGCTGTGATGTCTCACCAGTTCTATTTTGAGCCACAGGGAAGCAAATGCAGGGTGCTTTCAGCTCTGAGGGGATTGTGCTCCTAGGTGCCCATTGGATGGACAGTGTGAGACAGCATGGGCACCTTTTGGATAACTTCCTTTCTGATGAGGAAGCACATTCCTGCCTTTCCCTGTATGAATTAGCCTGGATGCATCCTGTAGAGACAGAGTGATGGGTGGTGTCCTGAGTGTCAAAGGCTACTATGACAGTAAGATGGTACCAGGCATATCATGACCCATGTTCTGCACTCAATACTGGCATGGATAGTCAAATGTCTGTCCAACTTAGGTTTCTTTTCTGTACAAGAGAGTTGACGCATTTCCTGCTGCTCTCACAGGGTGCTTTATGAGGATCACATGAGATAATGCATAAGGTGCCATGCAAATGGAAATGCAATTTAAGGTATTATTATATTAACAGTAATGATTGTCATTCGTGATCCCGGTGACTCAGTTGGAGTGAGAGCCCTTGGAGCTTGTCGTGGCTGCCGTCACAACTACACGCTTTACCTTTCAGCTGCAATTACCATGCAAAATTTCATTTGACATACTCCTCATCATATGATGTGAGAATGGGGAAGGGTCTTGGAGTGAACTAATTGTAGCCTGTCACTTTGCAGATGGGGAGCTGCTACCTAGGAGAGAGAGAGAGAGAGAGAGAGAGAGAGAGAGAGAGAGAGAGAGAGAGGGAGGGAGAGAGAGAGAGGGGGAGGGAGGGAGGGAGGGAGGGAGGGAGGGAGAGAGAGAGAGAGAGAGAGAGAGAGAGAGAGAGAGAGAGGGAGAGAGAGAGAGGGGGGGGGGAGGGAGGGAGGGAGGGAGGGAGGGAGGGAGGGAGAGAGAGAGAGAGAGAGAGAGAGAGAGAGAGAGAGAGAGAGAGAGAGATTGGTCAAGGTCCCTAGAACTCTGGGTCCGAGGCTGTCAGCTCTCAGTAATGGGCTGTTTTGCTTTCAGGTGACATTGTCCTCTTTTCTAAAGGGTTGGAAATTGGAAGCTTTTGATAGAACATTTATTCATCCTTTGTCATTTGGTGGAATTACAGCCTGACTCATGAGGTTCTGGAGACGTGTGTGGACAGTGCCCTAGTGCCCAGAAGAGAAGCTCAGATGCTGAAAATATTGGGCCAAAGGATCTATAGAAGAAGGAACTAAAGGGGGAGGGTTCTAGAAAGAAGAGACCTGGGCTGGTTCCAGACAAGGAAGGAGGAGATGCTTTGTCCCTGGCCTTGTTAGAGCCCTGTCTTCTTTACATATTATCTCTGTCTTTTCCAGAAGCTTTATCCACCTTGGGCACAGCTATAGCACTGTGGGGTTCCATCCAAGGAGAGCACTCAAAGAAACCCAGCAGTGCACTGTTCAGAATCCAGCAAAAAAGACTTGGTCGCATTTGCTAAACCTTTGCTTGACACCTAACCTGGCTCAGGGTCTTGCCCATATGCAAGATCTGGCATCCCTCTGTTTAAAGACACAATTTGTAACAGCCCTTTCTCCTTGGATACTGCTTTCATGAGTAGAATTGTCATCTTGAATATTATACTGAGAAGTTACCAATTTTAGTACAGAGACATCTGGTATACCCTTTGGCCAGCTTTCCTTAAAGTTCATATCTTATGCAACTGTGGAGCCTGATAGTTCTGGAACCGAGGATTTCACATTGGTGTTAAACTGCTCACTAAAATCAGAATTTCCTTTGTCTGCAGTTTCCCCACAAATGCCTTTCCCAGGATCCCATGTAACATCTATCTGCTATGTCTTCCTAACCTCTTTCCAACCATCACTTTTTTTTTTTTTGTGACTTTGACATTTGCCAAGAGTATAACTTAGCTCATTTCATAGGATGTCCCTGGGTCTGTCTGTTACCTTGTAAATTTTATTCAGTTGGTATAATTTAGTTCGTGTAAATTAATTTTTTCAACTAGCATACAAAATAATGAATTTCACCATCACATTTTTATACATGCATGACAACATGTTTTTGCTACATCAGATTCTTTCATTTTGTGGCTTATCAGGAGTATTGGTTAGGGTTTTGTTTGTGTGTGTGTTTGTGTTTGTGTGTGTGTGTGTTTTTTATAGAATGTCCCTCAATTTGGGTTTGTTTTACATCTTTTTAAGAAAATTACTAGTGTACAAAAAATGAGTTTTATATGACCTTTTCATACGTGTCTCCTTGTGTTTTGCTCCCATTCAGTATCTTTGCATAGTTGACATGGACGGATTTTTATCATGTTTGTTGGGTCTTTTGTTAATGGGAAGGCCAGCATCTTCAGAGCACGGATCTTGTCTTTCTGGTTTTCTCATGTTCACAAACATCTGTGTGCTTGGCACCAACTGTCAGTCAATATTTGCTGAGTGAACGTGGAGGCGGTAAACTCCCGATGTCTATGGACTGTCTGCTCAAGGAAGGAAAAACAAAGGTTTGTCATATGAACAATGAGGCTTCTGGCATCTCCTACCTCTGCCCTTTTCAGTGTGGAGATCCAAATCCAAGTATTGCATTTTATTACATCCTGTGTGTTGGTGGACTGTGAGCTCACTGTGATCACTCACCCCTTAGCATGCTGGGATATGGATATGTACCTGAGACCAGGCTCTGCCATGAACTCCCTCTCTGGGAGCCAGGAACATAGCAATGTCCAGAGATGCACCAGTGTTCAGTTGCTAACCAAGACCTGGAGCCTTGTTCAACCCTCTTGCAACCCCCAGCCTGACTTTGGATACCAAGATAACTTTGTTAGAACACAGATTTCTAGGTCTCACGGTTCCGGTGTGTACTTTGTGTGGGCTGGGGCCTGAGCAATCACACTTCCGGTGACTTCCTTGTGGTGCTAATGCTGTTGGTCCAGTGGTCCCGCCTAATTGCAGACACGTACTCTTAACTGTTCAGAGGAAAAATAGGTGAGCAGGATCCAAGAAGTCTTCCCGGAGGAAGAGGTTAAGCTTGAGTGGGTGGATGTGGGCCTTAGACCTGTGTACAGTGGTTTGCTGCTACTCTGTGACCTCTGTGATGTCTTTGCCTTTCTTTCCCCTGCCGACATCTGCCCTCATTTGTGACCTTTTGTACCATGATCCCTGAGCCAGGAGGCTATGAGCCCCCAGAAAAGGAGGCTCTAATTGGAATTGACCTTGGCTGGGGTCGGTGGAATCACTCTGAGTCTGGATGTGTCCTGTATTGGATGGCTCGTGTTAAGGTGTTTATTTGCCTATGCCTGCTCCCTGCCCAGTGGCTCTGATGGAGGTGGTGCTGCTGGGCTCCGTGGCTCTATTTCTGTTTCCATGTCTGGCACCAGCACAGTGGGGCAGATGAGGTATGCGGCCATCCTTGCTTTTCCATGTTTTCGTTGAGGCCAACGTTTGAGTTTCACTGGAGTCTTGTGTGGAAACAGATGGGTCCCATCCAGGATGCGGAAGGTCCATGAGGGGTGGGGAGAAAACCTTTACAAGGTTAAGCTGCTAAATTCTGGCTGGCTTGCCGCGTGGCGGTGACAGCAATGCTTCTGTGTGAGTGTGTTTAACTTCCGTGTCGGCCAGGAGGTTTGACTCCCTTTACGAGGTAACCCACAGATCATCACAAGCGCAGAAGGCAGCATCTGAATGCTCTAGAGCCACGTTGTACAGTCAGGAGATTCTGGGCAGGAGTACGACATATCCAGCTCTCAGAGTGACTTGTCCTGCTAACCTTCTTTCCTCTTGCTTTCTATATTCTATTAACCCCGATAGGTCCCCACTTATGATTGACCTGCGTGGAGTCAATATGAATGCCTGCCTCACCACTTATGTTAATTTTACATCCTGTGACTCTTTATTAAAAAATTCAGGGGCCCAGATTCCAGGACACACAGATTAGAATCTCCAAGGGTGATGGGGTTCGTTTTTTGTTTGTTTGTTTGTTTGTTTTGTTTTGTTTTGTTTTTGTTTTTTGAGACAAGGTTTCTCTGTGTAGCCTTGACTGTCCTGGACTTGCTTTATAGACCAGGCTGGCCTTGAACTCATAGCAGTCTGCCTGCTTTTGCCTCTGGAGTGCTGGGATTAAAGGCGTGTGGCACCACGCCCGGCCCTGTTATTTTTTAAAACATGCTCCTAAAATGTAATTCTGACCAAAGTTTGATGAGTATTAAAACTGCTTACAGCATTATATTTCTTTCCAAAAGGACTATTTTTTTGGTCCCCAGGTAAACTGTAAACATTTTACACAGGTTAGACCCTCCTTCTCTTTCAGTATTGCATTTGTATGTACATAAGGGCAATGGGATGATTAATATCATATGTGATTGACACCTAGAAAGTGTTTGTTGAAGGACATGTTATGAAGGCTATGGAAAGCCAGATACACTTTGCAGAATCAGGACTTATTAGCGAGGGCTGCTCCAATGGTCCTTCTGTCCATTGTACAAAAGAGGTCCTCATTGCTGGATGCCCAGGAACCCATAGCCCTGGCATGGAGAGTTCACTTGCTGACATCCCCAAACCAGCACACCCTGCCATGCTGGCTCTGTTCACACTACTTTGATCTCTGTAAGCTTATGAAGCAAGGCTCCTTTCTCCCTTCCTCCGCCCCTGGCTGGTCCCCTTCATGCAAAACCATAGAAGTGCATGCTACAGAGCGGAGTGTGTTTGGACCGTTCAGGATGTAGAAGAGGGGTTAGCTTGTTTAATGAGTGCTATTTCCTCATTTAAAATTTACAGAGAAGGGTACGAATGTTTCATGTCTACCTCAAGAGTCACACCTCCTGTTTATACAAGCCTGTTCTGGGAGGCCTTAGAGGCTTCTTGCTTGCCGCAGGGTGTTATGGTGCAACCTTGGCATTGAGTCTCTAAGTAAAAAGGGTGCTTGGACCTCACGTGGCAGAGGGCATCAGTCCAGAAAACACAAGCTCAAATGGTGCTTTGTTTGGATACATTATGTAAGGTTGTTTAGGAAATGCCAGGCCGTCATTTTATTGAGCAGCGGGCAAGACTGAATAATAACAAAACATGAAATAAAAACAGAGTCAACAATGAAGGCTGACTTAAGGAACCCTGTCTCCTTTCTTTAACAATTCCGTCCATCCAAAGAGAGAAGTGAGCCTGCTTTTGGCCAGTTATAACTCTCATGGCAGGTACATGAAAAATTTTATCTGCCTAGTGGCACTTAGAGGAAGAGGAAGCCGGCTACCCAGATGAGACCTGATAGGCTGTGATCATATGGTGAGGGAGGAGGTCCCCTTCTGTCACATGCCTAAGGGAGGGGAATAGGGTGAAAGAGGGAGGGAGGGGGCAACAGGAAGATACAAGTGAGGGGATAACAATTGAGATGTAATCTGAATAAATTATTAAAATGAAAGCATTTTTAAATCTGTTGTTTCATTAGCATGTTGTATATGGGGAGAAAATGTAGATATAAGAGCTCACTCCCTCCTCTTTCATGATTATACTCCATTAATTTTAGGTTTAATTAATCTAATTTATTATATTGACATTTTTTGTTTAATTTTAAAAATGAAATGGATTATTAGCTTTTTAATAAACAAAAACACTTAGCAGCTACTAGTAAGGACTCAAATCATTGAGCTCATTGTCATGGTCTGTCTCGTTCATGAGATGGGGTAGAAATTGTTACTCACTTGAAGTTGGACTTCTCATCACTTCTGTGAATGAGATGGTGGGGGTGCAGCCCATGCAGGACCCAGGATATTTTTCATATAGAGCATCAGAGGAGGCTGCGTCTGGGATGCTACTAGTCCATGATCTCCAGATCGATGAGCGCGCCGAGAACCACTCAGCACAGGGACCATGTGAACCTCAGTCAGGATGGAAGGCCACACGGTCTCACTGTGATGACTGTGAAACCTAACAGTTTTCCGTCAGGTCCAGATGGAGGGTACTATGTGCTGATGTCAGCTGGGTGAGCATCCAGCCCCTGTCACAAAGAGAGGCTCGAAAACGTGTACTGAGAAGCGTGCTGGCTGGCTCTATTGTCACACTGAGTGCGCACCTCCTGACTGGCTTCTGACTTTGATAAACATGAGGTCCTTGAAGGCCATTCTGACGTATGCCCTGTGAGAAGGGAGTTTTAGGGGGGACTTTTGGAGCGCGTCTTTGCACGAATATCACTGCCTATTAACAATCATTCTCTTCACTTGGCGCTGGGGAAAGCAAGCAAGCATGAGACCTGGCCATCGACTCACCGTCTGATGGGTCATGTGATACACCTCCGTAGAGGCCTTCCGCGACAGGAGTGTAGGCCCATGCTCCTGAGCGCCGAAACCAACCATTCACTCTACCCATCCTCACACGGGGCAGGCAAGGTGAGCTGAGTCAGGGAGCCTGTAAGTCTCCTCAGAGGACGTGACAGCTGAGCTCAGCCTTGTGCGCAGATGCTTTTACAAACGGTGGTGGACGGGGTGATAGAATCAGAACAAGCTCGGTGCAATGCAGAGCATGGCCAGGTCAGGTGAGTGAACATCAAAAATAAATAAAGAATTGTTTCATTAACTTCCTGGGAACTTATCTAAGGTATTGGGATCACCTCCCCAATTCCTTCCAGATCCTCCTCTGCCTCCTGTCCAATTTTGTTTCCTCCCACCATTAAAAGAAAAAGAAAACAAGAACTGAAACTTAAAAACCAATCAATCAAGTTCAGTTTGTCTTGGCTGACTACTCTGGGGTGTAGAGCTTGCCTGGAGCGGGATAGTTACACCAGGCCTCACTACAGTGAAGAGAGCCGACTTTCCCTTTCCCTGAAACAATAAACACACAACAGTGCCTCTGCACGCAGACCTCACTCCTTTCTCTCCTCCTCCATGCTGGCGTTTTTGTCTGGCTTGAGCGTGCGAGGGTTTTGTGGTGAGAGAGACCCATCAGGGCATAGACCCCAGTTCTTATTTGCAGGTTAGATTGCCGGCAGCGGTCACTGGGGCTAGACTGCTGGATGGTGAGACCCAATCTGCCTTAGATCATGTAGCTGACCGAGAACGCACATCACTGTGGACAGACAGCGTGATTTTGACCTCAGGTTGTTTACTGCCAGGGTACACACAAGTCCTGCTTCCTGGTTTTTTTTTGTTGTTGTTGTTGCTGTTGTTGGTTTTTGTTTTTAATAACTGAACTAAGTAGTTGAAGAAACCAACAAATACCAAATGAGATCCTTGGCGAAGTGTGTTGAGGCGTGACATTGAACAAGGACACAGTGACTACTCACCCTACTCCAGAAGCCCAGCCCCAGACAATGCCTGTCACCTATGGATGAAGTGTTTATGTCCAGCAAGAAGCTCCTCTTTGATCTACCGAGGCCCACGCTCCTGGCAGGAAGTCTCTCTCTGGGTAGAAACCTTGCTCTCTTTTGTGAAGCCAGCCCAGAAGCTGGAGCTAGAAGGACAGTGACAGACGAGAATGGTTTCCTCCAGAGTAGCCCCAGAGACGTAAACAGTTAACACGCATCTCCGTCTGCTGTGCTGCTGGCCAAGAAGGTTACGCCAAGGCGACCTGGGATCCTAGCTTTGCTTGCATGGGAAGTCAAGAAGTTCATGAATCAATTTCCTTCTTCTGAGCTCTGGAGCAAGTCACCGCTGTGCTTATATTAGAGGTCCATAGAGGATGATAGCAGTCTTGGATCTCAAGGCCAAATGCACCATTATAATGTATAAAAATTGTCTTTTCATGCCAGGCCCAGTGGCACATGCCTGTAATCCCAGCACTTGGGGCAGAGGCAGGCAGATCTCTGTGAGTTTGAGGCCAGCCTAGTCTACAAAGCGAGTCCAGAAGAGCCAGGGATACGCAGAGAAATCTTGTCTCACCCCCACCCCCACCCAATCTTTTCTTGGGACAAAATGCTCCTGGGGTTACAACCTGGACCCAGAGCCACTATCTGCCTCGGAAATAGTATTCCATGTGAGAAGTAATCCCCACGGGACTGTCCAGTGTGTGTCTGCCAGGACCTGGATTCCACTGGCCATGTGTGCCCCCATCCATCTTTCTGTACAACTGGGGCAGCGACTCGCTGGCCTCATTTCTGATGAAGTTCAGCTGCTCGTTGTGAGATCGGCTGCAGTGAGGTCAGGGTGGAACTGACCAGGGGAAGTTTAGTCTGCAAACCCAGGGGACAGAAGCCGAGGTCACAGCCAGGGAAGAGCTGGGAGAACGTGAGGTCCATGTTCTGAGTGGTCTCAGAGACGCCTTGCTTATGAGCGTGGCATTGAGGTGCCTTTGACCGTGACAGTCCGGAGACTATGAGGGATCTATGTGGCCAACGTGAAATTGGGGTCCCAAGGTGTTGGAAGCAGAAGGCTTAGATGGTGCTGGAATAACTTTATCTTGCCAATTTTGCCCTGAGCACGGCACACGGATTTGGCGGAAAGTGCTGGTGAGGATGAACAGCAGCGGAAGTAGAGCCTCCCTGGGTGGCTGTTTGCGCCATGTGACGAGGGTATCTTCATCTCTACATACTCACGTGTCGGTCGCAGTGGGCTGAGGATCTCCGTGGAAGCAGACACGGTTCCGAACCCCCTCCTGTGTGCTGAGCTCACCACTTCCAGGTCTAGGAGGCCCGTGGGAAAGCAGGGCTCTGTTAGTTGTCTTCATGGGCATCGTAGTTAAGGGAGGTACCTAAGTGACCAAGGAAGAACAATAGTACTTGTCCCAGAGTACTCCAGAGGGCAATCATTTCCGGCATGCCAAGGCTGGGATTGCTTCCTGGGCGGGGCACTTTTATTTCGAAACCTTACATAGTGCTTACAGGTGGTGATAGCAGTTGGACAGTTGCTCAGCCCTTATGTATATATATGTACCTTTTGATGCATGGTAATCATCCCATAAGGCAGACTTTGGTCCATCTGTTTTGCAGAGGAGGAAATTGAGTCAGGAAGAAGTCAAGAAACTTATTTAAAGCAATTTGCTAGAGATGATGCAGACCAAGACCCAAACCCAGCCCGACCAGCTCCAGGGCCAGTGCCCTGGGCTCTGTGTCAGCAATGACAACACTGGTGACCTTGGGCATGGGCTCTGCTTTCACTCTGGTGGGTCCAGCTTGGAGATACATTTCCTTTGATCTGGCTGGAGAAATTTCCAGTCTTTTCAGCCCTTGGAAAATTGGAAATACGGACCTTCAGAGCTGTGTCCTGAGGGTATGTCTCCTGGTTTGTAGGATTTTAAAAAGGAGGTTTTATCCTGCAGCAGGCTTTCTTGTCGGGAGATCTGAGGTGAATGGCAGCTCGCCCAGCGTCTGCTCCCCATTTTGCTTTCTTTCTTGTCCCAGAACTCAGATACTGTTTGAAGTCTCTCTTCATCTATTAAGGATGGAGGTGTCTGCGGTTAGAGAAGAAGGCAGGCTTGGACAGGCATCCCTCAGAGGCTGCACCACAGGAAGTGGTTCTGCTAAGCATCCTGGAGCTGCTTTGCATTAAGTAGAGATGATGTGAGGAAGGACAGACTCCAAAAAGCCAGGTATACAGGGAAGGAGACAACGGACCATGAAGGCTTAGTGGCCTGCCTGGGTTAGAAGTATAGGTTTGGGTGTAAAATAGATTCTGGTGTCTGACCTGGAATTGCCTTGTAGAAGGATGGAATCAAGTAGACACGTGACTGTAATTGCTAATGGTGTCATGGCTGCCAAGCAGGTGCTGGTGTCCCATTGCCAGTGTTAACACCAACAACCCATACTCAGAACCTCTTGAGTGAAGGGAAGGCCAGGGCTATTTGACAAAGGATCTTGTTATAATATCATAGAGTTTTACCTTTCTTCTATCTTTCCCCAGAGGGGCCTGTGGCTTTTTCGTAGGGTAACTATACACTGGGAAGAAAATAATCATACTGGTTCTGAGTTGACACTGGTTTCAGGAGACCCCAAGAAGCACCGTGGCCCTCCATCTAAAGTAGGGACATGAGCAGGTGAGGTGATCAACAGAGTTTTGGCTAAAGCCTGACTCACAGTTGGTCTAGTGGGTCCCCAGACTCAGGCCGTGGTTACCCTCAGTCCCAAAATGTATATACGGGGCAGATATACTTAGAAGTTGTCAGAATCCCTATGTAACTCAAACTGCTTTACTTTGAGTGGGATTGAGCACCCAGATTTCAGGGTTCAGTGCAGAGTGCAAACAGAGGGGCCCTTGATCAAGATTCATTAAGTACTATGGTGGTAGCCAAAGGACATTCACCCAGGCATGGGCCCTGCCTGGTTGCACACGCTCTACCTTAAGTCTCAGGAAAGCCGTAACAGTGGCCCAGCTGGAGGGATGGCTTTAGGCCTTGTCCCGTGCTCTTGGTTGCTTGAGTTTTGGGACTCTCACTTCCTTTGCCAAGCACAGACGCCTCAGCTGAGGGAGCAGGAGGCATCTCACCCCACACATGCACAGTCTGTATTGGGTTCAGAGACATCTGCCTTTCTGGGCTCTGAAAGGGAGAGCTGCACAGGCCAAACCCGCCCTGCATTTACTAACCTGGAAAACTAGAGGAGAGACAGGAGAGAAAAAGTCAAATAACCAATACATATATATATATTATATATGTATATGTATATATGTATATGTATGTATATATATCTCACTTTACATTAAATAACCAATATATATGTATATGTATATATATGTATATATGTATGTGTATATGTATATATATCACTTTACATGATTTATGCTGAAGTATTTCTTGTGAAAAGTTGATCCAGATGTGTGGTGAGGGGTAAAATGATTTGTGTTGGTTTACTTTGCTAGCATGAAGGGCTGTTATCCAAATACAAGCTTGACATACATATTCACTTTTAATTTGCCGCTCATAGGAGGCGGTGGCTTAGGATTGTGGTGGAAGTGGTTCTGGTGTAGCTGTCTCACTCCCCTAGTGGGGAAATGAAAACCACTGCCCAGGGGGGACGTCTCTAGGTTTTACTTCCTTTCTGCGATCTTTCTCTTTTTAGTTATCTAAACCATTGTAAAATCCTCCGGGGTGGGGGCAGGGGCTGGCAGAGGCAGACAGATTGACTGCCTGCCTACCTATCTCTCTCTGTGGCCCATGAGCTAAGAATGGTTTTTATATCTTGAAATGGTTGGGAAAAGCCAAAAGAAGAAATACTATTTTTTGACACATGAACATGAGAAATTACAATTTGTGCCTATAAATAAAGATTTATTGGACCACAGCCACATATATTCAATTCCATATTTTAATGGCTGCCTTTGCACCACTGTGGCGGAGCTGGGCAATCAGAAGCCATCATTATGGGAAAATGTGCTGATGCCTGGGCTGGGGGATAATGTTGCGGCTGCTTGGCCTGGCTTCTGAGGCCTCCTGTCCCTGCCACTGGTCTCTCTCTTCAGTCTTACCTGTCTGCGGTAACTCTGCAGGTTCTCAGAAGCTGCCAGAAGCCGCGAGGTCGCTGGGCTCTTCTCCCTGCCCTTTTCTTCATTTTTTTCTCCATCCTCTTCATTTCTGAAGAAAGCTCCTCCCTTTTCCTTGCCTCTCTTTGAGTTAGTGACTCTGGTGAGAGCAACAGGGAGCTCTTCAAGGATGCCCAGAGTTTGAGGCTTGTTTCAGAGGAAGGCGGCCTGAAATTGAGAAGGCGCACAGAGCCAACAGTTGGGACCCAGTGCCTGGCCCCCATCAGGTCTTCTGGAGAGGAAGCTCAGCCCTGGCCCCTGTGTCTAGTCCACATTTCAGTCAGGGAGAGACAGTTCACACCAGTGTTAGTGCCAGGCCAGCACACAGAAGTGGGAAGCCATGGAGGCTCATGAGGAGGTGACCCCTGAGCCCCAGTGAGCCAGGGATCGAGGTGGCCAGAACCCCCGGAGAGAGGGGGCAGGATGTGGCACCTGCCTTTCTGATTCTGCTTTGTGGAGATGGCTGGAGGCTCCTCCTCCCTCGCTACTGGAGCCCAGTGACCTGAGTTCTCTAGTCTGTCGTTGCCTGTGGTCAGGCTGCCTACCTCCTCAGTTCTTTTGTGGATCTGCCTGGTCTTTTGTTCCATCCACAGGATTTAATCTGTAGTCCATGGGTTTATTTTTTATGTTTTTAACTTTTAAAATGTTAACTTTTTATTATTCTTTTACAATTCCATATACATACATACATACATGCATATAGGTATATATGCATGTATGTATGTATGTATAATGAATGTTTATCATTTTCACCACTTCCAACAGTCCTTTTCCCCGTCTCACTGAAATTCTTTTTCCCAACAAACCTTACCTCATTTAATATCTTTCTTTGTGAGCCATTGACTTTACTAACAATTCTGGTTGTCCTCATGATCATGTGTGTGGGTTATTCACTATAGCTCAGGCAACTTATCAATGACAATACCACTAAAGACGACAGTCCTTTCCCCAGAAACCATCACCTGCCCATAGGCCCGGAGGGAGAGAAGAGGCTCAAAGCCCCCTCCCCTATGCAGAATGGGATTTGGACAGCCCCATCCAACAGGATGTCACATCCAGAAGACTCTTCCAGAACTACCTATCCCGCTTCTTACATTTTCTTCTTCCTGTTCTTCTCCTCAGTGTTCTCTGAGCCTTGGCGTGGGGTGTTGATATAGGTATTGGTTTAGGCTTAGGCTTAGGGCCCAGAGCTCAACAGCCACTCAGTCGTATTCCTAGGACCAGTTGTAAGTGTCTGAATTAACAGCTGCTACAGAACTACAAACAGAACCTGCTCTGGGGAGGACTGAGAGCAGCACGGACCTGTGGATATAAACGCAGGCAGAGAACTCTGATCACTTGTTACGGGTTCCCCTTAGGGCCTTCCCAGCCACAGGGCTCAGCAAGGCTTTACAGCGTCAGCTGTAAGCTCCCTCCTGTTGAACGGAAAATTGTTGGTTGCTGCCATGGTAGTCATGCCACTGTTGTAGCCCTGGGAGTATCTTACCAGTTAGGGAATTTTGAAGTACGTAATTAGGACCATTGATAGCTCTTCTCTCTTAGCAGAAAATATAGCACTTCCTTCTTAAAGCTGCCCAGCAGGGAGGTTTATTCAGCAGTAAGTTCTAACCGTCTCATTCTGGTGAGCAGCTGAGAGCAATGACTAGTGGCTGTTCTGTTGTAGGGTGTGTGTTAGTGACCCTGTGTTGATGTCGTGAGGGTGGCTGGGAGTTTTGAGCTGAGCGGGAATTCGGGGATGGGCCTGGCTGACGTCTTCATTTCAAGAGTCAAAGAACCCAGGGCCGAGTTCTACCTCAGGGCCTTGGAAGACTGGGTGATTTGATGTCATCGGGAGATGACAGTAGAAGTCGGTTGCTAGAACGGGAGGCCACTAATGGTCACAACCACACGTTGTCCATGAAAGAGAAAGGTCGGGCTGAGCCCCGCTTTTCTGGAGGCTCCCCTAAGGACCATGCTATAGCTCCACTACAAGTGTTCAGTTGTACCATCTCAAGCTGCTGGCCTCTCTAACCCATTCATTTAGTGTAGCTCTGGTCCTGAGGCTTGGTGATGAGAGCTAGCTGACCATGCTGCAGCTAGCTCAGGGGTACTCCTCCTTAGCAGTGAGCATTTGTCAAGAGGCCCACCTACCTACCAGGGACTTACCACTCGTCTGCACAGTTTATGAACATCATGTAAATATAATTTAGACTATCTGGTGTGTTAAGGATAATGAAACTTGGTTGTTAACTATCATATTAAGCTCAAGATACATACTTCCAGGGAGTTTGTCATCCTACACAAAAGCCTGGCTCTTGGGATCCATGAAATGGCTCAGTGGATGAAGACATTTGTGGCTAAGTCTGATGACCTGAGATCGATTCCCAGGACACACACTGTAGAAAGAGAGAACCAACTCTCTCAAGTTATTCTCTGACTTCCACACACTATGGCACTTGTACTCTACCTACACCCCATAAATAACACATTTAAAAAATGATCAGTTCTTGGAAGGAGGTAGAGTGTGGCAGGGCTATGTGGCATCCTCGTTCTCCTCAGTCCTGACTGTGTGGCAGGGCTACATGGCATCCTCGTTCTCCTCAGTCCTGACTGTGTGGCAGGGCTACACGGCATCCTCGTTCTCCTCAGTCCTGACTGTGTGGCAGGGCTACGCGGCATCCTAGTTCTCCTCAGTCCTGACTGTGTGGCAGGGCTACGCGGCATCCTCGTTCTCCTCAGTCCTGACTGTGTGGCAGGGCTATGAGGCATCGGAGTGCTGGTTCTTTAAACTGGAGTTTAGTTTCTACTCTGCTACATCATGTGTGGTGGGTCACATCAAATCTCTAAGTCCCCGTTCTTTCTAGTGAAATGCCATAATGCTGAGCACGTTAGGAGGTCCCTGTGGGAGTCTCAGGGAGAGCACACCAACACAGCATTACATATAGTGAATGTTAAATAGTGTTTTTTGCCCCTCTTTTTGTGTGACACTGGCAAGTGCAGCATCTAACCTGCAGTTGCGCCAGTACCTCAGGAAGAAGAGGACTGGCAGCCCTAAGAAGCCGCACATAGGAGCCCGTGTCTTCCTCCTTTGGTTCCCCCCATTCCAGCTGTTCACCTCGTTCCCTGCTGTGCCCCACTCTCTCTTGCACTGCTGACTTCTGTCTGTCCCTGTTATGGTGCCCGTCTGGGGCTCCGAGCATGGAGTGTAAATAGCACATGTTAGATACTCAGCAAACATGTCTCAGCTCTGTTGTGACACGGAGAGAAGAAGGGAAGGGATAGAGGGCGTGGTTTGCCTTGTGTGGAGGAAGAGAGATGCAGAGATGCAGGTGGAACCCAACACTTGGGTAGCTTTCCCGAGGGGAGGGCATACTTATTCTCCTGCGGCTCCCGGCAGGTTGTGAGCATGCGGTCATGGTTGCCTGGACAAGATCTGCTTGCAGTGAGAGGCTGTGGCAAGAATGTGGACCTGGGAGCCAGGCACGCTAGTTCATAGCTCTGCTACTCTTCACGCAGTTGGATCAGCAGCAGGGGTCCCACCCAGACCTTCTGGCCTCTCGTCAGGTCGTTCCTCACATCCCCAGGCATGTGCATGGAGGACCAAGCAGCACTTCACTCAGGCCAGTGCTTCTCCAGCCAGCAAACATCCTCCCCAGTCAGAGGAGACAGCTCAGTCGGTGGGGCCCCGGGTGCTGATCTTCAGCGTTCTGGTTCTTTCCCTAGGTCAGCAGCAGCAGCAGCAGCAGCTTTGCTTGGGAGCTTGTTAGAAATGGAAACCGTCAAGCCTTACCCAGTGCCAAGAGATGGCCCTCTGGAGTGGGCATAGGATTCATAGTCAGGAGGGAGAGATCGTCTGCCTAGCCCTGCTGTGCATCGGGATCACAGCAGGGGCAATGGGGCAAGTGGCTGGATGGAGCTCCAGAGCACCTGGGTGTGTCAGGGACACTGGGAGTCTGAAGCGCTTCCCTGTGGTGGTTCCAGTGTGCCTTGGGGACTGAGCATCAGCACCTTAGGTGTATGCTAAGTCTGTTTCCCGGGCTATCAGTTAGGTTGATGAATTCCTCTCTGCCTTCTGTGACATGTAGGTTTTGGGATGCGTGGTCTTTGACCTCCCTGAGACCCAGAGGAGGCGTGGAGACTCAGGGACTAAGCACTTTGGAGACTACTGTGCTTTGTGTAACTAACAGCCCTGCCCGAGAGAGGAAGATAGCAGTGCCTAGGGCTCCCGGCTTACACATCCTCCGGCTTTCACACTTTCTACCCTTTGCCACCAAGGTGCAGTTCTGAGGCTCACTTTGAGTGGGGACATTTGCCCTGCACCATCTCATGCTCCCTTCAATTAAGATGATGGAGCTCTTGGGGGGCTGGGAGGTGGCCCCCTCAATCTGAGTGTTGGGGATGGTGGCAAAGAATGAGGTTGAGAGAAATATTTACCCAAAAGTAATCCCTTGCTGTGCCACTGCCTGTTTCCTGGGAGGCCGGGCAACAAACATGGAGCCTGGACATCATTTATTGAGTGGATAAGCTAAGACTTGCAAAGACTAGGGTAAGAGGGTAAGGAGCTGTGGTGTGGTCTCCTCCCTCTTAGCTCCTGTAGTAGGCAGAGGCTGGAGTCTCCTGAGAGAAGCAGTGAGGGATGTGACAACCAGATGGCAAGCCACCAGAAACACCAGATATTGGAAGGCTTGATAATCTTATTTTCAGTCAGGCTTGGAGCCCCAGTCCTCAGGAGGCAGAGATGAGAGGGTTACCCAACTGTGAATCTGAAGCCAGCCTGACCTATAATAACAAATTCCAGGCCAGTCTTGTCTGTATAGAATGACCTTTACTCAAAACAAAAAAACAAAACTAAAACCTTTATGAAAAACAAACCTGATGTTAGAATCTAAGCGGTACAGCAGCATCCTAAGAACGGGCTCTCGTGACTCTCAGCCACCGCTCGGGGAGCCAGGCTCATGATCCCCCCTGTTGTACACGGATCATACAGGGCCGTGGGGGCTCATCGCTATATCTCACCGTGGGGAAAGCCGTGGCCTAGAGAGCAGGCGCAGGAGCATCACAGGAGATGAGGGCCAGGAAAGAAATGAGAAGTCGGGTCCCAGCGTCAAGGACACAGGCTGAGAAACAAAGGGTTTGATGAAATCTCCTGATTCTGTTTTTGGTTTTGGATATGTCTTTATTACGGAGAGCTTAGGCTACAGAATATCACCCCTCCAATCAATTAATAGGATATTGGTGCTGAAATGATTGGGAGGACATCACAGTAAACCTGAGAGTTTTTAGAGGGCATCTCAAAGTAGGAATTGTACATGCCACGTGTTGTACACCTCCACATTACATCTCCGTGCATTTATAGATACATACATGCATGTGTGAACATGTACTGTGTAAGTGTATACACTGTGCTGCAGCTCGCACACACATACAGAGCGCTCATGGAAACAAGAGCTGATGTCCACATGATATGCAGATTGAGGTAGCTATTAAAAATTGCTGGATTATAAGGGATACTGAGAGTGTAGCACTTGGGCATAGGACTTTCCCTCCCTGTGGAGTTGGGGAATGGAAGGGTTCCATGCCGCACCTCATCCTTTCCCAGGGCAGCCCATCCCATCCTCCCATCTCATCACTCCATCCTCGCTCATCATCTTAAAAATTGTTGCTTGCAGCCCGTTTAGTAAACTTCCCGAGCGTGCGTGAGGCCAAGGCCTGCCTTTTGCGGACTTGCCGTATGGTCCGGCTCTCTTCGGTTTGTAGAGGAGGAAAGCCAACATTTGGTCTTACAAAGCCAGATCTCTTAACCACAGACCTGGGCTAGAATGAAGCTTTCCTGATTACCCACCCCGCCCCCTGCACACACACCTGAGACGGCTCAGGGTCCCTGGGCCGTTTGTTCTCTGTGGATTCCTGTCTTCCCTCCCAAGTGCTGGAATTAAAGGTGTGCACCACTATGCTGGGGGCAAACCCTGTAGTTCTTTGTTTATGGGGACTCACTCCTCAGACCAACGAAGGGAGTATTTTCATAATTGCTGGTAGCACCTCTACCCCAGCCCCATGAGTGCAAGACTCACTCACATTTGTCTCAAAGCCAGTGGAAGAGTCTGGTTGCTGGGGAACAGGCTGTCAGCCAGAAAGCCAGGTTGGGTGGCCAGGCTTTGGCCACTTTTCCCATTCCAGGGAGGCGATGGAGGGCAGGGCTCTGATTTTGAAGAGGGACCAGTACGTGGTTAACATGGTGACAGATACGGATCTTAGCTGGGCACTGCTTGCAAATTCCAATTAATCTGATCCCAACCCTTGGGAAATCTGCTCTACATTGAGCTTGAACTCTGGTCTGGGGCTCGGGGCCCAATCTGTTACAGTGCCCTGCAAGCTCTCGTCCCCTTGGTTAGGTCTTCCAAAGGACAAGTTCTGCTAGGGGCATCCCCAGAGCAGCTCCCTGGGCAGAGAGAGAAGAGAAAAACGATCCTTTCCCCTCCTTTTCCTCTCGTGTTCTTCCTTTGCCTACTTTGCTTTTCTCCTTCCCTATTGTCTCCATAGTGGAGGGGGGTAAGGGTATTTGTTTGCTCAGCCATAACTTTGTGCAGTAACAAACTGGGGAGTGAGTCTCCTCTGTTCAGGCCTGGGCTCTGGACAAGACATGGCACGTGGTAAAAGTTTAAAAGCAGCCAAATGCATTGTCTTGGACAACTGGAATTACTTTTGACCCTTTCCTGTTGTAAATCTGAGTTGTGACAACGGAGTTCTACCCAGAAAGGGAAGAAGGTTTCTCGGGTAGTGCCAGCTTCCTTCCATTCCAGGGATTGGGTGGGTGGGGGGGCAGGCAGGGGAGGGCGGCTCTGCCTGTAGAGAACCTTCTGCTAAGCACAGCCTTGGAGCTTAGCGTGGTTAGGCCCGCGGATGACGTCACTGGCTCTCAGTGGGACAGCTGCAGTCAGCATCAGGACGCTCCAGGCATGCCACTGGTAACTGGAAACCCTGTTTTCAAATGCTTCCCACAGCATTTGTGCATGCTGAGAAGGGCTTCTCTTAGGGCACAAAGACTGCCCACAGTAGGGTCCTAGGGAGATCAGGGCCGTCTATACTGCCTGGGCTCTGTGAGCGTGGGAGGAGGATGTTTCCCAGAGGGCTACAGTTCTGTCAGTGGGGTTCCATTTAAATTAGTCTATTGCCACTGCCCAGTCTTCTCTGTGTATCAGGGCAGAAGAGGAGGAAAAGTGGAGAAATGCAAGAAGTGTTTGCCTGCATATGTGTACATGCAGTTCCCCAGAAACTGGAGTTACTGGTAGTTGCGAGCCACCAGGTGGGTGCTAGCAACTGGACCCAGGTCCTCTGGAAGAGCAGCCAGTGTTACTGCTCTTAACCACTGAGCCATCCCTCCAGCTCTCCATCGTCCCCCGCCCCCCGCAAAGGGATGTTTTAGGGATCCACACCCCTACACATGTTTGAGGGGCTGCAAAGCAAAAGAGACATTAGACATCAGCTTGTGTGTGTGTGTCCCTCAGGTGGGGGGGGGCACAGTGATCTCAAGCCAGTGCAGCAAATGGGGCTGGGAGAGTCACAGTGACATACCATGGGGACAGTCACATGCTAGGAGCTCCTGCAGGCCTTAGGAACAGTCGTTCAGCTGAAGGCCTGGCTCCACCCTAGCCACTTACCACTCTTTCCTCAGCAGACACTAAGTATCCTACTGTATCAACTCCTTTGATTATCACGCCTACTTTCTTGGGTGGGAACCCAAGAATGTCTCTAACATTGGGGAAAGTGACTCATAGGATTTCAGTTGCCCAAGGTCACCCAGCTGGTTGGCACAGTCCTGCTTTGGGACCAGGATGGTCCGCTGTGGCTCTTCACCAGGTTCTATTTCTATGTGTGTGATACTGGAGATGGAACTCGGGGCCTTGCACTTGCCAGGCCAGCCCTGAGCCACCAACTTAGTTAGCTCCCTTGCTCTGGCCGTAGGATCGGCTAGGGAGCAGTGTCCTGAATTACAGTTGAAGTCACCAGCTCCTTCGCTTCTCGCTCCGTTTTCTTTTTGACCACCATCACGACTTGTTGTGCATTAGCGTATTACTTCATAAAACTGCTGAAAAAACCGCACTAGGGGTAAACGGTTTCACGGTTTCACAAGTGGAGACTCGAATCCCCCCCGTCCCAGGTGATTATCAGGGTTGTATAAAAATGTAAGCACCCAGCCTAGACTAAGAACGCAAAGGTGATGACTTGCAGGAACCTGTGCCTGGCATGGGGGGTAAAAGAACGAGAGGGGGACACTTAAGGACCAGTCTAAGAAGGACAGTCTCTGAGGTGACCTTTGATCATCTGGCTGTGGGGAGGTGGCCCTTCTCACAGCTTGGCTCCTGTGCTCCCTTCTCTAGGTTTCCTGCCTCTGCTTCTAGTATCCACCGCCCTGGAGGGCAGATGACTTGGTGCTGTTCCCTCCTCTGAACCTCTCTGCTGCCTCGTAGGTTTGCCTGAGCTCCTCTGGCCCAACACTCAGGCCTCTGCCCTGGGGTTTGCCTCTCCAGACCCTCTTTCTTGCCGCTGCGAATGTCCACTCTACTTTGATCCCCAACATGCACTCTCTGTGCCTTCTAAACTCACACGCTTTTATCTGGGGTTCCCCTCCCCCTCTGAGTTATCTGGGTTCCTTGTTTTTTCACTAGATTTATTTATTTTTTCTCTGACTTAGCACTCATCTGTTATGAGGGAACATGATACATGGGGGATGCTGGGAAAACTGGGATGGGTAAAGACAGACTCTTGCCTTTGAGGAGGTGTGGATCTAGAAAAAGGACACGGTTGAAAGTGAGTGTGTGGTCAGTGCTGTGAGAGTCGCGGTCACGTATAAAGCCCTCCTCTTACAGGAAGCCTTCCCCGACTGCTCATTGCTGTGCAATTGCCCTTGTCTCAAGCCCCATGGATCTTATTCCCTGTTTTCTGCCTGATATCAGCCCCTTCTTTATTGTCAGTATCTTTGGGATTTTTAGCTGTAAGGAACAAACCACACCCTCATAGCTCTGAACTGTGTGCTGAGTAATCCAAGTGAGTTTATAGTGAACCCCGGTTACAAAGTTCCTTCAGACCTCTGGTTCTGAACAAACTGTGTTTGTTATCACGGTTTATATAGATTTATGTGTGTATGTCGGGGAGAGGAGGTGGAGGGGGAATTTGCACATCTGAGTGAAACTGACTGTCAAGTTTAGAAGAGGGCATTGGATTCCCTGGATCTGGAGTTACCCAGCTGTGAGGTGTCCAGCCTGGATGCTCTCTACAGGAGTAATACAGACTCAACTACTGAGACACCTCTCCAGTCCCTTGCCGTCATAATTCTGTGGGACAGGAAGGACACGTGCAGTGAGCCTGGTTTGCGAAGAGTCAGTGACCTATTCCCAGGCACACCGCTCATGGGTGGCATGGTCTTGGCAGTGAGCGTGCCGTCCAGCTCAGTGGAAGGGCTGGTGACTGCCTCTCACCATGCAGCCCGTCACTGGTTCTGTACTGTGAAGGGATGTGTGTTAGGATAAATGATAAGGTGATGGGGAAGCTCATGGCTGCAGTGCAGGTAGTTTTTTGAGGACCCCCACCCCCCCATGGTGTGCCTGGGTCTGTTTGGGTCAAGGGTGGTTTGCATCTGTACCTCTTTTTCATCTGGTCACTGCATTCCTCCCCTTCCCCCATGAGACTAGGACAGATGATTGGGGTTTGGGTGGGAGGAATTCCAACACTGGGGTGGGCCTAGAACCGGGAAAGATAGAGGGGGAAAGCCAGGTCCAGAGAGAACCCATCAGTCCTCCCTGTGGGGCTTGTGGGGCTTGTGGGGCTTGTGGGGGTTTTGGGATGGAATTCAATTAAAGACAAAGGATTCCTTGTCATCCAGGCAGGAGGAAAAAAAGCTCCTGGTCCAACCGTCCTGCCTAACAGTGTCAGAGCCCTAAGCCACTCTTTGAAGTATTTAGTGACCCTGGGGACAGTGAGTACAGACAGTGGAATCCCAGCTCCCTCTCAGCCTGGCTGTGCATTTCCGGCATTGCCATGAAAGCGAAGGCGCCACCCTGTGCACACTAGCTGGTGGAAGGGTTGAGGCTTTTGAAGCTCAGCTGTTTGAGCTACCTATGTGTTAAACCTCGATTTAACAAGAACAAAGCTCGTTTCTTCAGCCTGGGCACGAATCAAAAAATAGTTGATTTTTTTTTTTGGCTTCAGTTAAAAAAAAAAAAAGTCACCTCTGAGTTGAGATCAAGAATGGAAAATTTCAGGGCATAAGAGTTATTTTTTCCCCATCTGTTCTGGGCAAGAGATGATGAAGCATTTTCATGAAATGTTGTGTGTAAATATCTACCGTGCATCTCACCTCTTTATTGCCCTGGGGTGTCCCCTCTGTCAAGTTGTCTTTAGTAAGAGATTTCCTCCCTCCGTCCAGCACAGTGGAGTCTTCAGAGTACAGGGAACACGTGTGAAATTGGATATAAGCAACTAATTGGAAGGCAAAGTAGGAGGCGATTAAAATTAAGCTGTAGCTTCTACCAAGGTGGCTTTATCACATAAAGTGCACGTTAGCACCCCAAATGGGCAGTGGCTCAGGCTCCCAATTAGTTGATGACAAACCTCTAGAGAGAACGAAAGGCCTAGGGAACTATATTGACAAGTGGGATTAAAAATGGAAACTCCTTGGGAGTTCTGTTAAAAAAAAAAAAAGTATGGATCCAGGCTGGAGTGATCAGTTGAATTACAAGCTCAAGGACCTAAGTTCATTTCCCAGAACCTATATTAAAAATTAACAAAGCTGGACACCATAGTTGGTGTTTGTAATTGCAGCACTGGGGGTCGGGGGTGGAGGCAGGTAGATCCCTGGGGCTCAATGGACAATAGGAGTAGCCTACATGGTGAAGTTCAGGCCAGTGGATGGGGGTGGGGCTTAGACCGAACCTTCAGAACAGTGCCTGAGATTTCCCACTGGCCTTCACATGCATGTGTATATAAATACACACCCCCTCCCACATGGACATATACCCCCCCCCCAAGTATGGACAGGCCCCCGCCCCTGAAGGGAACTTTGTAGAGCAGAATTACTGAAACCTTGTTTGTGTGTGGTCCTCTGGCTTCACGGCTCAGTGTTGTCAAGGTGTGAAGGAACAGTTGTTTTGTGTCGGTTTTACTGCTTCTGACAACTGTTCCTGAGGAAATATACATTTGTGCAACAGACCGCCTCCGATGTCAGTTCTAAATTTAGAAGCCACCTCCGACAGGTGCTAAAATCAGTCACACAAAATTCAGGGTGGCGCTCAGAAATACCGAATGCCCATGAGGCCATCGTAGCCCTGGTAGAACTTTTGTGTATTAGGACCCCCGTGGCTGGCAGGGTGTGGCATATTTTCTGTTGGCCACGCCCCAGACATGTACACTGATATGTCATGGAACTAAAGCCATGTGGCTGCAGGGAACCCTGACTGGGGTGATGCCGTAGCGCCCATCTTGGTATCTGCACTTTCACCTCAACTCTCCCATACCATCGTGTGTCTGGGGCAATGATGCTTGTCTCTTCAGTCTCAGTTTCCTTATCCATGAAATGAGAGCATCGGATCTTTTTTTTTTTTAAATTACTTATTTTTATTTCATGTGCATTGGTATTTTGCCTGCATGTATGTCTGTGTAAAGGTGTTGGACTCCCCGGGAACTACAGCTATAGACTGTTTTGAGCTGCCATGTGGGTGCTGGGAATTGAACCCTGGTCCTCTGGAAGAACAGACAGTGCTCTTAACCACAGAGACATCACTCCAGTTAAATCTTAGTCACTCTGGGGTCATTTCCTGAACCTGAGTGCTATGATTAATATACAGAATTCAGGATGGGAGGGAGAATGTGAGCTTACTGTTCCTCGGGTTTGTTGTGGTCACAACTGACAATGTGACAAAAAGCTCTTGGTGTCACCAAGTAGATGTTGTTCTTAGTTTTTGCCCTAGAGGCCTCTGGACCTCCCTGTAAAAAAGGACACCATGGAGCCTTGTCCCTTGAGTCTGTCCTTGGAGACCATGTCTGCCCTACCTTTTCAACTATTAATTATGAGGTGGTTCTGAGATAGGCAGGCCTTGAGCTCCCAGCAGCCTCAGCCTCTTGAGTGCCCTTTTGTTTTGGGACAGGGTCTCATGTGTCTAGGCTGGCTCCGAGCTTGCTTTGTAGATGAGGATGGCGACTGCCAACTTCTCTTCCCCCTAAGATGTGCACCACTACACATTTAATTGTTAGGTTTGTGTGGAGCACGCTGGTTTACAGGTGTAGCTTCCGAGTAGAGTCTCTACAAATGGATCAGCATTTTGAATCTGTTTATGCACCTGTAAATAAAGCTTATCACAAGCCATGTGTGGAGATGACGGGGACAGACTAAGTCTGAGTCCAAGTTTTGGGCTTTGTCACTTATTATCAGTGTGACCTTGCCACTTAGTATCGGTGTGATCTGGGGGGAAGTATCGGTGTGATCTGGGGGGAACCATGCAGCCTCAGTTCCTTACTTGCATGTGAGGGGGGATTAACAGCACTTTATTTGAACTGATGGCGAGACCAGGCAATCTATGTGAAGCGTTTAGAACAGAGAAGTTACTATCAGTGTGATAGTTCCCTGTGTGCTATTAATAAGAACCTACCTCACTGTGCTTCGTTGCTGATGGCCTGTGCACATCCTCTTGTGTGCTTCAAATCTTCTATACATTGCTTATTCCGCATGCGAGGCAAGTGTTGTGTAAGTGGCTGCGATACTGCATTATTTGGGGGAGTAAGGACATGAGAAAGAAGTCTGGATGTGCTCCGCAGAGGCACAATTTTGTTTCAGCTATTTCCGATCCTCAGTTGGCTGCGTCCGCGGGTGCAGGATTATAGATACCGAGGACAGTTTGCATACACCAGGTGAGATAACTTCATTCTGCATCCAGCGAGATAACGCATGCAAACCCCCTAGAATAATCCCTGACACTCAGGTCTCGGTGGATGGTGCCAGCTCTTATCTAAGAAGCTTCCAGTGGGGAAATACGCTCATGTTTTTGTACCATTTCATTTCAGTTTGTGTCTCATCCAGAGTCTATACTAGCTCTGACTAGAACAAGACAACAACAACAACAACAACAACAACAACAACAACCAGGCTTGGCTACATTGCCGGGAGAAAATCGCACCTGTTCCTGATTTTCACTAAACACGTGTTCCCTCCTTTTTTGCAGAGGGCACACAGGGCTCCCTTGGGGATGTGGAACTTTAGCTGCGTGGGTGTGGAAGGCTCCCTCGGGCCTATGGCCCCTTGGTTTGCTTAGGACTGTACGGCTTTGGAGGAGAAGCCCCTTGGGAGGAGGTAGGGTCTGGCTGTGGGAATTTAAGGGCTTGGAACTGGGTACCTTTCCTTAGGGCATCCTGGCCAGGGCCGAGAAGCCTATTGCTCACGTCTTCTCTGCTGGGGACAGTCTCAGTGGCTCTAGAGACCGCTTGTGCACAACTCTTGGGTGCTGAAGAGCCAGCTACTTAGCATCCAGGAAACTGGATGCCTGTGTCTAGAGCCAAGGCCATTGAGGAGAGAAGGCTGCATGCTACCTAGATGGAAAATCACCTTCTAGGGTCCCGTGCACTCTCTCCCAGTTGTCTTAGGTTGCCCCAAGAGAACACTGTTGGCCACAAACTCTTGTGACTAGCTAGGAGAAGTCCATGAACCACCCAAGTGTTGTCAGACAGCAGATTAGCTGGGCTGACCCAGGGCATGGAGAGAGATTAGTCCTCAGGGGCTGAAGTCTCCAAGAAAAAGAACCCATCAGCCCTTAGCAAACACATGGCAGCTAGTCACTTACAATCTGTTGTAGTTTGAATCGTGAGTGTCCCCCCGAACCCTGTGTGTTGCAGGCCCCAAGAGAAGCACTATAGAAAGGTACTTATGGGATTCTAGCCTGGTCCTCATCTTTTTCTCTTGCACATCCCAGTGCAGATGTGCTGGTTTTGCTCTGCCATTTGAACCTGTTGTGTGTGACCTGCTGGCCTGCCCCAGGCCCAGAACAACAGAGTTACCTGCCTATGGACTGACCCCTGAGACTGTGAGCTGGAGTGCACCTTTCCTGTCTATAAGTTGGTCGTCCTATATTTCTTACAGTCATAGAAAGGCTAGCTAATGAATTTTGGCTTAATTGAAATAAGGCCAGAAAGAAGAGCACTTCAGGATTCAACCAGAGTCAGACCTTCTGAGTCTTTTTCTTAACCCTCCAAGGACACTGAGAACAGCCACTGCACTGATTCACTGTGAAGATCAAATGACAGAGAGAGCTCGAGAAAGCTTTGTGAATTAGTCTGCTCAAGGCAAAAGTTTTTTTTTTATGTGTGTGGTTCATTGAACTGCTGTTATGAGTTATTATTCCCAAAGCCAAATGCCTTGTGCCCAGTACTGCCTTTCTGAGAGCAGCCCAATCTTACTTACTTAGGGGCCTGTGTGAAGGAGGGAGACCTTGCTAAGCAGTCTGAATTTAAGTTTTCCAGACAACCTAAACCATTTGGACAGTGTGCATGGGGTTGGGAGATCCAGCACCATCCAGTCTTTCTTCTGGTGTTTATGCTCCTTTCAATTTTTCACGAGCTGGACACTCTCTTGGGCATGAGAAGCTTGCGTTGGAGAATGCCCCTAACTCCTGACCCCAACGTCTCAGGGCTAATTGTGGGCCTTGGTTCATAGTGGGCCTGAAAGCTCTAGGGTGGTATGAAACTGCCCACTGGCAATGACCGACAGCTTTCAACATTGAAGTGATGAGTCCAGAGTCCCCAGTTCCCGCGAAGCGCGGTGGAGGTAATTTCTTTGGGTAGCTCTCTCTACCGTTCAGAAACCTGCCTCCTGTGCTCTCTGCACTCGGTGGATGTCACATTCATCTCCCGCTCTTTGACCAGAATTAATTACCAGCATTATCCGAGGGAGTTATTTATATTAGTCTCAAGCCAATGGGCTACTGCAGCTGGAGGGCCATCAAATCCATTGTATGCTGATTGCCTCAGTGGCTCCCAATCCGCCCTGGCAGGGGCTGTAGGAGACCTGTGAGAGGCAGCAGGCTTTTTTTTTTTTTTTAATGACTGATGGCTGGAGGCTGGAGCTGGGGAAGCGCCCGGGAGTTTGCCTTGGATAACTGTAACATCTTGCAGCCGCTGAGGCATGTAGATGGATGACGGCTGCCTCTAGTCAGATGTGTGACCCTAGGCTCCATGACCCCGGTGTCCGTGCTCACTCTGTCCTCAGGCCTGAGTGTCTCTCCCGGGTCCAGGTTTGTACCTGATGTGTTCGATCATTGTATTGAGACACCCTTTGTCCTCAAGGATGCTCAGCCTTGTGTCTCTGTCTTCACTGTTTTTCCCCACTACGTAGCCCTTTAGAGGCATTAGCATTCTGTCACCTGAACTAGAAACTTCAACGCCTCTCAACCACTTCCAGAACTATCCTTGCATTCTTGTGCATGCATCCTTGAGTGGGAACGTGTGTGTGGAGGCCAGAGATCAATACTGTGCGTCTTCCGCCACCGTTCTCCATCTTACTTATTGTTTAATCTATTGATTTTGTGCGTCAGGGCTAAGAGCGGCATAACATGGCAAAATATTGAGTGGAGGTGCAGGAGTTGGCTCTTTCCTTCTACCACATGGCCTTGTGGGAAACTGAACTCGTGTCATCAGACATGGTGGCCGGTGGCTTTGCCCTCCTGAACTGACTTGCCTGGTCCTGCCACCCCCTGTGTTTGAGCTACTTGTCAAATGGCCCCACAGCCGGCCTTGGTTTCTACTGATGTTCCCCTTTGGGCAGAGTAGGTGGGGAGGGTCAGGAGACCCGCACCTGAGTGTCCAGCCATCCCTACAACCAGTTGTATGCAATTCTGTTCTGTTTGCATGTGGCCTTGGGGTCTGAGAGAGACTAGAGGCAGTGGGAGGTGGGTTAAGAGTGAAGTCATCAGTTCTTCCAGCGAGGCTGTTCTAGAGTTACCCCTTCTCCTGCCTGCAGCCCCTCCCACACTAGACTGTAAGTTCCCCAGAGTGCACACTAGTGGATCTTGCCGTGGTTTATTGTAGGGACTGGAGGAGGAAGAGTAGACATTGTTTGCATCAGAGAAGAAGGGATTTTAACAACCAGCACTTGAACAATGTTCTCTGATGTCTGAAAACCGAGTGTGGGCTCTGTAGATTGTCACACCATCTTCTCTAAAGGGACTTCAGAATGCCCCTGGGAAGCCGGAGGCGTGGTGGCACACACCTTTAATCCCAGCACTCGGGAGGCAGAGGCAGGTGGATCACTGTGAGTTCGAGGCCAGCCTGGTCTACAAAGTGAGTCCAGGACAGCCAAGGCTAACACAGAGAAACTCTGTTCCGAAAGAAAAAAAAAGAAAGGAAAATAAAAAGAAAGAAAGAAAAGAAAAAACAGAATGCCCCTGGGAACCTGCATTTGGTCACAGGCCCTTCAGAGCTTCAGTGTTGGTCTCAGTAAATTTTCAGGCTGTGACGATCAAGGCTGTAAGAACGTAGTGACTTTTACCTAGCTTATTCCAGAACACCCCCAAGGCTCCAGAACACAACCAGGATCCCTGGCTTTCCTCAGGCCCTGACTTCATTGGCAAATGCCACTCGGGCACAAGGGATCAGACTTGAGCCTCTTTCCAGCCTTCCTTTCATCTGTTCAGTTTAATCTCCAAAGTGTCACAGCATGACGCCTTCACCTTGCTTCGTGTGTCCCTTCTAACCTCAGGAAAGGATTCTTGCACTGGTTTGGGCCAAGTTCAGTCACCTAGAGAGGGAGGACCCTTACCTGAGAAATTTCCTCCATAGATTGGCTTGTAGGTACTTGTGTGTTGTTTTCATTGGTTAATGACTGATGAGGGAGGGCCCAGCCCATTGGAGGTGGTATCACCCCTGGGAAAAAGGGTCCTGAGCAAGCAGTGAAGATCTCTGCTTTAGTTCCTGCCTCTAGATTCCTGTTGAGTCCTTCCCCCTACTCTCCCCTCCCTGATAGATTAGGAGACAGAAGGGTAAGTCACGTAAGCCCTTTCTTCTACTAAGTTGTTCTGAGTCGTGTTATGTATCATAGCAATGGAAAACAAACTAGGACAACGTGCACCAAAGCTATCGGGAGCTTTTTTTTTTTTTTTTTTTTTGTTATTGTTAACCAGACAAGCAAGACAGTGGTACAACTGTTTTTAAAATCCGGCTCAGAAGCAAGCTTGAGAAAGTAGGTGACAGTGGTATGCCAATTTAGCAAATGTTCTCCTTTCCTGCTAGAAGGAAGCTTGTTTGGTTTTTTTTTTTTTCCTTGAATCTGATTTTAAGGCCACTTCTCTCCCCACTTTACAGGTTCTTTCATGATCCCCTCTTAGAATAGCCAGACGAGGTCTTTGATGTTTTCAATTTTATTTGGACTCGAATCAAGTCTCAAGACACTCTACAGAGCTTGGTGACTTTGTCGTGCCGTTACCCTGGTCTCCCAGGGAAGGCCCTGTGGGCTCCTTCCAGAAGCAGATGGTTGGGTGTCACTGTTCCCTTGCAACCAGGATGCTCTAGTAAGAACCATCCTCCTTCAGCCTGGATTGGATAGGGGGATGCTCTGTCTGATACACTTTCTTGTGATGGCCACCTGTGTGCAACGGGGAGGGGAAGCCACAGTCTGCACAACAGTTCTCCCTAGGGAATGGTTTTTTGTTTATTTGTTTATTTGCTTTTTTGTTTTTTTGTTTTGCCTCTGAATAGAGCTTATTATCACATGGTCAGGAAGCTGGGATGATAGTGCCATTTCAGCACATCCCCTTTGTTCCTTGGTAAGACTTTTAGACCCTGCCTCATCCGCAGAGCTGGGGTGTCATGGTTTCTCTGTGTGCGGAGTCTGAACAAAATGACTTTCCAGGAGGAGGGAGCCTTGGGAAAGTAGGTTCGCCAGCTCTTTGGAGCTCTTCCTTAGGGGGCTTTTTCCTTTCCAAACTGCTTGCAGGATTTCTGTGTCATCTAGTTTACCTTACTGGAGATGAGCTATTGCATTCTTGTCTGGAGCCCTTTGCAGGGACTCTTGGTTTTACTCCGCTGTGCCCCGTGGCATCACTCAGGCTTTCAGAGGGTGAAAAATAGCAGACTTGTCATGGTTATGGAAAATCTGGCCTGGCTTGGCCCCAAGGAATTTGTTAGGTCTGCTTTGAAGAGCTGGGGTTGCCAGCTGAGGAACCCTGTGGGCTCCTCCTTTCTGTGTCTGTTCACAGTGACCTTGGTTGGCGGTTCCACGTCGCCTACTGGAGTGACAACAAAAGACACTGATCCCACTCTTGAACCTTTTCATCTGGAATACCCAGAGTGAAATATGAGATCCGTATTATTTAAACTAGATCTGCCACGCTTCTGTGCCTGGGCTCTACTCCTCCAGGCATGGGGGGAGGGGAGGGTGACTCTTGTAGGAAGGACCTTTTGTACTTTTGGTCACTTCGAATTAGGCTCTTGGTAGTACAGCTGTATGCTGGGAATGTCTTGTAGCTGCTGCTGATCCCTAGGGTTGGGGGTCCTGGGACTCTTCCCAATGGGGTGTGACTTGGGAACAGACTCAGTTCCCGATGATGAGGTGTGACTTGGGAACAGCCCTGGGACAGAGGCTGCTTTCACAGGAGGCGGGATGTCCTGGAGACAGGGCTGGTGGGCTGAATAGCTCAGCGGCTTCCTCTGGATCAAAGTGGTGCCTGGCCCTGGCAAGACTGTGCTGTGCCTGAACGGCTGTATTCACAGACTGGGTGACTTGGGAGCAGCCTGTCAGGATACTGCCATGCGTCTTGGGCCTGGTGTTGGAAGCACTTCACTGGGGAGCGCCCCTGGTGCCATGTTGTGGGCCTGTCCTCTGCTCTCCTACATGCTGCCTTTCTGTGGCAGGAGAGGATGCTTACCTGAGCTGACGGGCCATTAACTCATGAAGCCAACATGGGACCATTCAAAATATCAATGGGACATCTTTTTTTTTAAAGCAAGTCAAAAATAGGTTTCCTGGAGGGGCAAAAGATAAAAAGAGTTTCTAATTTAACTTAATGAAAGATATCTCGAAATCAGTTCCCTTTTATTCCTGCTGGCCAACACCTGTACTGTGGGTGATGTAGCAACACAGTTACTGTTTCCAGTCTTTCCTCACTATGTGTGACCCTCACTGCGGGGACATCATGGGCCCCAGGAACCCAGAGCACAGTGGCAAGGGAGAACCATGGAGTCCACAGCAAGGCAGGGAGGACACAGCCCTGTGTTTTTGGAAGGGTGTGTAATTGTAATTCACAGAGCAAGGCGGGGGGAGGGGCAGGAGTGATGTGTGGGTATGCACCTCCGCCAGCTAGTCACTACAGCTGCTCCCCAGATGTGGCCAGGTGTGAGGCCCGTATCACCTGCTTTCAGTGTCCCTACACATAATGTGGCGCATATTGTTTCTGCTTCCAGAAGAGGAAAGAGACCCAGAGAAGAACAGTGAAACCACAGAGCTGGGAGGTAGAGGGATTACGGTCCTAACTGAGAAGCAGCCATGTCCCCAAGAGCTCATGGCTTTCGCTCACAGTAGTGTGCTGCCTTTTCCAGAAGCAGAAGCCAAGTTGGTCCAGTCCCCTGCTGCCCGTGTCACACCTCCACCGTGTTTTCTGGCCCTCTGTGCACTGGTACATTTTCCACTGATGGAGTTTCTTTCTCCTCTCCTGGCAGCTGGGCTCCCGGTCTTCTGTACCCAGCTCCTCTCTGCGCTCCTACAGTTGTCTTGGGGGAGGCGTTCCCCACAGTGACTCCCAGCTTTGAGGCTGACAGGTTTCTTTTTGCTCCACACTTGGGCCTCTCAGTTGGGCTGGGCCATGCAAGTACCACTAGGCATATGGTGTCCGTGAACCTGATGTCCCCTCTGTGAGAGCTAACTTCCCAGAGCTTACCACTAGAGGAGCTGAGCTGGGCTAGTCGGGTTGTGACTGCTCTTGGGACTCTACATGGTCCACACTGGAGCAGAGGTCATTTCTCATAGAGGAAAGTTGCCATTCGCACTCTGTCTAGAATCTCCAAACATTAATGGTTTCAGCCAAAAGATTTAACCAAAGGCACATCTCAGCCACACACTGCCCCACATCCTGACCTCTCGGAGAGGGACAGTATGGTCAAGGGATAGAGATAGTGATGTCAACTGAAAGAGCACCCCATAAAGTTCAGGATCTGTGGGTCCAGTTTGCTTCTGCACCATTTTTTATTTTGGGTGTGTGGGGGTGTCTCAGTTTTCCCATTTGTAAAATGGGCCATAGGAAACTTGGAAGTTCCCCAGGCCTGTACTGCCACGCGTCTGTGTGCTTTCTCACCATGGCTAGGGGGAACTTCAGGCTTCTGTTGCTGACACTGGATGAATCTAAATTTGGGTTATACATAATTCTGTAAGAGGAGTGAGAGAGTGAGAGATAAAGGTGAAGTGTACTTCCTCCATCTCTCAACTCAAATTCAGGTGCATAATCCAGTATCCTATGCTGTGAACAGCATTGAATTAATGACATGTGTATAGGAAGACATACACACACACACACACACACACACACACACACACACACACACACACACACGCACAATTGTACATAAAAATCCTGTTTCTTGTATTTTTGAGTCAGCTTTAGACTTCATTATGCCTCTGTTTCTCCCTGAGTAGCTTTCTATGTTCTGACCCCAAAATCTTAGTTGAGGATCTTGTATGTTGGAGGCAAGACTTAGGGGCAGCACCCGTGGTATAGCTTAGCTTGTGGGGGCAAAATATAAAAATAGTACACCACATGGAGCTCTTGTTCTGCACGTCTGGAGTTTTATTTCCAGCTTTCCTTCCAAGACTCAACAGCTATGCCAGCACCTTAGCTTAAAAAACGGCCCCGCCTCCCCTGAGAATGTGCCCGGAGGGAATCCACACAGCAGTGCTTCTCCAAAGAACCAGCCAGCCTGCTCCCCCTCCCCACACTCCCAACCCTAGGGGGAGGCTTGCCTGCAGCTGGAATGCTTGTTTGGTTATGTTCTGGAGTTCGTGAGTTCCGTGGGCCCACATGAAGGCACAAATCTAAGATATGAAGTTTAACAGCTGTGCAGATGTTAGACCATGATGCTAAATCAAGAGAAAAGGACCAAGAGAGGAGGAGCAGAGCGTGAGGCTTCCAAAGGAGCACGGGATCCCAGAGACTTCTCTCCACTTCCAGAAGCAGAAGGAAGATGGCCCTGCTTGTGAGCAGCGAGGGCTGTGTACACTGTAGAGGCGGGGAGAGAGGCAACGGCTCCCGAACTCATGTCAGATGGAGCATTGAGGTGGACGGATCTGCTCTGTCTCCTCCTGGCCTCCGCCCTCCTGATCAGCGTTTATTTCCTTCTCTTTCTCCTTTGCTCTATCCTTGCTCTGGAGTGAACACTGAAGACACGAGCCTTCTCACCAGGCTTAAAAGAGTGTCTGGGATGGAGGGTGCCTCTGTCGGGCCCCAGGACTGCACAAAATTCTGCATACCTTGCCTTTTCATCTATCTCTTCTGAAAAAGAAGCAATGGGCTATGTGACTATACCAGTTCCTGCTTATCCCAGCACTGACAGTGGGGAACATGTTCTACATGGTTGAATAGTTTCAAGGCCTCATTTTTGCCCTCATCCGGAAATTTTCTGTTATTATGACTACGAAAGGGCACACTGGTTTGCAGGTAGTGTCGCTTCTCTCAAGACGTGTTAGTCTAAGGTGCGGAACAGGACTTTCCAGCCTGATGCCTTAGGTTGTGTTGATAATCTGGCTGGGACATTTCGATAGGGCACCACTGAAATCCTGGGAAAAACCAAGGGAATCAGCTGAGGGCAGTTAAGTCAGCGTTGGTCACTGTACCCAAGTACCTGACCCAGGGTACTTATGAAGTATAGAGATGCTTATTTTGGCTCATGGTTCCGGAAGCTTGAATTTGGGTAGCCCCATGGGATTGCGCTGCACACAGCAGTGGGAACATATGTCTTAGCTAGCATTCACATCACGAATAAGCAAGGGGAGAAGCAGTAATGAGGGCTCACAAATCTCCTTCCAAGGCCCCAATATCTGACAGCCTTCCCAGTAGGCCATAGCACTCAAACATCGTGTTATCCCTCAACACATCCACCCTGGGAAGCAAGTTTCAGGGGCAGCCATTCAAAGCATCACAGAGGGCACCGGCCAGCTCTCTTGTCACCTAGGCACTGCGGCTCTCAGAGATCACAGCCTCTCCCAGCATCCTTATTTTATCCAAGCCCAACGGGCTGCGTCAGGCTCTCTCTGGGTCCTGTGACCACTTACCTTTTAGATCCCCAGCCAGCAGGGCTACATGCAAAGAGGAAGGCACAAGGCTACCAATGCTAAGGAGTTTGAGGCCTGTCCAGCCTGAGTGAAGAGGGCAGATGCTTTTCCCATTCAGGGATGCCTGCTCCATGGCATTCCTCATTGTAACAGTGGATGAAAGATTTGACATAGCGAGTTCATTACTATTGGCCAGTATAGAAGTAACCACAGGATGGGCAACTGTTGGCATCCTTCTCACCGAAGACAGGGGACCATAGTGTTTAGATGCATGTGCCTAATAGCCTGACTGTGCCTGGGTGTCACTGGCACCCCTCTCCCTTTCTAGCTGTGTAATTATAGAGACCTGGCTTCACTGCTGTGCCCTTAGTGTCTTCCTTTGCTGAGCGTGATGCAGGGAGGCCCATCTCAGTGCTGGTGGCTGTGCCATTCAGGTTTAGACATATATAGCGTTTAGAACGGCCTCTCTCACCTGTGTGCTCCTTGAGGCAGTTAGCTTGCCATTCTTGGAGCTACTCTATCTCAAGTGCCTAGGAAATAGTCTGGTTCATAGGAGATGCTTAGAATTATGCATCAAGGGATTGAAAGCTGGAAGTTAAAGCCTAGGGGCCAAACGTTGGGAGTCTCTCAGCTTAGCCCCACAGAGGCTTATAGACTCTGCTGCCTCTCTGGGTATCATAGTTAATTTCAATTGTCAACTTGACATGCTGGGAAGGAGGAAACCTTACCTGAGGGGTTGCCGTCATCAGAAGGACTGTGGACATGCCTGTAAGCCATTTCCTTAATTGCCAATCGATGCAGGAGGGCCTAGCCTACTGTGTACTGCCATCTATGGACAGGTGTGGTCCTGGGTTGCGTTAAGTAAGGCGAGATAGTTGAGCAAGCTCGGAGTGTGAGAGCAGGTAGGCAGTGTTCCGCCATGGTCTCTGCTTCAGTTCCTACTTCCAGGTTTATGCCTTGAGTGTTGCCTGTGCTGGTCTGAATGAAAACGACCCCCATGGGCTCATATGTGTGAATGTTTGGGCTCTGGTTGGGGGAACTGTTTGGGAAGGATTAGGAGGTGTGGCCTTGTTGGAATTGTGTCCTGGGGGTGGGCTGTTAGCTACTGCTCCAGCACCATGCCTGCCTGCTGCTGCTAAGCTCCCTGCCATGATGATCATGAACATCAGCCCTCTGGAGCCGTGTGATACTCCCTAATGGCTTTCTTTGCCTCGCTGCCTTGCCATGGCCTTGGTGTCTCTGCACAGCAAAGTAACCAAGACAGGCCCCTTTGATGTGACTTGTAAGAAAGAGAAGTTACAAGTTACTCTTGGTTGGTGTTTGTCCCAACAGCAGAGAAGCACAGTAGGACAGGGCCTCCCAGGGTGCAGGCTGAGATCAGAGTTGCTAGAGCCCATAGATGGTTGTTGTTTGCTGAATGGAATCCTGCTAAGGGACAGCTGTGGGAAAGCCTTTCTCTTCCCCTTTGGTCCAAGTGGACATGGAATAGATGGCCACCGGCCCTCTTGAAGTGGGCACTGCCTGCCTTAGGCTTCCAGGTCCTGGGTGGACATGGGTGGTGAAGCTATGCCTTAGAATAGGCACATGCAACTCTTGGTTTTCTGAGGTGAAACCATGATCCTTGTGAAGCTCTGTCCTCCCACCTGAAGCTCTAGATATCAGGTGCCTTGCCCCGCTTTTAGTTTCCTGTGTGGTTGGAGCAAGTGTTGGGGATCACAAGTCTTGGGGGGTCACAAGTCTTGGGGATCATTGTTTTTCACCCCTTTCTCTGCAATACCAATACACCCTAGGATATTATTTACCCTTAAAAGGCCCAAGAGGGATGGGGGAGATGGCTCAACAAGGAAAGCGCCTTGCCGTGTCAATGTGAGGACCAGAGATCGGATCCCCAGCATCCTGGTAAGTGCTGTCTGGGCGTGGCTGCTTGCTGGGAAGTCTAGAATTTAGAAGGAGGAGATAGATGGTTTCCTGGAGCAAGCTGCCTGACTAGAGTAGCTGTTTGAGTGAGGTCTGGGTCCAAATGAGAGACCTTGCCTCAAAGAATAGTGTGGGGAGCGGTCTAGGAAGATTTCTGACACCAGCTTTGGGCTGCCACATGCCTCTCCCCATACCCACACACGTACACGAATACACATATGCAGGCAAAAAACAAAACAGAACAAAACACCCTGCTCATTAAATAGTCCTAACTACTTTTGAAAGTTTTATAACCCAAGAATCAGAACTTATGTATTTATTTTTATAAAAGCCAGCTCATTCCCAGCTCTGGCAGGCCGTGCTTCTGCAGCTATCCCACAATGTCTTTGTAGCATGATGTTGGCTGTAGCCAGCACGGAATAGGTGAATGCAGTTGTCCTAATAAAACTTCATTTCCGTCCACAGATGGGAGGCAGATTTGGTCCACAAGCTGTTGCTTCATGGGCCCCCGTTTTCAGTGATGGTTTTGGGGCCAACCCATTCTGGCTTCCTATTCCTGGGTACGGCCTGAATCAGATAATCTAAGGCAAAGACACAAGCATGTTTTGACTTTGCCCTTGGCCTCTTCTCTACAACCCTTTCCAATAAATGCACCCAGGAGAGGGTACTGAAGGTTCTAGAAATATGTGCCTTCTTTGCTGTCTGGAAAGGCTGGCTTCCACCCCAGTTTCCAGTTAATCTGGAAAAGTATATGGATGGTTCTGAATGGGAGGCCCTGTTTCGGGTGAGGTAGGGTTACTATACATTTTCAGATGCTTGGATTCTTGGACAAGATGAATGAAAAGGCAAGGGCTGTTTGAACCCAGGCATAGTATTTAAGGCTTAGTAGGTTGTGTGAAATATAACCAACCAGTTCTGCTCACTCGGCCAAGCCTGCACCATTCCTTAATAATTTATAGTAAGATGCGGAGGTCTCTCAGGGAAGCGGTGGTGCTCTTTAGCAGCCTGTGGGGTAGATGGCTGGATGGTGGAGGCACTAGCATCTAAGAGGGAAATGCAGCTCATCTTTGCACAGGAAAGTTGATGGAAATGTGGGCACTCCCAGCTCGACACCCTTGCTATTATCATCCTTTATTTTGACAGACAAAGGAATGTTGGTCCTGTATCCTGGTGGATTATCCAGGCTGCGCTGGGTTGGGCTGGGCTGGGTCCTTCGATCAAGTTATGGGCATGCTTTAGAACAAACATTTGGTGTGGTAGTGAGGTCATGGCTTCTGGGACTAGATTGGTTCTCAGCTGTGTGCTGTTACTTATAGTGGCTCTCAGGTCTTTGGGCTCTCGGCCTTGGCCTTGTCTGCATGAAGAGGGAAGAGGTGAGATGTGTGAGGTGTGTCTTCACTGCTGCTGGGCATTGAGTAACTGCCGGTCAGGAAGCAGAGTGACATTTAGTAGGTCTTTGGGTACTTACCTGACAAGGAGCTGCACTGTGCCAATGTTCCTAAGTAGGAATAAGCCTGAAACAATAGCTACTGCATGTTGAGTGGTTTTTGTTGTTGTTGTTGTTGGTGGTTTTTGTTTGTTTTTTTGTGAGTCAGCTGCCTCTTCAACTCCTATCAGAGATACTGAGGTGTGGATATGGGAGCCAAGCAGCACTGGGGAATGGGCCCATGCCTCCTCGAGGTCTTGGATGGCCTCGTATGAATTGGTTAGAAAGAGGGGGGGCATCTGTGGCCTAGGCCTTGGATGTCAGAGGCTGTCTTGTCCTGACCTTGTCTTAGTAGAATTCTCAAGGCTGAACTTCCCCTTTATTGTCTCCCCTATGACGTTCCTTCTGCCCAAGCATGACAGAATCTTGCTTCCCGTGTCTACGCGGGCTTGGAACTGTGCTTCCTCTCTCTGGGGTTTCTGTAGTTCTCATTGGTGCTGGAAAGGAGGGAGAATCACATATTGTGAGTCAGTGAACAGGAACACCAGTGGAGGAGGGAGGTCTTGAAGGCTTGGAGAGGGGACAGCAGGGAGGAGGAGGACGAGGAGGAGGAGGTTGCCGTTTGAGATAGCTCTCTCACTTACGCAGACAGTGTGTGATCACAGCCAGCCCCACACACACTTTCCTTCAAAGAGGAGGAGAGTGAGAAAACGTAATTCCAGTCTCTGGTTTCTGCCTGACTCCTGCGGAGGTTCCTTCTGGGCTGTGGCTGGGAGTGTCTCCCTCTTTTGGAAAGAATAGCAAGCCTGGGGAAAGTGAGGGAACAGGGAGCCCTGCCCATGCACTAGGGGGCTTGGACTTGAGGACATAAAGGATGCTGACGTGGGGATTTGGGGACAGGGTAGCCAGGTCAGTTACCTGACTCAGTCTGAGCCGAGCTATATTGGGTCTCTGTTCCTATGCCGAGGCATGCTCTCCCAGGCGTGAGGCTATGTTTTCCAGGCCCGGGTCCATAACCCCGCTGCCAACACAGGTGTGCATTTTGATGGAGAGCTCTGCGCAGAACCGAGGGATTATAATATTCATCTAGAATCAGGCTTCCCAGAATAAGACCTGGCTGGGAATCTTGCAGTCTTGGGAGAATGTTCCTGGTCAGGCTAAGAATCCGTGCCCAGATGCCTTGGATGTTCGCATGGGATACACCAGACAGTGTGCGTAGCCAGCTGGCGAGGCTGATGCATCTCCATGTGAGGACCAGACTCTGGGGAGATTATAATTCTGAGGGAGCCCCTTCCCCTGCAATCCTGCAGAGTCTCATCCCCTCCTGCCCAGCACGTGCTTGGCGTTCCTTCCTGGAGGATTCACAGTTGGTAGAAAATGTGCTTAGCATTTTATCCTACTTTCTTTCCTTCACTGTCAGTCAGTGGTGTTATGGGAGTAGAGACTCATTTAAGTATGAGGAGCTGGAAAAATATCATTAGGAAGATAAATTGAAAAATGCCTATAATACACTTCTGTGCTAGATATAATTGACCCCCGCACACGGCTGCACCGAACCATCAACCTGGAGAGCTGGGAGGTGTCTGTGTTTTGGAGCTCTCACTGGAGCCGTTCCCAAGGAACCCAGCTGTTGGGGACTCCTCAGAGCAGAGTGTAAAGGGCAGCATATAGGAAAATACATTTTGGAAACTTTGTGATGGATTAAATCGCTCACTCAGTGACTTTGTCACACACCAGGAGAGAAATACAGCCTCTTTTCAGTACCTTCTGCATCTGTTGTGCGATCCATTGGGGGAGGGAAAAGATGGGCAGGTGAGAGCCTTATGGCTTATGACCTTCGTATTGGAAGGCTCCTTTTATATGGAAGAGGGTTAGACATGTTCGTAGAGTCCCGTGTGTGTGACGTTAGTTAGAAGTCACAGAAAACCTGGATTGGGAAGGGCTGGGTGATGGCGCAGAGTGGGTAAAGTGCTTGTGGCCCAACCAGGAGGACTGAGTTCAGATTCCTAACACCCACATAAAAATCTGGACACGGCAGCGTGAGCCTGTGAAATTGATGCGGGCAGGAGCAATCAGATCTGGCATTCTCTTACTGTACTCTAGACAAACCCCAGTTGGTGAGAGACCAGGTCTCAGAAAAATAAGGCAGCGAAATCATTGATGAAAACATCCTAATGTCGCCTTCTGATTTCCACATGAATCCAGTGTGGCTGAATGTGTACACATGTGCGTCTACACAAATTCTATACGAAACAAACCAGATTTGGGTTCTATACAGTGCATGGAGTTCTAGTTAAGCATTTCTGTTAAAAACCTGGGACAGTTCAAACAGAGCGTGAACTGAAGGCCACATCTACCTCCACCCGGCTGAGAACCTTGGGGGAAATCCACTTCTCTGGGCCCCTGTTACTTCTGTGGAAAACGGATGGAACTCAATAGATCTTCATGACCTTATAGTGTTGCTCTGAAGACCCTAAGGGGACTGTCAGCAGATACCCTTAGCTGGTGGGTAAGGCTAGTCAGTAAATGGCAGGGCTTGTCACCGGGAGCGAACAGCTGCAGCTGCTGCCGCAGCCGCTGCCACAGCCGCAGCTGCCACCGCAGCACTACCAGCACTACCACCACCATCACCACCACCACCACCATCACCACCACCACCAGTCGGGAACTCTCCAGTGCTGTGAATAGGAGTTTGCTCTAGAGTGGGCTGCAGCCCCGGGAGTAGTGAACAGATCGCTCCACTCTAGTTTGGGCAGTAGCTTGGTGAGTGACTTCTCGGAATGTCGCTGGAGATTCACGGGTACCCATGCTTTGTTATGATCATTTCAACCATTAGGGATGTTTAAGAGAGGATGAACAAATCGTGTCTGAAATATTCACTGTAAGAAATTCAAGCAACAGTGATGCACAGGAAAGAAAATTAAGAAAAAGAAAAAAAGCATAATGTCTTAATACCTAAGAAGTAACCACTCACTATTTCATCCCCCCCCGCCCCCCAATTTGGAAAGGTAGACGGGATACCTTGATACCTAGATTATAGATTTATGGAAATGATTTTACAAGAACTGGATCACATTCTGCATCTTGATTTTTGACACTGAATTTTAACTCACTTGCTTCATTTTCTGAAAGAAAATGAACATACTCGAAAGAAGTTCTGATCTGGATAAACGTTTCCTAGTTGAAGTAGGTATTTTAAAAACATGTCACTGTGGTTATGAAAAATATTAGGAAGTTCAAGTCACTGCTTTATTTTCTAAATCTAGTTTTCAAACCTAATTTGTGGGTTTGGTTTTGGCAGTTCCACGCATACTTTGTTCTTTTACATTTTTTTTATTTGGGGGGCGGTCGTCATTTCTTACATGCATACAGCATATTTTGACCGTAGTAACTCTCTCCTTTCCTCTAAGACCTTCTGGATCCACCTTTCCCTCCCTTCCTAGTTTCAAGGTCTTTAACAAAATCTGCAACTGAGTTCAATTTGAGCTGCTCATACATTCCTGGGCGTGGGCTCATCCACTGGAACATGGTCAGATGGCTAGTGCTCACACCCTTAAGGACAACTGAGTCTCCTGGCCCCGGCAGCCACCGCCCGTCAGCAGCTCCTTAGTGGTGGGGTCTTATGAGTCCGCTTTCTCCTCCCAGAATGTTGACTTGACTGACTCCATCTTGAGAAGGTCTTATGTAGGCGATCACAGTTTCTGTCTCTGTCCTACCTAGGAGATGATGTTTCTGGGTCCTCCCTAACCTCTGCTTCTTACCTTTTTACCGCACTTTCCCTCAGTCTCCCCTGAGCACTGGGGGAAGGATGAGTGAGACGGATGTCTCATTTGTGACTGGGCACCCCATAGACACCTATTCCCCGAGCCTTGGCCCGCTGTGGCTGCCTGCTGTAGCCACGGTCCACTACACAAAGAAACTGGGGACTGACGAGGCCTGGCCTGCACAGATCTATAAGCAGGTATACACATCTCTAGTACAAGTTTAGTGCTGTCTCTATCGGACTTTACTCTTATTGGTCTTCCTCCCCATGTCCCGCCCCTTTCTTTCAGCCCCTCCCCTCCCTTCCAACAACCCTCTTTATACTTTGATGTCTAAAGTATACATCACTTCGTAGTAAAGCCCACTACTTTCAGTTAATACTAATTTAGATTTAAGCTTTGGAGACCATGCTGTACAAGATGAAACACTGACACCACGAGGCTTCTCCTTGTCTCCTCCCTCCTTCTTACCCAGAAATGCCACGAGCTTCACACTGTTAAGATGGAGAAGATTGGTAAATCCCAGGGCCACGTTCCTTCCGTAGAAGTTCAATGTCTAGGTGCAGTTTTCCTGTCTAATTTACTTAGCAATCTGAAATCCTGCTATTTCAGTCTTTGGTTTGCTTCTTTGACTTGCAGGCTTAACTATTTCATTAAATTGATATTCTTATTAATTTCATCTACAGCACTAAGCACTAAGAGATTTATTGTTTCTTTAACCTATTTTCTTCTGGAGAGAGCTCTTCGGCTTCTGTGCACAGTGTGCCTTATTTTCTTTCCCCTTACAAAATAGGGTCTAAGTCCTATAAAAGCTTCCATGTTGTGCTTGTTTTTCTTTATCCCAGGAGCTCTATCTAGTCATAATTGCTCTGATGCCATGAATGACTGTATCATGACAAGCCTTTTGCGACTGCCCTGAGATCTTGGCCTTGGTGTCTGAGCTGCTGTTTGAGGTGATTATTAATGCTGGTGAGGATTGAGGGGAGCCTGTAGGGTGAGGTAAGACCTCGAGCTGTGTTCCCTTGCACGGACTCGCTGTTCCTCTCTGCTGCTCCGTTCACTAAAGGGGCTACACCATTTTCTGTGGTGGAGGGCTCTGGGCATTTTGACCATCTTCTCGAGGAAGCATTGAGCTTTGGAACTATGCCTTCATGGCTGAGGGGGCCCTAGTTGCTCGTGTTGCCACTTTTCAGTTACCTACCTAGTTGTTTTCTACTTGTCCCTCTAATTTTCTCCCTACTGAGGCACAAAATGGGGCGGGTAATAATATACCCACTGTTTGCCTCTCTCCAAAGTGTAGCCATCAGTAGAAAGTGTTTGGGTGTGGCCATGGCAATTAATGCTCTTGGTTAATGAAGTGTGTGTGAGTGCCTGGCTGGGCATACTTACCCCACCTAGTCTTCACTTCAGATCTCAGGGCTGTGAGGATATGGCAGTTCCTTGCTTGACTGCCACTGCCCTTCCTTCTTTGTATTTGCTTTTAACGTTTTGCTCAATTATGTATTGAAAGAGGCAATTGTGAACTGGCTTCACTCTGTCACTATTCCTTATAACTCTGGGTATCTTTTTTTTTGAAAACGTTTTTACACACACACACACACAACCTGACTTAGGATAACGTTTTTCAGACAAGATAATTCATCAAAAAAGATGTTAGGATGAGCCCAAGAGCAAAATGAACCGGGATGCATCCCTCTCCCTCCCAGCATTCCACTGTTTGGAAAATTTGGTACTGTTCAGAAGAGAATTTCTTTTGGATAATGTTCATAACTCTCAGCTTCTTTATAATGTACTCACGGATAAAAATAATGCTTAGTGGGCCTTTGGGCAAAACAGCATTAATATTCATCGTAGCGTTGGCAGTAGCAAGAGGGCCTCTAGTCTTTGGAATTCTCATGCATTCTAAGGCAGGCATTGTGCTAGAGATTACACGCATTAGTTTAGAAAATAAACTGTGTCACTTCCAGTGTTCCTAGAAAATTTTGTGGTTAAGTACATATCTTGAAATTTTAGAAGACATCATAAGAAAACAGAATGAAATCATTACCGTGTAACCAGCAAAGGAACTATCCATTCAACAGAAGACAGAAAAGAGAAAATAGGAGCCAAGATGTCTCAAGTAAAATGAACAACAACAAAAAGACACAGTTTGGCTGAAATCTTAATAAACATAAATGGATTAAATTTCCCTGTTTGAAGATAGAGATCATCAGACAAGATTTTCAAATTAAACAAAATCGGTTACAAGGCACATTAAAATGAAGTCTTAATAAAAGGGCACACTTGTGGGGATTTCTACTTAATGTGAAGAAGAAGAAAATATACTTCTAATCTGCATCTTTGAGGTAGAAAGACACACTTTTAATCTAGATATTTAATCCAGATACAATCTGGACCACGCATTCCGTTGGAAGCCTATATAGACATAAATGAAAGAAGCTTTTGCTCTTTGCCTTCTTGTTCTCACATTGCTGGCAAGTCAGTCTCTTCACTGGCATTAGACTACTTGTGACATCCAGCCATGTAGACTAAGAAACTACTGGATTCTTGAACATTCCATTCATAACCAGCCATTGTGGATTAGCTGGACAACAGCCTGTATGTTATTATAATAAAGCCGTGGATATATATATATTCTGTAAGTTCTGTTACTATAGAGAACCCTGACTAATGCAATTGACAATAAAGAGAGAAACTACTGTATGAAGCAAAAGAAAATTTATGTCACTTATAATTAATAACTCAAAATTAATTTTGGTCTTCAAAACAATGCAAGGTAGATTTTTAAATCCCTTCTTTGCTTGACAAACAGAGAAGGTAGGTTACCTACTCAAAATCACACAGTCAGCAGAGGCAGGAAAATGATGCGCATCTGGGTTTCCACTACTCCAAAGACCTTGCTTGCAAAACAACTGTCCCCTGCTGCTGTCACACGTCCTTCAGAATTACGTTGGTCCCCTGACCAAGGCTTGGAGTACAAGTAGGGAAAGTCAAGAATGAGTCCTAAACCACTGAGGAAATAAGGAAGGAGGCCCTACTGGCTAGAGCATCTGAGGCAGGGGACACCAACCCAGTAACTTCTGATCAGGAAAAAAACCATCTGTTATAGCTTGAATGTGAAATGTCTCCGTAGACTCATGTGTTTGAGTACCTTATCCCCAGCTTGGTGGCACTGTGAGTGGAGGCTGCAAAGGCTTAAGGAGGTGACACCAAGCTGAGTACAATCACCAAGGGCAAGTGCTCAGAAGATGCATTATCCCTGGTTCCTTCCTGTCACATTCTCTTGTTTCCCATGTACTTCATGATGTAATGGGTCTCACTGCCACGAACCCCACAACAAGCCACAGTGTGACTGTCTTCCACTAGTGACAGTGGCCAGAAAAGGAACTAGCAGAGCAGCATCCGTATTTGAGGAAGCACCTCTGAGTGCTCTCCCTGAAAACAACTTACCTACAGCAAACTCCAGGGCAAGTTGGCTATAAGATGCTGCGGTGGCTTTGGGATTATGGAGGACAGAAACTGGATGGTCCTTCACTGTCAATGTCATCCCTCTGCTATGGTCTGAATGTTCATGTACCCAACAGAATCATATGTTGAAGTCCAACCCTTGAGATTAGGACCAGACTCGTTTTAGGGACCTGAGTGAGCTGTCTTGCCCATCCCATTTATGAGACCATAATGAGGTACCAGCTATGGAGCAGACGTGAGCGCCCCCAGACACTGAGACGCTTTCATGTAGGGTGTTTCATGAAGATTTGTTCAAGTACCCTATCTAAGGTACTTTCTTCATATAGGTGTGTGTGTGTGTGTGTGTGTGTGTGTGTGTGTGTGTCCATGTAAGCTCATGGGTGCATTCACGTATGCCACTATGCACATGTGGAAGCTGAAGGACCATTTGTAGACTTGGTTCTCCCTTTCCACCCTGTGGGTTCCAGTCACCAAACTTGCACTTGGCAGAAGATGCCCTCTACCCACTGAGATATCTTTCTGGCTGTGAGGTATTTTTGTTATAGCAGCCTAATGCACTAACATATCTGCTTTCATCTCAAAAAGGAAATAAAATCACATCTAGGAATGCTAGACAGAAGCTTGTGCTAACAACCATCTCTTCTTCTTCTTCTTCTTCTTCTTCTTCTTCTTCTTCTTCTTCTTCTTCTTCTTCTTCTTCTTCTTCTCCCCTCTTCCTCCTCCTTCTTCCTTCTCTTCTCTTCTCTTTTCTTTTCTTGAAGTAGTTTCTGCAGACCTTGATCTCAGAGATCCACCAGCCTCTACTCCCCCAGTGCTAGGAATAAAGGAATATGCTACCATACCCGGCCAATCCTTGCTCTTGTTTGCTTATTCACTTTAAATCCCAATCATAGCCCCTCCTCTCCTCCCAATCCCATCCTCCCTTCTTCTTCCCCTCTATTCTTCAGGAAAAGGGGGGCCTCCCCCCCCACCAATCCACCTGACAGAATCTTAGGGTTAGAAGGAATATGACAGAAAACTAACACTAAAAGAAAATCATTGTTAGATTGTTAGATTGTTAGAATTGCCTGGGACACTTTGTAAGAATAAAGATTTCTGTATATATAATTTAATTCCCCCCCTCTCTTTCTCTCTCTCTCTCTGTCTCTGTCGGTCTCTCTGTCTATCTCTCTCTGTCTGTCTCTGTGTCTCTTCTCTGTCTCTGTCTCTTTCTCTCTCTCTCTCTGTCTCTCTCTCTCTCTCTCTCTCTCTCTCTCTGTATGTATGTAGGCCAGATGTCACTGTCGCTGTCTTCCTTCCTTTGTTCTTCTTCTCCTCCTTATTATTTGAGTCAGGATCTCTCACTGAACCTATAAGTTGCCAATTAGGTTTAGGTTAGACTACGTGGCCAGCAAGACCCAGGGATCCTCTAATCTGTGCCTCCCAGAGCAGAGATTGCAGGTATATGACACCGTGCCTGGAAATTCTACATGGATGCTGGAGATTGAACTCAAGTCTTTTGGAACAAGCGCTTTACTGACGGAGCCATCTCTCTAGCTCATCAACGAGTCAAATACTCCACTGTGCTTGGCAGATTGTAGGCACGTAGCAACTGGTAGCTTTTACATGGCTATTAACTGGACTTCCTCCTAAAAACACCCCAGCCTGTGGCCTAGGCTGACAAGTGGCCTCCTAGGGTGCTGAAGTGGATCTCGATGATTCTAGGAGCGATGGCTGGTGACTCTGGAGCACAGCAAGGGGTGCTCTAGATTAGAGGAAGAAGTGAAGAAGAGCTTTTCCGTGGGAGATGTTTTTACATAACATATTGGTCTCCTTGGGGACAGCAACTCCCCACCACTGTTCTCCTCTGGGTGCTGGTGAGAAGCCAGTTAGGAATCTATATCCCCCTAAAAAGTTGGTGACTTTTTAGGAATGCCATCAGGCTCTGCAGCACATTCCCACTGTTCCTCTAGTAATTCAAAGAGGGAATGATGCAGCAGTGAGCCCCTCATGTCCTCCAGTGGCCATGGTAGCACAGATGGGGGTGGGGCATTTACTCACACTGCTCCATGACAGGGTTTGCCAATCTCTAATGCAAACTGGGGGTGGCAAGTGCTAGAAATATGAGGGGTGTGTGAGGTACCCTGCAGGAGCTGGGCCCCGTCTGTGGGGTTACCTTTTTTTTTTTTTAAACCTCTTCTGTATCTTAGGCAAGTGGTGGCAGATATGTTAGTGAATTTGGAGTCAGGAGGCCCCATGTGCTCTTGGACAAGCCACCGGATGTGCGTGCTTCTTAACCTGCACAATATGGAGTCGCGTCTTCTCCCTAATGCTCGCTCACAGATGGATTGGAGAAGGACCAGCTGGAGAACAGCCCTGCAGGCTCCGGGAGGGTTAGGGTCAGGCTGCATGTTGCCTGGCTGGGCAAGGAGATGGTAAATGGATGGGGAGGGTTCTGAGTTTCCAGTTCTTTGAGACCCTTGTCTTTAGCCCACTTGGATCCATCCAGCCCCATCTACTAGCAAATGCAGGACTCAAAATGGTGGTAGCAGAGAGCAGGCTACTGTGCGTCAGGAGGAGGTGGCTGGGCTGAGCAGGACCTGCTGGAGGCCTCTGTGCTAAGTGGCCCACGTAGTTATCATCCAAACAGCCAGTGCACTCAGCACACCGGGTCCTCTAGGTGAACCTGGAACCGTGTGCCAGGCCAGATCCCTCCCACTTCGGGTCAGGTGGTGATACTTGAGCTGTTAATGTTTAGAGGAGACATAGACAGTCCCTGTGGGCTCCCAAAAAGGGGGTGCCCAAGGGCTCTCGACATTCAGGACTAATCATGCGTGTGGTTGGTGAATACCAACTCTACATTAGCCCGGGAATCTATCTCTGGTACTTTTCCAGATACGCTTGAGGAAATAGGCTCAGAGGAGTTAGTGACTTTGCCAAGGCCATACATCTGATAAGCAGAGAAGCTTAGATTCTAACTCAGATATGACATACTCAGGATCCAGACAAGGATCATGAAGGTTCTAGACTTGGGAGAGGTTATTACCAAGCGAGCTTTGCAGTGGCCAAAGATCCTGTCAGGGAATTTGTTCTAGGAGTGTGCTGTCAGTTTTCCTGGGAGCTGGTGTTCTGAAAATAGATGCAAATGTACACACTCACACACACACACACACACACACACACACATACACACGCACGCACGCACACACGCACAGTGTGTATGTTGTGCATTGCCTTGTGAAGGCCCAGTCTGCCCACAGCCTGCTCATTTGTCATAGTAACTGGCACAGAAGCCCATTTAGGAGTTGTTATATTCTTAATAACAGATTGTTCCCAGGCTAGTAGTTTTTAAAATTATATCTCCATTTAAAGGCAGATGAGAATGGAAAAGAGAGAGGCAGTGGGTGGGATGGAGAGATTGTAGGTGACTCCAGGGACAGTCCCGTTCTGAGACAGACAAGAAAATAAGCTCCGAGTGGCTTCTTCCTTTGTGGTGGTCCTGAGACTATCAACGTGCACGGTCACTTTCTAGGTGAAACCGTATCTTGGGTGATGGGAGGCCCTTCATGTGGTTGTTGGGTGTTTTTCTGTGGCTTAGGGGAGAGTTGGGGGCAGTGAGCTATTTCCTCAACTTTCTCTGGGGCTATTGACCAGAGCAATTCAGACGGTTGAGCCAGACTGGCAGGATAGTGTCAGAGAAGCAGGGGAGGGTGGAACCTGTCATGCAGATGCAGAGAGGCAGTGGGCTATGGCTCTAGTCCTCAGGAGTCTTCCCTCCATCCATGGCCGTCTCACTTCTGGGCTACTGTCTTCCTTTTGTATTTGCAAGTGAAGCAAGTCCTGCAGAAGAGAAATGACTTGTCTAAGGCCATGCAACCACTGCATAGGGATGGCAACCTAGATGGATGCCTCAGCTTCCATTCCCCGTGTCACATAGGCTTTGACATGTATGGGCTTGTCAGTGTTGATGCCCTTGGAGTTAAAGATGTGTCTGACCTTCCTGAGTCCCAAGGCAATGCCAGGCTACTAGGGACTCACTGACAATGCTCAGTGATTTTCAGGGTAGAGAAGGCATGGGGTTTTCAGGGATGGGTGGCTAGCCTATGTCTGCTGAATGCGTATGTGACACCCATCAGAAATATGAAGGCATTTTTCAACACACACACACACACACACACACACACACACACACACACACACACACACATTTCCATTGCTTCAAGCAGCACAGTAAAGTTTTCTACAGAGGTTATAAGATTAATTAGTTACATATGGTAGCAGCACAAGATGGGGAGTGGTGTAGGGTTGTCAGGATAACATATGCAGAGGGCATGGCAGCCTTCTGGGCCCCTTTCAACATCATTAGGTGGCTTGAGCTTGAAAGTCAAAAATTCATAATACCAGCTGATGCTTCCCTGTGTCTAGATTTTTACACTTGATTTTAGCCATCTGGGTTACTTTTTAAAAAGTCATTTGTTTCTTTTAAAATGTTTCTCTCTCTCTCTCATCTATCTTCTATTTCCCATCCCTCTTTTTATTTTGTGTGTAAGGGTACACACAAGTGACACAGTAGTGTGTGTGCACACACACACACTGGAAAGAGAAAAACTTGTAGGAGTTGGCCTCTCCCTTTTGTGTTGGTCCTGGAGATTAAATTCAGGTTTGGTTGCAAGCACTGTCCCCTCCTGAGCCATCTCATTGGCCCAGCTTGCTTCTCTACGTGGGTGCATTGCTTTATCTCAGAAAGGAAGAGACTGTAAAGACTTGCTGGGATCATCCACCGCCGCCATGGAAACAAACTCAGGAAATCAGGACTCTGCTTTCAAACCACTCAGCTCAGGAGGTCATTTGCTTTTGTGAACTAGCTAAGTTGAGTTGGCTGACTCCCCGGATTATAGGAATACAAAATGGGAGAAGAAATAGGAACCTGGGTGCCTTTCCACCCATCAAGTGTCTGTGCGGACCACATTCTGCGCCCCCTTTTTTGTTTATAGGGCTGTCTCTTCGCTCTTGCCAGCCTCTGGCTCTCCTGGGAGCCCACTTAAAGGTCTCTGGTGTTGGAATCGGGTGAGATGCCTGTTGGGAGATCCTTCGGCAGCTGGTATGTTGCGCGGCTGACAGGGGAGCGAGTCTCCTTGGGCTGAGTTGGCTGCCGGCATCTCCTCCCGTTGTTCCTCCTCTACACTATTTCTGACGCTTTATTGACTTGCTGCTGGAAAACACTTCCCAGGGATAATGAACCGGGCAGTGTTCCCTCCTCATTTTTCTTTGTTGTTGTTGAGTGCATATGGGAAACCGGGCTCTCCACTTACACTTTATCGATTCCTGAATTTAGGAGATAGCTCTGTAATTGACAATTCCATCAGTGTCTCATGGGCAGAAATAAGTGTGGGACCCGTGGCTGATAACACTGCGTGAAGTGGGGCATTCCAGGCCTGACGGTGGCCCAGGGTGGCATTGCTTCTCTCCAACCCTGCCCGGACACTGCTAAGCGCCCTTGGGTTTGTCACAACTGCCCCTTTCTTGGCTTTGGCTTTCCTTAACTGTTTTATGAGAGGTTACATAAGATGACCTTGACCACCAGCCCTTGAGTTCTGGTTCTTGAGTTGCAGGCTGAAGGCCTATTTGTTGACTCTGTGTGTGAAAACTTGGCCATCCCTGCGTTTGATCCCTGCTCCACTCATGTGCGCCTTTGTTTTCTCTGGGGGCCTGATGGATGTGGGTGAGTCATGTGCTGGCACAGCCAGAATCCCTTGTGACTAAGCTATGTGTTTGGGGAGGGCTGGCAGAGCCACTCTATAGCATCTGGATGGGGGCAGCCTGACTCTAGCCTTGCCCTGTTGGGGAGTAAACCTGAGCCTTGCTGGCACGTAGAAATAGCACCTGCCACTGTGGTTCACAGGTCAGGATTTCTCCAACACACACGTATGACCATCTCTGTGCACTGGCTACAAGCCCTGATTCTGCATACAAGAATGATCTGCCTTCTTTCAGACCATCGTGGAAAATCTTGCTGTCAAGTTCTTAAGAAGGGGTGAAGTCGGATGTACGATAAAAGCTGGTTGGTGCGCACAAGCTGGACACTCACTCAGAGGAGCAGCAAAGTCTTGGAATTTGGAATTGGGATCACTTGGGCTTAAAGCTGGGCTTGCTACTTTGGGCGGAGTCACCTAAACACCAGCTTCTCTGTGTGTTTTCTCTAGAAAGGTAGAAAACAGCTTTGATCTAACGACATTGCCCCTGAAGACCCACTGGGCTCCTTGTGGGATCTGCAGTTCCCCCAAGTCGGTGGCATACAAGATGCTTAGGGAGGGCCACAGGCATGCTTCTTATTATGGTTTCTGTGCCTGGGTGTGCGTGTGAAAAAATAGAAGTAGCACTTTAAGCTCGTGATTTCACAGATATTATTGCCCAGGACAACTCTATTTTGAAAGAAAGAAAGAAAAAAAAAAGAGAGATAGTTTTGAGTTGATTTAAAGTACAGTGTGTAGTGTTTATTAGACTAGGACAAGCAGACGTGGTCAAACTGAGCAAGATTGGGAACCGCTGTGCTCAGTGCTTACAAAACCTAGTGTAGATGACATAGCAGGAAGAGGTCGAAATGTCTTCCCGTTCTTGTCGGGTCCTGGAGGAGGATGTGGGCACTGCTGTGAGAAAGCGAAAGAGGAAAAAACAGCTTCGGATCAACCCCGCACATCCCATCAGCCTAGCAGGTGATTCTGCCTGGTCGTCCAGGCACTTGTGGGTTGCCATGGCATTAGAGCTTGAGAGCTAGGAGAGGTCTTGAAGATGATTTGTTGTTTTGTGTAAAACTTAGGTGGCTTTAAACACAATTATTTTATGAATGGGAAACTGGAGGAAAGACACAGAAAGAGCTTGACTCACCTACAGACAGAGCAGAAGTGGCATGGGTGGAGTGATCTTTCTGTCCTCCCCCCACCCCCCCCAGGAAGACAACCCTTTGTGTCTTGCTTTCTATTGTGGTCTGCAGCTTCTTTGTTTAACGTTCTTAGCACAAGCCCCACCTGGACGGAGATTTCTGATTCCATCTGCTCCTCATCACTGGTGGCCCTCTGGCCTTCACATGCTAGTAAGAGGATTGGAAAGCCAAGTGTGTAGACACAGTGAGAAGAGGTGATAGGTTGTAAAAAAAAAAAAAGTCCCCCATTTAGTGCCTGTAATGATGAATTATTAGCCTGTGAGCCGGGATGCCACTGGTCTCTGATTTCTCTCTTTTGAACACCGGTCTCTTCTCTATAGATTTGGTTTGGGCAGGAGTGGTGGGAGAGGCCTAATGCTAGCATATCCCCATAAGAGTAGTTGAGAAGGCATCTGAGGCCATGGAAGACCAGATGGAATTACACAACCGAGCCTCAGTTTACTCTCAACCATGACCTTTCAGTTCCCCAGGTCATGATACTCTTATGAGAGGTTTTCCAGGTTGAAAGTGGGACTGGATTGAGAAGCTGGACAGAATGTCTTGTTGAGGCATATCCCATGTGCCTCGGAGGCAGTATTCCAGTGCCAGCATCACAGGATGAGCCCCCCGAGGCCTCCTGGTTGCAGAAGGATGCTACGTGTGCAGCGTGGAACCCATGTGAGACCCCAAGCCCCAATCAATACTATCTACCTTTCTTTCTTCTACATTTCTTCTTTGTTACTTCCTCTTCTTTCCCACCAGCCCTACATCTGTCTTCTCCTAAGAAGAAAAGGCTTATGGATTCTCCTTGGCGTAAGACCAGTAGCCCTGGGCTCTGTTATCTTAAAGGGAAGGAGAAGGAAATGGGGTGTGACCCCCTTCAACAGACGTTCCAGTGTCCCTAGGATTCCCTTGCCTATGTGCTGCTCATAGTACTTTAAGGCCTGCTGTAGAGGTGGCCTGACTCGCTTCTACGCTGGTGTCCCCGGGTACCTTCTCCCCAGCTCATGACAGCTACAGGACAGTGTATCTGCTCTCTGCTGTGTGAGCAGCCCGCACGGAGGACACTCGACCCTGGCATTAGCTGCCGCCCCAACAGCCTGTATTCTGTACGCATGGCTGTATGACTGCAGGTGGGGGTCCTTGGGGAAGGGGGTAGCCTGGCCACAGGTATGGAGAGGCCACCGAGGGAAGTGAGGGGGGAGCCGAACCAGTATGTCCAGTGATTATGGCTCACAATGCAAAGCTGGCAGGGTGCCAGGGCATGTTAATACTGTATGAGGCAGTAAGGAGACCTGGACCTTGAAACCAGAGATGTGGCCTAGAATGGAACTGAACAGTGGGCCTCCTCTTAAAGGGCCATGACGTGGCCACAGAAGTATGTGGTGGCATTATTTCCCTCTAAGGCCACCCGCTCGCTATATTTGTACACAATGCTTTCCGGAAGGGCAGTGGCCATGGGTTAAAGAAGGTGTTTGGAGGGAGGCCCTGAGCGACTGACTGACTGCATGGTTGCTTCTTTTGTTGCTTTGGCTAGCTGCTGAGGGAGCCGGAGGGAGAAGGAAGGAGGAGGGGGGAGGAGGAGAGAGTGAAGTGCAAGAAAGGTAGAGATGAGGCGCACAAGGGAGGTCGTTGGATTCTGCTGCAATCCTAGCTAGCAAGAAGATTAAGGAAAAGGTAGAGGAGATGGTGAAGACTTCAGAAGCTCAGGAGGGCCAACAGTGACTGGTTCTGGCCTTCCAGGTGCTGGCATCAACTTTCCTGCTCTTTTTTCTTTTTCTTTTTTTTTTTTTTGTCCAAAGCAGGGTTCGAGGCCCTGCTCCCTTCTCCATGCAGAGGGACCAGTCATTGCCGCTTCCTTCGAGAATGACCTGGCTGCTCCCGTTTGGTCAGACTCCAAGCACTTGAAGAGTGTCAGGATGAGAAAGTTACTGACTGATGGCAAGGGTTTGGCTGAAGTGTGACCTCCGTGCACGTGGCCTCTCAGGCCATGTCCTAGGCATTTGGCGTTAAAGATGCTCCAGAGGACTTGCCATCTTTCCAAATGGATGGCAACCTGCATTAGTTAGGATGCTCTTCGTTACAAACATTGGGAAACACCAACTCCTATTAGCTTACAACAATGGCATGTTTCCTCTATAGGTAGAACCCAAGTCAGGGGAGGGAAAGCACCTGTGCAAGGGTTCAGAGATGTGGGCAGAGCCCTGCATCCTTCTCGTACTCCCTTCTGCTGGTCTCAGGACCTACATTGAGAACATCCAGATTCTCGGCTTCCTGTCTAAAGAGTTGAAGTTAAAGGCTCACGTGGATTTATAAAAGACGTGAGATACTACCTGGAGATGGGGTACGGGGGCTGACGATGATTGGCCTGTTTCCTTTGAAGAGTGGGTCTCCCACAAAGCCTCCTATACCTCTCCAAACCTGAGCAGAAGTGCCCAGTGAAATCAGACATCAGAAGGTCCTCGGCCTTTCCATATTGATGAAGAACGTGTGTTCTTCCATTGGACTTCTGCACTCCATCCCCTCTTCCCAGACTCCAGCCTTGCCTGCACGTTGCCCATGTAGGAGTTGCCCACTAGCGAGTCCTCTGCTTCAGCTCTTGGCTTTGTCTTCTATGGTCACCCTCATTTAGGCAAGCTCACAGTAGGAGCTTTGTGTCGTGTTTACCTGGGATAACTTCTAGTTAGATAACGTAGTCTGTTTGCTTCCTTTTTTTTTTTTTTTTTTTTTTTTTTGCCCCTGAATTTGGTTGGTTCCAAGGAAAACTGTGGAAATTTATTAAGCAATCACTTTGTGCCCAACCTTCTGGCAGATGCTGTGTGTTTGTCTGTGCTATTGATTAATTAATAATTAATTAATGATGATGATGATGATATATGTTTTGGTGCTGATGAGGCTGGACTCATGACCAGACAGTTGCTGTAGGACTGCCTTTGACTCTAATGTCAAGAGGGAAGCGTTGCAGTGAGGACCAGTGGGGTAGACAATGCCTCTCTTCCCTAGGATGCCTTAGTCTAGCAGAGGAGACAGGAGGTGCATTCGCTTCATTGTGATCTTGCTCCAGGTGGAAACTGTTGGAAAAAGCTTGGGAGAATTCTGAGTGGGAAAGAGCAATTTCCCAGTGCAGATGGGGAGGAGAAATCTCCCCTCCCATGGGACCAGAACTTACACTCTGGTGTGAAACATACTATGTTTTGTGATAGGTGTTGGTGTTGAGTGCGTAGAGTTCACTAGAGGGGAAGGTTTGGGGTTCAGTTGACCCAATAAAGCTCTCAGCTCTTGTGGTTTCCTTCGTTCACAGTGGAAAACAAGATTCCCTTCAACCATTGGCTTCTCTGAGACCCATTTTTTGTGGAACATGTATTCAACAGAGCTCAAAACTTTGAATAACAAAGTTGGAAACAGGCTGAACATCATGCCCCGCCCCCACACCTGCTTTCTGCAGCCCTTAAGGAGTGACAGCTGTGAGGTGTGAGAGAGGGCTGCTGGGAAAATGCTCTGATTTGCTTTTCCTGTCTCACATTCACCTTAGCACCCTTGGCTGCAGCCCCTAGCAGCTCCCCAGTTCTAAAACTACTGGAGTCTTGAGGCAGGTAAGGGGTGTTGAGGGGGAGGAGACGCAAAGGAAAAAGACAAAACACAACGGGGGAGGGGGAAGCAAAATCAGACCAGAATTATCTGGGGCAGCACGTGGCTAGACAGGTGCGCACAGTCTTCAGAGTACGGAGTTGCCCAACCTTGCTCTTGCCTTCCTAAGGTGGGAGAGAAAGCCCCCCCCCAAGGAGGCAGCTGGAAATGACTGTTGAATACTTACTTCAGGGACGTTCCGGGTTCTCCCCCAAATGACCATAGAGAGTGAAGACTTAGAATTTGGGCATGTCCAGTGATAACCAGGGCCAGGGGTCTAGGATTTAGAAGTTTGGGGAGGGAAGCACTAGGGTGTCATTTAGTCATACAAACTTTACTCATGGGGGCGGGCAGGGCCTGGGGGCTAGGGGGCTCTACTGAGGGGGTAATGGTCACAGGAAGCGGTGCGCTCACCTTATCAGGCACCTCCTGTGTGCTGGCAGCTGAGGGAAGGGTTTCAGTCCTGAGAAATGGTTCTGAGGTAACCACAGTTGACAGGCAAGGAAACTGAGGCGCAGAGAGGCTAGGTTTCCTTACTGTCACCAACAAAACGGGGACCCTGGCTCCATGTGTGGCACCTGTGTGGAAACTGAGGCAGGCAGATGAGAGCAAGATAAGGGAGTTGAAGAAAGGGAGGTGGGGGCTCAGGGAAGTTTCCTGAGCTGGAGATGGTCCTTTCTATGGCTCTATAGAAAATGTATTATTGGATAAGAAATGTTTCAACCATTAGTGGCACCCTAGAATGTTCTGCTGAGCACATGCCATGGCCCCGCGCATGTGTGCTTCTCTCTGGCTAGGGTTCTTGTTGTTCCTGTCTCTTGTATACTTGTTTCTTCTTCCCTGCCAGACTGTAATTTAAAGTCATTGCTGGTAATGCCTGGCACGTGGTAGGTACTCAGCAGGAATCTGTTGAACAAATGAACCAGAGGCTCCCAGGCTTTGAGAGAATAACTACACAGAGAAGTTGGGAAGACTTTTCGCTGAGCCCTTTGGCATTCTGATGTCTTATGAAGGCCAGAGCTGTAGGAGGAGGGATGAGGTTGAAGGCAACCTGGACTTTATTGGTCAAGAAGCAGTGTATGCTCTGGTCCTGCCTTCCCCTGCTGATCCTGAGAAAGGCTGTTGCAGGCCTCACAGGCTGAGGCTAAAGTGGGACCAGATGATCATGGAGGCTTGCAAGGCTCCTGTGGCTTATACTGGCTATAGTGTGGGTGGCGAGGGCTTCCTAAGGAGACTTACTGGACACAGGGCCCCTAAACAATAGCAAGAGATGTGCCATTCTGATCTCTATTCTGGGTTTGGCATGTGGACTGGCTGAAAGTGCATCTTTACTACTTGAGTTGTTGTTTTTGTGAGTTACCACACAATCATGGCAGCAGATACTTAGCAGCTACCTGTGTGTGCCAGGCCTCTTAGGTCTGCTGTTTTGATGAGTCTTTCCATCTCCACACAAGACCTGCCAAGGAGCATGACTTTCTGGGGACAGGCCTGAGCCGGGCATGACCTTGCATGGTATTTCTTCATGCAAGGTCCCTGTCAGATTTACAGTGCCACAAGCAGAAAGCATTTCTCTTGCCAGAAGATTCCAAACTTGAACCTTAGAACATTTTTTTCCATTCTATGTGTGACCAAGCAAGGTCTGGTTGTTGAGGTGATCACAGAATTCCCCGTACCTTATAATCACTTGCATTATTTATTGGCCTGGTTATTAGTAATAAAAGCCATAATGATTCAGCTCTGAGGCTGGCGAGGCAGCAGCAGGCAGTGCCTGACCTTGCTAGGGATATTAATACACTTTCACAGCCTCCCTTCAGATGGTCCAGACTCATGGAATGGGAGCCAGCCCCTGAAAATAATCATAAAACAAAAGAATCAATTATCTCTCACCAGGGTGTTGACTGACAAATAAGAACTAAGTGTTTTACAGGTTGGCCTTCAAAACAGAACTGCATCTCTGGCCAACTTCTAGAAAGTATGAGACGTGAAAGCAAGGGTGGAGAAGGCCTTGTTTGCCCTGGCCTGTCACCTCTGGGTGTGTGGAAAGCATCAGCTGCCTTGCTGGGGACTAGATCTTGTCCCTTTCCCGAAGGTGTTGTAGCACGTTGTTTTAATCCCCCTGAGCGTTTGGCTGGCTGGTGAGGCTGCATGGAAAATGTCAGGCTGATGGCCCAGGCCAAAGCCAGCATGCCTTTCAGCTGGCTTTGCAGGGCTGACGTGGCGTGTGGCTGGAAGCTAATGGAAAGGTCACAAAAGCCCAGGACAAGGGAAGGGATGGGGCCAATAGCAGTGCCCTGTAACGTGATCTGGAAGATGAAATTGTAGCGTGGAGCTGAGAGATGCAGGGCTAGGGAAAGAGACCTCAGCATTTTCCATGATTAACTTTCTAATAGTAACCCTGTGTGTACAGCGGGTGCTTAGCAACGGGAGGCCTCTTCTCAGAGAGCGCATTAATAAAGTGCATGCAGCTTCCCACCGTGATTGGGTTTTCCCCTGCTTGCTGGAGGCAGAGAGATCAGACCATAGACCTGCAACCCTTGAGGCTGATGTCAGGAGGCAGCTAAGTGTGTCTGCTTTCCTAATTGAGCTGTCCTTTCCCTGGGGAATCTAACAGAGCCCCTCTTGCCTCAAAGTCACAAGGAAATGGATGCTTAGGGAATTCCTCCTCCATTGGAACAGACCCCCAGCTCTTAGATTTATGTGATGTGATGTGTGTGCATGTTTGTATATATGTGAGTGTGTATGTGCGTGTGTTGCATGTATATGTGTGTGCATATGTTGTATGTGGTGTGTGTGTGTGTGTGTGTGTGTGTGTGCGTGCGTGCGCGCGCATGCGAGCACGTGCTAGAGGTTGATGTTGGGTGTTTTTCCTCTTTTATTCCTTAGGGTGCTCATTTGCCTGTGGGTTGACAGCTTCTTGGGATGTGGGGAGACGTGCAGAGGTTTTCCTCTTGTTCCCTTACCTCTCCTATCCACACAGAAGAGTTTCCGATCTGCATTACCACACTGGGACACAGACACGTGAGGAGGCAAGAGTGGAAAGTTCTGTAGGCATCCCATCCACCGAGAAAAACCGGAGGAGGGAAGAAAGCAAGGGGGGAGTTTGGGGTCCACCTGCTGCTCAGACGAGGGCTTGGCTTCTGCTCAGTGCTCTTTAGAAATGTCTGGCTTTCTTCTGTATGACGCACACATGTTGTGTGTACACCTATCATGTGTCAGGGCCTGTCTGTGGCACTGGACACAGCAGGGACCAATGTAGATAGTTCTGCCGTGGAGGGCTTGGGCTTCCAGCGGTAGGAACAGGCCCCGCCCCGCACAGGATGCAGAAGACAAGATGCGGTCACGGTGATAGCACAAAGGGTCCCTTGAGGTAGGGATAGGGAGGAGTGAAAATAAGAGGGCGCCGTTGTGTCTCTTGCGGGACCTCTGGACAGCCACCACGAGGCCTACTGCGGTCAGAGGAGGAAGCCTGGGTGCTGAAGCCAGGTGGCCACGGTAGTGGGGCAGGGCGGCGTGCCCTCCAGTTTAGAGACTTCTTCAGAGTGTCACTTGCAAAGCATGGGGTCCCCGTGAGCTCCTGGTTGTATGGGATTCGCTTCAGGCTGGCGCTCAGATGTCTCATTTGCCTTTTGACAGAGCTACTTGGTTCTGCTTGGAGCTGCTCCTGTGTTCCAGGCTCTGTGGATGGCTTTTGGCCCCTTCCTTGTGGGGCTCCCAGCTGCTGGGTGCTCAAGTGAAGGCATGGGCCTTGGACGTAGGGTGGGTAAGTGAGAGTATGGTGGTGGAATATCAAGTGCCGGGAGGGAGAGGAGCCGGGCTTGATCTGGCAACAGCATGAGGCGCAGCCGCTCCCCTAGGGGACAGGGCCCCTGAGTCAGGGCAAGCAAGGGGAGGGCTTGGGCTCTGGCACCTACAGTGTGATTTGTGATGATTGCCTCCGATTTGTTTGTTTGTTTGTTTTTCTAGCCCAAACAACTTAATTTTATTGTATTTTTGTTTTTTGGGTTTTAAAAATTAATTTATTCAGATTACAACTCAATTGTTATCCCATCACTTGTATCCTCCTATTCCTCCCTCCCTCCCTCCCACTTTCACCCTATTCCCCTTCCCTAGGTCTATGACCGAGGGGGACCTCCTCCCCCACTATATGGTCATAAGCTATCAAGTCTTATCTTGGTAGCCTGCTTATTCTTTCTTTGAGTGTCCTCAGGCCTCCCCAGCCTGAGGAGGTGGTCAAATATGGAGCACCAGAGCTCATGTCAGAGTCAGTCCCTGCTTTCCACATAACTGTGGAGAATGTCCTGTCCATTCGGTAGATCAGAGTAGGGGGTCAATGTTTACTACTTGTATTGTCCTGGTTAGTGCAATAGTTTGAGCAGACCCCCATGGGCCCCGATCCACCCGTCACAATGTTCTTCTTGTAGGCCTCCGGTTTGTTTTAGCCTCCCCCAAAGTGGGCAGAGCCACGATTCCTGGCTGTAGCCCTGGGTTAGCCCTGTAGCTGTGAGTTTGGGCTACAACCAGGGAGACCTTCCTGAAGAGGCAGGTGAGGGCGAAGTCCTCTGATCTTCCACCACCGCTAACACCTGCTCTGTTTCATAGGGAGCAAATGTGGGTTCTGCAAGCGTATTGGTTTTGTTGGTACAGTTAAGTTTTTTGTTGTTGTTGTTGTTGTTGTTTTTTCATCATCTCCACTTACAAAGCAAGAGTCCTTGGGATAACATATCAAGGTTGTTCACTTTTCCAACAAAAGTGATTGAAGATCCACGCTGACAGCCTGTTCCCTTCATGGTAACTTGGCTAATAGGCACAACAGTTGCAGCCCTCCCCTTGCCCCCTGGTACCTCTAAAAAAAGATCTTCTTTGGATTAAGGAAACAAATGTGGGCCTCTGCGTATTCTCACAAATGTCTCTTGAGCTCCAAACTTCTGCTGAAAGCCCAGATGGGAGCCAGCATTGTGGCCTCTCTGCCGGAGAGTCCCAGGGAGTTTCCTCTGAGGTCAGAAAGAAACAGGTGGGGAAGAGCTTCAGGCTGTATCCCTGAATGACGAAGAGGTAGAGAACACACCTCCCAGGTCTGTAATGCTGGCTTCTAGATGTGGGTGTGGGGCAAAGGTCAGAGGTCAGGGACATCTCAAAGGTTGTGTGCAAGGAGTTGGGAGATGCAAAGGGTAGAGGGGTTGGGTCTTTGGGGGGCCAGGTTTCCTTGGCTCCTGCCCCATTCCAGCTTCTCTTTTGCCATGGTCTGCTCATCAGGCAAGTACGCAGTGTCTATTGAGAGGAATCAGAAGGTCTGACACCTGGTGGGGCCTTTGCCTTCACCCTGCCCTGGCCTGCCTGTGGCTTTCTAACTAGGGCAGGAAGCTCCAGGGCCTGCGTGCCTTGGGCATCTGCTTGACTTTCAAGCTGCTCTTACTGCTCATCCAGGCTCTAAGGAAGAGGACAAAGCCACACTCTTGGGGTGTTCCAGGTGACCCCACATGGGCCTTGTGACAGAAGATTGGGCCACTTGGGTAGGTGGGCATGCAGAGTGACTTTTCTCCCCTTGTTAGCACTTCTAGGACTGGCTCTCAGTCTACAGCTTCCCCTGAGACCTGGCTAACCCCAAAGGGGTCAATTGGGCCGCAGACAGTAGCACTGTCTCTCCCTTTGACGCTCACGAAAGGCCTGATAGACCAGGGGAGCCTCATCGCTCATCGTGGATATCAGGGAGCTTCTGGCCTGTGTGCCAGGCAGGTAAATTGATTTTCTTTTTCAGTCTGTAGAGCATCTAAAGATAGGCGAGCTGGCATTCTGCTGGCATTGGGAGTGACAGGCCATCTGTGAATCACAGGCCTACCCACTGAGGGTGTGCAGGCCCCAGGCTGGTGGCAGGAAGGAAGCTCTGCTAAGGGAAGTGGCCAGATGCAGGTGGGTGTGGCTCATGGGTGGGGCCCAGTGGAGAGTTGGGAGGGGGAATCAGCCTTGCTGCTGAGGCTGGAATCCTCCTCCTGGTTCCTAAGGAGGATGCTCAGCTGCTTGGCTCCGAAGGGGGGGGGGGGGGTTGAGCCTTAGTCACTGCAGTGTGTATGCCCTAAGCCCAGCAGGAGTGAAGCCTCAGTGTGGCTTCTCCCTGGTTCACAGGCCTTGTGTATCCGGCCAGTGGTTGCTTGGTTTATTTCCTGATGCCTTTTCCTCTTTGAATCATTTGACTAGTTCTTTGGTGCACTTAACTGTTTTCAGTTGCAGCCCTCCCCCCACCCCACCCCCAGCAGCCCCCTCCCCCTGGTCAATACAGGCTACACACCCTTCCTTCCATCTAGGCACTGAGCAAAGTGCTAGATCCAGAATGTGCTACAGTAGGCAGGCAGCACGCCGGGGGGTGGGGGGGTGGGGGGGGGCAGGGGGATGTCTTTCTGGAGGTGACATCGGCTTCTGCTAACCTCTGGGAAGACAGCCAGCAAGGTATGAAATGATGAAAAATATTTCCCGAGGATGGTAGGAAAGGCCTCTCTGAGGAGGAGATGTGTACGGAGGAAACCAGCACAGTGAAGATTGGATGGAGGGATCTCCAGGTAGGACTAGCTCGTTCAAAGGTCCTGGGGGTAGGATGGTGGATGTGTGTGCTCTCTTCAAACTGCACAGACGCTGCTCTGAGTGGAGTGTACAGCCCACGGTACTGTGCCAGGAAGTTGCCAGGGCCTGTTTTTAATAGATCTTTGTAGGCAACAGTGAGGAGGCTGGCTTTCCAGGTAGTACTATGAGCCTTGTTGGAGGGCTTTTAGCTAGCTCTGCATGCAGCCTAGTTAGAATGTGCTAAGGCTCAGTCTGTGGCAATGGGGCTGGAAGCAATCAGGGCGGTCATGGAATCGGGGGAGCTCCAGAGCACAGTGAGAGGGTCCTGGTGAGAGGGAAGAGAGGGGCACTGGCTCACACTTAAACTGGATCTATCTCAACCTGCACAGCAGCCCCATTAGAGGAAGAGTCAGGTCCTCAAAGTACCAAGGACGTTCTCCAGAGCTGATCTCAGCTAAAAGTTGTACCTACCATCCCAGCTTAAGGACATCTCGGTCTTAGCCTGGACTCTTAGGAGGCTAGGTTGCCTGACTATCAGACAGGTGTTTTGTTTTAGCTGGGAGCCATCCATGGGGAGGATGGCTGCTGTGATATGGTGGTACCCAGGAGAGGGGCTGAAACCGGAAGTCCCAGGTCCCGGGTTGGTAGGCTGGAGGCTGCATTCCTGTGAGATCCCTTTCCTTGGCCCACAGGTGGCTTTGTCCTTTACTCTCGATGTAGTCACACTGCTCTCTTCTTCCTAGGACAGAAGCTGTACTGGATGAGCTCGCTTTGACTTGGACTGGTCTTTACAAACTTATCTAGTCCTCTACTCAGTTAAAGATATCTGTATATACTGTCCTGGGACAACACCCCAGGCACTGGGGCTCATGCAAGCTGCTGTCCTTTGAACACTCATCACACTTGCTTGGTTTGTTTCCAGGACAGTGACCAGCCAGTGCTAGCAGATCTTTGTGGGTGGCCCTGTGCAGGAGTCCCTTCCAAGGACCACCAGTGTGGAGCAGCAGGTGGGATCCGTAAAAACAACAGGTGTGGCATATTCTGGTTCCAGGTAGAGAGTGAGTGAAAAAGAGTCAGTGTAGTGTCTCATTTAGCTACCAGCTTTAGGACATGTCATGTCACCTATAAGCATGCAGATGTTGGGCTGTTCACCAGGAGAAATGGTAATAAATAAAGTTACTAAAAATAGCCAACACCATCAGTAATTTCTAAGTTCCCGAACATTCTGTGTCATATTTATCTTGATACCACAGAAATTTTATGAGCAGATGTCACCTTTACTAGTCCTGTCCTAACGATGGAGAAACTGCCAGTTGGCTGGGGAGTAGAGGGGGTGCGGGCGTGGGGGGGGGGGGAGGGACAATGCCTCATCTCTGGTCCTTCAGCCAGGCTGTGGTAGAGCTGGGATCTGCAAGCATCAGAGCTGGTTTGGTCTAACCACTGTGCAGTTGTGCTTTGAGCACTTTTCCTCTCCTAAGACAGGTCGGTTCCCAGTACCCACATGACATCCTCCAATCACCTGTAGCGCCAGTTCCAGGGATCTAACACCGTCTTCTGGCCTGTGTGGGCACTACATGTAGGTGGTACGCTGAAGTATGTGCAGACCAAATGCCTCCTGCACATATTAAATAATAATAAAAAATTAAGATTGTTTTCCAGAGACTAATGAATGCTTCAAGTTCCGAATGAGACTTGTTTTTTTTGTTTGTTTGTTTGTTTTTGTTTTTTTGATGGTGTGCTGCACAAAGCGGGCAGATTTCTCAAAGTATGCTTCATCGATTAGCAACTTCTACCTCCTCTGAGGATTTCTTACAAAGGTGTATTGTTATCCCCCACTTCAACCCCTGGAGCAGATAGCGAGCTGTGGCCTGGGGCTCCGAGTAACTGGCTTTCCATGTAACTCACCCTGTCTCTGGATTGACAGCCTTGCTTGGTTTGGATACCTGTGCTTCATAGCAGCCCTGTTGTGCTCCTTTGTGTTTGCATTTGTAAATCTGAGGCTTCTATGGGGAGCCAGAATCCTCAGCTAGGTGGGTTGAGGACTAAAGTAGTGTGGCTTCAAGTCTTCAAGTCAGCCCGTGCACTCCTGGTCGGTGACAGGCCCAAAGTGGGGGTTAGTGTCTAATATGTTTGGGAGACACAGTTTTCTTTACTGAAGAATACCTCCATCTCTGTAATATGTCAACCCTCTCTCTCTCTCTCTGTCTCTGTCTCTCTCTCTCTCTGTCTCTCTCTCTTTGTGTGTGTGTGTGTGTGTGTGTGTGTGTGTGTGTGTGTGTGTGTGTAAACCAGAGGCCATTGTCATGTGTGCCCCTTAGCTGCTCTCTGAGTTGCTGGAGAGATGGCCAAGGGATTAAGAACGCTTGCTGCTTCTGTAGCGGATCTGAATTCAGATCACAGTGCAGATCCCAGCACCCACATGGTAGCTGACAACCTGTCTGTCACTCCGGTTTCAGGAGAACTCTGATGCCCTCTTCTGGCTTCTCTGGACACTGGATGTACACATAGTGAGCATACATACATGTAGGCAAACAACTCATGGAAAATAATATTTAAAATAAATAAAATATGACAGTAATGATTGCTTTTCTGATTGTAAAGCATACCCGTGTTTCTTGTAGGAAACCTAGGAAGTAAATATAAATATTGGGTGACTATTGTCCAGAAGTCGGCAGCAAGGATATACATTGAATCCCTGCTACACTGCTAGTGGAATGATGGTCGCTGCTTATCATAATAAAGCACAGAATTATCATGTGGTCCCAAAGTTTCCCTGAAATAAAAGCAGGGATGTAAACAGGAGTCATGGGATCCCTCAGATTAGCCTGCGGCCACATTTTTGGCCTTTAAAACCTTTTTATTTTATTTATTTATTTTTATCTTTTGTATATGTGTATGTGGATGTTTTACCTACATGCCTGTCTGTGCATCAATTACATGCCTAGTATCCATGAAGGGCAGAAGAAAGTTTTAGATTCCCCTGGAAGTGGGATTATAGCTAGTTGTGAGCCATCATGTGGGTGCTGGGAATTGAGCCCAGTTTCTTTGAAAGAGCAGCCAGTGCTCTTAACCATCTTTCCAGCTCCTGTGGGCCTTTTTTTATTAACTAATGATTGATATAGGAGGGCCTAGCCTACTGTAGGCAGTGCCACTCATGGGCAGCTCCTGGGTCATGGGAGAAAACAGACTGTGCAAGCCATGGACAGCAAGCCATGGACAGCAAGCCATGGACAGCAAGCCATGGACAGCAAGCCATGGACAGCAAGCCATGGACAGAATTTTTACCTCAGTTCCTGCCCGTCTCTGCTCAAGCTTCTGCCCTAACTGCCCTCTTTATTGCCTCAGGGAATGGAGACAGGTGGCTTCCAGGTGCTTGTTGACCCATCAGCTTGTTGAAACAATGAGTCTAAGGTCCAGTAAGAGACCCTCACTTACAACATAAGGTGAGGATCAACAGAGGCAGATACCAAATGGGGCTCCTGGCCTCCACTTGTACATGTGCATATATGACACACATGTATGCACACCCCATAGCACACAAACGTCCAGAGACGAGAACATCAGTTAGTTACATGTCCAAGATGATGTCTGCAGATATTTGCTTCAACCAGGATTATCTGCCTGTACCACCATGGCCTACTTTGAAATTCTTTTTTTTGGGGGGGGGAGTAACTGTCACCCCAAGGTGACTGATTTTTTTTTTTTAAGGTTTCATTGCTTCAGGTTTCATAGGCTGTGTGGGCTGCTTAGGACACATACCTAGCCAAGGATTTACTTCAGGCCCTTTGCCAAATCGCTTTCCAGAGAGCTTGTGCGGCTTACACAAAAACTTTACCCAAAGTGCGTGAGAAGAAGCAGCCTTTCCCAAGGGCCTCGCTCCTGTTCTTGGGGGATGTTGTGGGAGGATACAGAGAGGAAAGGCCTCTTCACAGCCCTCAGAGCTGGGTGCTGCCTGTGGCCTCTGTGCTGAGCAGGGACAGGCCTGATTAGCGCCCAGCCACTGGCTTCGCAGAGCCTGCCCACGGGAAAGAACAGCCAGTTCACAGGTAATCCCTTGATATTGAGCTCTGGTTCCAGTCTAGCGATTTTTATCTAGGCTGATTGCAAGTTCAGCTCTGGCTGGGGCCAGGGCGATGCTCACTCAGCCCTCATATCGCATTTCATAGGCAGCAGCAAGGCAGCTCTCTTCTGGTCTCCTCCGATGAGCCCTAGGATGCAGCACTTCAAGGGATAAGAGACAAATTGCACCTGGTTTCTCGGGCTCATTCTCCTACTGAACGGGCTGAGAAACCAAGCGGAAAGCATATTCCTTTTCCGTTGCTGTCCCACACATTTGCTCCCTTTGCCTTTTCAAAAGCAGTTAGGTTGTGAGTTTGCAACGTGACTGTGTGAGATCCATTCAAACAGTAAGCCAGTCCCACAAAGGAAGCCAGTTAACATTTCTGTCAGCTCTCACTGTGACAAGGGCAATGTATATTTACCTTTAAAGCAAAACCTTTAATGTGCAAATCTTAAGAGAAAAATACTGGACATTAGACCTCTGTCAATGTGTTCACTCTAGCATCCTTTGACCTTTGACCTATACTTTATAATTTTCCTTTACCTCCTTCCTCCTCTGCTAGAAAACCTTTATTTCATATTCAGCGTAGACGCTAGTGTGTTGTCTTTGTCTCTGTCTCTCTCTTCTACCCCCTCATCTATTTGTGTGTGTGGTCATACAATATTTTTTTTTCTCTTACCTCACTCGGCATACTGTCTTTCACATCCATCCGTGTTCACGCTCCGAATGAGCAGTGGAAGCCGAGTTGGGAGAGCGCTGTACAAGCCCGAGTTTAATCCCCAGAACTCATGTGACAACGGCTGGACCCAGTGTGCACGCTTGTGATCCCAGTGCTGAGTCAGAGGCAGGGGATTCCTACTGCTTGCTGGCCGGTCAGCCTAACCTACTTGGTGAGCCCTGGGCCAGCGAGACCCTTTCTGGCAAAAACAAAATGGACCACACCTAGGTTGGCCTCTGGCCTCGATACTCATGCCGACCTGCCCTCACATAGAGGGTTGGGAGGAGGAGGGAGAGAATGTGGAGGAGGGAAAGGAGAGGGATAGAGAGAAAAAGAAAGTAATTTAGAAGTTACATAGAGTTTCTGTTTTTGAAAGAAAATTTTAATTCTTTTTGGCAGATTATAGAAACAAAGAATTGGCTTCCCACAACCTGTTGGAGAAATAGCATTCTGTTCTTAGACTGAGTTGACAGCCTAAACATTGGTCTGGGTGGAATGGGCTGCTCTGCAATGAAGCTCTGTGGTGGTCGTGGGAGGAGAGAGGAAGAGGAGGAGGGCTGGGAGCCTTCTTCTTCCTCTCCCCTCCTCCTCCTCCTCTTCATTCTCCATTTCCTCCTCACTCCCTTTCCTCTTCCTCCTCTTTTTCCTTACTCCCTCTCTTTTTCTCTCTTGCAGAAATCTGTATTTAAGAGCACGTACCCTGATGGTGTCTTTGGTTTCTCTTGAGTGAAGGAAGGACTGACAAGACTCCCTGTCTGGATTCTGGAATGTTCTAGAAAGGCAATTTTAACTGTACTTTGCCAGCAAGGAGGTGGAAGGCAAGCAGGGTGAGCCACAGGTCCAACTCTGTCCTAGAGGCTCTATACTGGTGCCTTTAATTGGGCCTAAAGGAAATCTAATTAGCTCTCCACATTAGCTCTAACATGAGGTGTTAAATTTACCAAGAGTGACAAGAGGGCCTCACTACATGCCCCAAACAGAGAAAGGGAAAACAAAATGGCCTCCCCCAAGAAGTGTGGGGCTTTTTAGGGTCCCCTCCTTGCTCTTCAGGGAGGGTACAGATCCCGGCAGCGCATTCTTCCTCTTTACCCCGCTTCCTGTCCTGTGGAAGCCTCTGTCCATCTTGCTCAGACCATTGCAGCAGTCCTCCAGCTGGCCCCTGCGACTCTCGTGTCTCCCTAGTCACACATCTCAGTAGCTGGTTGAACTTTCAGAGTGGTGGCTATTTCACGTTCCTCATCAATTATTCTTTCACTAGCCCCTTGTTAGCTGAGGGAAGCATGCAGCCCAGGTCTCCTTGCTTGGTGTTTTAAAGGTCTTCACAATCCCTTCCTGTTTTATCTCTCTGTCTCTGGACTCCAGCCCACACCTGCTTCCCTCTATTTACTGCCTCTTGGCTTAGTACATTCTATGCTTTTTGTTTCCTTGTTTGCGTAGCTTAAAACCCCACTTGTTCATAGCCAGCTTTCCCCACTAGCTTGATTGCGATGTTCCAAAATCAACCCATCTTTCTCGAGTCTTAACAAACCAGCCTTCCCTTCCACAGCCTCCACTCCACTTCCTCTCTCAAGGCTCTCATCTTTACGGCCTCTGTTAGAAGTGTGTAGACTCCGACCTTACTTCTCTTCACTATGAAGCTCTGGTCCGCCTGTGAGTGCCTCACATTACAGGGTGAGGTGCCTTCCACATGGTCAGTGACCCAGAAGGGCTGATGCACTAGTGGACCAATGACTGATGGAGTCCCATGACGCCAATCTTTATTTCCACCCTCCTCTGCCGTTTGCTTTGCACTAGGCTTCATAGGCTCCTCCGGTTGGATTGCACCCCAGCACATGGCAGGGTTCAGCTTGTGATACCTGAGGGAGGTAGAGGAGGAGGGCTGAAAAACCTCTAACTCGGCTGCCAGCCTGTGTCTCTTCTAGGCTCGCCATCAATGAGCGGATGGCATGAATGACCAGATGGCCACAGGCTTGCCCAGGACCCTGGTCTTCTAGATCCGCACTTTGCAACTTTAGAGGTCCACATCCTGGGGCCTTCTGGGTAGTGCTCAAAGATGCAGTATTATGACAGCTCATTTTGCTAGAGCTGTAGATCTTCCTCAAAGTTTAGAAATAAATGTTTTAATGTTGACCCGACTTTATCACCGCATGGAGAACTGTGAGGTTCTTACACACATAGTAAGATAGAATGCAATACACTAGACTTCCAGCAGTGGAGGACGTGCATCCTTGCTCCCCAGCTCCAGGCTGCTCTGTGAGCTAAGAGGGAGAGGCTCATTCTCTGCTTTCTGGATATGAAAGCTATGAGAAGGCTGAAGCCTTCTTTGGTTGCCAGCTCCCTGACCATGGCTCCCTGGCCATGGCTGTTTGTGTGTTACATACAGCCAGAGGCCAGAGGCTAGACTTATAGGTGGATGGGGCTGGGTTCAAATTCCTACAGCTGTGCAGACACTGCAGGCAGAGGAAAACCGGGGGAGGGGGAGGTCTTGTCATTTTCTACCTTCTTGTGGGGTCGGGGGTGGGGGAGAGAGAGAGAGAGAGAGAGAGAGAGAGAGAGAGAGAGAGAGAGAGGTGCTGAATGTGTGATACCACTGTGAAAAATATGTGTAATTTCACAGCTAGAGAAGCTAAGGTTCCTATGTCAGCATCAGTGGAGAGGAAAGGAGCTCTTATCAGGCAGGAAGATGACAGAGAAGGGACAACTGGGAACAATTTGGCAGCTGATGATAGTAGATTGGAAAGCCCCTCCCCCTGGCAAGGGAAGACCTTCTATCCAGCAGCCTGTGCCCTGCCCTCCTGTACCTTCCCACACCTTTCAGTTAAAACGAACAGTGACACATGACATGCACCTCCCGTGGTGTCTGAACTGTTAAATGACAAAACTCCTAATGCAGAAGACAGTCGCAATGATGACTCCAGTAAGATGTGACACTTCTGACACTTGATTTCCTTTAGCTAAGGGGGAGGTGACCCCTCCCAGCAGAGGGTAGCCTCACAGAGCCTCCTGGGAGTATAGATGTGGGAGCCACCAGCCATGTGATTTTTGAGGGTTCTTAAGAAGCAGTTTCAAGGGTGGTTTTGGCATTTGAGACAAGATCTCACACTGACCTTACACTCATTGTGCCATCAAGGAGGACCCGGAAGTTCCCATCCTTCTGCCTTCCCCTTCCGTGTTGGGGTTGCCGGCAGATGCTACCACATGCACTTAGGGTTTCTACTGCTGTGAAGAGACACTATGACCTCAGCCACTCTTACAAAAAGAAAACATGTACATGGCGCTGGCTGATAACTCAGAGGTTTAGTTTATTATTGCCCTGCTGGGAAGCGTGGCGGTACATAAGCAGGCATGGAGCTGGAGGGGTAGCTGAGAGGTCTGCATCCAAATAGACAGGCAGCAGGAAGAGAGAGAGAGACACTGGTCAGGGCTTGAGCCTTTGAAACCTCAAAGCACAGCCCTAGTGACAACAGCGCCACGTCTGCTCCAACAAGACTGCAGCCTCTAATAGTGCTGCTCCCTATGGGCCTGTGGGGGCCATCTTCATTTAAGCCACTTTTCATGCCTGGTTTTATGGCGTGCTGGGATCAAAGCCAGGGCTTCCTGCCTGAAGCTCTCTACAGGCGGAGCTACATTTCTAGCCCCGGATGGCAGACTCTTGAGGGCAGATGACCATTTACAATGACTTGCACAAACATGACCTAATGCACTGTAGGCATCGGGCATGGGGCATATGGGTCGGGTCACTATCAGATAACTGGGTACAGGAAGTAGACCCAGCAGTGCTTCCAGGCAACCGACACCAGCGGGTCTGCTGAGAACCATTAGGAAATTCATTTAAAATGGAGTAACTAGACTTTTCTGGATCCTTTTTTGAGCCTATAATTGTAGTTTTGGGCCTCATGGGTTACATCAGCTGAGTAGATGGACAGACCGTACATAGAAATGTTTTCTATATAAGTGATTGAATAAATGTATATCTCCAATCTGGTCCGAGAAAGGAGAGGTGACCACGGCTGTTCTAAAGACCCGACTCTCGCTGGAATATAGCTCGGTAGAGTGCTTGTTCAGCACACATCAAACCTTGGGTTCAAACCTTAGCACTGCGCCAACTGGGCATGGTGGTCCATACCTGTAACCCCAGATCTTAGGAGGTAGAGAAATGAGGATCTAACATTCAAAGTCAATCCAGGGATACATAGTAAGTTCCAGGTCTGGCATACATAAGACCCTTTTGGGCGGTGGGGAAGAAAGAAAAAAGAAAACTCAGTTCAAGGTGGGTTTTGTTTGGAAGATAGATTTTAATTATTATGTTTTAAAAATCAAAAGCGTGTTATTACCCCCTGCCCTTCCCTGTGGCCCGGAGGGTGTAGATTGACACGGTGCCTGTATTTTAACCAAAGACGCCTCTTGTCTTCTGCTTCAGTAACATCGCCAAGGAACCTTGGAAACTTGAATGGAAGAGTCTGCATTGTGTGCTAATGATATTTTAACCATCATTATTAAATCTCATTATTTTTCCTAGGTGCCATCTAACTTACATTGTATTTCGCAGCCTTGGGGACTGAAGCCAGGGCCTTAGTGTGCAGAGAGTCTATCACTGTCCTCAACCCTCAAAACAAGTAGTTTTTATTTTTCACTTTGACACAAACTGGCCTTCCATTAATTCTTTAGTCCGAGCAATGTTTGACCTTGGGATCCCCTTGCCTCAGCCCCCTAAGTGCTGGGATTAGTGGCTGTGCCGCCATGAGCAGTGGTCGGGTTGTAGGCCCATGAGACCAGGTATAGTCAGTTCACACTGTGTTGGAGACTGGAGCTTTTGTGTATGTGGTCTCGTGTACTTCTCACAGTGGCCTAGGAAACTGGGGGCTGTTATCATTGCCGTTCCCCAGTGGGGTGTTACTGCATGGCATGCCCAGTTGCAAAGGGAGGGTAAGCACTTGAGGCCAAACTTGAACTCCCCACATCCTTCCCCGGGTGTCCACAGATGTGGCCCATGGGGGGGCTCAGTGTTTTCTTACAGAGCAGATACAACTATTGATCGAGTCAGATGGTCTGTGGGTAAACCTGGGGTCCCAGTCCTCTAGAGAATTTGGGATGAGGATGGGGGTGGGGTGGGGGGGGTGGGGAGGAAATTTGCCTGGAGACTTTCCTGGGGGAAGCAACACGTGGATTAGTCGGCAGTCATGGGTAGGAACAGGCATTCTAGGAGAGGAAGGAGAACACGGGTAAGTGACCTGAGGGCTGGGATCAGTCTCCTCATTTTCCTTGGCGTGAGTGCCCATGAGTGAGGAGGTGCCAAGGCGGATCTCCCCTGGAAGAACAGAGCTGCAGAGAAGAGATGCTTCTGTTGTTGGATGACGAGTGGGGGGTGTGGGGAGCACGCCCCGTGAGTGGGGGGGGTGTGGGGAGCACGCCCCGTGAGTGGGGGGTGTGGGGAGCACGCCTCGTGAGTTTCTCTCCTCCAAGGTGCCTTACTGCTAGGTTTCACTGGCAACACCAGGCAGTAGTTGGAGGCTTGCTTTGGAATTGGCTGTGGAGTTTGGACCTCTTCTGTGACTTCAGAGCTTCCTGGGCATCTTCTGTGCTTCCTTGGTCTCTTCTAGCAGGAGAGGTCAATCCTGGTGATCACTGTGGGCGCTCGTAGCTATGCGTGTGACCTAAGCATGGTGATGCACAGTTGGCAGCGGAGAAACCCATGACACAGGTCCGAAATGAATTGCATTTTTATGAACCACAAATCATCTCCTGCCCCACAGGTCATTTTGATTTCACTAGGACACACCTGACTTCAGTCCGCTGACAGGTTCAGAGAATCCTCTGTGGGGTCTCAGCCTGCCCTGGTCCCTTCCTGTGTGGGTGGCTGTGTGTGCTTATGGCTCCCTTCAGCCAGACTGCTACAGTGAGATGCTCGCTGACAGCTCCCTCTGATTTCTGAGCTCAGGGTAGAGAAGAGCCTTGATTGCAACTGTTCTGCCCCTCCCACCTTAGCAAATCCGCTTCTGCACCTATTCCTCTGTGCCTATGGCCCGGGAAGATGTGCCCCCTCCGCCCCCTCCAAGTTCATTTCCGGGTCAGGTCTGGTCCCTTGCCTAAACCCATAAGGCAATATGAGAAGCCTCCTAGAGGGAACATGGAGTGCCAGCTCTGTGTCCTCTGAAGAGACCAGCCTTGGTCAGAGTAGGACACCACAGATCCACTGTGGCAGGAAGTGAGGAGGACCTGGGTGCGGAGGCAGAGATGGAGGCTGTGTGGGAGGGGAAAGAGGCAGAGATGACAAGCTCCATGCGTGAGTCACCAGCTCCAGGCTCCAGCTGGAGAACCCAGGGGAGGGGAATATGGCGTTGCCTAATGCAGCAGGCAAGGGCCTGGCTCTGGCATGGTGGTGATCAGCTGTCGAGGTGTGAGAGTGTGTGTGTGTGTGTGTGTGTGTGTGTGTGTGTGTGTGTGTGTGTGTGTGTGTCATCATCCTGGGGCACGTGTACAGAGAGGTATGGTGCAGAAGATGGTTTACTGAGTGAGAGATGGGGAGACGAACAGTGGTACTCAAACTGTCCTGCCCCGCACTTGGAAATCAGAGGACGCAATAACTGAGCATTCCTACTGCAAGCTATGGTCGAATGAACCACACCCACACAAGAGGAAGGTACCAGTGTTCATCTCTGCCTATGACTGATGCATCTGAGACCCTGTGAGGTTGAGCCAGTTGACTGAAGTCACCTGGCCATGGTGAAATAGGACATAATTTGGCTCTGGCCCTCCTGGAGCCTCAGACTTCATCATTGCAGACGGTGTCAGCCTTGAGCCTGTCCTGGAACTACGTGGGGTGCTGGTTCCGTGGTGTGTGAGTTATCTTTCCACATGGCCATGGTGCCAAGGTCTGAGGCTTACTTCTTCCTTATCCTCCTGGCTCACCCTCCTGTCCCAGCGTCTACCTCCGCAGAGCCCTCGGGAAGCTTGGCATCTCTCCAGGCCACTGGCTAACTGAGTTTCCCATGAACGGCATCCTTCTCAGCCATGCACAGATGTGTCTAACTTGAGGACTTAATAGGAAAAACAGCTGTCGGTGGAGAACTTTTCCTCTTGCCTCTGTGCTTCTGTCATTTGTACCGTTTTGGGTTTTGTTTTGTTTTTGTTTGTTTGTTTTGTCATCTGCTTCCTTGGTGTGTAAGGGTCCTGGGATTTCAGATGCCCATTTTGGATTACACTCTATCAATATGAAATATCCTGCTTTCTCATGTATCTATTCATTGAACATCTCTGTCTCTGTCTGTCTGTCTGTCTCTCTCTCTCTTTCTGTTTATACATAAACATATATAAAATGTGTATGTGCATTCGTATGGGTACCTATGTATGTGCACAGATACACTGTGTGTGTGTGTGTGTGTGTGTGTGTGTGTGTGTGTGTGCGTGCGCATGTGTGCCTGCCAAGCTCTAGCTTGGGAATTGTTACTATGGTTCTGTCTCCAGCTTGATTGAGAGAAGGATCTCTTGCTAGTCTAGAGCATGCTAAGAAGGCCTGGGTGGCCAGGCCGTGAGATCTTGGCCTCTCTGCCCAGGGCTGGGATTGCAATGCCTGTCGCTATCCCTGGCCCTTTATGTACATTCTGGGGATCGTTTATCACTTATGATTTTGAGACAGAGTCATTCTGTGTGACCAGATTGGCCTCAGAATCTTGGTCTTCCTACTCCAGGTTCCCTAGGGCTGCAATGGCAGGCGTGTGTCCCTGTACCTAAGGCTGCAGTGGCAGGCGTGTGTCCCTGTACCTGGCTTCCACGTCATCATATTTAATGCCCTTTGCCTTGAATTTCACTTGCTTGCACTCTAGTGCCCCACACTGGCATCTAGTTTTTGCCTGACATATTTTGGGCTGTTCTCTTTTCACCTTACTTTATCACTCTATGCAGGGTACATTTCTTACACAAAACACACAGTTTTATGCATTGACTTGCCATGTATTATTCTGTCTATTTTATAGTACATAAGATATGTCATTTATTTTTATTCTTACAGCTAATATGTTTTGCTTGCCTTCCCCTTTAAATGCTCCTTTGCAGCCTCTGTTGTCACTCCATAATGGGACATTTTACATTTTCACTTTATACTTTTCCTTAGCAAATGGCAATGTCGGCTCTCCCTGTCTTGTTCCTTAGGTCTGAGAGGTTCGTGTAGTCTTATTATGCTGGTGGCTAGGGCACAGGGTGCTCCTGTAGCTGGTGTCCTCTTTCTGTACTCCACGCCTGAGAAATTTCCAGCCAGGGTTTTATTTTACTGTGTAGGCCAGTAATTTAAAATTCTATTGTATAGATATTAGATTATAGTTGTTGTTTTTATGTTCTTATCTTCTCTTAAGTCTTAGCGTTCATGTTCATTTTTATTTATGATGCCAGTGTTGGGAACTATCTAAAGGTAACGGATCTTAGGGCTCTTTGCTGGAGTTTTGTTCCCGTGGATATCACTCTTATTGAATTCTTTGTTTTGATCAACGTCTTAATCATGCATATGAAACACTTATTGCCTATAGAACATTCTGAAGCAATTGCTCTGATTCATTGCGCTTTCCTCCTTTGCTTCTGTGGCACCCACAGGGATGGAACCCAGGACCCCCTCTAGGCTAAGCCAACTCCGTGCCACTGACTCATACCCTCAGCCTCTGCATTTTCTTTCTAAGGTTAATGACAGTGTGTGGCACCGCCACTGTGCTTTGTGAATAAGTCAGACACTAGCTGCTTTTTCCTCCTTTCAAAGGTCAGCTGACATCTGCTTGGGTACTGTGGAATCACGGGATCACAGGCAGTAGTTTGGACATGTCTCGGCCCTCACAGCCAGGTCTATGCTCTGGTCTGGCAAGTGGTTTTCTATTTCCTTATTTTTCCCTAGTTCTCTTCGGAATGATCTGGCTGCCTGGGCCTTTTTGGTATGACGCGGCACCAGCCTTTTCAGTGCTCTGCTTCTCTCTCAGCGTACTTCTCCCTCCTCTTGGGAGTGCTTGTACGCCAGGTTTCAGGAGTAATTGCTCCTGGCTTTGATGGCAGACAGAGGCTCGATGCTTGAGTTGCTCACTGAGCAGCATGCTGAGTGTCTCATCTGCTCTATGTGCTTTCTTGAATTGGTAGAGTGAGGCTGAGGGCCATGTGCTTTGCTTATGCTCACTGTGTGGATTGGAGAGATGTGTGCTGAGAAGCCCAGCCTTACTCTGCCTCATCCAGGCAGCAAGAGGCAGGCCTGGGTTTGAGTTTACCTCATTATGTAGCAGAGCCTGTGCTCTTGACCATAAGAGGTTTTTGCTGGAGTCACTGTTTTGTTTTTCTGCATGTTTGTGTGTGTGTGTGTGTGTGTGTGTGTGTGTGTGTGTGTGTGTGTGTGTGTTCGTGTGCAGAAGAGAACATCAGATCCCTTTGGAGTTGGAGGTACATTTAGTTTTGAGCTGCCAAGTACGGGTGCTGGGAATTGAAGTCAGGTCCTCTATGAGAGCAGCAAGAGCTCTTAACCATTCTGTTCCCTTTCCTCCACCCCTCCCTCATTTGCTTTTTGACAATTACTCTGTTGCCCAGGCTGGCCTGGGCCTCACTGTGTAGTCAAAGCTAGCCTCAATTCCTTAGTAGTGCTGCTGGGATTACAGGGTGACCACTGCGGCCAGCTAAACAGTCATTTTGTTCCGTTTCCTCGAGTTCCCTGGGCTCCATTTGGATGTTTATAGATGCCTTTGCAGGATTCATGGCTGTATGGCTGCATGACTTTGCCCACAAGCAGGGAGGGCTGAGTCTCCTGGACAGAATGCTGTGGTTCTGTCACCAGGACTCTGGCTAAGGGATGGCGTCTCAAGTGGTTCAGCCACCTGTGAGGCCACCCCAGAGAGTCAGAACCATCTGCAGCTCCAGTGGGAGATCAACCCCACGACACTTTTTCTGACTTGGTAAAGCCACTTGCCCTGGGTGCCAACTGTTTTCCTCTGGCTTGCTGTTTGACTTGGCCACCATGCCAGGTACAAACTGTGCTCAAACTTGTCCTCCTTCCTGGAGCTGCCACCTGCTGTGTCAGGGACAGACCCCTGTCCCTCGCCAATGCTCTTCTGATATGCCAGCCATGTGATTCCTGGGGCTTCCCAGTGCTGTTGCTACACACACACACACACACACACACACACACACACACACACACACACACGGAGGGGGAAGGAGGGAGAGGGAGAGGGACATACATAGATATACACAGAGATAATACACACATATACACACGGTACACACACGTACACACACACACAGGGAGGGGGAAGGAGGGAGAGGGAGAGAGACATACACAGATATACACAGAGATAAGACACACAGTACACACACACACACACTTACTTGTGTAGACCCACAGATCTACAAGGACACGAGGAGTCCTGCCTGGCAACGTCTTTCCTCCAGCCTGGCTTACTGGTCTAGGCAGCTCTTTTGCAGTCAGTGAGGATGACCAAGGTCGCCTCCATCTTCTTTCTTCAAACCTCATGGCCTTTGTTTTGGGTTTGGGAGACATGGATGACATAGGTTCCTAGCTTCTTATGGATGTTCCAGGCTAGCTGTCTCCACTGGGCAACTGTTTTCACAGTAAGTTTCTCAGAGGAACATTCTAGACGTAGCTATGTAGAAGCTTAGTGTTTTCACCCATCATAGATCTTTCTAGAAGGCAGAGGATGAGAGGATATTGATACTTGCAGGCTAATATGCTTATTGGTCCATGGCATAAAGAGAAAGTCACAAAAAAGCATGCTATGTCCTGCTCTTGGGTCCTGCAGAACAGGGCACCGTAGTCTTGGGCCATGGAGCATCAGATGTAAGAGACTGTGTCTGGGATTTAGGCTACCCCGTGTGTCTACTCAGTGACACAGCCCTCAGCGACACGCACTGAACTTCCAAGGTCCCATTTTCCTTCCCTATGGAAAGCCATTGCTATTGGTGTCAGAAGAGCTGCTTGGTCTTCTGAACTGTGCAGAAACGACAAGGCTGTTTAGCTGTGTGGGACAGTGCTCACTGAGCCACCAACATTCTGGGCACCACCGTGGGCAGAGAGCACAAGCCATGGCCTGTGCCGAAGACTGCATCCCTGTGTGTGTCTCTGCCCAGCTCCTCTCCATTTCCTCCAGCTGGGTCTAGGGAATATGGAAGTGAGGCTGGCCCAGACAGGAAATCGGTGTGTCAGGCCCAGCTGAGCATCTGGACCACCCTTCAGCATAGCTTTCCTCAGCAGCTACCAAGCACCTATCCTACCCAGCCCGAGGTCATGAGGACTGTGCCTCTGTTGTTGAGGAGACACCCAGACTGAGCACAGACCGTCTTTCAAAGTCAAGTGTGGCGTGACAAGTCTCTTCAGCACTGTAAATCCTCTGCCATGGCTGCCTGACTCTTGACAGCACCTGCCAGTCTGGAGTTGTAGTTATCTTTTATGTCCGCGTGCATGTGTGTGCCTATGTGAGTGCACGAGTGTGTGAGTGTGTGAGCTCATGTGTGTACAAAAGCATGTGAGTGCATATGTGAGCGTGTATGTGAATGTATGCGTGAGCATGTGTGTGAATGCATGCCTGACCGTGTGTGTGAGTGCATGTGTGAGTGTGTGTGTATGTGCAGACGGGTGTGAGTATGTGTGTGTTACTGGCATGTGGGTGTGCCTGTATTTAGGAATGCCTTCATGAGCGTGTGGTGTGAATGTGGGGGCCAGAGGGTGACATCAATTCATTGTCTTTCTCATTTGCTGTCAACTTTATTCGATGAGCTGGGGTCTCTTGCTGAACCCACAGGTCACTGGTTTGGCTAGTCTAGTGAGCCAACTTGCCTCAGGGATTCCTTGCCTCTGCTTTTGGAGGGCTGGGATTGCAGGCTGCCACTCCTGTGAGGCATTTACAAAGATGTTGGGGATCGGAACCCTGGTCCTCACGCTCGCACAGCATGCACGTTACCCACGGGACCATCTCCCCAGCCTGTAGTTATCACTTTTGGAATGTTAGCTGCTCTATCTGACTCCACGCATGACAGGCCTCTCTGGGCATTTGCTTGGGGCTGTCCTCCTCACTACCTACAGCAGGTCTATATCAGGAGTTTTACCAGCATGGCCCAGGGAAAGTATCCTAGGCCCTGGGATACAAAGTACATATGTGCCCCATGGCACATAGTTAGGTGCACAGGAAAATGGTAAATTAGTTGGCATCACATCAGAGTTCACTGGTGCCTGCAATGACTGTTCCCAGAGGTGCTGGTCTTTTCTTTGGCCAACATCATAAGCCACTGGGCCAAGATCGACTGTCTTCCTGCGGCTCCTGGGCTCCCTGCTCTGGGCTGGGCACACTGTCCTCCCGGCACACCTACGTTGATTGATTGGTATGGTGTTAAACTTTTGGCTTTTTGTAAGCAACTGTAGGAGGGCGTTGAGCTTTACAGATCTGCCCTGTGCCTAAAACTGAGCCACACGCATCACGGCTCCCTTGGACCTGCCTTCTCCCTTCGTCCTGCCTCCAGCTCACGTTCTGTGACTCCTGGGCTGGCACCAGAGTCCTGACCTTTGGGCCTCGGATTTCTGTGGGTAGTTTGTTGTCATCCTGAATCCCAGTGAGGCCTTTCTAAATGTCCTACCACACTGCTTCTGCGTTTTAAGCATAGGATCCGCTTCTAGGTAGGGTAGAAAGGGACGGTGGGCCGAGGGTGTCCTTAGCCCCACAGGCAGGCTCTGTAATCAGGCAGCCCTGCCAGGGCCTGCAGTTGTTAAGTGTGTTCGAAGGGTCCAGCTCAGTGCCCAAAGCAGTGGGGGGATCTAAGGACATGATGAGTTTGCAAAGACAAGCAGCAGAGAATTTGGGTTAATAAAACTCAGGCTTGTGTCCCGACTGCTTGTTTCAAATTCCACCGTCTAGCATTGACCTTGGGTGAATGGTTTTTGCTTCTCTAAGCTTGATTGCTCTGTAAACTTTTACAAGGTCTTTCAAGCATCAAATAAGATAATGCACGCAGAATGCTTTAAAATCGCGCCTGGTGCATGGTAGGTGGCCGATCAATCTTACTGTAAACAGGCTGCTGCCTCGCCTCCACTGGTGTGTGCCAGGTACCTGCAAAGGGGTTCTGTCAGGGTTTGCTCTTTCACTCAGTGTGGGAGCCCAGAAGAAGATGGAGGCGCAAATTGCCTGTGCGAAACGTACTTGAGGTTCTATGTGTAGAACTGTGGTTTAGCCCAGGCGGTCCTTTTCAGAAATTTGACTTCAGTGGTCTTGCTATCTGGTCTTGCATAGAAAATAACCTGTCAGGAAGCTCCACATCGTTTCCTCCGGCCCAGCCTCCTCATCATTTAAAATTAGGCTGAGGTGCTAAGCACTGATTATGGTCCTCCGAAGAATCCATTGAGTATTGTAGAGGGTTCCCAATGGTGCCTGGCCCATGTTAAGCACCCAGTATCTAGCAGCAGTTTCCATAGAAACAGCTACACACAGCTGATCGAACTAAAAGCCATCAGATGACTCATGCTAATAAGGTGGGGATTTGATTTATTGTACATGATAATTCTTCATACTTAAGGGTACAACGTGATATTCTAATACACAGAAAGATGCATTCACTGATCAGCTGGAGGTAATTAGCATATCCATCACTTTAACCATTGGTCACTCCCTTGCTGAGGGGCATTCAATAGCCCACGCTGCAGATATTTGGAATAGATAATTCACCGCCTCTCTCTGTGGTCAGCATACTGTACAACAGAATACCACAACATTGGCCCACGGGTAAATGCTGCAGATGTGATATGAAAGGGGTCAGAGTTCAATGTGTGGAGCTCAATGTGGGCTGGGTTAGGAGAGGTGGGGAGAGGGGCATTCTATGCCAGGGCTCCCTTAAGTGAGGGGAAACAGAGAGCAGGAGGCTGGTGTTTTAGGAGCAGAGTCTGAGGACAGAGATCTGGAAAGAGGCCATGAAGGATGCTTATGGGCTGTGTGAGTTTTGACCTGTGAGCAGGCCCTGAGGGTTGTCGTTAGCAGTGTGGCTGTCACGGAGCAGAGCACCTTCTTATTCCTACGTTTAAGCAGCCCACCGCAGGGGAGCAGAGTGGGGGCCACAGGAGGGGCAGAGGTGCTGAGGCCCGCCCAGGAGATCGTCGCTTCTTTCCTCTGTGTACATGGGGCTTGGGATTATTCTGAGGTACTTACCCCTTGGCCCCTGGATGCATCCAGAGCTATGGATTTGCTGCCTTTCAGCTGCTGTTTGTGTCATAAATGCCTGTCACACGAGGGACCTTAAAAATAACCCGATGGCTAATAGCATTTCTCAAAATAACTGCTTGCGAAGTGCTTTGCTGGGTGAGTGGCTACTAAAATTACACTCCCTACCGGTGTGGATGGGGTAGTACGTGCATATATGGGTTTTAAGTCCATCTTTCCCAGAGAGAGGCCCCACTCTTTACTCTCTTTTGTCCTACGGGCCCTCTTTTCACTGCTCTGTGTCCCGGAATGGTGTCTTCTGGGTCACTCTGCAGTTCCCTCTTCTATGCTGTGGCTCCTGGCAGATTGCTCCCCTACATGGCCTTGTTGTCCTGCCTCAAGGAGCTGAGTTTTGAAGAATCTTGGGGGGGTGCGGTGGCCTTATTGTAGCGCTGGCCTCCTTTCTTGGTGTGCCAGGTAATAATAGCACACCGTGGGGGGCAGATCTCACTCACCGCGCCATCCAAGGGAGAAAGTGGGCCACAGAACAGTGTGGCAGCCCCACTCAAGGTGACCTAGTAACTGAAGGTGTGAACACTTGGGTTTTCAGAGAGGAGCTCCAGGGATTCTTCAGGAGGGTCTCCCAGGCCAGCCCTTTGGGTCACCAGGCAACTGGGTCACCCAAATCTCCACCTAAGGAAATGTGGAGCCCTATGAGGAAGCCACAAAGCCAAGGGGGCAGTGCTGCCGAGAATGTGGGGTGCAGGGTTGAGGTCACTTGAGGGTGGCAACTAGTTGCTCTGTAATCACTACTTATATCCAGAGAGGTGGGTCTCCATGGGGCACCCTTAGTGCACAGATGTTCATTGTTAGGTCCCTGCTGTGGCCTTGGTTCTGTAATAGGTGGCGGGATTACAAAGTGCTTCAAGAGATGTTTACAAGTTGGTGTGTTGTTGGGACACCTAGCTTAGGATGCTGTTTATCATCCTTCCCAGTGAGTGATATGTGACATGATTCTGCCTGGTGATTACCTAAGTGGGGCCCTTGGGTGACTTCGTCATCTTTATTGTAACTTGCTCAACGTTTAGCAACTGCTTTCAGCCCAGAGCTTCCAATACTCTTCAGGTCCCATGTGCTTTGAGCTGTATTGCATGTGCCCACTCTGTGCCTAGTTCCTAGTGGAGGGTTCCCTGGATCATGTGAAATAGCCCGCAGTCACTACCAAACTGGCTTCTCGCTAGATGATTCTGCCCGAGTGTGAGTGGATGTGGGTGTTGTGAGCAGCTGAAGTCTGGCTAGAGGAGTCCACTGCTTGATAGTTTGTTCACACACACACACACACACACACGTGTATATACACACACACATACATACATATATATACACATATATTTGTGTACACACACACACACACACACACACACACATATAAAAATTACATGCCTTTCTTACATACATTATTTTTACCATACGATGTCACAAGTAGAGCATATCTGGGTGTAGTACCCCAATGACAAGTGGGGTTCTTGGTGTGGAAAATATGCTCTCAATGTGTTCGTTGGTGCACTGTAGGCTGGCCCTTCATACAGTTCTAGAGAGTAAAGCCCATCCATGAGTTTTTACCTAGAATGGGGAACCAGGAAGCCCACCAGCCCCTGTTCCTCACAGCAGCTTTATGTAAAGAGCATATTGTTGTAGCGGGAAAATCCTAGGCTCCAAAGTCAGGCAGACTCATTAGACAAAGCATTTACCCTCCCTGAACCTGATTCTTCAACTGTTAAGTGTTATTTGGCAGGGCATCAACCTCTTGGAGCTGTTGGAAGGACTATGTTACCCCCATCCCGGCAGGCATAGACAGAGCTGGAGCAGCATCCTGCATATTGCTGCCAGTATCACCTTAATGTTGTGAGCCCGCGGAAGCTGGGTTTGAAGTATACGTCATTGCCTTTCATAAAGGGTGTTGGTAATTTCATTGAGTATTGTCAAGTGGTTGCTATGGCGAGGACCTCAAAAACTTGTGGCCATTACTAGGCACTAGCTGGCCAGTGTTGGAATCCTGGGTGAGGAGGAGGTGAATCGAGTAGGATGCACTCTGTGTAGTTGTCATGTGATCAGGCCTTGGTAATTCACACTCTGTATTAGGCTCATTGTGAGGGCTCTATGGACGAGAGGAATCCTTCCCAGACGCCTGTGTGTGCACATCAGGATGAACAGCCACTTTGTGCAAGAGTTCCTAGGCAGGATAATGGTCACGTGATGCATTTGGTACAGTTGAAGCTAATGGGTGAGAAACTAGGGATGCTTTTCATTCTCCCATCACAGAGGACTACCTGAGCGAAATGGCAGTGCTGGGGTAGACCCTTTACCCAAGTCCAAAGATGGAGGATGGGCCCCTAAGGTAAGACAGTGTCTTGCCAGGATGATGATCCTGTCTGAGTCAGGGCTAGGATGCAAAGTTAAATCTGAATACTAGAGGTCAGGACTTCTTGTATTTCTAAAATCCTTTGTCCCATTGTGGAAGGAAAAAAAAATCAATTTTCATTACATCCATGAGGTTCTACTCGAAATCATTGTTCAGGCTTTTTTTTTTTTTAACTGCTTTGAGAAGTCCAGGTCTTGCTAATAGAGTGCAGTTTGTGGGTCGAGTAGACGAAATAGAAGATGCCTCTGTTTTATTTGGGTTTTACGTAAGTGAGATGTCTGCCTTCTTTGTTGTTGTTGAAGGGATAGGTGGTGGCACTGAGAGGTGACGAGTCACCCTGGCTCTGGGTTGGCGGGTGCCTGGGGGAGGGAGAAGCTGGCCACCCACAGTGGGCAAAGCAGTCTGTAAGCTGAGAGGGTGGTGAGTAGTCCCTTTTTATAACTGGAGGACAGTTCAAGTGAAGTGTCAGCAAGTGACCTGTGTCCCTGGAACACCAGAGCAGGCGGAAGTCATGGCAACTCTGTTGCTGAACCAGGAGCAGAGTGTCCTCTCTTGCTGGCTCCCAGACCACAGGGGCTGAGAAACACCTGGTTACAGCACCTTCTGGGATTGGGCTGCTGTCCCCGTGTGGCCCTTGGGACAGAGCTGGGCTGCACTGGGCACCTAGTTCAGAAGGAGAGGACAGAGTAGGGGGATGCTCCCTCTGAGATCAAGGCAGCTCCTGCTGCCTGATGGGATCCCTGCTTTTCTCGCTTGGTCCTCTGCATGCCTTGCTTCTTCAGCAGCCCAGAAAATGGGCTCCAAAGTGGGCGGTCAGGCCCTAGCAGCTTCTAAGCAGTTTCCTTCTCTTGCACACATTAAGTCTAGGCAGCCGGGGACCTCACAACTCTAGCCATTGTAGGGCAACAACTAGCTATCCGAAATCCCTGCCAGGTAGCAGTCCTTCCTGTTGGCCCAGAGTCGCTTTAAGAGGGGTTTTGGATGGAATGCCTCTCAACATTCTGAAGCGCACAAGATGGCTGCCTGGAGGATTCACCACCCCACTTGCCGCCGTATGAGCACTGTGTGACTGTCCATGACCATTGTGAAATAGGTATTCAAAAGTGTATGCTGAAGGAGTGCCTCACAGTACAGGAAGTGCCTCATGGCACGGGAAGTGCCTCACGGTACAGGAAGTGCCTCACAGTACAGGACGATATTACTGGCTCTCAAGTCGAAGAGGGCACCTATACTCTTCGGAGGCCATGCTCAGGCACACAGACTCCCGCACATGCAGATCTGGGGAAGGGACCTAGATCTGGTCACTTCTGTCTGCTTTGCACACACTGCCGCTGCTCCTGAACATCTTCTTCTTTGAGAGTGACTAGCTTAAGATATTGCTCTTTCCCAAATGTCTTATACCTTAGGTTTGCTATTATTAAAATACTCAATTAACAGGGTAAAAAAAAATCTTTGAAGGATACCTATTGTGTCTCTTACCAGATGGTGATGCCAAATTGACAACAGTGGCCCCAATAGTGAGAGGATTAAGCATTAAAAATGATTACAGAATCCAGTGGTGCATACTTGTAATCTCAGCAGTTAGGAGGTGAATTCAGGAGATCAGGTATTCAAGGCTAGCCTTGGCTATGTGAGTTGAGGCCAGCCTGGGCTACATGAGATCCTATTTCAAAAAACTAAAAACCCAAACAAAACACACAAAACAAACCCCAAATTCTCACCATATCTAATTGCTTTCACTAGGGCTTTGTGTTGAAGAGGCAACAGACAATGCGAGTGTGGGAGGAGGCAGCAGTGGGATGAAAGCCTTTGATGGATAGTGAGGGCTCCCTGACTCTATCCCCACCTCTGACCCTATGTAGCATGTCTCGCCAGTTGACCCCTGAGACAGAAGTGAATGCCATTTTGTGTGAGTTCAGCCCTTGAAGTCTATTACATTTGTCTAATTCTGGCACTGACCTGCAAGGAGGGGACCCTCCCGTATGCTATCACCAGTGTGCTACCTGAGGTTTGGGGTGACATTTTACACACAGGGCTCCTTGAGACCTGCCTCTCTGCTCTCAGAAGGCTCTTTTTCAAGAGTCTCAAGTTGTCCTGAGCTAATGTTTAGGCGGGGGCTTGTCATGGTCTGAGGGGACAGTTCTCGAAACAGATTTCTGTCTTTAGAGCTTGGGGGCCAGGGAGCTTGGGGACCAGCTCTGTGACTTGAGTAGGGCGCTGAGTTCTACTTGGAAGCTGAAAGCCCTTTTTGTCTGAACAGAGCTGGGAGGAGCTCTTCGGCTTGGCTAGGGGCTGAGGGTTGGCTTGCCCTCACCTCACATACCTCATTGGCTGGCTTTGGGGGTAACAGGCAGGAGCAGGGTTCACCGTGCTACACCGATTTTAATGGCTCACTGGTGTGAAACTTCTGGGTGCAGAGCACTGCCCTTTTAAAGGACTCCAGATCTGTGAACGCAGGAAAGAGGCCAAGAGAGGTTAAGAACAACGAAGCCTTATGGAACATATATTCCCTAAGACACGGTGTCAACGTGTTTGCGTGGAGTGCTTCCTTCACGTTCTAGAAAACCTTGAAAGTCAGGTGAGCTTGGTTCCATTTTACTGAGGCTGTGGATTTGCGAAGGACAGCAAGAGGTCAGATTGAAGGCTCCATTGTGTTGTCACTGATGGAGGCAGCAGTGGAGGGAGTTGCCGATGAGGTGGAAAAATGTGGTCCATTCGTGCTTGCTCTGCCTTCTGCATCCCAGCTTCCTTTAGACCATCCATCTTGGACCGTTCTGCCTGCCTTATGTCCTCTTTTCAGCATCTGTTTTATCTGAGGTTGACATTTGATGTACTAAATGGCTTGTTTTTGTTGTTATATCAGTTCTATCTTGGTTGGATTACATCACCCTTGAGAACAGTGTTTGGGCCTCGCCATCCTCCAATTCTCTGTGAACACCTTACAGCAGCAGTCAGCGTCACAGTGGGGCTGATAAATCATTCCGTCACCCGGACCTTGCTGGGTACATGGTCCATACTTAACATGACCAAATGTTCCAGTTGGTTCTGGGCTGCCAGGGTTTTAGCATTCAAAGCCTGGCATACTGGGAGACCCCTCAATCCTGGGTAACCTAATCTTATTTGGTCACTATCTCATTTGGCAGCCAAGGATGCAGGTGCCCTGGGGCATATGGTATTATCTGAACGTCATCCATTGTTACTGGAGGAGATCCCAGGACTGCTCTTCAATCCCTGACTCAGAGTTTCCTCCTCCTTGTCCTCTGGAAGCAAAGGCTCCATCTCCTGCTGTCTGCTTTTAGGTGACTGACAGATTTTGGAAGGCAGCTGCCATTTTTCAGCTTCTCTTCCTTTTTGGAGAAATGATCCCATGAAAAGGAAAAGTTGGCTCAAAGTTTGTAAATGCAGTCACCGGATTGGACTTTGCAACAGAGGTGGAGATCAGAATGGGGCTGATAAGCACTCAGTCACCCAGCCCTTGCCAGGTACACGGTCCACACTTAAAGTTACCAGTTGTTCCAGTTGGCCTGGGGCCACCAAGGCTTAGCATCCAACGTCTGGCATCCTGAGAGACCTCTCAATCTTGATCAAGCCTTAGATTGGCATCATCTTTCCTCCAGGGGCTTAACTAACAAGGAAGAAATTGCATTTCCTCGATCCTACAACCCAGAGATGTTGTTCTCCAGGGGTAAGAGGCAGGTCACAGGCTGTCATGGCCAGCCCTTAGAAATGGCAGCACTGAACAGTAGACTAGCATTCTCCAAATCGGGATGCACAGGTTATCATTTGGGATACAGGACGGAAATACTGAACTATGAATTTATATTTCCCATCATCCTTTTAAGTGAGTATTTCTGTATGCACTGACCAGGGTGTGTGCTTTGGCACAATGTGGTCCATGATGGGCACATGTAGACATGTGTGATGCTCATTATTAAACATTCTCCAGTCTTTCCAAAATCATGTCGCAATGGTAATACGATGCTCAGCTGGTGAGAGTGGACATTACAGCCCCTTCTAGAAGAATGGAGCGAGTTTTAGTAAGGTTTGGTTCAGCATATCCCTAGGCTGGTACTTACAGCCTCTGGTGCTCAAATGTTATACATGGATGCTGTTTAAGGTACTGTCTCGTGTACTAGAGAGAGACTTGCCTGCAGTCATACTTTACACAGCTTGGTTCTGCACCTCCCTACCTCTATTTTTACACTGGCCATTGAGTGACAGGGATAGGGTAGAGAGAGCAGACATTTAACAAGTCAAGTCGGGGGTCCTGCACTAGTGTCATGAACGTTGATGGGGAATTCATTACCCATGTAGACTCTTAATCTCCCAGGTCAGACATCTAGAGACTCTGGGTGGGTGGGGGGTGGGGGGTGTCCAGCATCCTTTGACCAGACAACCATTTTTTTTCAGGTGATTACAATGAGCTTCAGAGATGGAAAACCATTCTGGTATAGATAGATGGGGGAAGAGCCAGGTTAAGGCTGGTTCTGCCTCCTGCTGCTTCTGTGGCCTGGCATAAGTTCCCGAGCCCTTGAATGTTGATTTCTTTGTCTGGCAAATGGTTACTGCATCTCTCCACTAACCTCCATATAAAGCTCAAAATAGGAGCTAACTGGTATAAAGTCCTTAATGCCAGGCAAGGCACCGGGGAAGTACCAGGTGCCTTGGTTGGTAAGAAGGCCCAGAAATGTCTACTTTCCCTGTCCCTTCTTGGTGACAACTGTGACCTTCCAGGTCGCCTCACCCAGAAAATAGGAGGAACACCACCAGCTGAGCACGATCAGATAGGATGGCATCCTCAAAACGCCCTGGACTTTTACAAATACCAATCAAATATGAGGAACCATCAGTCACTCATGAGGTGATTTCGTCCATGTTTTCTCTAGACAATTCACCCTCTTTGTCCAAACAATAAATGAGGCAGGGACAGAAGAAGTTTCCAGTGGGCTGGACCTGCAGGCTGAGGCTGGGAGAGCCGTTCTGTCCTGTGTGTCACATTCTTCCCTCCTTGTGGCGTTTCCATTCCCTCTGGCCCTGGACATCGTAGGCCAGATCCTGGCCGCCTAAAGTGCACTTCCTTGGTAGTCCCATGTTAGTCCCTTATTAAAATGTCACACACCATTCAAAGAAAGCCCTTTTGGTTTCCAGGGTGAGAGGGTGGTGATGACGTCTCACTCTGTCCTTTTAGCCATTATGATAATTGCTTAGGCTACGGTGCCAAGACAGTAAATAAATTGCCTGCTCTCTTTGACACCCCAGTGCTGTTTTAACAACATGAATTGTCCCAGTGCGGAGATAATCCTTGCTCATAATTTCACCAGCCTCTTAAGTGAGGAAAATGGGCAAACAGCTTTCTCTTCTCCGCATACCACTCCAGGCTTTCCATGGCAGGGTTCAATGGCGAAATGTCCATCTCCAGTAAGAGGTCCAGACTTGCCGGTCCCGGCTGCTGGAAGGTTGCTGTCAGATTGCTGTCTGGGCTTTGTGTCCAGAGGGCCTGGCAGGTGAGTGCAAGGCAGAGACAGGGTGGGGAGGTGGAGGCAAGATGGAGAAGCACCCGGCTCCCACATTACATACACCTGCCTCCACAGCACACCTACCTCACAACACAAGCCGTGTGCTGAGGAAGTGGGCATTTATGCCACTGTCGTGTCTCCCCATTGAGCCACTGATGAAGAGGGATAGGGCGAAATGAGTGGAGGTCTGCTGGGGCATTTCTGTACGTTGCTAGAAAGCACTGAGACATTTGTTTCCCGGAAGAGTTGGAGGGAACAGTGGAAGCAGGATTAGAGCAGAGAGATTGTTCCTAAACTCTTCGGTTTCCAGGTGATTAAAAAGATGTTAAAGCTGGAGTGCACGCTGGCTGTGGGCCTGAGAGTCTCTCTTACAGATCCACGTCTCCTACAACATCCCCATGGATGTTGATCAGACTCTTAGATACCAGCTGCACCATGGCAGACAGGGAAGGACGGAGGACGGGGGCAGAGGATAGAGGAAGGGGGTGGGGTTCTGCCTGTATCACGGTAGAGAGAGTAGGAAAAGGGAAAGGATGGGGAGGGAGAGACAGACAGACACACGCACATGCATATGCACATGGGAGTAGCTTGTACATTTCAGGAGTTGAATTTTGGGATAGAAGAGACAGAAATTGCTATCAATGTAAAATGGAGGCTAATGAAAGGTATGAGGCCCTGCTTTGGAGAGCGGGCCTGTGTGGGACTCATGACTCCAAGTTCTTCTTGGTTGACTCTCAGGCCTCAGGAGAAATTCTTGACATGTAAGGAGGAAGAACCTTGGTTTCTGGGAGGTTTGCCACTGGAGGGGCATGGGTGGCCCCAGAAGGGCAGTAAGTCCTTCCCTTTGTGTCTTCTAGCACATTCTTGTGGCCTGATAGCTGAGAGGAGACAGCTGTGTTCTCTTCCTGAAGAAGGGCTGTTTGGTGGGGCATGGGTCCATCCCTGGTCTGGGATGTCCCTGGTTTGCTCTTCCCAAACCTTAGCTTCTCCTGATTTTTGTTAGGAGTTTAGGAGGTACCCTCAGTAACCTTTAGCCCTGTATCCCAGCAGTAGTGTCTCACCCCAGGGGAGGTGTGGCTGGAACAGAGCCTCCTCACGCCTCAGCTTCAGGCTTCCTTGGCCAGCGGCTCTTCTGTCCCAGGGTTGGTGGGAGCCTCCCTGGGAGCTCTTCTCTCCACTCACTAGAGCCATAAAAAATTAAACTGCGGGGTTATCAAATATTAAATCTGCCTGATGAATGACTGCCTGCGGATTCTTATGAATTCTTTGCTTTGATTAAATAAAACTGAAGGATGGGAACCGTCTAACCATCAGTTTAACAAAAGACAACTCAGGGCGGTCGTTCTGCCTGGCCTCGGGTTCTGAAGCACCAAGTCACGGTCCGCGTCTGAGGCTCTGAAGACTATGCATATTGTACTTTCCTGGAATTATGGGAAAGCAAGGCAGTCCTCCAGCCAATCGCCCTTTAATGGCTTATGAAGCGCTGTCTCAGTAGATCCCGACTCTAGTGCCCTCAGTCTTGATCTGTATTTTCTAACCTATCAAATAAAAAGAATAATGGTGGTGCCACCTCATCTGTAAGATTATTGCATAAAAAATACATCAGATGACTAGTATCTGGCACCAAGAAGGTTCCAAGCAATTGCTAATAACCATTGTTGACTTCTTTTCTGAAATATTGTGGCTGAGTTGAACTTCACTCTGGCTTTACCTGACCCACTGACAAGAGCGCAAGTGCCTGCATTTGCTTATTAATTCAAGGCTGTTGGGCTCCTTCTTCACAGAGACTGCAGGTGCAGAAGAGGTCACTCCTTACACTTAAGGAAAACCTGCTCTTTTCAGAAGAGCATCTTGTAAATGCATGCATGTGTGTTATACGTCCACTACACAAGTTCAAAAAGTTGGAGAACTGTGGGCAGGCAGGGTCCTCAGGGAAGGCAGGAGGGAAAACCTGCACAGGGCAGGCGGTGGCCTCTGAGAAGTCTGCAGCAGTTCCAAAAGAATTGAGCTCATGTTGCTGTGTATAGTCTGTCTCCTACATGCAGCACCTTGGGGCATGCTCAGAGTCGAAGCATGTCATTGTGAATACCATGTCCCCTCCCCAGGCCTGCTTCTGTTGGCTTGTTTATTCCTGGAGTGTGGACTATGTCCTCTATTACATGGTGCTTTAATCGCCTCGTAAAGTAAACAAGCCCCTTCTGTCTGCCTTTGGCTCGGCTGGAATTACATGGTTTTGCTAGGCTTGCCAGAGATCCTGAGTGTGACTGGTTCAGACCAGAGGTTTGTGACTTGGGTTAGCCTGCAGGAGCCCTGGTTCACTGTGCCAGACTCTCAAGAGTCGATGTGGCCAGGCACTTCCTGTCTCTGGCCTGTAGCCAAGGCAGGCCCAGTGGGAAGATCCACATCCTGATATCTCAGCGCCTTCCAGTTCCTTGGTCAGTGGCTCATCATACAGGGGACAATGCGAACCCCACAGGTGAACACCCATTAATGTCCTAGATGTCAAGGCCACTGGGCCCTTGTGGCTTCTGTGTTAATCTGAACATCAAGATGCCCATAGGACCATTGTCCTTTTTAACCTGCACAATCAGCTAATCAATGAGCACGTGTTCCCGACTCCTAAGGTGACAGGCATGTAAAAAATCTCCAGGCAGCTCTGTAGGAAGCCTGAGGAATTCTAAGGCATGGTCAGGCCGGTAGAAAGAAACAAGAGAGAGACAGGTGGACGTGAAAGGTTAGCCATGTCAGAGCAGGGAAGACAAGACCCATGGGGAACAGGTCAGAAAATGTTGTAGGCCATGTCAGCTCAGCAGGAGGGCATGAAGTGGCTTTTGTCAATGGCAAAGATCCAAAAGGAAGAGTGGCCAGCTGAGGTCCATGGACCAGGGTGCAGCTTCCTGATCTGGTGGCAAATTTGGCACCTTCATTACCTGTCTTGACTTCAAGTAGTCTTGATCTCCAGTTGGCTCACACAGGCACAGCAGTGTCTGCCTCAGATGTGGTAAGGGTTTAATGGCACGATATACACAGAGGACAGAGAATTGTCTGACAGGGCACTATTGTAGTTTATCGCTGTCATCTGCAGGCCTCAGAGAGGCTTTTGGGGGGCGCTTGAGGTGCAGGCTTGCCTCGCTCACTTTGCTGGCTCATTTTATGTCATTTCAACACAAGCGAGAGTCCCTTGGAAAAGGAGGAACCTCAGTTGGGAAAGTGACCTACCAAGTTGGCCTGTAGACCATTCTGTAGTGTCTTGTCATAATTGATGATTGATGTGGGAGGGCTCAGCCCATTGTGGGTGGGGCCACACCTGGGCTGACAGTCCTGGGTTCTATAAGAAAGCAGGCGGCATAAGCCATGATTGAGCAAGCTAGTCAGCAGTACCCTCCATGGCCTCTACATCGCTCCTGCCTCTAGGTTCCTGCCCTGTGTAAGTTCCTGTCCTGACTTCTCTCTGTGATGGACTGTGATGTGGAACCTTAAGCTAGAGTAAACCCTTTCCTCCCCACGCTGCTGCTGCTGTGTTCCATCATAGCAATAGAAGCTTTAAGGTACTAATATTTTGGGTAAGACAAGGATGAAGGCTTTAGCAAGAGAAAGATCGAATGTCCCTTGATCCCTCCTTAAGTGCATTTTATTATGCACTTGCTGTTGGCCTAGTCCTGGGCTGGTCCTCAGCACCAGAGGGCCTCCGCCCACATTTGTGGTCAGCATCTCTGTGACTGGGTGAACTACATAGATAGAAGCAAATGATCTATCTCTTTACGAACATCAACAAAGATGGCTGATGTTTACTCACACTCTTTACTGTTTCTCATGACTGTCCCATCATTTCGGAACGTCCTCTGGGCACACTGAAAACCCCTCACAGTAGACAGAGGAATGCAAGGAAGCAGAAACAATCCCTTCACAGTCATCACAGAAACACCTGCCACTTTTCATGGTTTTGCTCTGTTCTTCTCCCCATATCATTACCGTGTAGCTTTCTCCGTGACGCTGGGGTCCTCGAGCACACGCCCTTTGGTGGTCTGCCATTCCCACTGACATCATCTGGCAAGCATTTCCACCCGTCACGGGGACCCTGTGAGCATTTTGAGATGCTAACATGTTATGTAGCTGCTCATTGCTTTCCGTTATTGCTGCTTTTTTAGTGTTTTGGTTGTCTTGGCTGTGGTGAGTGATAACGCACGTTCTTTTTACAGAGTTATGCACATTGCCTCATTTGTTCACTGTAATCCTGAGCATGTTCAGTGTGCATAACAACATGCCTCTTTTTAAAAAAAACAATTTTGTTGATTTATTCAGATTACGACTCAATTGTTATCCTCCCTTGTATCCTCCCGTTCCTCCCTCCCTCCCGCTTTTACCCTATTCCCCTCCCCTAGGTCTAAGACCTTCAAGTCATAGGCCTTCAAGTCTCATCTTGGTAGCTTGCTTATTCTTTCTTTGAGTGCCATCAGGCCTCTCTACCAAGGGGAGGTGGTCACCTATGGAGCACCTGAGTTCATGACAATGTGCCTCTTAGCCTAAGGAAAATACTTGTTAGCTTCTGCTTGGCATCAAGATGTGGAATGTGAAGCCATCTGACCTAGCCAAAAAGAGCAGAAAGGTGTGTGGGTGAGACTTAACGTGCACAGCCTTGCAATGCTGCCGTCTCTATTAAATGTCCCTAACTCACAGTGGGAAGGTGTGCAGGCACACTTGTCCACCTTCATTTCCATATCCGTATTGACTTACGGGGTTTTTTCAGTCTCCTCCCCCAAGTCACCCCATGTCTGCGGTTCTGACTGCAAACGTAGGACCAATCACTGGAAGATCCCTCTGCTTTCCTGGCTCTCCCAGGCTGTTTGCAGCATTCCTGGGGCACAGGTGATGCTCTGGACGGGCTTGGACACAGTCTGTTCCCTTTTCCTCTCCGTCAGGATCAGGGTGCTCATTTGCTCAGCTTTCCTTCTCCACGGGGTCGGTCGCAGCCTGGGTCAGCTGGCAGCTGGCACAGACATCTCATAGTTTTATAAAATCGTGAGCAGAGCAGCTAAGGAAGGACAGACTCTGCACTGACTCCCGATTTGCCAAGTGAGACATATATTTTAAAATACAAACATTCGCTCCTTGGATGAATAGAGGGGCTTTTGTTATGCGAAGCTTTAATTAAGCTCAGGGAACATATTGCTCTGAGAAGAGATAAAGGCAGGAAGTAGAAAAGACTTTAAAAATGTTGTAGGATTCAAGGTTCCAGGGCATTTGGTGTATGAAGGGATTTATTTAGCTGGGCAGTTCTGCGTGATAGTGCCCAGCAGCTGTGATCCTTAGCTGATGGGCCCAGATTTGCACATTGTTGTTTGCAGCTCATAAATAGCATGCTCCAGACCACCTGACACACATCAGCAGGGACTGAGGGACAGCTCATTTTTCCAAAAATAGCACTTTTTTTTTTTTTTTTTTTTTTTTGGCCAGGGTTCTGTCTGGCTTTGCTGGGTGAAACAACTCAATTGTAGTGGTTCACATAGAAGGCGTCGAGGTCAGGGCATGGGCAAACACACCTCACTCTTATGACCAGAGGGTTCAGGGCATACTGTAAAGGCATTAAGTGAGGAGTGTACGATGTCACCTAAGCCACAATGACCAAGTGTCGTTCTCCCATCTCCTGCTCACAACAGACATCCTTCATTCATCTCTCTTTCTGACTGAGCCAGGGTGTGAACCTCAAATCCTTTTTAACACTTTGCTTCAGCAGCAGTTATCGCACACCAGAGCCCACTGGCTTCTGGAGTAATTTTCTTGCCTCTGTAGGCATTGAAGAGATTATTTTGGCTGTATCCTATGGGAAAATAGGTCACCTTCTAGGAGACTGTTTGGCAAGCACATCCGTGATAAACTGCTTTTCCTACATGCTTGCCCATAGAGCTGGGTGCAATCAAGGGTTCACATGTGTGAAAAACATGGGCACTCTGTCTGCTTGCAGCCAGCAGAGTCTCCACGGATCATGGGATGGTGATGTGTTATGTCATTTGGCCTTCCCAGAAAGCCTGTTGTGTTTTACTGAATGGCTTTCTATAGTGCCATCTATGGGATCTACAAGGTTGGGCTAGTCTGTGCCAGGTCATAAAGGCCGAGGCCAGACATGTTGACCTATGGGACACATGCTACACAGCCCAAGGCTCTTCCTGGGACAATAAAGGATGTACAAACTTTGATTTCCTACGAGTTGATTATGTATCTTTGACCACTTCAATCTCAAGGACTCTGAGTAACAACAGCTAAGAGATGCCCGAGAAGGTATCAATGAGTCACCAGTCAGCCGAAGAGTCATTCACTGAACCTCAGGTGCTAGGGCAACAGCTAATGATGTCATTAATGCACTGGAAATGTTTTCTTCCTTACAAAGAGGCCAATCTTTACATCCTTACAGACGTCCCAGGAGAGAAGACACAACAGCCTTAACCTAGCCTCTCATCTGGGTCTCGGCTGCCCAGGTCCTGAGCGGTGGAACCCCTTTGCAGAAGGCCCTTGTCTGAGCAGCGAGAGGAGGGACCCCCATGCTGGGCCAACGTAGGTCAAGGTCGCAGCACTAGCACGAAGGGATGGGGCTCACAAAGTGGGGGTCAGTTGCATTGGAGGGGCTGCAAGGAGAGGCAGGAGGCTGAGCAGGCACCACTCCCTGTTCCCTTTCTGAGGCTATCTTTGTTTTCTGGCTTACAATGCACTGCCGTTGGGGGTGGCCTTTTGACATGTGCTAATTATAAATTGTCCTTTGGGTTCATTTGAGAGTTCTAATAATTAGAATTTCTAATTCCAGCCTTTTGAGCGACTCCCAGAAGCCTCATCCTGTGAGGGTAGCACTAAGTTCATTTGCTTCCTTGCCCAGAGCAGGAGGCCTGTGTCCTGTGTGGAGAGGGAGGCTCCAGGTTCGGGTGTGGGAGCGGAAGCATCGCCTTGCCGCCCCAACGCAGGTATGCTAGGAGGCCTTGCTCGCAGCGTTACTTGCACTGTTAAAGAGGAGTTTTCAACTCAAAAACTACAAATCAGGGTAGTCTGTGAATAGGAAGAACCTGGCCCTAGCCTGCCAGAGGCTTGCTGTGGCCCCTGAGCAAGTGACATTTTGGGCCTTGGTTTCCTGGCCAAACACTGGGGTCATCAGATCTGTGATTGCCAAGAGCCGTTTCAATTCGGAGATTATTTCAACCCACCAAATGTTCAAGTGGTGTGTTCTGGGTCATCATGTTGTGACTCTGCCAATGCTGGACATGCCGTCGACATCCTTTTCAAATGATTTGGTAAAGAGATAGTAAATATCTTTGTTCTAGGCCAAGGTAAGATTCAAAGGTTCTTTTCCCTCCTACCCAACTATACTGTTTTGCTTAGCTTCGCTCAACCTCCATTTCTTCATCTGTAAAATGGGTATTGGGGCTTCTGGGAGATGGTGATGGTGAACCATCCGTGTGAAACATACGGTACTAAGCTTACGTGATGACCCTCTGAATGCCACCGTAGCCATCCCTGGCCCCATTAGAAGGGGCTCATTGCAGTGTCTTTACTGCCTCCCTTGGAACATCACAGTGCTGCAATATCTTTAAGAGTATAGCAGTTTGGTGGCCAAGTCCATGATGGGCTGATACGGGCCATGCTAACTCTACCTTCATCTGAAGGCTTTTCCTGCTTGCTGGGGACACTTCCAGATGCGGTGTTGATCCCGAGAAGCCACTAGACCACCCTTCCTTCTCGTCTCCACGTAATGGCAAAGGCTGCCTTACTGTTACATAACTCTGGCATTCCAGAGTGCTTCGGGGGCATGGTCAGACAGTGAGGCGTGCAGACAGGAACTGATGCTAGAAGGTCTGAGAAACAGTCATGAAGCAGCAATGGCCTAGCAGTGTCCCACTCCCTGCCACAGGGTGTCTCCCATTCCAGCTCATGGGTCACAGTTGCTCCTTGCTACCGAGCCTTCAAGACTTAGAACCTGAAGTGTGGATGGAGCCTCTTAGAGGGTGTTTGGTTCAAGTGTTCCAGCTAAGTGGTGAGGTGATGGGAGCCGAGATGACATTTGTTTTCAGGACTACTGGCTCTCCTGACTGCACTGAAATAACCTTTCTTGTCTGCCCCCCTTGGACCCTCTTTACCCTGAAATCACCTGAGAGAGCACTGGGGCTCTGCTTTGCTTGGCTGCTACAGTCTTTAAAAGAGAGAAAGGGGGTTTCTGAGCCCTCCTGATGAGACACGCACCCTATTCTCTGTAAGTTTGTCAGGACTGACTTAACAAATGCCACCAGTATGTGTAGTGGTGGTCCTTCGACATAGGCTTCTGTGGCTGTGGTACGGGATCCAGGTCCAGGAAGACAAGGAGTCATGCATGGTCTCCTTGTCTTGCAGGTGGCTGTCCTCTCTCCATCTTTCCTCTGTATGTGGCTTCTTCTAAGGATACTGGTTGGGTGGGATTAAGACCCACCCAATGGTTTCATTTGAGTTAATCACATTTTTCAAGGCCCTTCCTTTAAACGCAGACCTATTCTGGGGTCCTGGGGGAACAGAGCAGAGCCTAGGCCACTCTCCCCACTACCCTGGGTCTGCTGCACATGTCCTTGCTTCCCCAGTAGACAGCAGCAATCGTTACCCGGTCCTCTTACAGAATGAGGAGATACAGAAATGAGAGCCACGGGGCTACTGGAGAGGGAGGGTGAATGAGTGCTCGTGAAGCCAGCCTTCACCCCCATGACTATTCCAGGGATCAGCCCTGCTGAGGTCAGGGAGGAGACAGCCTGTTTAGTCAAGGCCAGCGAGGAAGCTGGTGGTCCTTCTAGCAAGTGTAGCTGATTAAGATAATTATATTAGCTGGCCCTCCAAGACACATATTTATAGCCATAGTGATATGTTATTAAGGAGCTAATTTGGATCAGGGCTCTGGAAATCTTATTTTTAGGCCCAGAGGAGAGCCTGGCAGGCAGGTGACTGGAGGTCTCCAGTGGCTTTTTTTTCTCTCTCTGTTGAACCAGAGGCTCTCAAGGTTGGAAGGAATTTGAAAGGTCATGCCAACGCATTATCCAGTGCTTATCTCCGGTGTCCCACTGAGGCATCACCCGGCTCCCCTTTCTGCTTTGATGCCATATCTTAGAAGTCAGTTTCTGCTGGAAAGCTAATCATTGTCCCTTGCTAGGTCCCTCACACACTGTGCTGGCTGTCTCTTAGAGGGAAGAGGACAGATCTAGCCACTTGAAACCTTTCTGACCTCAAGGCTAGGGCTGCTGTTCTTGGCCTTCAGAGTCTGTTCAAAGCCTTCCAGTTTAGGAGGAAATTGCAGGAGCTGGTAGCCTCCTGCATCTTGGTAGAATTGAATGTCTTGTTATGAGTCCGACAAGTCCACTGGTGTTTGTTCTGCTGACAACTGTCACTCTGTGTGGAGGTGGAACTTGGTTGATTGATATCAAGTCTTCTTTGAGGGTCTTTTGAGGGGAACAGATTCCATCTGAAAGGGAATCGCCTAGCAGTGACTTGCTTGTGGGCAGAGCAGGGCCGTGGAGGAACAGGAGTGATGGCTACTGATGAAAAGTCCTTTCCTTTCTTCCTTCCCCCATGAGCACCAGCACTTTGCCTATTGGATGACCCAGTCAAGCCACAGCAAAGGGAGGGGGTAAGCTGTACACCCTGATGCATCCATCTCTGGGAAATGGGTTCAGCTTGAGGACCTTGTCCTGCTCTGCCCAAGAGTAAGAAATTTCGGCAGAGATCCCATGTTTGAAGGGTGGTCCATGTCTCTCCGTGAGGGAGAGGACAGATTGAACCACTCAAAACTCTCGTGACCTCGAGACCACATGGCCACAGCATCCAGGCCGTCATGACAGGGAGTGCTCTTGGGCCACTGTGAGAGCCCGAACAAGTATTTTGGGCCCTTTCCTCCCGTGCTGTTCTAAGAGGGAACCTGGGTGAGGCCTGCCGCCAGCCCCAGATTCTGGAGTGACCCGCCAGCTCTGGAAAGCTGCCTTTGCCTGCACTGTTGTGTGTGTTGCAGTGTCAAACAACAGTAGAACAGACAGAGATAGGGCGGGTTTTAGATGTGGGACATTGGACCCTAGAGGTTGCCTCCTAGATGTTCTGGGACCATCAGCTGTTTCCTAAGGTCTCTTATTTTCTCCTAAGGCAACAGAACAAAGGTGTGAGTGTGTGAGTGTGTGTGTGTGTGTGTGTGTGTGTGTGTGTGTGTGTGTGTGTGTGTGTGTGTGAATATGTCCATGATGTTGGCATATATGGTATATGTATATTTTTATGTGTAGGATATAAAAGCATCTATATATATAGGATATGTTTGTGATTGTGTGATGTGCATATGCATGATATACATGTGTAGAATGTATATGGATAAAGTAAAATATACAATGTGTTTTTGAGTATGTGCAAGGCATATTTATATAGTATGTGAGTATATATTATATATGTGATGTGCATATGTGTGTGAGTAGCGTGTATATGGATGAATTATGTATGATGGTGAAAGGGATGTGTATGTATACAAAGTCTATGTACTGTATATGTGTGTGTGTGGTATGCATGTGTGTGGACTGTATATGGAGGAAGAATGTATAGCGTGCATGTATAGTGTGTGCTGTGGGCTGTCCGTATGTATGGAGTGCATTGTGTGTGTGTGATGTGGGTGAAGGGTGCATAATATGTGTGTAGGTAGTGTGAGCTCTGTATGTGTGTGTAGTTTATATGTGTGTAGTATGCAAGCATAAGGGTATAAATGAAGGTTGTTTAGTATGTCTGTGGTATGTAGCATGTGGTATATAGCTGTAGACAAGCTAGGGCTGTGTCACAGGGGAAAGAAAGCGTGTTCCCACTTCTTGACAGCTGACATAGTCATGCTTAGATTATTTTAAGAAACCAAGTAGGAGAATCCAAGTTTTTTGGCATAAAACAAGTGCCTAGAAATCACGCATCTTGGGAAGTAGCTTTTGGTGGCTCTTCCAGAGAGATCTGGTCACTTCAGATAAGATGAGAGTTTCCTGTTAGATCCCAGCGAGGTGGCAGACCCTGTGGACAGGCATTTGAGCGTGATTAAATGCCGCGTTCAGTATGATCACGATTAGTGTGGACAGGCTTCTTTATACTCTTTGGTCCTGCTTGCAGCTAAAATAAGACTTGGGAGCTAGTGTTTCTTTTCTGTTCAGAGTACTCTGTGAGAGCCAGCTAAGTGCTGAGGAGACTGATGCTGCAGCTTCATGCGGCACAGACTCCCATCCTTAGTAACTTGGTGCTTGCGACATGGTGGCAGCCTTCAATGTACATATGTTCTTGGACGTCTCATCCAGCACCTGCGTTTCTTTCAACTGAAGCTTCCCTATGGGCGGCAGTGTGACTCCTTTCCTTTGCTGCATCCAGTGAGCATCTTCAGTGCCACCGTTCTGGGGTCATCCCCCCATGTTGTTCAACCAGAATTGTTGCTGTATTGTGGGTATCATGGGAGCTGCAGGTCCCCTGTCTTCACTATCTGTGGCCCGGTGCGAGCCATCTGCAGCCATCTGTGGGGCAAACATGAACACACTACCATTGCTGTGTCCTTCACCACATTGGTCACTTTATCTTCTTTTCTTTCCTGCCTCCCTCTAACTGGGGGCTGTTGAAGATGGTGCTAAGGTTTCTATCTGTGCCTCAATCCCGCTTCCCTTCAAAAGATGCCCAGAGAGCTGGGAGCCAGGCACCAGGAGTTCATGGTGCTCCCACACCTTGCTTTCATGCTTAGCATGGCTGGTGAGCCAACAGGCTCTTGGCAACATCTTTGGCTCTTTGCTATTAGCTGATTAAAATTAAAAAAGAATTCTGTGCTGTTCCTTGTCATAGAGGCAGACACTAAAGAGCCCTCAGCTACTTCCTGGCTTCTGTGGCAATTTTTTGGCAGCAAATCCATCGTAAATTGTCATCCACTCCCCAACTCCATCATCAGGAAGATGCATTAGCAAATTAAATTCTTTCCTGAGTCAGAGTGGCTTTGGTTTCTGGGTTCCAAATGACCTGAAGTGTAGGTACCAGTGCCATTCAGCTTGGGAAGGAGCCATGGCTGCCCAAGCCTCCCTACTTGCTGAAGCAGCAAAATGGGGGGTTTCAGTTTAGCCAACATTAGTGTTTGGGGGTGATATGTCTAGACCCCATAAGATTGCCATGCCCCTCCCTTTACATGCCTTTCCCCTGCTGTTCCTTAGGCAGCTGTCCCTAAGTTCACACAGCCTGGGGACTTTCCTGTGACCTCTGGTAAATTCATTCTGGTCCTTAAGGAGGTAACTCTGTCAACTTTCATAGACAGCTATGAACATGGTTAAGTATATGTCCCTGTTGTGTGGTGGAGCATTTTCTGGGTATATTCCAAGGACTGGAATAGCTGGGTCTTGAGAAAGCCCTATTCTCATTTTTCTGAGAAAGTGCCAGATAGATTTTCAAAGTAGTTGTATCAGTTTGCATTCCCACCAGCAATGAAGGACTGTTCCTTTTTCTCCACATCCTCGCCAGCATGTGGTGTCACTTGAATTTTTGATCTTAGCCATTCTGATGGATGTAAGATGGAATCTCAGAGTCATTTTGATTTGCATTTCTCTGATGACTAAGGACATTGAGCATTTAAGTGTTTCTCAGCCATTCGATATTCCTCTGTTGAGAATTCTCTGTTTAGTTCTGAGCCCCATTTCTTAATTGGGTTATTTGGTTTGGCAGTGTTTAATTTCTTGAGTTCTATATATATTTTGGAAAGTAGACTTTTGTCAGATGTAAGGTTGGTGAAGATCTTTTCCCAGTCTGTAGGCTGCCACTTTGTTCTGTTGACAGTGTCTCCTGCCTTACAGCTTATTCAGAATAGCCAGATCATGGAAACAGCCTAAGTGTCCCTCAGTAGAAGAATGGATATAGAAACTGTGGTATATTTACACTATGGAATACTACTCAGCTATTAAAAACAAGGAATTCCCAAAATGTGTGGACAAATCGATTGAACTAGAAATGATCATAATGAGTGAGAGTTCACCCAGAAGCAGAAAGAGCCAAATAGTATATACTCACTTATATCTGGACACTAGCCCAAGGGGCATGTCCCATGAAAGTCTTCACTTACTAGGAAAGTGGGACAGAGGGGAGGACATCCTATTGGGACTTTAGGTGAGAGAAGCATGGGAGAATGTAGAAATAGAAGGATCCAGAGGGTCCTAGAAACCTACAAGAACATTATGACGGGCAGATCTGGGCCCAGGGGTCCTGCTCAAACTATGGCACCAGGCAAGGACAATGCATCCAGTAAACTTTGAACCCCTATCCAGATCTACCCAATGGACAGGACGTTCTCCACAGTTGAGTGGAGAGTGGGGTCTGACTTTTACATGAACTCTGGTGCCCCATATTTGACCACATCCCCTGGTTGAGGAGGCCTGGTGGCACTCAGAGGAAGGATAGCAGGTTACCAAGAAAAGACTTGATACCCTATGAGCATATACAGGGGGAGGAGGTCCCCCTCAGTCACAGTCATAGTGAATGGGAGTAGGGGGAAAGCGGGAGGAAGGGAGGAATGGGAGGATAGAAGGGATGGGATAACAATTGAGATGTAATATGAATAACTAATAAAATATTTTTTAAAAATTAAAGAAATACTTTCATAGTCAGGACTCTGTGTAAGACAAAATTTTCAACAAGACGCAGGATGATGCTATCTCCACTGGGCTGTGCTGTCTTGCGGAAGCCAGAGAGCCACTTAAGTGGGTATCAGCTCCCGCTTCTCTTCACAGGCACTCTCAGGGAAGCCTCCCTTTTCCAAACTAATTCCCATGAATTGGAAGACACCTGAAGTTGCTAACCTGATGATGTGTGGGAACAGGGGATGTGAGAGGGTCTTTATTGAGCCTTGGAAGAGATTGAGTGTGAGGCACGTGGGGCCAGCAGGTACTACAGCTAGGGGCAGAGTGTGTGGTTGCAAGGTGGGAAGTCATATTCTTTGGTTCTTAGAAGTTTAGAGTGAAGGGGTGGGAGGGGAGGGGCTTGTGAAGAGGTTGGCGATTTTCCTGCCCAGCGCTGTAATGTAGTGTTCCTGTCCTTCCTGACTGGGGAGAGTAGGATAAACTGCGTGAGAGACCAGGACAGGTGAAGGCTCCTTTTTAGAAATGAGACCATAGGGAATGTGCACTGGCGTCTCCTGAGTGCCCTTCACCCATTTCTGTGAGGCGTGTGCCCTGTGGGAACTGCTGGCTACTGAGGAGGGCTGAGGTGTTGCTAGGCCTGTACAGTACAGCACCGCGGATGAGGGGCTTACACTGCACATCTGATTTTCTTATGTTCCACAGGCTGATGGTTCCTTCTGGGCGGGAGCACCTGCTGCAGGTCTCTCTTGCTGGCTGTGGATAGATAACATCTTCTCATACAATTCCGTGCCCTGATTTCTCTTTCTGTAAGGACATCAGTGATGCTGGGTTAGAGCCTACACTGACAACCTTGTTTTGACTTTGACGTCTTCATGAGGAGCCTGTCTCTGTGTACAGCCACACTCTGACATATGTTGTGTGTATGGGAAGGGCAGGGCACGGGGGAGAGGGCTTCCTCATGAATTTTTGGCACCAACATAACAGTTTAGAGAGGCTAAACACTTTGTCAGCCATCACCAAGGATTAGGAGTCGCAGTCTGACTCCAGAGGCTCCTGGTTCATACAGGGTTAAACAATGACGAAATGCCAAAGCAAACTTCCTCAAGCTATATTACCTATTATGTGGGTAAATAATTGGGATCCTTGAAAAAAAGAAAAAAAGAAAAGAAAAGACAAAAACCGAGACATAATGATGGGAATATATTCTTTAGAGGATAATCCCTGTTTCCGGTCTGGCTGACCATATGCTTTGTGACTATCCTGGGGGGCCTGGATGAGTGACTGTAACAGCAGAAAACATTGCACTTAGTGGTCCAGGGGCGTCTGCTACCCGTCCCATGAACGTTTTCTCTATGGCTTCATTTCCAGCCTCAGCAGAGCTTATTTCAAGGTCAGTGGGGCTCTTGATGTAGAATTTGGCCAGAGCCCTGCTGTATCTCTTTGCCACTTGGGACAGCTTTTCTAAAACTTCTGGGCTCCCTTACCCTCTCATCTCTGCCTCCTGACACATGGCAACTTGCCTTGCCCTTGCCAGGCAGCAGCAATGACCATGAAGAGGCCTCAGTACTTGACACTGACTTTCCCTCTGGGCAAATGAAGGCTCTGGTGCAGAAGATGACCTTTGTGGACTTCAGTAGCTCTCGATAGATGTCCACGTACCTCCACTACTGTGTCAGAGAGTCCTGCCTCCAGATTGTTAGGCTAAGGATTGAGCCAAACTAAATGACCATGCCTGGGACCTTGTCAAGTTGTCTTCTGGTAGCTGGGACCGCTCCTCTCTCTCCATCTCCCAAGGAGGAACTAATTGGTCAGCATCACATCCTCTGAGCTCTGCTCAGTCAACCTGACTGCAGATGATGGCTTTGGAGACAGGCTTCCCATGGTACATATGTGCAGTTGATAGGGAGGGTCTGAAATGTCCTCATCTGGTGTGAAGCCTGGCCCTGCCAACAGTGTGACCAAAAGCTGTGAATGCACATGAAAGTGGACATGCGCCTTGAGTGGAGGCCTCTGGGAAGCCTTGGTAGTAGATGATGCTTTTAAATGGATGGATATATAAGGCCGCAAGCCCTGGAGGTTGTGGTGCATGTCAAATAGAGGTGGCCCTGGCTTTACATTGTGGCGTCTTTCCCAGTCTGGACTAGCAGGCCCCTTGAGCTCTTTGTTCTTCCAGGTGGATTTTCCATGGCACAGGTTTCTGTCTTTTTTCTTCCTTCTCCTTTGTGTGGTGCTTCTCTCCTCTTCCTTGTGCTCCCCGCCGCCACTCTCCCCCATTATCCTCTCTCTCCGTCTTTTTCTGTCATTTTTTTTTTGGACATGTGTTTCTGTGATTTAAGCTTTGCCTTCTCCAGCCTTTCAAATCCAGGCTGCTAACTCCCAGAACTCAAGGACAGCATCATGCTAACATGATGTCATACCGCCAACATGATGTCATGCACCGTCAACATCATGCCATGCTCTGCCAACATCATGCCATGTGTTGCCTACATCATGCCATGCGCCATCAGCATCATGCCATGTGCCACCAACATCATGCCATGTGCTGTCAACCTCATGCCAAGCACTGCCAGGCAGTTTTCAACACCTTGGAGGGGCATCCAAGTGTGCAGAGATGCCTTGCAAGGAGTGTGTGCATGCTCGTGTCCTCCCTGTTCCCTCTCCTGTCTTACCCAGCTGGACTCAGCCTGCTCTCACAGGGACCTTCCTATGGCCAGTGAAGCCTTTGTTTGTTTGTTTGTTTGTTTGTTGGAATGTATCATAGTTTGATGTAAAATATAATATGTGAGCACAGGTAGTCATGTCGGTCTTGATGTGCAGCAGAAAAATGTTTTTGGAGAATGGGTAATGTTCCTAGTATGCTACTTGGCATCTAGCAGTTGACGCCTGTCCGGGCTCTCATTACATGGCATGATCAGCTCATAAGGACCACGGTGTGCTTGCTGTCTCATTAGGAAGACATGGGGAAGGAAGGGGGCTGGGTGTGGAGCCCATCCTGGGCAGTGTGAAGTGCAAAGGCAGGAAGTCCAAAGGTATAGGAGGGTGAAGGCTAAAGATGAGTGGTTGCACTTATGGACCACATGGTTTGTCTTGTCTCTACCTCTGGCAGCTTCAGGCGAGTTCCTGTTGCTTTATTTGAACAAGGCATGTCTCTGCTAGGTACCACCATGTTGCTGGGGAACGTACATACGTATGTATGTACATACGTGCATGCATAATTATTATACATATACTCCTGCTGTCTGTCCAACTGGGTTTGGGCCTGCTCTTTCTTTTCCAGCATCCCGTGGATATCTCTATGGCTTCAGGAAGGGTATGGACTGCCTAGTTCCAGGGTACACCATGCATCTCAGCCATAGTATAGACAGGATTTCCATGGTTATGTAGTGGAGCTGAGGGATGGGACTGGGAATCTGTCTGGACTGGTCTACCCTTTAAACATCATGTGCTCGGGCAGTGGGGGTGGTGCCAGCATTCATTAGATACTTGCTGTTTACTTGGAGCCAACAAAGGCTTTGTGTTTGGTATTTTATTTAATTCTCCCTGTAGCTTCCTGAGTCTGTCACTTTTATCACCATTTTCTACACAAACTAGGGGAAGTTCAGTATGTTTAAGCGGTTCAACCAAGGTAGCCATAGCCAGGAAATATCAGCACCCATATTCCAGCTCGGGCCTCTTAAACTTCAAAATCCCAAGTAGTTCCATGATGCCCTGGCATCTTGTAAGATCTGGAAAGCATCACAGTGCCAGAGATGGGTGGTGCCACCTTAGACTTCAAAGGAGGCGTAGTGGGAGTGTCCTTCTCTTGGAACCAACATACTTTTAGCTATGGGTAGACCAGCGTCTCTGGGGCAAGACTGGAATCTTGTATGTATCAATCGAACCTCCCACCTGAAGAGCCCTTCTCAAGGTTCAGAGAGGACCAGGCTGTTTCATATCAGTTCTCTGGAAAAACAGTGAGAGCCTTGGCATGGACAGAGCTCTTTCCTGATACTCTGGGTGTCATCAGAGATGGTACCTTTGATTGCTGGCTAGGTAGATGCTGAAGTGGGTCCAGGTCCAGTCTTCTCAGAGCTCAGACTTCAATTAATAATGTGTGCATTTTATTGTGAAGACATCAGCATTCATCTACTCACTCGAGATAGAGCATCAATGTCAGACCAAAGAATCTATCCCAAGTCTAGATTAGGGGACCAGTGGGATTATTGAGGTTCTTACATGAGCTTGGATGATTAGAAGACACCTGTAACACCCAAACCCCATACAGGATGGGTGAAAACTCTGAAAACCACATCCTTGGAACTTCCTGTATAACTTGGCTGGTCAGAGACTCTTCCTCTGCTCAGTAAAACTGCTTATGTAACCTTGGGGAGGATCTTTGTGGATCATGTTTGCTTCAGGAACTTCTGAGACTTGTGAGTTTTGTTTACCTCTTGAGTCTTAGGAAACCTCCATCCATGAGGGAATGTGTTAGCTTAGAGGACATAGCTACACAATAGATGGCTGAGAAAGGTCTGTTTAAGAGGTGTGCTAAAGCGGCTAACTTCCTTTGCTCTTTGGTTCTCTGGTCTTGTGGTTCATAGACAACTACAGTTCTAGGTGGATGGCCATCTCAGGCTCTGAATCTCATGAAATTGATGAGGCAGGATTAGCAATCATTTAGGAACCTTCTATCTAAAGTCTGTGATGTCATTTCCTTCCACAGCAGGCTTTACTCTGTTATGTTGAGATAAGCACCCTAACCCCTATTAGAATCGCCTTGACTTTTTCATAATAATCTGGGTTGGCTATCGAGGGTACAAATACTCTAAAGTAAGGAAGAGAGTTTGTTTAGAAAGTGGGAGTTGGCCCCTGTTCTGTCCCTGCTTCCCACTGGCTGTGAGACACTGACCTGCTCACTTCACCCGCCTGAGCCTCAGAAAGCTCATAACTCAAATGGGAAAACAGCCATGATGGTCAAAATGCCTGTGTTCAGGGACTGTGCTAGCTCTGGATTTCTGGAATTAACTCAGATCCACTCCTCCCTTGTTAACAAGAAGCTGTGTCCTTTTTTACTTTTTTTTTTTAATTGAGAGATATTACAGCTTAAGACAAAATCAGAAGGCTCCTCCTTAACCGCAATGTGTCCTTCAAAGATCTGCACCTTCCCACTTCCCTCTGCCCCTGGCCGCCTAATGGGTAGAAATTTCCCTTGCGAGTCTCTTCTGCTAGACCAAGGGCTTGCAGACAAGGGACTGGGCTCAAGTTTTCCAGAATTCATGAGATGGGAACTATGGTCAGTTAGCCCCCAGCCAAGAACCCAGAAAGCTCCAGCATTTCTTGTGAGGGCACACTGCATAGTCAGGTAGCCCTGAATATGATATATGGACCCACTCATCTTGTTTCCTACACCTTGAGTAAATTGTTTGTGCCTTTGGGAAATTCAAATTCAGGTGGTCTGGAGTAGGGCCCAAGAAGCTTCAGTGCTGACACAGGGTCCGAGGACTTTGACCTCATGTGCCCTTCCATCTACACCCCACTTCTTTCTTGCTTTTATCTTGCTCCATCTTTGAACAGCACAGCTCAGCTGGTTTCGGTGAAGCCCCCAGCCCAGGAGTCTGCTGCTCTGGGCCCAGAGCTCCCTCTCCATGGAGAGCCAAGTGCCTGAATTAACTCTCTTGGAGCAGTGAACCACCCCGAGTGCTAACCTAGTTTGTATTTTTAGAGCGTGCTCCATCAATTACTTAACTTGCAGAGCGACTCCCTGTGCTCACTGGGGATGCACTGCCACAGAATGTTCTTCCTCAGGCTTCTGCAAGCTGTACCTTCCCTGGTCCCATCTCTTGGGAAGGAGGTCAGATAGAGTCCTTTCTCCTTGGCATTGAGTTCTCACTGTTGAAGATGGAGAGTTTGCCACCCACCCAACCCCTGTCAATGTTTTGTGTATTTGAAAGAAACTAAGGCCCAGGGTGGAATGGGACCAGGTCTGGGCCATGCAGCATGGCACTGCTATGAAGCAAGTTTCCTAAGGCCTGCACCTCTCTGCTGAGCGGGGAAAGACAACAGCACTAAGCATCTCCTCTGGCCGTATGGGATTCTCCATGGGCAAGATGGTGCTCTGAAGGGAAGCTGGGTGGGGGCCATGACCCGAGTCACTCTCAGCTAGAAGTGAGGTCCCGCCTTGTGGTTTTTATTTGTGGAGAAATGCGGTGCGCTGGGCCAGGGCCAGGGCCACATTAGCCAGTAGTTTCTGCCATGCCCTTGCCAGCCCAGGAGGCCTTTTGACTCCAGCTCCAGGCAAATGGCCAAATGACTTGGTTTGAATTTCATCATGGTCCTCCCACTTCCGGTAGAGGTGTTAGTAAGCAGCCCTCTGCCAAGAGGCCGAGGTTCCCAAGCTAGGCTGTGCAGTAGAAGGCCCTCATGGGTAGGGCCCAGGATACTTGCTTGGAATCCCAGACATCTTAACTACATGCTTTCCATAGACCTAAGGCCAAGGAGGTGACAGCCCCGCTGATTTAGTTTTGAGTACCAGATGAGCTCATGGTACCAAGTAGGATGCTGTGAGAAGGGCAAGGCCCTGGTGATTGAGCAGGATCCAGTTTCTTTCTTGGGGACCTTATATTTCTTTCTAGAAAAAGCCTGATGTATCTGTTTGCAAGAGAAAAGCTAAAAGCATTGGGCAGTAGGTGAGTCTGTGTGAAAGTGTGTGTGGGTATGAATAGGTAGGTACAGTCCCCTATAAGTTTGTTACTCATATAGAGGTATATATGTAAACATGTATGTGTTACATGCTTCTATCTGCCTATGTGTATATGTGTGCACATGTTATATTTATATGCACATATATGTCTGTGTGTTCCCTATTATGCATGTATATGTTTATGTGCCATGAACATGTGGGTGTGCATGTGCTTATGTGTTAGTGTATGCAGGTGCTTGCCTGTGTGCTTGTGTAAATGTGTGTGTCTGTACTTATTTGTATGTGACTGTGAGTTGTGTGCCCATATGAGTCTGTGTGCCTGGGTGCATGTGTGTGTATGTGTGTGTGTGCATTTGTGTTTGCAGCTGCACATATGTTGTACAACTATGTACAAGCATGTGTGGATGTTAGAGTGGGTCTGGTTGCATATGCTTATGTTGTCTTACGTATCTGTGGGCAAAGTACTTTGGACTGGCATTCTGCAGGGTCCCCTCAGAGGTGGGACTGCATTCTCAACTGTGATAACTTGGCTACAGGACAGAACAAGACCCCTTGCTTCCTCTGGGCTGTTCCTGTTTGAGTCTCCTCAAGACCCACTGTGGAAGGGAAAAGAGAACACACACAGGCTAAACTCAGCTTCATCCAGCACACACCTGGACCCCCACAATTCATAAGAAGTTCCAAAGAGGCTCCTGTGCAATGGAGAGGATGAGCTTTAAAGGTACTCGGCAGCTGCAGACAAGCTGAGGCAGAGGGTCATTGGGGAGCTAAGTTTCGGTGGGATATCCCTGGGAATGGACAAATGGCAGGCCGGGAGCTCACAGTGCGGGGTGATCGGTTCCTTCTCCCTTCTGATACAGAAGCACCGTGGAGTAGGAAGGTCGCTGAATTAGAAACAGGACATGTGCTCTGGTCCTGCTTTTGTCCTTGCTGTGTGACCTTGAGAAGGTCACTTGACTTCTCAGAGTCTGGCTCTCCTTCCTTTACAGTGAAGACACTGAAAAAATCTCTTGACCATACAAAGAACAACCATGTTCTGTGATGGAAGAAATCACCCTACCCATAGCAGGCCGGGCAGTGTACAGCACGCGTGGCACTCTGGGGTATGGCCAAGAGTGGGTCTAGAAAGGCTTGATGGGTAACCGGAGCAGGAGGCAAAGCAGACAGTGCAGGAGGACTCTGAGAAACAGGACACCACAGCATACTTTATTCCTCTAGCAAACATTCATGTAGCACTCAGTGGACAATAGGCATCTTGGTAAGGGGTTAGCAAACTCTTGGCCCTTACAGCAAATGTGGCCTGGTGTCTGATCTATAAATAAAGTTTTTTTGAATCACGTATGCCTGTGTTAACTCAGAGAAAACAACTCAAAGGAGGAGGTTACCTTGGCTCACAGTTTGAGACGTTTTAGTCCAGGTTAGCTGGATCCATGTTTCTGGGCCATAGTGGGGCAGATCATCATGGTGGAAACAGGTGGAGGAGAAAAGCTGATTACTTCCTGGAATCCAGGAGCAAAGAAGAATCCCAAGACGAAACCAGGGCTAAGATATACCCCTCAAGGGGCCAGCTTCCTCCATTTGGGCCTCACATCCTAAATGTTTCCTATGACTTCCCAAAGTAGTACCATAGCTGGAGACAACACATGACCTGTGGAGAAACATTTCATATTAAAGGTACAACATGCCTATTAAAAAAAAAACTATTGTCTACAGACACTTTGAGACTACCACAAAAAATCAAGATAGTGTAACTGGGACCAGGGGCCTACAATGCCAAAAAGAGTTAAAGTCTGGGCTGTTCCAGAAAAACCTTGTCATCTCTGCTCTAAGATCTTTATGAACACAAACTCACTGGATGCAAATAAGAGCCCTATTTTGCAGGCATTGGTTTTCCACCCATTTTACAGACAAGAAACTCAGGGGTGTCAGGTAGCGTACCTAAGACCACACTGAAGCCACACAGGAAGTAGGAGATATGAATATGAACTCAGGCTTCCAGACTCCAGGGCCTGTGGAGGCTATATAGCCAGCATTAGCTGAGGAGGCCAGGAACAGAAGCCATGCTTGAGTGCTGGTCCCCACGAGGCTTCCTTGGCACTGCCAGGTTTGTGAGCAGGGTGGCTCTTCTCAAAGGCCTGTTTCAGCAGCTGAGGACAGTGCCTCACTCTGTGCCGATAAAGCTCAAGACAGTACTTAGCGGCAGCACAGAAACGCCATTGCCCCCTAAGGCTTTGCCGGAGTTCCTAATTTAGCTTCTGCTTAGTGTTTGCAGTTGTCAAAGGCTACAGTTTGTTTCCCGCTGCAGATCATACGTGCTTAGAGGCCCTAGCGGTGCCTCCCTCCATGTCTCTTATGTGAGATAGCATGGCTTCTTGATAGTCAGAAGATTCTAGGCCTACATTTCCTCTTGAAGAGGAGTTATGGAAATAGGTGCTCCTACAGGGACTTTGACACAGGCAGCCATCATGCACCAAAGTGCTGGTAACTGAAGCAGCTACCTCCCCATGTCCCCCAGCACTCCTTGTTCCTGTCCCCACAGTGTATTCCCTGTTGGTGTCTTGTCTCCATCAGTATGAGCTAGTGAGGAGGGCTAGGAGCAGCCCTTGCCAAGGACAGACCCCTGTAGGAACACGAATGTATCAGACTCTACCCCCCACTCCCAGCCCCAATGGCGCAGTTCTGAAGGGCTTCACCCTACACTGACTCTGCCCACAGAACTTCGGTAGAGGTGTCTCTCAGCTGTGCTATCCAGTATGGGAGACCCCAGCCCTATGTGGAACGGTGGCTCGGGACTGAGGAACTGAATTTGTTGTTTGGGTGTTTCCTTGAAATAGAGCCTCAACTATGTAGCCCTGGCTTCATTGGAGATGATATACACATGGCAAGCCTATGACGGTCAGAGGCCAGAGGGTGACTTGCAGGAGTCACTTCTCTCTAATCACTTCTCTCTAAGTCATCAGGATCTTGGCAGGGGTGGGGGAAGGGGGGCATCTTTAACATCTGAGACAGCTTTCAGGTCTTAGGACTGGGTGTTTTCAAAGTAGCAGGTTTCACTTGGCCATGTCTCCCAGAGGTCCCCACTGTTGTAGGTAGAGCCTTGATCACTTGCAGCGATGTTCTGACCGATAGCAAACCCAGCGCAGACTCCTGCCTTCCGTTCCGTTTCCTGCTCTGCTTTCTTGCCTAGGAAAGCCATCCAAACAAACTGCTCGCTCACACCATATGACACTTCCATTGCCGAAGCCTAGAAACAGCTGACTGCCAATACTTCATGATTCAATTCATAATGACGTTCTCATCACAAGATGAGAGAAGGCAGTCTAGCCGGGTGCTGAGGCTTGCGTTCATCCGCATGCGCAAGCCACAGGTGGGAAGTTGGAATCCTTCCGTGCACAGCCTGAGTTCTAGCCTCAGCTCTGTCTCCCTGTGACTGTGCGGCTTTGGCTAACTGCTGCATTTTTCTGTGTCCCAGTCCTGCCCCTGGGTACAGGAAGCTCCCACATAACTCAGGGAATCCAATGTATGTCTTTGATGCCACAGCTCTGGCTTTCCCGCCACACTTTATCTGGATAGCGAGTGTCCTGTTTTCATGATCTGGTCTTTTTAGCAGGAAGTACTTGGCAGCTAGCATGAGCTGCTGCTAGCTGAAGCAGTTTCCCAGGCTGCACTTTCATAGGAGTGAGATGATTTGGTCTGTAGCTGCTCTGGGGCCTCATATTCACCTGCCGTCTCCACAGAGTCAGCTGACTGCTCATTAACAGGCTGGTCATGAAGCCCTTAAGAGGTAGCATTCTTTTGGAGTTGAATCAGTAGGGGCGAGGGTGGGTGGGCGATGTTCAGATTTTGCACTGATGTGAGGGAATGGCAAGGAAAAGCTATTATGAGGACAGGTGGATTTGGGTTCATGGTTTTAGAGGTTTGAGTGCAGTGTGGCAGGGAGAGAGTGGGGGGGCAGGGCAGCTCACACCATGGGGACCAGGAAGGGAACACAAAACAAGAGGAGGCCAGGGTCTCCAAGGACACCCACCCACCCCAGTGACCTACTTCCTACAGTTGGGTTCCACCTCCTACCTTTCCCCATCTCTCCACATGACGTCATATTTGGAATCTACGCATTATGTCAGAGCCTTGAGGATCTGATTGTCCTAGAGGTACCCTCGCAGGTACAGCCAAAGGTGTGCTTTACTGATCGCTTCAGTGTCTCTCAACCCAGTCTAGTTGACAGTCAAGACTAACCGTCAAAGGGTTGTGACACTTGAAGGCCATCCCAACCTCCTGGGCTTCCTAGGGATTTATTATGTATGTATCTGTGGCCTTGTACATGCGTATGTGTTGGTTTGCATGCACTTGTGAGCCTGTGTGTGTAGAGGACTAAGGTCCTCCTCTCTCTCCACCTTACTCTTTTGAGACAGGGTCTCTCACTGAAGCTGAAGGTCGCTAACTATGCTAGATTGGCTATAGAGGGATTTGCTGGAATCCCTCTGTCTCTGCAGGAAGTTCTGCTTCCGGGAATAGCCCCATCCTCCTTCCATCCCCTCTCCTCAATGAACTCTGCACAGGCATTTGTAAGGGGTTCTGCTAATTGCTAGGCACAGCGCTCATCAAGATGTTATCTGTCCTTGTTCATGGGGCCAGGGACAGCATCTGAAAGCGAACTAGAGAGCCGACATGTGAGCACACACTTTCTGGTCATCCTGTCAGCCAAGAAGATAAGCTGAGCCGATTGACGGTAGAGCGCCATGAGGCTGAGGACGCGTGCTCCTCTAGACAGGGAAGGTCTCTGAGAGAAATAGTGACATTTCTTTCCGCGGTCCTGAGAGAAAGCCTGTCAGATGGGGCTAGTAGCCCACACAGAAGCCTTGGGGAGCAGGTGGGAAGGAGGACAGCAAAAAGGCAGGTGTAGCTGAAACCGAACGGGGACTGCATTGTAGCGTTTGACACTCCGACTCCTCTTGATCTGCTCTGTGCAGGCTCTTCTTGCCTTGGCGAGTGAGTTGGTGGCAAAGTCCCTTATCCTAAGCCACGCTTCATCCACTCATGGTGCTAGGCAGGTGGCTGGGAGCTGGCTTTCTGCCTCCCGGAGCCACACCGGAATCTCCATCCTGCTTCTGAGGTGCTCAGAAAGACGGCAGATTGCTTCTGCTCAGCCCATCAGGCACACAAAAGCCCCGAATCAAAGAGCACGGGCTTAATTTATTTTGTTTATTTTGCAGAGGAAATAGTGCTTCCTCAGACTGAAAGCTCCGAAGAGGAAAAGCTGAATGGAGAGGGGGAGCTTGGATTAAATGAATGGGCCAGCTCTCTCTGACCCAGTTTCCACCCAAGTGCCACAGCAGTGGGGGGGGGGGGAGGGATCCGTTCTGCTGCCTCTGCTCTGGCCCAGGGGCAGTCGCTTCCCAGCCTGTGATTTCACAGAGACTGAACCTTCTGCTCAATCAGGCTTCATGGAAATGTCCTTGAAGGTAGCTTGTGAGGATGGCAGCAGGGAATTAGTGTGGCAGCTTGTGCCCGCCTAGGCTACCCTGTCACCTTGGCTGGGAGGAGAGGTGCTGGTCGAGGTAAAACCCCGACCCCACCCACACTCACACCTGTATTTTGTAGGAACTCACTAACCGAGATTGTGAAGAAACACTCCCAGCGCGGGAATTAGGAGCACTGGGCAGGGAGGCCTGGAGACGTTACTACGTAGCACAGAGGCCAGTTTAGTGCTGCGATGACAGTGAGTGAGAGCTGGCCCGAGAGTCCTGCTACTAGGAGTCCCAAGTTCAAGGTCTGGCTTCACCTTTCGTTTTCTGTGTCACCAGTGCTCTTAACTCTATTCCTTCCCACTCATACAGGGGCCCCAATTCTTCCCTCTGAATCAAGGCCAGTGAGATCCGCCTGTGTCCCCTCCCAAGGGTGGTCAGATGTTCTGGAGGTATATGTGGCTGCAAAGCAAGAGCACCCCAGGAGTAATTCTTTATTTAACAAAAGAAGATGTATCGAAACAAAAGAAAGAGAAGCTGGTATGTTGTTCTAATTCCTTAGGACAGCAGTTCTCAACCTGTGGGTGGCAGCCCATTGAAGGGTTAGCCGACTCGTACACTGGGGTTACCTAAGATCATCAGAAATATCAGATATTTATATTATGATTTGTATTAGTAGCAATACTGAAGTTATGAAGTAGCAACAAAATTAATTTTGTGGCCGGAGCACGGCGGGTCACGGCAGCGTGAGGAACTGTATTAAAAGGTTGCAGCACTAGGAAGGCTGAGAGACACTGCTTTTGGACTGTACGGACTGAAGGTGATCATGGGAGTCACAAGGAAGGAGTGACGGCAGAGTGCCACGAGGTGCTTGTAGGGGCCGCCTCATGGGTGTCCTCTTTGCTAGGTGATCGATCCTTGGGGAAGACAGATTGTGTCTGATGCTGTCCGCAGAGCATGGGTGACTGAGAAACACAGACTCGAGACGCTTGGCCCTGCCTATGGGGCTCTTACTACTCTAGATTACCGTAGGTCTAATGAGACCATAAAAAGGAGCATCACCCAAGAGTGATGGGAGGCTCCAATCAGAGTGGCTTGAGTGTGCTCCGCTAATTAAAGAATTAAGCCACTGACCACCAGCAGAAGAAGGAAGAGAGAGGACACCAGAGGAGGTGACCACATCTGTATGCAGTGGTCACTAGTGAGCTGACTCTGACAGGCAGAGCTTCCACCGTGAGGGCTGGAGCCATCTGACTGGGAATAGGTGAAGGGAGGCCCTGGAGCGGTGAAACACACTCAGCTAAAACCGGTGACAATGGCCAAGGAGGGGCAGTGACCTTTATAAAGTTATTGCCATGGTATTGGAAGATGAGTGAGATGGATAGTATCTCTCTTGGGATGGGTGACACTGTTAGTGAATAGGATTACTGGAACAGCGGCATCAGTAACAACAACAACAACACAACAACAACAACAGCAGCAACAGCAACAACAGCAACAAACAGAGCCAATCTCTTGCAGGGAGCTGGAGAAATACTTCAAAGTACATTTGTAGGGCTTGGACCCTGTTCTAAAAGTTACCATGAGTTTAGGGAGTACTTATTTATTTAAATATTTACTGAGACAGAGTCTTGTGTAGTAGCCGGGCCGGCCTGTAACTAACTCGCTCTTGCTCAAGCTGACCTCATACTCACCGATCTTCCTGTCTCCGCCTCAAGGGTAGGAGCCTTTCCATAGCCTTTCCATCACACGTGGAGTCTTTCTGATTCTGACTGAGCGCTTAGTGATTGTTCTGGTCGGATGCCAGACATTGAGGATTTTACCAATTTGGGTGCTGGATGGTTTCGTTCTCCTATAAATATTCTTGAGCATTTTGTCCTGGGACACTGGGCAGTGTGGGAACAGTTTGATTCCCCTGAGGGGTTGCCTTTCTTACCGTTTGATCCTCTGTTTGTTTGTTTAAGGTGCCAAGACAACAGCTTAACCTAAAGCTCCCCTCTCAGGCTACAGGGGCTACCCGGGTCCAGGATTTGACCTGGTGCCCTGGGAATTTGGAGGTGTCTGCTGTAGTGAGGGAAACTGTTGGAAGCCCACTGTGACCTCTGCATTGTACTCTACTCTGCCTGTGGTCATTGTCACAGGTGCCTGGGCTGATGATGTTCAGCTGAAAGCTCGGACTCTGAGGTCAACCTCCAGCATGCTGCCCAGGCTGCTCCACTTGCTGGTGCTCTTCCCTGCACTCCCTACCCCTCTCAGCCCTTCTGCAGTTCCTCCACCCCATCAACTCAGCGGTGAAGAGGCCAGGGCCCCTCCTTCTCTTTGGGCTATGGCCTGGGCATCTTTGGGTGAGAAGCTGGTGCAACCCACTCAGGGATGCTGGCCAGCCCCGTCTGAGTTCTCAGGTTCCAAAAACTTGTTGTAAATGTGGTTTTTTTTTTTCCTGGTGTTTTCCACTGTGTGAGGTAGGAGGGTGGGTCTGGCCCCTGCTGCTTCTTTTGGATAGTCTTTGACTTATAGGAGAAGGCTTTTTGACATTACATCCTAGAATTGCTTGTGCCTGGTCTTGTCTTAGTGGGTGTGAGAAACTGGGCTCTGAGACAGCCATTTTGATTATCTTGGGCCTAATCTTGAGAATGCTGTTTGAATTGCTGTGCTCACTGCTTGAGAATCCCGAGGAATGGGGTGGGGGTTGCGGGCGGGGGCAGGGTCAGCCTAAGCTGGGGTACACATGGGACAAGGCAAGATTAGTATTTACTGTGAGATCTAGGTAAACTTGTGTGTGGTCCCTTATCATGGCTTTCCTTAAAATTGCTAACAGGGAACTGCCCACTTGCCTTTGGGGCAGCTCTTGCCCTCACAGTGGCTCTGTCGCATAGGCAACAACATTCATGTGGATGCAGGTTAACATGAGTGCGCATGTACACGTGTTCTCTGAATGGGATTCTGGAGTCTTCCCAAATCTAAGATCCGAGTCCCCCTTCTCAAAAGATGCTCTGGTGTTGAACATTGTCACCAACATCTCAGTTAGCGTAGACCTGAAAGCAGAGCTTAAACACGAACCAGGAAAGCAAAATAAAGGGATGGGATACTTCAGCTGATAAAGAGCTTGCCTTGTAAGCATGAGGCCCCGAGTTCAGTTCCCAGAACCCACATCAAAAACGGCGGGTAGGTGGCATACACCAAGGCAGGGAGGTCCCCAGCGTTCCGTGGCCAGCCAGCTTACCTTGCTTGCTAAGCCCTGGCTGTTAAGATACTCCATCCCAAAACAAGGTGGATAGCTACTGAAGACAGATACCCAAGGTTGACCTCTGGCCTCTAGATGCATACTCAAACATGTGTACATACGCACTCATGTTAACCTGCGTCCATGTTAGTATACACAAAGGTGAGGTGTGTCCCCATTCCTGAATGAGGATCAAAGGTTAAGCCAGCACCATCCGAAGCCAAAGGAGGCTGACCACTTCTGGAGTAGTGTCACTTTTAGAGGCAAACTGCAGATCACTCAGTCTCCACTGCTCAATGGAAGCCCAAGGCTAATAGGTCTGGGACTCAGGTCAGACACAAGCTTCCTTGACAAGGTTCCTCAACTCCCACTTACAGCAGAACTTTTCCTCTGCATTACAAAGTGTATAATTATTCCAGTTGCTGGATACAACCTTGTTGATATAAATAGATTGTCACCTCGCCTCCTCATCACCATCCAATATGTCTTTCATGCTCAATTAGATGAACACACTTAGTGCATTTTCTAATCAAGTTTTGCAAAAGTTAACCCCCACGCCATCTAGAGGAACTCTCGTGAGATTGTAGTCATGCTTCATCTTCTCAGCCTGTGCCTAGCTGTTTCCACTCAGTGCATCTGCCTCCCTCTCCCTCTCTTCCTCTCCCTCTCTCCCTCTCTCCCTCTCTCTCCCTTTCCCCCTCCTCCTTCCTCTCTCCCTCTCCCTCTCTTCCTCTCCCTCTCTCTATGTTTCCCTCTCTCCCTCTCTCTCCCTTTCCCCCTCCTCCTTCCTCTCTCCCTCTCTTCCTCTCCCTCTCTCTATGTTTCCCTCTCTCCCTCTCTCTCCCTTTCCCCCTCCCCCTCTCTCTCCCTTTCCCTCTTTATGGGGCTGATTATCCTGCATCCCACTGTAGGCTCCCAAACATAGTTTAGGAATGACCACCAAACACGAGCAGCCTTAATGCAGCTTCACAAGGGACCAGGACGACACTGTCCAGGAGTAGAAAAGGTGACACCGAGGCTAGGATCTGGTAGTGCCTACCATCTTGTGTGCAGGTATGGGTGAGAGAAGGGTGTTGCCTTGTTGGGGTATTGAGAGGTCTCCTGAAATGCCAGCTCATGTCTAAGGCAGCGAAGATCACTGAGCAAATATAGGCTGCTTGCTTCCTCTCCACTTCTATGAGCACAGCTGGGGGTGGGAGAAGGAGACACAAGCTAAGATGGTTAATCAGAGCCAAGAGCTCCTTAGGAAAAATGCTTGCCAGACTTGCTTTCTGGTGGTGAGAGTCATAGAAATTTCAAATATACTTATGATCCATAAATCTGCTTCCTCCAGCTTTGAACTATAAAGGCAGATGGACCCTTGAACTATAGGTACTTTGCTCCGCTGTGTCTGACAGCTTTCCCACCTGAGTGGGAGGGGTCATTCCTGGACATATGGTCCTTGAGTGGTGCTGGTTGACTACACCATGCGGTGCACACTTGTCCTATACTGAATGTACATCGACTTCATGCCCAGTTTATGGACCAGACCCTCTGGAAGTCACCGTTGTGCTATTCACTGGAAGGAAGTTTCCTTTCCCTAAACCCCAGCTGCCCCTTTTCTCCATTACTCTTGAGGCCAGGACTCTGGTCATTTCCTACCTGGGATCAGAGTTTATGCCTTGCCTATTATTTACCTCTTGATTGTATTGTCCTTCTTTGAGGGACAGTGTCCAGGCCTGGGTCATCTCTTTGACCCCACAGTACATCATCATGACCTCTCCTTGGTGGACAGATCACCTGCAGGCACATGAGGTTCATTTTATTATCTTTTCAATGTCCTCCAGCCATTGGAGTCTCAGGATGAAAGAATAAGGCTGTTGGCTAGTTTTATTTTGGGACCTCTGGGACAGGCTTACTATGTGTTCATATGTCTAGGGCTAAGGGTGTGTGGTTTCAGCCAGGATTCCAGCTACTTCCGCCAGCATTGGGTCTGATGGTTTTTGTTGGTCCTTTTAGTAGATTCATGGGCCCTTGTGCCTCTACTTGAGACAGTATGATCTTCAGTGAATCTGAGGGAAGACATGACCGTAAAAACCAAAAACCATCTCTCCAATGTGATTATTAGAGACAGATACTCCTTTTTCCTAACAGCATAGCTTAAAGTTTGAACAAGCCTTTTAATGATGATACAGTTATGTGTTTATTGAAAGATACTTTGAAAATACAAAAATTATATATATAAAACCAATGCCATCTGTCATTCTGCAGTCACCAGTCGTAGCTGGTAATTATGTAACAAAAGTCCCTCTGAAAACACAATATTATGTAAAACTGTTCAAAAAACAAAGTAGTTGGAGTGACAGGTAAATGATCAATAACGATATAAGCAGTGAGCGTTTTCTGTTCTCTCCCCTCACCCCTTGCCCTCACAACCTCTCTGCAGACATACCGGCTTCTTGTGCATCCTTTGTGTGCTTACGGGAAGGGGAGTGTGTACCAGCCAGCATGTTTCTGCACCAATAGCAGCCCATTTGTTCCCTCTCTTTGTTTATTTTGATTTTGCTGCTCTTATCCAAGGCTCCATGCATACTAGGTAAGAAATCACTTTACCTCTGAGCTATGCATTCATGTTCTACTCGATACTTGTGTGTGTGTGTGTGTGTGTGTGTGTGTGTGTGTGTGTGTTTGTATGTGAGTGTGTGGGCATGTACATGTGTGTATGTGCATGCATGTATGTGTGCACATGTTGTGTGTATGTACATGCATGTGTGGGTATGTGCATATGTGTGTGTGTGTGTGTGTGTGCATACACTTGCACATGTCCATGTGAAAGCCAGAAGAGGATGTTAGGTGTTTTCCTCAATTTCTCTACATTATTCCTTTAAGGTGGGGTCTGTCTCCCTGTGAACTAGAAGTTTCCTCTTTCAGCCAGGCTAGTTGGTCACTGAGCTCCCAGGCTCTACCCACCAATGGTGGTAACTACAAGGCATACGTATGGCCATGCTTGGCTTTTTACACAGGGGTTGGGAAGTTGAACTCAGGTCCTCTTGTTTGCACAGCAAGTGTTCTTACCCAGTGAGCTATCCCCCTTGGTCAGTACTTTATTATTCTGAAGCACGGAAGCCTGTGAGGATCACACCACCCCATTGCTACTGTTTCAAAACGTATTTAAGAATCATCAAGCCAGGTGCAGTGGCCTTTGCCTATAACCCCATGGCTCAGGGAGGCAGAGGCAGGGAGTCCAGGACAGCCAAAACCAAGGCTATACCGAGAAACCCTGTCTTAACCCCCCAGAAAAGGAGTCATCAGTACTCTATCCCCGCTGTCCCCCCTCCGCTCCTGTCAATCTTCATTTGTTTGTTGTTATTGTTAGGCAATAAAGTTTTTCATTTTATTATGAACAGCATGTTTTCATAATGTTATTAAGTAACATTGTGGGCAGGATTAAGATACTTGGCATGCATGTACACACACACACACACACACACACACACACACACACACACACATACGTGCATGTGCACACACACCCCACTTACACTCCTTTTCTACCTCTGCTTCTTTTTTCTGGATAGATTTCTAGAAATGCAAGTCTCATGGCAAAGGCTAGAAACTCTACAGCTGTGGGTGGATACTGTCAAGCTGTGACACTTTTCTTCTTCTTCTTCTGTAGAACAGGGATATTTCTCTTACTTCTGAGTTATTTCAGCTGTTTTGAAGCTTTATGGAATTGTGTGGGGAAGCCTGCCCCTGCTGTTACAAAACATTTGAGTAATATGGAGGCACACGGGAGGAAGGTAGATGCCTCCTTTCTTCCCAGAAGAGACCTGCGCTAGAGCCGAAGCAGGGACAGGGTCATGAGCTGAAGCTCAGCGGCTGCTGCCCCTCTTTGTGTCTCTGGCTTAGTCAGCTGCCCACCCAGAAGTGGTTTCCTCCTTCCAGAAGTAAACATGGGCGCACTTGCTTTTTGCCCTAAGGATAAAGTGAGTATGGACAGAGGCCCTGGCCCCTGGCAGACATCATTACTGTTGTTGACTGACCAGTTGCCTGTGCTGTAAGGTGCAGTCTTCAAACTCAGGTTTAAGTTGTGCTAGCAAACAGCTATCTTCCTTATCGATGCTAGCTCTTCTCTGCAAGGTCACTTTAAGATCTGAGCCAATAGAGGCTCCACGCTGTAAGCTTGTAAAAACCAGTGTTGCTTCTTGAAGAGCTGAAGTCTTCAAGCTTTGCTTTGTGAGCTACCTGTAGAGCTAGCTTATGGGCTCTAGGTAAACCTGTGACCTGTTTTTCCTACCTCTTTGACTAGCCAGCTTCTTGTCAGTCCCATGGGGACAAATGCATCTCATATTTTCTATTGCTGAGAACTTTGCACTCAGAAGAAAAAAAAAGACTTAGACAAGATAAATCCCAGTTAGATGAGTACTTGTTAAGTGGCCCTTTGCAACAATAGCCTGCTCAAAACTCTGGCCGCGAGACCTTGAGCCCCACTGCGGATGCTGTCATCAGCTCTGCAAGCATCTTCAGCAGCCCTAGGGCTTGGGTTGTTTTAATCGCAGGTCTGTCTATAACCTTTTTTGTATTTACAGTACTGTCATGCTGCTTGGTTGATGCTGTGACCAGCAGTGCTGTTTACTACTGAAGAGAGAACTATCACTGAGGCTAGCCTTGCAGGGCATAAAGGGCTAGGCTGTCACCTGTAAGCCACTGTCCTGGAACCCAGGATCAGAGACATCCTAGAGGAAGTGTCTCCCCATGTGGCTTTCATGCTTCAGGGACCAGTGGGGCCAGGGTCCACAGTTTCCCTGTCCCTGGCCTCTGGTCTCCACCAAGAGGGACCTCCATGTGCTTGTTATCAAAGGCCAGTTCAGCATCATCTGTGGGTGAATCAAAGGACTGGGTGTGGTGCATACCAAGTTATCCAGAAACACAAGCTGAGTTTATTGAGGGGTCAATACCCAAGAGGTTCCGTACCCAGAGGCATCCCTGGGGTGAATTCTCACAGTGACATTGATCTTTTGGGGCTAAAGTATGTAGGTCTCTGTACCCTTCCTCAGCCACTCACTGGATATCCTGTCGTAGGAAGGTGACTTTAAGTGAAGCCACTCTCGTGTAGCTGAGCCTGATACTGAAAAAAAGCAACTGTCAGGGGCTTCCTGCTGACCTACAGCTTGAAACTGGGCCTCAGATCCTCGTGTAGGGGATGGGGCCTGCTCATGTCCATGGCACACTTTGATTTAGGATCCTATGGGCTATGTAAGAGCCCTAGAGACAAGAAGGCAGAGAGGCAAGAAGGCAGGGCAGTCTTCCTGTTGGGCAGAACACTGAGCAAGGGTGTGGAGGTGGGAAAGAGAAGAGCAGAGAGGTGATAGCCAACGTGCAGAGCATTACAGCGAGGACATGGCCGGGACACTGTCCCACTGAGAGGTGGCCAGAGCCACTTCCTTGGATACCTTTAGTAGTTTGCCTCCCAAATGATCTCAGAAGTCGGTTGTCCCCAGACCTTACAGGAAATCCAACCGACCTGTGATGTGCCTTCCAAGTGACTTACAGTGACCTTGTCCTCCAGCGAACTTGCCTTGGACAGCTGGGCATAACATCTGCCTCTTTCCATGGAGTCTGGGTTTCTAAGAAATGACGGCTTCTGGAGAAGGCTGGGGTGACCTCCAGGGCAGCTGACCAGGGCCTTCAGAACTCGTAGGTCCCAGCTACTCATTTTTCTTCAGAGGTGGGCACGGGGAGCTTTAGGCTTGGGAGGCTGCTTGATCCCCATGGCTGACATCTGGACTCTTTCCTGTGCTGGGGCTCACACAGCCACTCAAGAGATGATGGGCTGGCCAGTCTGAAAGGCGCACCCTCAAAACGCTTCAGGGCTCTCACGTCTTCACAGCCAGTGGCTGTTCTGCCTCTCCAGATTCCAAGGCTCCCTTTTCAGACTCTCTGGACATCAGAAGTTCCAAGGACACAGTAAACAGAGGCCTCACCACTTGGGGCATGTAGTCTGCATGCTGCTATCAGCCTTACTCTGTGTCTGGCCCACTTCTCCACTGGTTCCCATCCATTTCTGCTGCCTCTATTCCTTTTACTCTTTTACCCACAGTGTCTCTTGCCAGACATGGGCCACACCTTGAGTTCCTGTCACATGCAGCTGGGTTTTTTCTCTGTGTGTCCTCACAGGCCCTGGGTTGACTGTCATCATGGTATTTTGGGATGTGACGAAAGAGGAGGGATAGAGTAACCCCACAGGCTGGCCTTACTAAGCCTTGACTGATGTCCCTGGTGACATCTGTGGACAGTAAGCAGGTTCCTGGTGTGATTGAATTTCCTGTTAGTTATGATCAGCACCCACCGAGCCAGGTGGCTGGCTGCTAACTGCCACCTGGTACCTGGGTGGGGGCTGGGCTTTGGGTCTCATCTCCATTACCTTTCTCTGGCTGCTGAGGTATGCTGAGTCCTATAAGGAACTCTGAAAGGCTTCGATAACTATTCCTCCACCCTAAGTGTTGGGTTGTGGAGCTTCTATTAATAGGGGCTGGGGAGATGGCTCAGCCAGTAAAGTGTTTGCTGTGCAAGCATTAGGACCTGAGTTCGATCCCCAGCACCCCTTTAAAGACTCTGGGCACAGTGGCAGACATGTGATCCTCATGGTAGGGAAGCAGAGACAGGAAGATCCTCTGGCTCATGAATTAGCAAACTTAGTCTAATCAGCAAGGCCCAGGGGAGACCTAGTAACTAACAAACAAACAAACAAACAAACAAACAAACAAACAAACCAAAGTCAACAGATCCTGAGGAATAATACCTGAGGTTGATGCACATGCACACATACACACAAATACTTGTATGCACACACACACACACACACACACACACACACACACACACTTCCCTTAATGAGCACGATTTGCTGAAATTGCTCTGTGTAATGCTGCTGGTGACCCTTCTGGCCTCTCAAGGAAGACAATCCCTTTGTCCTTCAGCAGGCCTTGTCCTGCCCTTGATCACGGCATGGAGGGAGGAACTATAGGCCCATTTCTACACTTGCTTGGTGGAGCATTTCCTGCCATGGAAGGCTGCCTGGCTGCCCCCAGAGCCCACCAGAACAAAAGCCCTAAGCTGTGTGTGTGTCGGGAGGTGTGCCTGGGCAGTTTAAGGGTGACATCCATAGTTCTGAGAGCCTGGGATAGAGCATTTGGGCACCAATGACTAGTGAGGTGTAGTGCATGACATCCTGGCATTACCATGGGTAAGACAGTGAATATAGTTGCCAGGTGGCAAATTAAGGGGAGCTTCGAGTCAGCTAGCAGGTGCAGCTTCATTATTAATTCCAATCACAGTGATTAGTTGCTATTTAGGGATCTGGCTGCTTGGTCACCTACACTGTACTTCATCTGCTGCCTGCAGCTTCTGCAGAGAGAGAGCACATCACACCCCCCACCCCCTGCCTCCCCCTATCCTTTTGCCCTGTGCTGTTCTTCCTTGGAGAATTTATTTCTGAGGAGCTTCAGGTTAGTCTCAGCACTGAGCCTTTCCCCACTCAGGAGTATGAATAAGTCATCCCAGTAATTGGGCATGCTGGCAAGCGCTGGCCTGAGAATGTGAACTATGTTACCTATTCTTGTTACCACCCTATGTTGCCTGGTATCAAGACAGTCTCTCGCAGAAGACATTTTTACTGATTATTATTTCTCAGACGAATAAACCGAGGCTCAGAGAGGGTACAGGGGTTCTGGCTTTCTCTCAGCCAAGGAGTGGCACAGAAAGACTTGGCCTTTGGCTTCTGATTCCAAGCGCACACCTTTGGTGTCACATCTGAGAACCGTGTAGGACCAGGTCGAGCTGGTCTCTCTATAGTCTGAGGTCTTGCCTCTCAGGAAGGGATGCTGCTCTCTTTTCTGGCCCCATCTCACCCACCTCGGTGGTCTCTGTGAAGCCTGATCCAGTTGAAGTCTAAGGAGAATAATTTCGTATCATCACCACCGCCCACAGGGGCTTCATGGTGGATCTGGTGGAGGTCTGTGATTAACTAACTCAGTCTGCCCGGACATGGGCTTCAAGATGGCGAAACCTAGTCTGCCACCTCCAGGCAGAACCCAGAAGCCTGTGTGGAGGAAGCCATCCTTCCGGAAAAGAGACTTGGACCTCCCCCCCCACCCCCCCCCAGGATACCTTAGTCCACTTCCCTGGGGAGCCAGCCTGGCTCCCGAGTGTGGTTTTAGGGGTCCCAGGGGATTCCTTACTCACAGAGCTGCCTATCAATATGGAATCATCTCTCCCCAGTCTCATATCATGTCACTGCCACTGTATCACGTGACAGAGTAATCATGCTATCAGAAAAGCAAACGCGAAGTAAGAAGGCAGGCTTCATGTCTCGGTCACCTGTGTACAGTGAGGACTCCTGACGCCGATGGCAGAGATAAGCAGCTTGTATCTGATGCTCAGGGAAACGTATTCATATTCACACCAAAGTTTCAGGTACATCGGTCCAGTGTGTGAATATGTGAGGCCACCTGCCTGGTTCTCTTGGGGAGAGGGGGGTCAGGGAAGAGGGAGAAAGAGCAGTGGCTTAGCAGTGTATATATGCTGGGCCTATGTATCTAGGATACTGGGAATTCCATGGACCCGAGTAAAAGTCGCCTGTAACACCCCTTAGTGAGCACGTGATACGTGCCAGACCTTTATAGCATCCTTGACTGTCTTGCTCTGCCTCCCAGCTGGTCCTCGTAAGCCATATCAGAAGGCCAGGGTACTGTATCTATTGACCCGATGAGGAAACAGACACTGAGCACGGAAGAGACTTTCCTGAGGCCTTCCTGGCAGGAAGCTGTACCATGCTCATTTATGTGCAGAGCTATGTCCTTGTTGGGATTGACATGGGTGAGGAGAACAGACTAGGAATAGGGACAGCAGGACATCCATGTACCCTGCTAGCTCAGTCGGTAGAGCATGAGACTCTTAATCTCAGGGTTGTGGGTTCGGGCCCCACGTTGGGCGCCAGTTGTTGGCTCTGTTTCTTAACAATTAAACTTTATTATACAACCCAATTAGCTTACACAAGAGGGAAAAAAGGTTAAAGGGAAAAAAGAGTGAACCTTCTGGTATCCGTTTCATGGGATGGGTCCCTGGGTGTCTCTGGCCTGCGTGCTGGTCTGGCCTGTTCGTTGATCCTCCTTCCAATCCAATGTGTGCTCAAGCCTGGTTTGAACTTGCTGCCCCTCCTCTCCGTCTGCCTGTCTCATGTGTGAAGGGTGGTCTCCTTTTCTCATTGAGGGTCAATTAGAAAAACAATAGTCCAGATGGAGTCCCCAGGTCCATTTTTTGAATTTTAGGCCCAAGATGGCTCTACCCAGTCTATCTTAAGGTTAATCTAAGGAAGTATCCATGGTGTGTCTAAGAGTAAAGCCCGCCAAGACTGTTTTTACCTGTGACAAAGCTTACAGTCCTTCCCACAGGTGATGAGGGAGAGAGACTGTAGAACCTGTGGCTGAGGATGACCAGAAGTATTGCCCAGCACATTTGTAGACCACAAGGTCAAAGGTCAGTACTACAATGTCAGAAAAGTTGGGCATTCTTGGAAGATCTTAACCCCTTAAGGTACATGGACTTTTCAAGACTCCCCCCGCGGGGTCTATTCTCTGAAGCCCACCCATTGTAACAAGCGTGAGCGACCCCCACCACTGAGCACTGCCACTGAAACCAGGAATGGGGACTAGGCAGATCCAGGGTATCTGGGGCTCAGTGTCTTAAGAGGAGGGAAGATGGGTAAATGGGGTTCTTGGCTTTGTTTTCTAAATGGAGAACAAAGTGTGTTGTCCGGTGCTTCTATTTATAGCCACCCAATAATTAAGCCACTCAGGCGGTCCAGGTCTGAAGGTGCTGCAGAGCTGGTGGGCCATATGGTGGCTGTGCAGGGTCGGCGCCTGGCTAATGGGAGGAAGCGGGTGGGCTGGGAGAGCCTTGTGCTGGGTTCATTTCTTCCCAATGTTTTTTTTCCTTCTTCTTTTTCTTCTTCTTCTTCTTCTTCTTCTTCTTCTTCTTCTTCTTCTTCTTCTTCTTCTTCTTCTTCTTCCTTTTTTTAACAGAAAGATTATAAATAGCATTTACAAAACATTTCCTCCTGGGTATAACCTTGTGGACTGTCATATTGTGTTTGCCGGTTCCCTTAATGTCACATGTACCAGCTTCTGTACAATCCCACCTGAAAACTTCAGGTATCTCCCTCAGCCAGAAAGAGGGCTAAACACACTACAACATGTGTACAGTAGGGCCCACTACCATAACAGTTCTCCCAGGCCCCGGTCTTACCAGGAGGTGTTCATTAGACCTGAGGCCTGGAGAAAAAGCTACTTTTGAATGCTTGAATAACTTTCTCAGGACCTGGTAGGAGCTCCTCACACTGCACTCTGTGAGTGCAGTGTCCTTGAGGACAAAGGAGCCTTCAATGGAAATTTCGTCATTTGTTCCTGTCTCATTCTTGGGCCTGGCTTCTCAAAAGTGCAGTCTCTCAAGATACCCAGATATGCTCCATCCAGACCCGGCCCAACTCATCACAGGCACTGAGCCACTGTCTGCTAGGCTAAAAGATGGCAAGTCCTGGAGGCAGGATTTGTAGAAAGTGATACTGATAGTAAGGTGGGCATAATGCTACTTTGCCCTCCTAAAACAAAACAAAAACAAAAAATCAGTGCCTGTAAGTCGGGAGGCAGGAGCCAAGAATGTCAGTACCATCTAGCCTATTTCTTCGAGGTAGTTTTCTGTCAGTTCCTCTGACACACAGTAAAGTTATGTAGTCACTTCCAGAGTTCTGGCATTTCTGTCTCTGTCTCTGTCTCTGTCTCTGTCTCTGTCTGTCTGTCTGTCTGTCTGTCTGTCTGTCTGTCTGTCTCTCTCTCTCTCTCTCTCTCTCTCTCTCTCTCTCTCTCTCTCTCTGTGTGTGTGTGTGTGTGTGTGTGTTATGAGGGCACCAGTCTGGAACCTAAGCATGGTGAAGCTGATTGAGGCAGTGGATCCTCAAGACTTACAGGGGCAGCAGGCAAAATAGTGAAATCCTCCTGGAGACACGCACACATGCACACACCAGAAGTGTGGTGTGCTGGTGCTCTGCTGTGTGTAGTCAGTGGACAGTAGTCTCAGTAATTAGCATTCTCATTTATTTAAACATGTATCATTTCTTTGTAGTGGGAACCTTTGAAGTTCTCTTTTTTCCCTCCCTCCTAGAACATAAACTAAATTGCTTGTGGTCGCCCCGCTGTGCTGGATGCAGCACAGGACAGCTGTGACCATCTCAGCATTTATGCGTGCTCATTTCGGCAAACAGCTGCAGCACGTGTTCCTGAGGACGGACTTGAGCACAGGATGATGATGGAATGCCAAGGGCTCTTCCTGCGAAGGCCATGCCATATGCTGCTATCAGCAGCCCCAGTTCTGAGTGCTGTGGTGGCCATGTGACCTTCAGCGAGGTCTCCTCTCTGTGTCCATTTTTTCCCCTGTTCTGTAGAATGGAGATTCTTAATCTTGCTTGGGGGTGGGGTGGGGCAATTGAATGAGACAATGTGATTGGAGGAGCTAACAGGCAGCCTGGTAACCCAGTGGGGGCAGAACTGGGGTTTCTTCCGGTCCCAGCAAGTTTCCTTTAAAGTCTGAGATTCTGCAAAGTAGTGAACAATTTATTAACAGATGCTCAAGTGTCCTGGGTCAGCTCAGACCACAGTGCATTGCTTCAGGAAGGTGAAGAATCTTTGTGTAAGGTTTTTGAGCAGGAAAGTCTGGAGGTTAGCCTAGTGCATTTTTCCTAGCTCAGCTGTACCAGGGCTGTTGGGGAAATGGCTGTGAGTTGGGTGTGGATGGAGAGGTAGGGCCAGGGGCTGGTTGCCAAGGCAGGCTTTGGGGCTCTGCGCTGGTGTTGGCTCCTGCAGGCCTCTGGCAGGGCAGAGGGCCCCCCGGGGCTCAGGTTCCTTGTTTCACGGTTTAGATGTGTTCTGTGCCAGTGGACCTCTACTGACCTCTACTTTTTCTTTTCTTTTTGGTTGTTGTTTTCATCTTTGGCTTTTGGAGGCAATCTTGCTTAGGTAGCTCAGGTTGGCCTCTCGCCTGTGCTGCACACCCAGCTAGCCTCTACTTTGCTGATTTTTTTTTTTCTGAAACAGAGTCTCACTATGTAGTTTTTGCTGTCCTAGAATCCAATGTGGAGACCACCGTGGCTTCAGACTCACGGAGAGTCTGCCTCTGCCTGCCAAGAGCTGGTGTGGAGGCGTGCGCCACCTCATGTGGCCTCACTGCCATGGCCTCAGCTCTCGTGAGGCCCAAGCTCTGCGTAGCCCCTTTGTTTTTCACAGTTCTTGACCCCACCGTCCAACCGAGGATGGAGGGCTGTGATCTCGGTCACAGAGCCCTCTTCTGTCCTCTGAAAGCTGACTCCCACAGGCAGCCTTCCTTCTTGTGGGCATGCTTGGCTTGTCTTGACAGCAGATATAGATCTGGATATTTAGGGAAATGGCAGCGTTTGTTTTGGGGTTCATGGTTTCTTGAAGTACACACTGCAGGGCGTGCCATCTAGGGACTAGAGTTTGAGCACCGAGGAAGAGATGGTTCCGTTCTCATTTTTTCCCCCACTCCTTTTTGAACTTCTGGCTCCTTCCCCGCTCTTAGAACAGAGAGCCGGCCTCCAGCGAGGGCCCTTTGCCAGCCAGTAGTGACATCTAGCCGAAGCCACCAACCTGCTTCTCCTCTGAGTTGTGTTCATTTTGAAGACTATTCTTTTTTTTTTTTAAAGGATAATGAAATACATTTACTTTGTGTGTATAAATGTGTGCATATGAGTGTATGTACGGGCACCTGCAAGTCCCAACCAGAGGACGCCTGCGTCCCAGGGGTCACGCCCAGGTCACCAGGTTCAGCAGCAAGCATCTCCATTGTCTAGAGCATCTCGCTAACACCTCCTTCCCTTTTCAAATATCATATCAACTCTGCCTTCACCTACGGCAGTGCAAGAGAGTTTCAGTAAACCGTATCTTCTACAGCAAAGTGAGCCTGTTTCACAAACCAGGCCAGGTAGTTAGCAGTGCAGGTGGCAGGCAGAGAGCATAGGACCTGTGAGAGGGTGCAGATGAAGGGTGGATGAAGGAGACACTAAGTCCTTCAGATTGAACCAAACTCCACTGACTTAGATTCCATTTCTGAGCCCCCTGGTGACAAATAACAAGGGGCTGGGACCTTCTGCTAGACAGCGGCTCTCCCACTGAGCCTGTATGTCAGCCGTGCTTTTACTTACTGACCATGGTGTTTAACAGCGTATCCTGGGCCTGGGGGTCCACTTGGGGCAGGATGTATCCCCATAGAAGCTGAAAGGGGTCAATGTCAGGGGTGGAACAGAGATTAATGAGGCCTGAACTTCGAGGTACATTTGTGTGTGGTGGGGGGTGGGGCGGTGGGTGGGGGAACAAAGCAGAATATCACTGTCCATAAAAGAGATAACAAACTATGGCTTCTTTTCCCCAAGCTGAGTGTGGATTTGTGCTGAGATGGGTCACACAGCACACAGGTAAACCTGCTTCCCCTTGGGGTGGGTAAGGGTCCAGTTATGTGAGAAGAGGGGCTCTTGATGACCGCTGTCACTCTAGCACATGTGCGTTTCAGTTCTGGTGCTATTCCATCTGCCTAGAAAAAGGGGTACCCACAGGGGCCCAGTTTTCCCCTAAAGCATGCTGGTCCATATTATGTCCATGAGACATTATAGCCTAATGCCACTCAGAGCATGTGAAATTAAAGCAGTTCCTCCATAGGCAGTGTTTGTCAGGGCTTCTATTGCTGCAAGACCGAAAGCAGCATGGAGAGGAAAAGGTTTATTTCAGCTCACAGTTCTACATCACAGTCCATCACTGAGGGAAGTCAGGCCAAGAACTCAAACAAGTCAGGGACCTGGAGACAGCAGCTGATGCAAAGGCTATGGAGGGTACTGCTAACTGGCTGCTCCTCATGATTGTTTCAGCCTGTTTTCTTATAGCACCTATGGTGCAAAGGCCTACAGAGATGAACTGGGCCTTCTCACATCAATCTAGAAAATGCCACAGGTTGCTCTACAGGCCAGTTGGTGAGGACATTTTCCTCGCCCGAGGTTCCCTCTTCCCAAAAGACCCTAGCTTATGTCAGGTTGACATAAAACTAGCCAGCTCAGGGAACTTGCTCCAGAAGGTGAGAATTAGGCCTCTGGGCCATCCCTGACCATATGTTCCTCCCTCACATGGTCAGCAAGGCTGTTGGGCCAGCTTGGGTATGTGGGCAGGGCCTCCCGTGACTGACGCTGCAGGACGCGTGCTCCCGCTGGGGACCGTGGCTTATGAGTTCTGTGTATGGAATAAGAAAGGGAGGACTTGGGGGCTGCGACACATTGTTGACAAAGTTTCGCTGGGCAAATTATTTACCATTTGCTTTGGGCCCTACAGATGGTCATTGTTTTCCCATGTAAGATTTTCCTCTAGAGTTCACGATAACCCGAGGAATCAGCCCACAGGCAGGCGTACGCCATTTTGGGAGAGGGTTCATTTGGGGCAGGTTCACATGGAGGGGATGTATTATAGCCTAATATGACTCAGATCATGTGACATCAAAGCAGACATTGTGACCACTGCCTAATGGCCTACCGGCTTCCCAGCTTGAGCATGGGAAGGTTTCACTTCTGCTCCTCCTCTTCTGTGGACGGTGACGCTGTTCTTCCTGCTTGGAGCTGACAGAGGTTTCCTGAGGTCTTGTCTCCCTCATCTCTGATTCTCCTCTGGCCCTGACTCTTCCCGGATCCTCCCTTGGTCCCTGCAGTCACTCTGTTCTCGATGCCCCTGCCGCTCCCCTTTGGCTCCTTGCAGCTCTCTTACTGGGTTTATGCTAGTGGTTGAGACAAAGTGACTGTGGGTCAAAGTCAGGGACCCCGAGTTTACTGATGATGACCTTGGCACTGCATTCTGCCCGCATCATGTGCATCTGACTTTGCCTTTTCTGGAATTTTGTTTTCTCGTTTTTGGGTGGAATGACCTGAGGGTGCCCGTTGGAGCCAGCCTTCCGAGTTCAGGAGGCAGGATTGGTCCCTGGCATGAAATGGCTCTAGGAGGTGTATCCCAACCTTTCCTTAAAAGAGCATTTTATTTTAAGTGTATGTTTGTCTCTGGGTGTTTATGCTACGTGCACATGGGTGTCTGTGGAATCTGGTAGAGGCCATCAGATCCCCTGGGACTGGAATTACAGGCAGTTGTGAGTGACATGGATGTTAGGAACTGGACCTAACGAGGCCCCTTAACCACTGAGCTATCTCTCCAGTCTGTACCCCAATCTTTTGATGTCGCCACATGTCTTTGCCATCCATAAAGTTCTTGCTTGAGAACTGTGCTATGGAATTAACCACAAGAGCATCCTGTAATGTTTTCCATGAGCTATTAGCTGCACCCAGACACACATGGCCCATAGGCTGCATTTTGGTCAAACCTCTAAGTCTAAAGTGATCTTGAAGCAGTTGTGAATCTCACATACGCGTGGCTGTTACTGCTGTGTTTTGAGGTTTCAGGAGGATGTCATAACAGATCAGCAGTAGATGGGCTGAGGCCCTCTTGTTTGGGTCTCCAGCAACTACCTAGTGCCTAGGGCAGGTCAGTACAAGCCAGCTGAGTGAAAGGATGCAATACAGTGGTCTGGAGTTTGTTCACGGCCATCAGCCACCAGGGAGACAAAGTCCCTCTGGCCTGTCCTTTGGTGTTGCCTAGCACTAGTCACCTGAAGGTGTAGAGAGGAGAGGTGTCAGTCAGACCACCCCCAACAGAGAGGAGCAACAGAAGAAGGAGTGAGGACATTGTTCTGAGCCTGATAAGCTAGCAGTGTATCTTGCTGTGAGCCTTCTAGTCTCTGGCCCAGAGTCGCAGCCCCAGCATCTATCCTTTGTCTTTTTTTGCCTTGCAACACAGGCTCCACAAAACCTGCAAGTCACTACCATATGCTGCTGCATGTGCTGTGGACTGCTGCTCTCTGACCACAGAGCATTCAGCCTCTGATTAGTGACGAGCTAGTGCTGGTCATCTCCTCTGCTCTGTGGCCTGGCTCGAACCAGGTAAACCAGGAAAAAGCTATGCCAGCCAGCCCAGTGACTCATACCCTTTGTGTTTCTTGTATCCTTAGATCTTCCTGCCTGGAAAGTTAAAGGGGCCTCATGGGACACTGTTGTCCTCCCCAGGGATGAAAGAGGTTCCTTAGGGCACTGAGGCATGGAGGTTTGATTATAGACCAACGCCTATGAGGAATCAGAGACTGTTACATTGTTTGGTTTGTTTCCTTCTCAGACTGTTACTGTCCTGTTCTGCAGTCTGAGCGTGGGAGCCCATCTGTGGCTTTTTCAGTGCCGTGTGTTGGCTCCTGAAACCATTAGGACAGTAAATAAGAAGTCACCGTGTGCTGTCTGGGCCAGAGTGTCAGAGCGTGCACCTTGATGTGCCATCATTGAGGGCAGACATCGGACAAAGCTGGTTTCAATTAGAAAACCAGTCTCATTCCTCAGACTGCTATAACCACAGGGGAGGACAGTGGACATGCCAGGGTTGCAGAGCTGCTGCTGGAAAAGGCATGTAGCTCAACAGCCTGGGATATGACCCAAGAAATGAAGAGCACCGAGAGGCGTGGGGCCCTTTGTTATGATATTGATGATCTGTGAATTATAATCAAGACGGGTTGACAGGCCAGGCTCGGCCTTTGTTGCCTGACAGTTTATTACTTCCTTCAGACTTAATTGCCAGCCCTGACACAAAGGTGTATTGTAACCATAAGAAGCCGATGGCTCATGAGAATTGCTCTTTGTCAGGAGAGCTGTGCAAGGGTGAACTGTGAGTGGCTAAGATCCCTGGAGCCTCCTTTGGCTGGTACCATAGTCAGCGCCTCTTCACAGTACCCATGCAAGATGCCCGCTCTGTACGCTCCCTGGGGCAGTCTGTAGAATGCTTTCGTTAGTGAGCAGAACTGTGCCGTGGCTCTGGGAGGACACATTCTTGCACCCTGAGTGCTGTGGCCTACACACAAGTCTTCTGGGTAAGAGGAGGAGATGGACTAGGAGTTCTAGGCACAGCTTTGCTATGCATCTGTGAACGGGACCTTGAAGTCTGTCTTGCATTTTGCAAGTTCACTGGTCAGTGAGAAAGTTGGGTGGCCTGGTATATAACATTTTATCTAAGATACCATAACACAGTGTTTGAAGACCTATCACCACTGAAAAATAGAAAGAAATGTTAGAAATAAATATTAGGATTGGGCCTCATTTGGGAAACTATGTAAAATGTGAGGCTAAACAAAGTCTTGACACAGAGTCTTCTTTCTCAGAACTTTCCAGAGCTGTTGGCATATTCACATAGCACGTTAATTACTTTTCTCTCTACTGTGACTAAAATAATTGATAGAAGGATTTGAGGAAGGAGAGGTTTTATTTCGGCTCATTCTTCAGGATGGGAAACAACCCATCGTGGCAGAGAAGGGGGATGGTAGCAGGATGGTGACATGGCCGGTCACATCGCACCAGCAGTCATGAAGCAGTGAGACAGGGCGAAACATGGGGCCAGGCAACAAGACCCAAGTGATCCACTTCCTTTAGAGAGGGTCTTCCTCCTACAGGCTCCACAGTCCTCCAAAACAGGTCACCACCTGAGAACCATGCGTAGAAACGGTCGAGCCTATGGGGGCATTTCACATGTGAACTGCAACACATGCGGAAATCACCAGATCATACCGAGGTGACGAGACACTGCCATATCCATGATTAGTGAGCTCCTGTTTCACATGATCATTGGCAATTGTGAGGCTAGGCTTGGGGATTGGGGGCAGGTTCTAAAGTAGTGATGGTTTTGCTTCCTAGGGGACAGTTCATAATTTCTAGAGACATTTTAGTTGTTATGAATACAATTCAGGGGTGGCTACTGTCATCTAGTGATGGAGCCCAGAAAAATGTTGCTAAGCCTCCTATAGCAGAGACACAACTCCTTACCCAGCCGATGTGTGGAGGCTGAGGAGGCTGGATCAGGATAGCCTCAGTCCCTGCCTCCATCAGGCAGGGGTGAACCTCCACAACCTCCTGCACCAGCCAGCTTGCCCTAGGCCATGACCGGCCCCCTGGAAGGCAGGAGAGACGTGGCCGTCCAACTCATCTTTACAGACATTCTCACGTTCCCGCCTTAAGATCCACGTGTTCATGTGTCCATATGCTCAGTGACCGTGGCTGGGCACTTCCGCTGTCCAGAGAGGTTAGAAGGCCATGGAGCCCCCTTTCTTGTCCTTGTTCTTTCCCTGGTGATAAGCTGGGAGCTGCCTTTGCTCGGTTGCCTGAGAAACTTGGATTTCAAAGCTCTCTCCGTGTCTGCCAAGAGCTGTTCCCGCAGACAGAACAGAGATTCCAAGATTCTGCCTCGTAGATTAATCATCCCCGTGAAGTTTTGAGATCCCAGATGGTCTTTATGAGGACTGTGGGTACCCAGGCTTTGGCGATTCCACTGGTCCCTCGTTTCCCTAGTAACACAACCAGAGGAGGCTGTGGAAATCCCATCAGAGTCCGGCCTGCCGAGACCCAAGCACGACCTGGATCAGTATATGTGGCTGGGCTCTGTCAGGACAACTTCAGGAAAATCTGCTGACATTGTTTGTGGCTTTGTTCTTAATTTGCTTCTGCTCATGAGAGAGGCTTGCTCTTGCCAAGGAGGAAAGCCACTCCCTGCTTACCCCTCCCCTGGATCAAAAGCCACTCCTTGCTTACCTCACCCCCTCCCCCTGCATCAACCCTGGCCTATTCTTATCAGGCTTTGCTGATCTTTAGGGTACCAGCCATTTATTGGGTAATTTGCTTCTCCCTTGAAAGACCGCACAGGGAATAATTGATCCATGTGGCTTGGTCACCTACCTGTCCCTTATCAGTAGCTTCCATTGGCCTCATTCACATGCGACATCTCTTTCTTCTCATCTGTGAGGACAGAACTTGCTGTCACCCAGGAAACAACCCTCTGGGGATACCTGTGAGAACATCTCTAGATAGGTCCACTGAGGTGAGATGTGGGTATTCACTGCTGCGAATGTGGGTAGCAGCAGTCTGTGGTCTGGGGGTCCTAGACCGAATATAAAGGAATGGGGGGCAGTGAGCACTAGAGTTCAGTGCCCTGCTTCCTGGCTGCAGGTGCAGTGTGTCTACCTGCCACCATGACTTTTCACCATGGCCGGACTGTGCTCACCAACTTGTTTTCCTGAGATTGGTTGCTGCAGGCATTTTGTCACAGAAACAAGACATGGAATGAACCCATCACCATCTGCAGGGCAGGGAGCTTTGTTAGAGGAGACTGAGCGAGTGGAAGTCACCCTGCAGGCTCTCTCATCCTCCAGGCTTGGAGAAGGTGGTGGAAAACATCTCTCTTGGAAAACTCTTCTGTGATGGCTGATGACAGTGGGCCTGGGCCTTGCCTTTATGGGTTTAGACTTTTGTGCATGCACTCATATTATGTGTTGCTATTTCTTCTATAGCCGTGGAATTGGTAACTATGGAAATGGTAAGGCGGGAGGGGATGAGAAATGCTTGATTGGCTTTGTGGGAAGATGGGAAGGGTGGTTTCTCCTGTGTCAGTGGCCAGCAAAGATGCAACATCGCAGAGCGGCAGCCTCTGGTCTCAGCTGACCTTCACAGCCACACAAACTATTGTGGCTTTGAGCATCATCATTCTTTCCCAGTGATGGTCCTGAGCCTTAAGAAAGACTATAGACCTACCCAAGGATGCACAAGTGGGTAGCTAGCAGGATGGGGATTTGAACCCATTTAGATGCTAGAACTGAGGTCTATATTCTATGTCTCTCAGGAGAGCTTCTTGGCATCCAGTTGGAAATACTCATTTCCAACACCTCGGATCTGTAACCAGGGTTTGGAGTTTTAGGGGAGTGGATCAGAGTGGCCGTCCCACCCAGGATGGCATCACAGGCAGCCTTCCGGAAGAATTTCTGGGCATTGTGCTCAGAAATGGCTTGAGCTGAATATTAGAACTGAAGTCCCCTGGGAAAAATTTCCAAGCTGTAGGCAGCATCTCTAAATGGATTATGAAATCAGGTTAGTGCATTGAAACCTATGCTAGTAAACAAAAACAAAAGATAGCAAAGCACATCCCTTATAATAGAGCGTCACAGATCCCATCATGCACTTACTGATGTGGAAGATAGCAGACAAGGCATGTACTTCTTTATTTCGCTTTTTTTTGGGGGGGGGTTGGTGCACAGTGCCTGTATATGCTTGAGAGACGGAGATGGGGTGACATTTCAGTATATGCATTCATTATGTAGAAACCTAGGTAGGGTGGCCAGCATACACATGACCTCATACATCTCTCAGAACTCTGTGGTTGGAACACTGGAAATATTTGAGATAGGGTCAGTTATGGTGGCCTACACCTTAAATACCAGCCCTAGGGAGGCAGAGGCCAGCCTGGGCTACTTAACACGTTCTGGACAAGTCAGGACTACATAGCAAGACCCTGTCTTTAAAACAACCTTCTAGGTACAGTGTTCAGTGCCATCACCTTACTGTATAATAGAACCTGAGACTTGATACTTCTTACCTGGCTGAAACTCAGCCCTATAGAGCGGTCTCCAGCCACACCCCTTACCCCCTGCCACCTCAGACTCTGATTACTGCCCTTCTGCTCCCCATTTCTTCTTGAGATTTCTAGTATAAGGGACATCACCTGCTGACTGGTTTTTGGTGCCTGGATTACATCACTCACTGCCTTCTAGTTCCATCCATGTTTTAACTAGCAGGGTTTACTTCTTTATAACGACTGAATAAATTTCCAATATGGGTTTGCACCACACTTTCTTCTCCATCCCATCATGTAGTACGCATTCCTCCCTTAGGTCAAGGCAGTGAGTGAGTGTAGAAGCCCTGGAAGGAAGGTGGGCTCATCACAGATGTTCCTCAGAAAGTGTGCGGCACTTGATCTTCCGGCTTCTGCTGCAGACAGTGCTGGAGAAGGCAGAGAGAGCAGCAGAGATTGCAGCTCTGTCAGGAAGGAGGGATGGGAGGCCCTCTGCAAGGCTCTGCTAGGTGCTGTGGGGGCTGTAGAGGTGTTCCAGAAGAAGACCTTCCCTCTAAGTCCCTTTTCCTTTCCATCAGAGACCGACTCTGCTGAAAAAAAGGCAAGAGTCTAGGATAGGAAACAGACCAGAGGAACAGCGGCGAGCGCCAGGTATCGGTGCTTGCCCAACATAAGCTGTAGGACAGACTGCATGGCCGTACATTTCAGCCGTGCCTCTTACAGCTCTGTGACCCACGGCAGGTCAAAAACCTCTCTGTGCCTGGTTTTCCTCCTCCATTGGTGCTGCGTAATGAACAGTTCACACTGCCTGAAGTGATGAGGACTCAATGGGCTGCTATCTAAGAAGGGCTCAGGATAATGCATGGCAGACAGCCCTCTTCTGTTGTGTGCCTTATATAAAAGTAAGTCAGTGCCTCTTGTTTGAGTGCCTGGCGGAAAGCCTTTCCACAGCAAGATGTTGAGGGTGACTCCATTTGAGGTTTGTCTTCTCATGATTAGAACCAAAAAACTACTGTTTTGGGAACAGTGAGTATGGGTATGTTCTAGATGCTATGCAGAGCGCTCCAGCTATGTTCCACAGTGCAGTTCCGCGGGGCAGGCGCCGCGCCTGCTCTACAGATGGGGACATTAAAGTAAGGAGAGGCAAAGCGGGCCCAGGCTGGCTGGCTACCAGACCCACAGCCTTGGTCCAGCTATCCCAAGCTTGTCTCGGGTCTGCACCGGCCCTTTCCTGGTTCTGGTGGGAGGGTACTGCTGTCTCTTGCCCCTTTTGGGCAAAGGGAGAGTTTGATGGCCTCTGGCTTGCATAGTACCCAAAACAGGCCTAGAGGTCTGTGGATGTGCCCGCATGGTCTTGTCTGTCTGAGGCTGTGGTCTCTGCGGCTTAGCTGTTGCTCTGTTCTGCTCTTGGCCCCACCCCTTTGGGCTCAACAATTCAGGCTCTGTCTGGACAGAGACACCCATGATGCTCATCAGGATGCTCAGCCTTCAGGTATATTCAAAACCCTTGGCTTTTGAGGAAGGGCCATAAGAACTGCTGGACTTTCTAGGGCACTTGGCTAAAAGAGCCCATACCACCGGGGAACTAAAGATCACTGTCTGTTCTCAGAAACCTAGGCAAAGTGGGTGTCCTCTCCAGGCCAGGGTAAACTGAGGCTCCACAGAGACAGGAAAGAACCACACTGTTCCTTCTCCCTCGCTTGGGGTCTGTTGAGGGAGATCAGTGTTAAACAACTCAATCTGCAAATAGCCTTGGCATTAAAAGTGCAGTGAGACCGATAGAGGAAATGCCTGGGTTGCTATGAGGAAGAAGAAGGAGGGGCCCTAATTTAGACTCAGCCGTGCTGTGTGCATCTGTCAAAACCATGCCCATCCTTCAAGGCTCGCAGGCACACCACCGCCCTCATTAAATCTGCCTGCCACCAACACTTATCTCCTGCCATCCCCAGGTCCCCCACCATGTTCTGTCTCCCTCGCCAATGTCACATTCTCCCTGTGTTCAGTTTGAGGCACTTATTTACCCTGATGGATCTTTATTAACTTCTGGAGGGAGGGAGAGAGAGAGAGAGAGAGAGAGAGAGAGAGAGAGAGAGAGAGAGAGAGAGAGAGAGAGAGAGAGAGAGAGAGCTCCCTTGTATGCGAACCTACTGTGAGCACCCTGTGTTGGGGGTCAGTAGATGCATAGGTGAGTTATTGTTGAACAGCTAACTAAACACAAACATTGATTCCGTAACTCCAGCAGCCCCTTTAGGAAAGGATCTGATCTCCACAATGAGGATGGAGGCTCCAGAGTCCACCTGCCTGGACTTGACTTTGCCCCTTACAGTGGGATTAAGGGCAGGTACTTTGACCTGTCAGAGCCCTAGAGGCCGCATCTGCACAAGATGTCAGATATGCCAGTGAGGGTAGAAGGGGCTCCTGTAGGTCTGTTGCGTAGACTCAGTCTTGGCACATAGCGCTTTGCAAATTAGTAGTCATGTGTCTGACTACTAGAGCCACTACAGTGTATTTATAATTATTCCTATTTTGCAGTTCAGAAGCATGCCCAGGAGAGTAAGTCTCTACTAAAAATCATTCTTCCCAACCCCCACCCTGCGTTGTACATCGAACCCAGGGCTTTACACGGAACTGCAGCCTTGGCCCTTTCATTACTTTTTCAGACAAGGTATCACTAATTTATTCCAGTTGGCTTTGAACTTACTGTAACTGAGACATGACTTGGAGTTGTGAGCTTACTGCCTCCTTCTCCCAAATACCTGGCATGGTCACCCAGTTTCCAGTAAGTGTTTTCTTACTGCTGTGTGCCAGTCTTCTTGCTAGCGAATCTTTAATTCTGTCCTCACAGGCTGGGGTGTTGGTGTCCCAGAAACCCACACTGTGGGCCAAAGACTAAGGTTGTACTTATAAAGCCAGTGGATGCTTGAACTCGATTCAAGGAAGCAAGAAGGTTTGGATTCTCAACTGCAAGGGGAAGGAGAAGGGGGGCATTCCTATCTGTCTCAGGGTTAGCATCAGCTACCCTTCCACTGTTCCATGGTTCCTGACGTGGGAGATGGACCAGGGGTCCTGAGACCTGCTGCAGTAGAGGCACAGCCCAGCCTTGAAACAACTGGAAGCTTTCAGCTTCCTGCAGATGTGAGAGGTTGCCAGCTCTGGCTTGGCATGGGAGGGAGGAAGGCATTTGGTCGGCCTGATTCCGTGGCCTCCAATCTTGAGCCTGTCAAGTTCTCACCCCTGAAGTCCCCTTCCTCTCCATCAGCAATGCCAAGCTGTGCCTATAGTCTTTTATTTTTGGATCCTTCCTAAGGTACCAGACCCATCACTCTGTCTGGTCTAATCTTTTTGAAAATAAAAATTATACCCCTTATTTTTTTTTTCCCCAGGAGGAGAGGGCTATAATTTGTGACTAAAACCAGGGTGCCCAGGCTGTGAAAATATCTACTGCTCACCATGTGGATTAGAGATGGCATGTACAGCTCAGACCCCAGAGGGCACGCTGTGTCTTTGTCACTAAATATGGTCTCCTGGAGGTTCCCCATGAAAAGTAAGACCCACTGAGCCCAGGGTGGGAGGCAACTAAGTCTCATTAATCTACTCATTCACTGTCACACAGTCTCTCTCACTTTCCCCCTCTCTCTTTTCTTCTCTCTCCTTCCCTATCTGCCTCCCTCCCTCCCCCCAGAAAAATAACATAGTTTCTGGTAAATTCAACCTCAAGATACAAATCCCTACAGAACATCCCATTAATTAGATATCTAATTTCCAAAGAGAGACCTCTGTGCAAACACCCAGTGGTTAGTTCTGGTGATAAAAGGAGCAGAGGGCAGGTTCCATTGTAGTTGTACCTTTACCATTCACAGCGTCCCTTGACGAGGTTAGGCACTGGTGAGCATTACATCTTCAAATGCCTAGGGTCACTGCAGAGAAACACTCCAGAGTGGTGACTTCAAATCACAGCAACTTAATACCTTCCAGTTTTAGAAACCAGAAGTTTGAAAACAAGGTGTGGCCAAGCCACCTTCTCTAGGACATCTGCAGAGAGACTTCCTTCTGTCTTTCCAGAGTTTCTGCTGTGGACCACACCCTGCACATTCCTGGGCATTCCTGGGCTTGCAGGTGTATAACTCTCACCTCTGTTCTTGTTATCATGTGGTTTTTGCCTGGGTCTTCGCATGGCAGCATCCGTGTGTGTGTGTGTGTGTGTGTGTGTGTGTGTGTGTGTGTGTGTGTGTGTGTTTCCCCCTAGTGGGTTTGTATCTGAACTTGGTTACATCCACAGAGACCCTGTTTCTGAATGAGGCCACCTTTGTAGGTTTTGTGCATTAGGATTGAGGTTTATCTTTTGGAGGGAACATGCTGAAGGGATGCCTGGGGCTTCTTGTGCTAGTGAGAGGAAGTAGACACATTGGGGTTTGTGCTGGCTAGCTCTGTCAACTTGACACAAGTCAGGGTCATCTGGGAAGAGGGAACCTCAATTGAGAAGCTGTCTCCACCAAGGCTGCCTGCAGGCAAATCTATAGGGCATTTTCTTGATCAGTGACTGGTGTGAGAGGGCGCAGCCCATTCTGGTCTGTGCCACTCCTGAGCAGAGGTTTCTGGGATGTGTAAGAAAGCAGGCTGAGTAAGCTATGAGGAGCAAGCCAGGAAGCAGTGTTCCCCCTTGGCCTCTGCTTCAGTTCATGCATGTAGCCGTGCTCATTGGCTTATATATCACTTCTGGACATGTTCACCACACAGCGGCAAAATTAAACTACTGTAGTAGAGACCCTGCGGTGCACAGAAATGCAAACAGTAGCTAGGCCGCCCATAGCAGGAACCATCGCGGTGTGCTGGTCCTTGTCTAGTGAGGCACAGAGGGGCTGCTGTAGTTTGGATCTAACCTGTCTCTGACATGGCAGGCTTGGTCTCCAGCCTGTGATGCTATTGGGACATGGGGCACCTTTAAGGGCTGAAGCCTAGTAAAAGGAAGTTGGGATAATGGAGCATTCTCCTGAAAGGGAGATTGAGTCTTTAGCACACACCTCCTGCTCTTTCTTTTTCTTCCTGGCTGCCATGAGGTTACCAAGCTTCTTCTGCCACGTGCTCACACAGTGATGGGCTGTGTTACCACAGGCCCAAAGCAACAAGAGCAAATGACCACAGACTGAAACCTCTGAAACTCTTTGTGTCTCAAATATCCTTTCCCTCCTTTCAAGCTGATTGTCTCAGGCATTTTGCTATAGCAGTAGAAGCTGGTTAATGTGGCCATTAACCTTGTGCTCACAAATGCTTTGGATGCTGCTATCAAGGAGAAGTTTGAGGACGGTACAATTGGTCCTGGACCATCCAATTGGTCCTGATGATGCTTCCATTGAGTCCTGGTGACAGGCCTTCTAGAAAAAGATCTTAAGGCCTAGGAGAAGATGTGTAACTGGACTGGGTGGAGAAGGGAAATAATACATGTAGATCTGAGTCAGGAAAGAGGCATGGAAGCAAGGTCCAATGTAGTTGGCGCATAAAGAAAGAGAGACCAGAAGTAGTCTTTCTTGAGGCATGGTCAAATGTCCAGCAAAGATGTCCATGGTCAGTTACTCCAGAGCATGTCTGAAGGCTGTGCTAAGTGTGATGGCCAATCTTAATTGCCAACTGGATGCACCTGGGGTGAAGTAGTCTGAACTGAAAAATTGCCTCCATCAGATTGGCCTGTAGGCATATCTGTGGGTCGTTTTCTTGATTGGTAACTGATGTAGGAGGACCAAGCCCACTGTGGGTGGTACCATCCCTAGGCTGGTGGGCCTGGGCTGTATAAGAAAGGGCAGCTGAGCATCGGTATAGCAGCAAACAGTAAGTAGTGTTCCATGGCTTCTGATCCTGCCTCCAGATCCCTGTCTTGACCTCCCTTAATAATGGGCTATGACCCGTGAAAGGGACATAATCCTTTTCCTCCTTTTATCCTTTGGACATGGTGTTTATCACAGCAACAGAAACTGAGCCAGGCCTCTGAAGATTCTGAACCTAACTCAGGGAGGAGTTATGGTACCACTAAAGAGCGTGAGCACGGGAGTGAGGTGATGGATCAAATGCTGTAACATCTCTGTTGTGTCGCCGTGATGAAGGAGTACAGGCCTGGAGCAAGTACGGGCACCAGGGGTTGAACAGAAGTAGTAAGATGAGTAGTCACCTAGGGAGCAACGGCGGAACAGACCACAGATGCTCAGCTTCCCGGTGCTGCTTGGCCTCCTTCCGGCTGTCCCACACATCCCTGTTAATCCCAGGGTCATGTTTCCTGGTCTCTGGCTCTGCACTCTTGGACTCTAACGTAATGATAAATGTTAATTGCTTGTTGCACACCTACTATGAAGCCATAGTGCCTGTGTGCTGCCGTGCCCCAGGTCATGATAATGAGACTCTTACATGGTAGTTAGTGGATTTAGCTATAGTACTCTAATATAATGAGGTTTGATGACAAGGGACCAAGTTACACTGAGGGCCAGAGAGGGCAGTGTTGAACAGACACCACTGGGAGACACTGACTGGGATTCAGATATCTGGGGAGGCTTCCTGGTAGAGGCAGCCATTAAAATGTGCCTTGAAGAGTGTTTATAACTTGGCAAGGGGAGGGCAGTAATTAGTTGAACATATGTTAAATGGAGACTAGTGACAGGGCACAGTGGGTTTACTTTTGGATTATGGAAGCTATGATCCTGGTCAGGGATGAGGCAGTGGTCCTGGAGCTCCCTACCTGGTTTGGAAATGTGGCCCAGTATTTGATTGCTTTGTGTTCCTGACACCTCAGTCCAAGGCAGCAGGAAGCGTGTGTGTGTGTGTGTGTGTGTGTGTGTGTGTGTGTGTGTGTGTGTGTGTGTACTTGCTCGTACACTCTCATCCCTCACCATTCCAGGGTCACGCCTGCTTCATTTAGCAGCCTCGCCAGGCAGGTGCAAGCCATCAGTCACATCCTCTTACTTTGAACTTGTTTATAGGCACAGCCCTTGGCAGGAGCCAGAAACACACTGTAGCTTCTACAAGTCCTCCGGGGTCCTAGCCTGCATGACTGGTGTCCGTGGCTGGTGTCCTGGCCCTTGGCTGTGTTCTAGGACCAATGACTTTCACAAAGGTTTTTTTCATTCCTACCCCTGCTGCGCAGGGCCAGGACACAGAGCTATTTGTAGTCTGGAACCTTCCATCCTATGCCAGGAGAAACTTCTTGCATGCTGGCAGTGGACATAGGTCCCCTAAGAGCAGTTTGTCCAATTAATTTATAAAAGCCTTATGAAAATAGTGAAGTAAAACAGATCCACAGGGAGGAATATTTTTAAAGTATAAAATAGTTAATAATTATGAGAAAAATCTAAGTCATTATCAGTTGGGTCAAAAACTACAGTGCAGTTTTGTTCTTTTGTATTCGTGGGCTCAACCAGCCACAGACTGAAAAATATTTGAAAGAAAATGGGTATGCACTGTAGTTTTTATTTTTTGTTTTGAGACAGAGTTTCTCTGTGTAGCCTTCGCTGTTCTGGACTCTCTCTGTAGACCAGGCTGGCCTCGAACTCACAGAGATCCATCTGCCTCCCTGAGTTCTGGGATTGCAGGCGTGTTCCGCTGTGCTGGCTGTACTATAGATTTTTTTTCTTGCAGTTGTTCCATTGATGTAGCGTTTGCAATTGCACTAGAGAAGAGCCCAAGTGTTCAGGAAGGCACCTGCCGGTCACGCGCAAGCACTGTGCCAGTCTATGTAAGCACTCATTCATTTTCTGCTCTCGTCCTAGGGGCTGTATGGAGATTGTGTCTTGGTCAGGGTTTCTGTTGCTGTGAAGAGACACCATGACCACAGCTTCCCTTATAAAAGAAAATGTTTAATTAGGACTGGCTTACAGTTTCAGAGGCTCAGTTCTTAATTGTCATGGCAGGCAACCTGGCAGCGTGCAGGCAGACACGGTGCTGGAGAAGCAGCTGAGAGCTCTACAGCTTCATCCCTGGCAGCAAGAGACTGTGAGCCACACCGGGAGTAGATTGAGCACATGAGATCTCAAAGCCCATCCCCACGGTGACACACTTCCTTCAACAAGGCCACACCTACTCTAAAAAAGCCACGCCTCCTAGTAGTGCCACTCCCTACTGGCCAGGCATTCAGAGATACGCGTCTATGGGTGCTGTTCCTATTCAAACCACCACAGATGGCTCAAGGGCTTCTGCCTGGCTCCGGTGAGGACCACCTGACTGTGCCAGAACATGGTGGATGAGATTGTGATGGCAGCACATGGAGAAGCCCGAGATCACATGGTGAGACAGGAAGCTGGAGGGAGTTCAAGAGCCAGGCTTGCTCTTCTGTTTTAGCTTACTCTTGAGAGAACTAGGCTTTCACTCCTTGAGACCAGCATTAATCTTTTCCATGGGCAGTGCCTCCGTCCTCTTAACAATTTCCCCTGACCTTCCCTTTTTAAATGCTATCACACTGGGGACCGAGCTTCCAAAAGATGAACCTTTGGGGGCAGACTATAACAAGACTTGAGCATTTGAGGCTTTGGGTATCCTAAGGGTCTAGGATCTAGGAACTAATCCCTGGTGGATGCCATAGGAGAGTCATGTCAATGGTATTCTCAGAAGCTTCCACACGACCCCCTTCCACTTGGCTGATTCCTCATTTCTGATGTGTATTGTAAAGACTAAGAAATATTAGTTGCCATAATCACTGCCTGGACAGAGAGAGCCAGCTTCACAGAGAGGAAAACAGAGAGCTAGCATTAAAGCCATGATCTGACTTCTGGAGTTGCTCACACAATACATCCTCATATCCATCAGCCTTAGGGGTGGGACTAGCAGTTGCCACAGAAACATGGGACTGGCAGGATGTTTGCTCAGGTGATGCCCACAGTGTTTAGATAGGAGCCCCTGTCCTTTGGGGCTTGTCTTTCCTGCTGCTGTCAGATGGTTGCAAGAGAAAAAAAGAAGAGAGAGAGAGAGAGAGAGATTTCTGAGATTTGAAACTTTCCCCACCCACCGCTTTCCTCTCAGCACTCACACCCTCTGTGTCACAATAAACTGTGAACTTTTTCTTGTTGTCTAGGTAGTTTTTGGGTCCTCAGGTGGGAGTCTGGAAGAACCAACAACAGCTTAGAAATAACTCATAATTAACGAGACAATCAGGTTGCAGACAGTTTGGAGACTGTGTTTCCATCAGTTATAAAAGGGTAGACTCTGTGTTTGTAGAAGGTACTGAGTCTGAGTGGGAAAACAGCCTTCACGGGGACAGAAATCTAAAGGCTCTTCACTGTCTTCTAAGAAAGGTACATGTGCTCCATTTTAGGGCTTGGGTACCAAATTGCTTCCAGCAGAAGCTCTTTGGCTATTTATAACGGGTGCACTGCAACCAGATCCACAGATTCTCAGAAGGGAAGGGAAGCAGAGAGGTTGGTGGGAGGGAGCGTGTGGTGGGTAAAACCTTCTGGCTTCCCACTCACCCATTTTCTCTGCCTTCATCCAAGGGCTGGACCTGCTCCTTGCACAAATGTCCTTCTGACCGCGGTCTGGAGACGAGGAAAGAGTTTGAATGCCTTCAGTGTTACAACCGATGCTTCCAGACACTCAGTGTGTTCTGTCTGGGTGGAAAACTTCGTCCAAAGCCAGACTGAATCACAGCAGTTTCTAAGACATTCCTCAACCATGTTAGGCAAGCTGGGTTAGAAGGAAACCCGATAGAATTTTGGAAAAGCCTTCCCAGAGAAAGGGCATTCTCACAGCTGCCTAGTTTCTTGTGGCGTCTAGGGCTGGAGGGGACCCAGGATCCCTAGAGGAGTTCAGGGGTCCCTGGGGCTGACAGGGAGACAGCTTGGGTTTTACAGGACAATTCTTAGCTTCATTGCAAGTCTTCTAGAAGAAACACAAGTTTTTTTAACTCCATAGAAATTAAAGTCCTGTTGCCTCCCCGCTGACTGTTAAGTAATTGTGAGATTTCATATTAACACCAGAGTCTCCTATTTGGTAGCTGTGCTGGGATCCTAGAGTCAGTTAGAGTGAGGACTTGGGGTCTTGGGTGGCTAAGCTTTCTAACCCCAGCCAGGGCCTGGCTTGGCTGAGGTTTGCATGTTTTTAGACACATAGGTACTAACTGCCTCCTTTATGTCTGATCACTGACTGGGCCATCTTTTTGCCTCATCATATCTCTCTGAGCTCCTAGGCCTTGGTTTCCCAAGTGGAGGTCATGTTATACATCCAGGAAGGCAGTCCTTTTATAAGCTACATTATAACAGCTTTCTAGCCAGACCCCCGTCAGAGTTCATCAAATGGACCAGGCAGACAGATGCTCAGCGGCTGAGTTCTGTAGGTACATCCTTGACTAGGTCCTAAATCACAGTGGAAATTTCCCTGGCAGAGGATGACTCCTTTAGTAAACAAGGGCATCCATCTTGTTGTGATGGACGTGCCCGGTGAAGCATATGCCGCTCAGAGGCCCTGTGTCATCTGATGTGCCTGGAGTAGGGTTTGCAGTCAGTGATACAGCTGTGAAGGAGTGGCAGTTAGGGCAGCAGCCTTAGGTTGGGCTGGGAGTCCTGGAGGCTGGCAGAATTAGCTAGCTGTTCACTGCTGGGGGCTGTGCTTGAGTTTCCAGTTTCCAGATTGAGTGGGAGTTTTAAATTCATCAGTGCCTGGCTCGTCATCATTGTGCTGCATACCGTACACTTTGGATATACATATATATATGAACTAGGGAGATGGCTCACTGGGTAGCAGTGATTACTGTACCAGCATGGAGCCCTAAGTGAAAAACACTGCATGACTAAGTGTGCTTGTAACCCCAGTGCTATTGGGTAGAGGCAGGTATATTCAGGGAGCTACCTTGGCCAGCCAGTCTCACTGGAAAAGCTGATGTACGTTTCAGTGGGACCCCATGTCTTAAGAGTATATGGTGGAAAGTGATTAAAAGAAGATACAGTATATGTCTGCGTGTTGGGGAACCCTCAGAGCCATGTGCATGTCCCACAAACATACATGTGCGTGCGTGTGTGTGTGTGTGTGTGTGTGTGTGTGTGCGCGCACGCACGTCTGCACATGTGTGTGCCTGGAGGATCTCTCTCAAAGAGCTTTCACAATTGGAACATTGGATGGATCTGTAGGGGAGGTCTCTAGGATCTGATCATGGAAGATGAAAATGGGAGAAAAGCTGGGAGAGGATGTTCCAGGAGAGGAATGGCCTGCACCAAGGGACAGAAGTCAGATGGACCGGGTCCCGTCCAGCCTTCTGAGACAGAGCAGTCCAGCATGGCGTTGGGGCGCGCGTCAGCCAGGCTGGGACTGGAGGCTGCGAGGTCTGGGCCTCCAGTACCTTCTAGTTCCGAGCTTTGCACACGGCATGCGTGGCGGGATTTTGAGATTCCAACAATAGGGGTGAAGAGGGAACACACGAACAAAGCAAGATCTGCTCCGTGGTTCTCTCAGCAATCCATGAGGATCCCGCCAGATGCTCAGGATGCTAAGGATGTAGCTTGAACAGATTAGGGAAAGACCCTCGCTAGCCCTCACGGAGCTTTTGCATCTCGGTGATTGCCAGAGAAGGGGCAGTGTGAAGAAGGTTTGTCAGGAACTGCAAGGACAAGAGCCAGCAGTAAAGGGGTGGCAGGCTCGGTGTCCCGTTGGACGCTGGCCAATGGCTTCGATTGCTTACGGGTGACCATTTTTTCTCTGTGCTCTTCTCCTAAGTAGAGGAGTCCCTCCTTGATTCACCAGACTTGCTGTGAGCTGGAGAATGCTTTACCACTGGTGCCTATCAAACGATGACACGGGGTCACAGCTACAGCTGTGGTGTTTTCAGAGTCGTTGTCTTATCTCTGTGCGCTTCTCATAGCAGTTAAGAGCAAGGGTGCGTGCTGGCTGGAAACTGAGGGCTCCGGGGACCATGTGATCTCTCCCCCTGTCCTGCGGGCCAGGATCACTGAACGTTTGAACCCTGAAGCCCATGAGTGTGTTCTTCAGACCCTGACTTTCCTGGTCATGACAGGCGACAGGCATGACCTGGGATCCATGGAGGAGACCTGGGCTTCTTGAATGTGACATCTGGGTGCCTTCCTTTTCCCATCCTTTTCCCATCTGTAGGGTCTGGACTAGTTAAGTGATGCCTAGACTTTTCCTGGGAGAGTCAATTAAACTTTGAAACACTGAGAGAATTTCACAAGGCTCGCCAGCTTCTTATTTTGACAAGCAAAGGCCTAACAAAGAAACTGTCAAATGCCAGCTCTACCACCATTGTCATTTTATTCAAAGGGCATGTTAATACCCAACAAAGAAGTGATGGCATAACGTCAGAGAAAAGGACAGCTCCTCCCTGGAGAGAGCGTCAGCTGTCTCTCACTGGCTCTTTGCACTGGTCATGCCGGCCTCTCCACTCCAGACGGCATAGCATCCCAGACAGTGTGGTCCTGTGTTCCATGAGACTCCTGCAGAACCAGCACACCCACGAGCCAGCTTAGGAAACCTTTAACTGTACATCATGAGATCCCTGGTGAACCCAGTGGGCTTCATCTCAGTGGTGGTACCAGGCTCACTGACTCCTCTCCTTCTCTCACTCTCTACTTTTTCCCTGCCCCTCCCAGTGACTTCTCTCTGGAGGCTGGGCAGCCAATTGCCTAAGCTCTACAAGAAGGAAGTGAGGAGGCTGCAGCCTTTCTGACCCACTGAACAGACCGGTTTAACACCAGTAAGGCCCCCCTCCCCCTTTCCCTGGGGCCTTCCGTAGTGCTCCCTCTGTTAGTGAGGTCCCTTGTCTCTATGATAAAATCCATGCCCAAATCAACTTAAGGAAAGAGAGGTTGCTCTGGTTCACAGTCTCAGGGCCCAGCCCATGAGGCAGGCACGTCACTGGCGGCAGGTACCCGCTGGCCACATTGCATGTACAGGGAGGAAGCGGAGAAAGACGTGAATTCTGATGCTCCACTTGCTCACTTTCTTCTTGTCTCACAATGTAGGACTACAGCCTGTGGAGGGCTGAGGCTTCCACTGGGGTGGGGGTGGGGGGTATGTCTTCCCTCCTCAGTTAGCCTAACCTAGATTATTCCGCAAAGGTGGGCACAGAGGTTTGTCCCCTAGTGTGTCTAGATCCTGCCACGTTGATAAATACCAGCTCCCACACACATTCACACCCATGTGTTCACAATTTGTCATTTCGCCCCCTGCTTGAGTCAAGATCATTTGACATGGGCACAAAAGCCCCTGATTTCTTTTCCTCAACACATGGCACTGAGATTTCCCCTGGATCCCAGTGGTTCAGACTCTAGTTTACCTTGACCTAATCCTGCTTCTGTTTTGGGGAATTGGACAGAGATAGGGCTTGCTGCTTAGACTGGAATAGGTTCTAGCCTCCTGGTGGGCTGAGCATGGCCGAGGTCACACAAGTGCGTTGTCTGGCACCCAGCCAATGCTAATTGCCATGCACAGACTTCTTGTCATCTTATGTTATTGTCATTATGGTGACCCTCACAGGTACCATCTGAGGACGCATTTAGCGTGGTTTACCAGTGAGAAAACCAAGGCTAGGAGAGTGTGTGAGATGACTTGATCAGTCAGACGGAGCCAGGGATCAGGACTTTCGTGACTCTGAAATGGCCTGGCTGTCTCGTACCTCCTTCAGCCACTATTTATTTATGGGAACTCTGCATCCATGTCTTGTGATTGCCTTGCTTTTCAAGGCTGCATCCCCTATGGTGTTAAGCTCCTCATTCCTAAAGGACATGCATGTTCCAAGGTCCCTAGTAGCTCTCTCTGTACAGCATTGTGACTCTGAGAATCATTTTTTGTATTTTTGTAGGGTTCATGGTATCCTTGAGACAAGCAAAGTGCCCATAAAATACAAATCATAAGGAAAGGAGATTTGTGGGTAATGAGCTTCTGGCAGCTTTGCAAGGTCACTGTGCTACATAGGGACCTGGATAGCACCTCAACTATTTGTCCTTAATATAGGAAGAGCCGTGCTTCACTGTGGTGATCGTAACAGCGTTCACAGAGCCAGCACAAAGAAAGCATTCGGACAATTGTCTCCATTACTAATCCATCTGAACCTTTGGCCCTGCCTCTCAGACCTGCCTGCTGGGATTAGACACGTGAGCTTGCCTTCCACCTCGGGCTCTGCGATGGTTCGTTGTCTTGCTGGTTTGGAGCCATTCTATACTGGTGGTGCTGGGCGTGGCCCATAGGGTTGCCCTACAGATTGACAGCTCTGTGTCTGGCTCCTTGCAGGTCAGCTAGCTAGCTGCCTTTGGCTTGCCCAAGGATACCCTGACTCAGAAGTCATAGAAGAAATATCTCTTAAATCATTCCAAAATTCCCAGGCCCCAACAGCAAACTTTAGGCATCCACATTTCTCCCCATCATTAAACTAATCGAAGGGAGTTCGTCATCATAATTTCGCAAAGATACATGTATTCACCACTAAAGCCTGAGGGGTGACTTATTAATTGGAGGTAGCAAAGGCTGCACTGGGAACATGTCTAATGCTTCACGGGTCAGCTTGGCACTGAAAACATGTCTAACGCTTCACGGGTCAGCTGCTTGCCGGCCCATATCTTAGGACCTTTCTCTAACGTGCCTGACTGCAACCTAACTTGGGTGTCCATATCATATTGTTATTTAGAAGCTGCCAAGTATAAGACAACCATGTCAGTAGTATTAACAGACGGCCTCTCGGAGAGAATACTCCTCTGATTTTTAGTACATTGTGTCTATCTGGGCGTCATGAGACGGAAAGAAGACCCTGGCCTCTAGACTTAGAGACTAGGCCTGATTTAAAGCTCAGTTCGGCCACCCATGGGAATGGGCTCTCACGCTGACGTCAAACAGCCAAGCAGAGGACTTGGCCTGCTATTGATGATATAGGGGACCACGGCCCTTCTGAGGGCCAGCTACCCCTGTGTTCCTTAGTGGACTAGGAGTAGCTTAGAGAGAGTGCACTCTGAGATGAGCCGGGGTGTGGGGGATCCCTGCTCTCCCTCGTCATGTCCCCAGTGAGGGAAATGACAGGCGGTGGACAGAGCTGAGCCATGAAGGAGCACAGTGAGGGGCCTGTAACCTAGCTACAAGGTCAAGATAGTTCAGGGCTAGACAAGACCCTTGGGGAGACTTTACACAGTTCCTTCGATTCTGAGACATGAGAATATGAGGCCCAGAGTGGGGAGCTTTTGTTAAGGTCACTTGGCCTTTCTCTACTGCTGCTTTTTTCCACCACAAAGACTTCTGAAGTGCAATTGTTCACACAGGTGCTCTGGAGAATGTGTCTGGTATGCCCGGACAGCAATGGCTGAAAGTGCCTGAAGCGCGTGAGCCGTGGCAGGCATGCCTGGTACACCCCGGTGGCCTTCTAACTCCAGAAGCTTTGTCTGAGATTAGTTTTAAGCTCATGTGGACCAGATCCGTGGACACGGTGTCCCATCCCTGGGACTGTGGCCCAATAGTTAGCAAGAACGCCAGCTGGCTATTTGGAATGGCCTCATACAGGGTCCCCAAGATCAGTGGGAATGGGGTTTGTCTGACGCTATTACACACACAGGATGTTCCGAGCAGCCAGGGAGAGGAGGCATAGCTGGACGTCCCAAGGGCAGGCATGAGTCCTGCTGTCCTCTCTCGCCAGCTCTGGCTGGGGACCTGAGGGCTTCTCTGCCCCAGTTCTCTCCCAGAGTCTCCAGTGGCCGCCTCCTCTCAGCCGGCCGTCCATTCATAGAACTCTGGCCACAAACCCTCCAGCTGGCGGCACCCACATTATGATTTACTTGCCTGAGCTGCTTTTGGTAATCTGCCTAATGCCCTAATATTCAGGATTACTGGTACCTGGGGAAATGCCCACGGTCGGCTGTCCTCCTGCCCATCATGTGAGAGAGCCTGTGGTGGGCTTCCCCTCCCTTCCCTGGCAGAGGAACGGGCATGGAAAGAAAGCAGTCCTTCCACCTGTAGGTCTGGCGAACCCTAAGGAAACAACACTGAGGTGATGATTTGTTTTGAGGCGTGGAAGTACTCACTCCCCTTGGGGGATATTTTTGAATTATGGCATTTCAGGGTTTTCAGACAAAATCGGCCGCAGAATGTCATGGTCATTCTCACAAAGTAAAGCTGAAATGGGAATATGGAAATTTCAGACTCATGCACCCGCCCCCTCCCCCAGCTCACATTCACTTATGTGTAGGTGGCACAGAGCCTTGATGGGGGCACATACCAAGGATGCTTTGATCAGATTGTCACAGGGCCTGCAGCTGCTTCCTCTGCCCTCCCTGCTTGGTCCTCTGTGGTCCCTCACAGAAGACTGGGCCTTCTAGGACAGAGAACTATGTGTTTAACTCACTACTGCTTGTTACCCAGGTGAGGATTCTGCTAAGAGAAACTACTTAGTCTGACAGTGGGATACAGATCCCGCAGGCCATGTCTAGCTAGGCCACCTGTCACCATCCCTCTGGCAAGACAGAAGAAGGTCCTTGTGCTGTGTGTCCAGCCTAGTGCATCTGTGTTCAGGTTCCTGGCTCAGCTTGACAGATGGGGAGGGGGGTAGAGGAAGGTGTGGGGTGTGGCTGAGAAGGGGGTCTAAGCAGATGGAACAGTGATACTCAGAGGAGAGCCTGTCTGTCCATGCTCAGGGAGAAGAGTTTATGTGAACCTGGAAAATGTGAAAACACAGTGGGACCATGAGGACCAAGAGCGAAGTTTCCTGGTTGTGCTCTCTGGAGTGGAGCATCTGGTCTACCTCTTGGTCCTAGGGTCCTGAGTAGAGGCTCCAGCGTAAGTTTCCCAGGATGGAAGATGCACTTAGCCCCTTGAATGGTCCAGTGGGAAAAGGAGAAGTGGCTCTCTTTCAGATCACAACCTCAGTTTGTATAGGACTCAGCCAGGGAAAGGAACGCCGAGCACACTGAAGCCCCCGGGCAGAGAGCAGCTGAGCCTCTGTGGATGTGAAGGCTAAGAGATGCAGTCAGACCTTCTCCTGCATGGAGAATCTCTCAGCTCAGCAGGAGGGCCACCCAGCCTGTCAGTGCACATGCACATTTCCAAGTTGACATTCAACTCCTTCAAGTAGGATTTACGGATCTGGAGTGGTTCTTGGAGGACAAAGGATGGTGGTCCTCTGACCTTGCTCTAACCAGCCTCCCTGGGACCTTGAAGAAGGTCCCCTGAGGTACATGTAGTGGCCAGAAGTGGGTGCCATGCACACTCATAATGATGGCAGGCTGTTCCCGGGAGACCTTAGCAGAGTCAGTTACCCCCACATTAATTCCTTCCTCTCACCGCCCCATCCCTGGGATGGCGGGACAGATTTGTGTCCCCTCTCTCCCCCACCTCCTTTTTGCTGTCTAAAAGTGTCTTCTTGGACCAGCTGCTCAGATCGGTGTCTGTTAGATGAGGACATGAGCACCTCCCTCACAGGACAGCTGTGATCATGCCCGTAATGGCAGCCAGGGCCATTATCACTACGGTGCTTTTCACTAATATCATCCAGATCCTGCGCCTGCCAACAACTGCCTGTCATTTGCTGCAGCTCTCTTCCCGGCCCCTCCTCCTTCCTCACCTACCGCTTTCTCTTAGGTTCTCCCCCCCCATCCTCTCCCTCCTCCTTCCCTCTTCTTCTTCCCTCTTTCCTCCCTTTCCCCTCCCCTCCCCTCCCCTCCCCTCCTCTCCCCTCCCCTCCCCTCCCCTCCTCTCCTCTCCTCTCCTCTCCTCTCCTCTCCCCTCCTCTCCCCTCCCCTCCCCTCCCCTCCTCTCCTCTCCTCTCCTCTCCTCTCCTCCCCTCCTCTCCCCTCCCCTCCTCTCCCCTCCCCTCCCCTCCCCTCCTCTCCTCTCCCCTCCCCTCCCCTCCCCTCCCCTCCTCTCCTCTCCTCTCCTCTTTTCCTTTCCTTCCTCCTCCCCACCTCTTCTCTTTCCTGTTTTTCCTCTTGCCCTTCTCCTCCTCTCTCTCCTTTGTCCCTCTTTCCCCCTTTCCCTTTTTCTCCTCTCCATCCTCCTTCCAGACCTCCTCTTTCTTCCTCCACCTCATTAAAATGGATTTGTGCTTGAGCCTGCAGTGTTTAAATTGTAAAGCTGACGGGGTCTGCCCTACAGAGCTTCACTGTAGTGACGAAGGACACGGGTTTTCAGGTGGACATGAACATCCTACCTGAATAGGAATGATATTTCCAATAGGGCGGTGGGGAGAGGGTTCAGGGATCAGATGAGGATCCGAACCAACACCCAGGGGAACAGTGTGTGGATACCAGGGCCAAAGGAGCCACCAAAGCTAGCAGCCTCTAAATAGGAGTAGCCATGGGCAGTTCTGGCAGCATAAGGGGTCCAATATAGATAGCTTCAGTGACAGGAGTGGGTTTCACTCTGGTGACAGATAGGAGTGGGGCAGTGTGAGCGCCGACTTGTCTTCAGAGAGGAAAGGGGAGTTTTGGAAGGGTAGTGGGTACAGTGACAAAGTGATCTGACTAGCTTAAAAACCAAACCAAAACAGAACAAAACTACATACATCCTCCTTTCCAGATGGAATGACTATACTATTCTTCAGGCACGGGATAAGGAGCGAGTAACCAAAGCCTGAGGTATAATTCAACCTATTCCAGGCCTGCAGCACCTAGGGTGGCCTCTTCAGTCACTTGGACTGGCTGGTTCCCCATCTTTGCATACCTGCTGAGGTGTGGTGCCTATGGTGATCTTGGCACCTGGCTGTGCTGACATGTGACTGTGTGCATGTCCTGGTCAGAGAGGGAGCCTGACCAGGCAAAGGCAGGAAAGATGTGGCAGCTGCTCACACCATCCCTACCAGGGGGCTTTTCTAGCACAAGGCCTCTGACATGTGATGGCAACATCTTGCTGGTGAGAAAAAAAAGGGGGGGCTACTGTACATTCTGCAGCAGGGTAGAGAGTGCTGCATGTCAGCCTTGTGCTCTGTGAAGCTGCTGGCCCTGGGGTTAGTCTCCTTTCTGAGAGCAGGCCTGTACTGGGAGGCAGAGGTGCCTCACTGCCCTTCTCTTTACACAACGATGGCCCCTGAGGAAGTGCTCTTCTCTGTGTGACCAGGGTGTGGTCTGCAAGAGTTACTGGATGGGATTCAGCATTCACAGAAAAGAACAAGGATTTGGGGACGCAAACTTATTTGCCTGAAGCCACCCACCCACAAGGACTGACCTTGGACATCGCTTTCTTGTTTCTCAGGGCTCTTTCTTGGGAATCACAGACCTGAGACCACCCCATATCCTGGGTCTAGTTCAGGAAGCCTGGCAGACAGAAAGACTACTCAGATCTGAGGGGTGTAAGCTGAGGAGAGGGAGTCTTCTGGGGTTGAATCCTCACTGCCAGGAAATCTGACCCCTGTGGGAGAGGTGTGGTTTCTCTCACAGGTTCCACACCATAAGACAAGGCTTCAGCCCCTTTGGGTAGCACAGGGTGCTGCTTGGCAGTGCCTGTATCTGAAGCAATTCACTTGATGTGGAAACATGAGAGATAATAAAGCCGGTTAGAGAGGATGTTACGGGTGACGGACCACGCGAGCTCTTTCATAGACCTCTGTGTCTCATACATATAGCAAGGAGAAGGCTAGGAGCCTAAGAAGTTGCCAAGCCCCTTTCTTTTTTAGTGTTTCTTTAAGAAATAATTAATGCACATTATAATAGGCTTCCTTATGATATTTTCACTGATGTGTCTGTACATACACCTGTCCGTCCTCCCCCTTCCCACTGGCCCCTCCTCCCCCTCAAACTGGCCTTCTACTTCCCTGTCATATTTAGGTGTGTGTATCCCAATCAAGACCCATACATTAGAGAAAATTTAGTGTTTGGCGTTCTGAGCCCGGCTTATTCAGCTTAGCATTCTGGGCCCCTTCTTGAGTTACATTGCCGTTTAGTATATAGACTCAAATCCCCAGCAGGTAGTCTGTATGTTGGCCACCAGTGACACCAAGGTCACCCTCTCTGGGCAGTGGTAAAGTCCTCTTTAGGGAAGTGGGGAGTTTGGATTAGCTGGATCGGTGCTTTACCATTCAGGACAAAGTGTCTCTCCCTTCTGAAGCAGTGTGCCTTAGAATATAGGAGGAAGACTTGGGGACCTAGAAACTGCCTCTCCTCTGCATGCCATGGAATATAAGATGAAGATTTGGGTACCTAGAAACTGCCTCACTCTGGCCCTGTCTCTCCTCCTTGTAAGGTAGAGATTGGTGCAGTGGAGCTGAGGACCAGGATGCATCTAAGAGAGTGCCTGATTTGGCCTACCTAGTGTGGGGATTCCTCCCTAGCTGTCCTTGGTGGGGGTCCCACAGTTTTGCTGGACCATGCTGAAGTTTTCCTTTCCATTGTCACTTTATGGAGGCTCACTCTGGACCAGTGGCCTTCCCAGGGCCTGGGGGAAACAGCTGTGGCAACCGTGGTTTTGCTGTGATAATTGTGGATGCGCAGAAAATTTTTACTTCCTGAGTGCTGTAACCCAGTTCTGGCTTCATAAATGGCGCCCATCACTGCTGCAATAAACTCCATCTAAACCAATACCTCTCACCTCCTGCATGCCCCAGCAGGGCCACTTAACCCTCCAGGTCCCAGCCACTTTCCTCGAGCATGGGAAATTATAACATTAGTGGGCTTTGTCTTCCAGGCTCTGAACCCCGCAGCTTGGCAGTGGCGATATTTGAAGCAATCCTTCAGGCGGCCTGGCATAGGACTTGCTGTAGCTCTCTGCCTCTGTGGCTCCTCCCCCAGTCCTGCCTCCCACACGTGGTAATTAAGCTCACAACATCTAGTGTAAGCAACTAATAACAAGGGCATTATCTCCTGTTAGTTTGTGTTTTTCCTTGCCTATCATAAAGCAATTAAAATAATGAATGCTTTGTAAAACAATAGGTAAGAGGGTTGTCGAAATAGCACGCTCTGCGCTGTATACCTCTTGTGCTGTGAATTATAGATGCATTAAAACCATGGCGGCTGCAGGGGACTCCCTGCCTCTGAGCCTTTTCTGTAAAGTGTCTGTCCATTGAGACACCAGGCTCAAGCAGCAGGAAGCTGGCCCCCAGGTGGCAGCCAGAGACCAGTTGGCTGGTGTTATGTGTGTAGCTCAGTTGGTAGTGTGCATGCCTAGCATGCACAACGTCCATCCTGGGTTCAATTTCCAGTGCTGCATAATGTGGAAGTGGTGGTATATGCCTATAATCTCAGCACTTGAGGCTACTTGAGACCCTATCTCAAAACAAGCAAACAAGCAAACACATGTCTTTCCTCAACACTCACTGGCCTGTTCTGAAAGTAGCAGGTGATGCTGGCTGAAGAAGATTCCAGGAAAGTGCTGGCGTTAAGGTCCGTGATCTATTTTGGACAAGCAAGGCCCGTGGTTCTCTAAGTTGACCTCAGACATGATCGTCAGATAAAAACCGTAGGATCTGCAGTGGGTCTGGCACTCTGAATAGCTGAGCATTCCTGTGCTTTTGATTTCTGTGCTAGCTCAAGACTGAGAAGCACGGCACTGTCTTGACAGCAGAAGTGCGGTGGAGGTGGGGCGTCTGGGACTTGGTAACTGCATCTGTGGTGTGTGCTCTTGGACCCTGTTTAGTTCTGGGGAAGCAGGCGATGCTGCCCCCTTCTCACAGGGCAGTCCTGGAAGTGATGCTGCAGGGGTAGATATTTTGGTTGGATTATGAACCTTGGTTGCCATGGCTGCCAAGGGTCACATCCCTCACTGCAGTCCTCCTGGGGACCCACCCCTTGAGTCTCAGAACCAAGAGCTAACACACCACTGACACTAGCCTGGGGGGCTTGAGCAGCCAATGTCACCCAGAGCAGCAGGTGGCCCAAGACTTCCCTCTCCTAGGCTCCCATTGGGGTGGTTCCAGCTCCTGAAGATTAAAACACTGGGAAGTAAAACACCGAGTGGCCTCCCAGTCCTACAGCCCCAGCGTAGCAAGGGAGCCAGGATCAGCCAGCAGGAAAGAAGCAGAAGCAAGGGTCAGGAGCATCTCCAAGCCCAGCAACCCCCCAGTCTCCCTCACCTCCCTGGTCCCACTGTGCCCTCCCTTCTCCCAGAAGAGGCTTTCCACATCTGCCTTTGGTCCCCTCCTCCCCAGTCCCATTTAGTCCAAAGCAGAATGATCCCCAGTGTTTTTCTCTTTGAAAATTAATACCAGGATTATAAGTGATGAGTATAATTTACTGACATCTTTTTCTATCTCCATCTGCATGAATAATCTCAGTGGGTGTCTGAGTATGGGTCAAGATAAATTTGGTTTTAGATGAACGATGAGCCTTTAGTGTATGCATAACCCATGAATTTTGGGGCATATTTATGAAGATATTTGTTTACCTAAAATTTAAATTTGACTGAACATCCTGTCTTTTATCTGGTATCCCCAAGCCCAGGCTGTGGAGGTGACAAAGAACAGATATTCATTCAGAATTCTTTGTAGTCTTTCATTCGAGGTTTAGATTGCTTATTTTGCGGCTGCTGTTGCTGTATGTTTGGGTTTTGTGGCCCAGGATGGCTTTAAACTTGTGCATGATTTTATGCCTCAACCTCTTGTAGTTACAGGCCTGTGCCACCACGCCCGATTTCACCCATGTTTATTGTGCTTAAGACTGTTTTACGGGACAATTGACAGCAGCGTTGGAGTTGGGGGGGGGGATAGTAAATGCAATAAGTGTGTGAGTAATAGAGTGTACTAGAGGGCTCGAGTGTGATTGAAAACAGTAAAGTGAAGCAGTGGCGTTGGAAGAAAAGAGTTGGTGTTTTCAGAGGGCAGCGATTGAGAAGCTGAGAGTTCATGGGTGGAAACTTAAGGAAACAGAGGCAGAAGCAAGCCTCGAGCAGCGAAGAATGGGAGCGTCCTGGGCTCAGGGCACATGGTGTGCAAAGGTGCATCACTTACAGCCTCATGTGGGTTTTGGGTCTGCAAAGGCTTCTTTGTTCAAGCACATTTCAAGTTCTGCAGGGGAAATTCACTGTCTTCTTGTAACTCGGAGATCTGAATCCTAGAGTCCAGGCATTCTGACAATGACATGAATATTCCATCATGTCTTTCCTCCGTGTTGCCTTCCTTTTCAGGCAACCGTCACCTTCCCTGTCTGTTCCAGCAGCTGTACCACACATGAGCCTTGTTGCCTTGGCAGAGGTCATCTGACTGTCCTTAGCCCAAGATGCCAGGGCGTGTTGTGAGGGCTTAGAATGCGTGATCGATCAGTTTGCCTTGCTAGAACCATTGGGGGGCATCACGGGTCCCTTCTGCATGGCACAGATGGAGAAGGAAGGATGGGGAAATCAGTAAAGGGAGGTGGCTTGGCACTGAGAAGGCGTAGTGGCGTGAGCAGAGACTACTCTGTGCTGACTTGGGCCCCCTCACAACTGCTCTGTGACCAGAGACATGCCTGTGGCCTTTTCCTTTAACGCGATAAGAGAATACTGCCAGGATTCTTGCTGTCACAAGGGTGTTCCAAAAGGAAATTTACAAAGGGGATTGTTTTGTGTGCTATAGCATTCACGTGGAAGTCAGAGGACCACCTTGCCTGTCAGTCCTCCCTGTCGGCCTTGTTGGAGACAGGACCCCTGTTTTGCTGGTCTGTGTTGTAGGTGTTACCAGGCTAGCTGACCTGTGAATTTCTGGGCATTCTTGGCTTTCCATCTCTCTGTGGCAGTGTGGATATTACAGAGGAGCTCTGCTGTGCCCAGCATTTATATAGGTTTTGGAGGGTTTAGATTCATGTCCACACATGTGCATGGAATGTGCTTTACCCGTTAAACAATCTCCACAGCTTTATTAAGTTTTTTTTTTTTAAACAAATTAAGAAAATAAAATCCTTGGCTCTCTCTCCACCCCCACCTCGGTATCTTTAAGCTACATTCATTCCCTCATCTGGGAATCCCCTCTGGGTTTCTGATTCTTCTTCGTGGGTGGGCATCTTGTTTAAGTCCAGTTGTTTCCTGTGTCTCAACTCTGATTCTCTCTGTTGCCAGGAGGCCCAGAAGATAAACAATGGCTCCAGCCAGGCAGATGGTACTCTCAAGCCAGTGGACGAAAAGGAGGAGGTGGTGGCAGCCGAAGTCGGCTGGATGACGTCCGTGAAGGACTGGGCAGGGGTGATGATATCAGCCCAGACACTGACCGGCAGAGTCCTGGTGAGTCCCTGGCCCCTCCTAGATGAGGTGGTCTTACATCCGGGATAGGGGCTGTGCTTGGGAGAGGTGGTGATGCTCTGACTTTTCTCGAGGCCAAGTAGGGTGAGTGGCCGGTGCTCCCTGAGCTCATGGATCAGCATGGCTGTCTACAGAGACTGAGCCAGCACTGTGCATTCACAACCTGCGTGGGGATGCACTGGACTTTCTGGATTAGTAAAACAGATTTACACATGCGTGCACAAAAACACTCATGCACACACTATATGTGTATTACTATCTCAGAAAGGGTGGGGCATAGTGACATAAACCAGAACCATGTCCAGAGTGTGTCAATCCAGGACTCAGGACTTCCTCGCTACTCACCACACCCCCTGAGAGAGAGAGAAAGAGAGAGAGAGAGAGAGAGAGAGAGAGAGAGAGAACATGCATGCATGTGTGTGTGTTGCTTGGGTACCTTGTCCTAATCTGCACCATGTGAGCTCACTCCTGCAGTGCTCATATGGAGACTATAAGCAGCCTCTGGTATGCATGTGAGTGTGTGTGTGTGTGTGTGTGTGTGTGTGTGTGTGTGTGTGATGTCAAGAGCCTCTCTCTCTCTCTCTCTGTAGTAAAGTGCATGCGTGTGCGTGTGTGTATGTGTGTGTGTGCGCGCGCTAGACCCTTGTATTTCTTAGATGCCCTGTTTCTGCGTCTGTCACTTAGACCCTCCACAGTCGGGGATCACATTGATTGTTCCCCAGGCACACCCTGCCATTCTCACCCACTTGTAGAGAGCTTGGCTTCACCAGTTGGCCTTGTGAGCCCCTGGTTTGGGGTAAGAATTGTGACAAAGGCAGGCTTGTAATGTCCACACCACTTTGCTGGGGCTAAAGGGCTACTGGGGTTATCAGTGTTTCAGTGTGAAGTGTAGGCAAGAACTGGGCGGGTGGGGGCTGTTGCTTACCCCTGCCAGGCCTGTAACCCACCCTAGGTGGCCTCCTTTCCTGTTGCAGCCCTGGCTGGTGGCTTTCTGGGGTCTGCTTGGGGTCAGGAATTGCCTGATGATGCATTCAGGTGACTTCTCCTTGTGACTATGACATACATTTTGTGTGGGTCACCCTTCTTGGGCTTGAAGTGGGGGGTCCAGTCAGGAGTCACTTGGCTGATAGGTAGAATAAGCAGGGACCTCATCAGCTGCTGGATGAAAGACCAAGCTGTGACCTGGCATAGGATACAAGGCTCCCCAGAAACTGCTTCTTCAGTGAGCTGGTGAGTGCAGATGAGGAAAGTGATGAAAGCCTTTCACAGGGTAGTAAGCAGCTACTCCAGGGACAGCACAAGAGGGGAAGACAAAGCCTGAAGTGAAAGCAGGTCACGAGGTCAGGGAGGTACATAGGAGTGATATTGTACAATTGACATGTGCAAGGCCAAGCACTCCCCAGACACTTCAACACCCCTAGTGTATTGCCAGTCACGTCATGGAGAGCCTCTTGTTAGCCCTGCGGGCACTGAGTCAGCCTTGTTCCTTGCCATCAGTTGGAAAGGCACAGACTCTGGTGTTGTGGTCACTTGCATATTCTACACAGCTGTTGGGCTGCAGGGTGTTCTAGTTTCATTGCTGTTGCTATGATAAAACACCCTGATTAAAAAGCAACTTAGGGGAGAATGGGTTTATTTTACATCATAATTCCATGTTATCATCCACAGTGTGGGGAGGTCAAGGTGGCAGGAACTCGAGGAAGCTGTCAAGACCGGAGAGAGAGAACAGATGTGTCGTGCCCACTTGCTTGCTCGTTTGTACTTAGCTAGGTTTCTCATTTCAGACATGGCCGAAAACCCTGCCTAGGGAATGGTGCTGCCCACAGTGGGCAGGCAGGTCTTCCCACATCATTTAATTTAACAAAGACAATTCCCTAGAGACATATCCACAGGCCAACCCATAGTAGACAATCCCTCATGGAGTCTCTTCCCGAGTGATTTGGTGTTGTGGCAAGTTGACAATCACAGCCAACCACCACACAGGGGGCTCATTGCAAGGAAGTAAGCTAATCTTACCAAAGAGTCCATTTCTCATTCACAACCAAGAAAAATAAAGGCCCAGGGAGATATTTCACTTGGAAAACTGAAATCAAAGCAGCTGTTAGTGGCAGAGCCAGCTGGGTAGCTGCATCGGCTTCGGGCTCTTGGCTTAGTGTTCCTTCTGGATCATGACTGTCTAGGAAAGGACAATGCCTTTTCTAAGTCACTACCAGATGTTTTTCTGAGTGTGACAATCTAATATTACTGTTTTAGAGCCAGCCAGGTCTGAGGCCCTGGTCCTGACTGTTTTAGCCCTTATAAGTAGAAACAGGTTTATCCCAATTATTTTTGCCTAGGGCTGTGCAAGGTGTCAACTGCTCTCTAGTCTCCGTGAAGAAAGTCCTGCTTGGGTGCTGAGTCCCTGTGAAGTGAAGGGTCCCTGCAGTGCAGAGCAGTGTCTCAGTAGTCCTTTGAGGAGAATTCAGAGCCTGGCTTTGCACAGAACACAGAATTTACCAGCACACAGGACAAAGCTTCCTTGCCTGTTCTGAGCTTAAAGCTGCATTTGTTTTGAGCCATCCAGATGTCTGTCCCTGCGACAGCTGGCCCAAACCAACACCCCACACCGGCTGTCCACTTTCCCTTTTCAATTTCTAATCTGTTTCCCATGTCTGAGCCCTTTTTTCACCTGTCTAATTGTTACAGGTGAGACTCTTAAGGCTGGGATGTGGAGAGTGAGGTCAGATGGGGATGGAATGGCTAAGTAGCCCAGATTGCCTGTACCAACTCATCTCATTGCCAAAGCATCACATCCATTTGATGGATGGTAATTTCTTAGCAGGTCTGCTGTGTACTATATCCAGGCGTAAAGCAACAAGCAAGAATAAAAACCAAATGTGAATTACTCATACTGTAGATAATTGTACAGTCCCATCCCAGAAATGACAGGTGGTCAGCACCACTCTCCTGGGGCCTTGTCACCAAAGTGGTCAGTTCTTGGTTTCCAAGGTTCCAGGTCCCAGTCTCTCTCAAGACGAGGCTTCCCAGCCAAAACCCAGCAAGACTGGCTGGACAGAGCTCCCTTCTGAAGTACAGGCCTGAGCCCGGCTATACCAGAGCGATGGCATGCAGACAAGGCTGTTGCTTCCTTTGTTTCAATCCTTAAGTTAAAGAATATTTCCTTTAAAAGTTTTAATTAAAAACAACATGGTGTATGTGCGCATGTTCGTGTGTGTGTGTGTGTGTGTGTGTGTGTGTGTGTGTATGATGCTTATGATATGTAGGCTTGTGTGCCTGAGCATTTGGATATATAGGGCAGAGCAAATCACTCAGTGTCTTCCTCCGTATTGTGTTGCCTTAATATAGGGGCTGTCTGAACCAGGGAGTCACCATTTTGGTTAGGTTGGCTGATCATCAAGCTCTTATGATATGCATGTCTCTGCTCCCACTCCACCAACCTAGAGTTGTGATGTGGAGCCATGCTTGGCTTCCTACTGAGATGTGCTAGGGGACAGAACACAGGTCCTCATGCCTACAGGCCCTCTTAACCACTGAGCCATCTCCCCAGCCTCGAAAGTAAAGACTGTGAAAGCAAAATTAGCTCTCTCTGTTCGCAGGTCTATCATCCATTGATTCAATCAAATGCCTACCAAAAATATTGGGGCAAAATTGAAACTCACTGAATGTTTATCCTGTTTTTTTGTTTTGTTTACTTCATTCCTTTTTGTCATACCTAATGAACATAGTGGCGCAGTTATTTCCATCACATTTACATTGTGCTAAGTATTGCAAGTAATCTAGGGATGCTTTCAAGCCTATGGGAGGATGTGCGTAGGCTCTCTGCAAGTACTACACCGTTTATATAAGGGACTTGTGTATCATTGGGGTTGGTACCCACAGGGAGTCTTGGAAGCCGTCTCCCACAGATGCTGATGGACAACCGTAGAACAGTACATGCTTATTTTAGAACACTGGAACATGTTGGAAGAATCAGTGACAAATTCCGTTTTAGAATATGGAGTTGGCCCACGCTCAGTGATACTTCAATATAGAGGGAGATGTCTTTGGTATTCTCCCCAAATGTCTGCGAGTTGCTGAGCACCATGCTGCCTACATTTTACTTTATTTACTTCAGGCACACACTCATGGAGAAATTAAATAAGCTGCTTTCTCCAGAGATCGTGGTTCTGTCATCCAGCACCATGATTGTTCTAAATTGGGAAAGGGGTTCTGTCTCTTTCTGGTAGCTTATGTGAGCCAAGGTTGGCTGGCCCATGCGAACACTGAGAAGCCCAGCTTTGAATTCTATGTGGGGTCATCTCTCCCAGGCTCTGTTTCTATCCTCTTTTCCTCTCTGTCTCAAGTTCTTTACTTTTTCCTAATTGGCATTTTATATGTATGCTATTAGGTGTTCCATACATTTTCATGAGCCAGATTAAACCCTGGTAGGGCTGAAGTGGTAACTAAAGGCAGGAGGGAAGGAACACATGGCCTTGCTTTGGTTTGCTTGGTTCTACTCAGTAGACCCATAAACCTAAGATCAATATAGATATTTTCAAGGTTGGAAAATGCTTCTGTTGTGAGCATGTTAGGCCTCGTGGAATGCACAGACTCTATGTTCTCCACTTTTTCTGCCATTTTGGTTTGATTGCAGCCACGAACATCCACAGTACAACTTATTCCCATAAAACTTTATTGACAAAAGTGGATGATGAGCAAGATTTCTTTCACAAGGTACAGTTCATCCCTTTATAAAGAAATCAAAGGGTAGGGAATGGGAGTCTTGTAGAACAAGAATGATAGCACTGGGCAAGCCATTTATAAGGCAGAAGGCTGTAGACATAGGTAGACACAGATGCACGTGCGTATGTGTGCGCATGTGCAGACACACACACACACACACACACACACACACACACACTCCCACTCTCTCCACAGATGTTTCATTTTTTAATAGTCTTGTTCATTTCCATGTGAATCTCAGAACAACTGTCTCTCTAGGAAATATGTGTGGCTAACAATAGCTTCACTTTCAGGCCTGAGCCATGTCTGCATTGTTTGGACTTCCTGTCAAACCTTTGACAGATGCAGCGTTTTGTGATTCTGTTAAAAGAGCAGTTTCCCCAACACAGTAACCAGCTCCTCGGGCAAAGATAAAGCCCCTGAGCAGCAGTCATTTCAGTTACTTTCCCCATTTGCTTATGCTACTGCACTTGAATATTGCTCCAGGAAACATGCAAATCTAATTCCGCCAACAGAAAACATTTGCTATTTGCTTCAGAGTCTAGGGGAAGCTCTGTCAATGTATGGAGAAACAAAAACACCAGTCTCACCCTTTATCATCTTTCTAAATAGGTCACACGGGTGACATTTGACACATTAAGTACCCAGCCCAAGCCATTTTATTCTTATCTCCAGTGGCTCAAGAGAAAATATGTGCTCAGCATGCCTGTTGAACAGAAGTCACCCCATTGGGCTAATGGAGTAAAGTAGCTCCGCTGTCACTGATCAACTGAACATGATGATGGATCAGTAAAACTAGGAGGGGGTGCACATGGACACGGGGAGCCTGCTGTGTGACAGGCGCGGCTGTCCTTTCTTACTGTTGGGGGGCTGCTGGTGCCGGCCCTGCTTCTTACATGTAGTCCCCCCATTTCTATATCAGTGGAGCTTGGTGGCAAGTTCGCACACAGCACATCTGTCCGCTCTCCTCTCTCTCACATGTGTCCTTTATCCTCTTGCATTTTTGGCAAAGCTACATAAAATTGTCATACCATCTTTAGTTACTCTGTGGAGCAGAAAGAGTAGGAATCTTGTTGCACTTTGGGTGGTGACAGAAGGTGACTGCCCCTTCTTTGTCCTATTGGAAGTCAACAGGTTTTAGTTGTGTGAACACCCCTAAAAGGGGCTTTGGCTCAAGCAACCCATGAAGTAATTCCCTACTCGGACTTAAATCGTGCCTCTGTATTTTATCCTGCATTTGTACTTTGGTGTTAGTTAAGAAACCAAAGATGATAAATTACATCTTTGTATGATTAGATAATTGTTCAGGCTTTGGTGGAAGAGGCACCGGAGTTATGACACTTGTCTGTGGCCCAGTACCCTTTACTCAGATGGAAGATCTGTGTCAGCTCCCCCTGCAGGGAGTGAGCTGCCTGCTGCTGGAGATGTTCACGGTTGTCTTCTGTGATATAACTCCTGACAACTGGTCAGACTTCACCCTCATTGCTTTAACTAAGTGGCACTGAATGCAAGAGATGCTTCTGGATACAAATGGTTCTCTGGGAACTTGAACAGACATCAGTTCTCATCTGCTCTTGGAGACTGCCCATGCGTGCCAGCGCATAGATGCCTACAGAAGCATTCAGAGCAGGAGAGCACAAAGATTCTGTTTTCACACAAACTCTCAGTCTTTTTTGTATTATTTAAAAAGTTATATTCATTCATTATTATATTGTGGCAGCAGGGCAGGCCATGGTGCACGTATTGAAGTCAGATGACAGCTTTATTGGAGTTAGTTTTCTGTTTCCCAGTACCTGGGTCCCTGGGACTGAACACAGGTGGTCAGGCTTGGTGGCAAGCACCTTTACCCATGGAAATATTTCACCGTGGGATTCTACTCCCATGACATAGGGATGACAATGCTGAGCCTACCCGTAGATCTGCTGGTTATAGTCCACGGGTCAGAGTGGCTCATTGCCTTGTTTGTATGGCTTAGAAGGAAAAGATAGTTTTTCACATTTTCAAATTGCTTTTAAAAATCTAAAGAATATTTTGTGACAAGTAGAAGGTATAAAAAAAACTTCAAATTTCATTGTCCACAAAATGTAACTGTGATACAGCTGTGCTCATTGACTTACATAGTGTCTGTGGCTACTTGTATAACATAATCCAGTGAAGATCTCAGTAGCGTACATAGAGTCCCGAACACCCTGAAAATAATTACTGTCTGGCCCCATAGTGAAAAAAAAAGTTGTCCCCTCCTTTGAAACTGGTGAAATTCTTACCAAAGTCACCAGTGGGACTGGAGTCCAAGTTGCCCACTGAACAAGGTAATAAACAGAATGTAACATCTCTGCACTCTCTGAGCAATCAGTGCTCCCACAGTACTTCTGTAGGCTCAGCTCAATCTAACGTGGAGAGAAGGAAGAGATGGAAGCCAGGCCGAGTGGCCCAGAGCTGCCAGCCAGCTCTTTGTTGGGCTTAGCAGGCTCAGCCTAGGAGCTGGATGCATTCTGCTTTTGAGAATGTCATAACAAGGTCACCTTGCACCTTCTCACGTTGCTGCCCTCCTGCAGTGCACTATCACAGGCCCTGGGATGTTCCCAGCACAGACCTTCCCTCTCCCTCGCTCCTTGTGTGAGGGCCCTTCTGATGCAGGGCTGTAGGGCGGGTACCTCAGCCCACACTTGCTGCTGGCCTGGAAGCTAGGACTTGGTGTGCCCAGCTCCCCAGTGTGCCCTGTAAAAAGCTCAGCTGCTAATTTTACTAGCTGGCAGGTCGACTTCTCTGGCCTCCCCTGAGCATTTGGGAAAATGAAGGAGAGACTCAAATATCAGACCTCTCTGGAGGGAGGAAGATCCCTCATGCCCAGGAGTTTCATGCTGGCCCAGCATTGCTTGTGATGCTGTGACTCCTCTACCTTGGCATGTCCAAGAGAAAGGCGACAGGGTAGTGAGGGGGTGCCCCTTTTTGTCTTCATCTCGTCCACTTGTCCATCCACCCCTCTTGAAATAGCCCCCATGTGTTTATTGGTGTTTTCCAATGGAATCATCCCCCATTAGCCTCTATTGGCCTGCAAGCTAGGCATTCCACCCTTCAAGCAAGGACCTGACTGGGGCTCGTCCCCTCCTCAGCAACTTGAGTCACTTTCTCAGGTCATCGGAACACAGCAGGAGGTGAGGCAAAACACTTTGTAACAACAGATCTCCTGTATCCTTGGCAGGGAGCTGCAGTGGCGTGGTCCTTGGAATACAGAGGGCCTCTGTGTGTGTATGTGGCAGCTGAGGCTGCAGTCTGACTCCCGTCCCTGCCTAACCTCTCCCCAGGGCTTTTATTCTGGGCCAGCCACTCCGTCTGTGGAAGCCACAATTTCCTCATCTTGATGATGGTGATATTGTCAGACTCTGGGTCTTCCTGTTGTGGTGATAAGTTCATGAGTAAATGCCAGGAAAATGCCTCTTGTGTGGTTAGTGCTTAACAGCGTTGGTTCTTACCGTTTGTGTTACCTGTCAGCTCAGGTGCTGTGTTACAGTAGGCTGTCACCAGGAGTCACAAAGGCCAGGAAGGGACAATAGATCCTTTTGAGAGGTAAAGAGAGAGAGCAGACTTGAGCCCTCTCCGAACCCAGTATTTTCTTAGAGGAATCAGGCTCTCTAAGCAAAGGTGCTGGAAGGCTCTGGGCATGGCTAACAGTCCCTAGTGTGGGGGTCTAGTCAGTGAATGTTTGTTCCGTGCACACCCTCCATTCAGGTCCATTCAGGCTCTGGTCTTTCTGAGACTGGACTGGCTCATGCCAGCCTGACTCATCGTTGTCAGGTTGGCCAGGAAATTCTCACTTCATATATATATAGCCTCCCTAAGCTGTTCAAGGGCCAGAGGCAGGGCTGTGCTCAGCTCCCTGGTGCTGTACCCTGTGAGCATGGGTGTCACAGTGTGGGTCACAGGAAACCCTCTGGTGGGATGACAGATCAGTCTCATGGAAAGAGAGCCCAATGCGTTCAGTAGGGTCTCCATGCGGAATCTCCTCTGGCCATACAGTGAGCCTGACAGGGTACATAGCTGATTTCAGTGGGCATCTCAGCACCGTCCATGAGAAGTGTGTGTAGCAGCCATTTTGGTGGGCAGTGGCCGTAGACCCATGGAAAAGACATGGGGAGGTGTGGTACTTTGGCAGAGGATGTGGGTGAACATAGATTCAACTGTACACGTGAGGCATGTCCTCTGGGCTCTCTATCCAACCTGTCAAAGATCCTGGACAACCTGTTAGAAATTAGCCACCATTCAAGGCAGCAGATGGCCAGTGTTTCTTCCAGACCAGAGAACTCTGCACAGTATGAAAGATGCAAAGTGAAAAGCAGGACGTTTGTATTGGCTTGAACGCTGTGGGGTAGCAAGGGAGTTGAAAGAGTTTAGTGACCCTCGAGGAGACGTGGGAGCTCGGTGTTTCTAATTCTGGTCTCAGATCCTGCGAGTCCCTGCTGCTGGACCCCAGGGGCAGGGAAATCTGTTCATATGACTCAGGTCAGCCAGCCATAGGCGTCTGCGGGCCTTCCTCTTTTCCCTCTTTCCCTACCAGTAAGAGCTGGCGCCCCCTGGAGGCTTAGACCGGGATGGGAGGTTCAGAGTTTTCCACTCAGGCCTCTCATTGGTTTAGATGTGGCTATTTGTGTGTGTGTGTGTTTGGGGGGGGGGGGGATCTCTTAGTGGGCCGTGATTGTCCTTAGAACCTCCATTCCAGCTGCGAGAAAGTTTAGTAAGAGAGACTCAAAAATAGAGACGGAGATGGTGATGAAGTCGCTCACACTCGGGACCACATGCAAGCTGATGCATCCAAGTTTAGTTTGTGAGGCTATGTTTAGGAGGAGGCAGACGGACTCGTGCCTGCGGGCCCCAAACACTCCAATCTGGAGGAATAGAAGCCCCATTTAGAGAGTCAGGTTCCAGAGGGGGGAAAAAGGCAGCTTCCAGAAAAGACAATTTTAAGAGGGGGAAATGACACCAACCAAAAGCCACTATTTGTTATTATAAGAAATATTCTTTCCAGTTTGGGTAGAGAATGAGGCCTTACCAGTTGTTTCTTGTCTGTCTTAAGGAATCAGAACACTCATAAACTTAATTAAATGCACCCAGGCCTCTTATGCACCAGGGCCCTCTTTTTGCCCTCCAGTTAATTTTAGTTCATGAAATTAGCCATGTGCTGATTTGGACAGCCTGGGAAGGTGATGTCAGAAACTTGTGGGTGATAGCTTGGGCTACAGTGTGTAAGCCTGCAAGGACACAGGTTTTAATTTAACCTGGGACATCCAGGGTTCCTTACACCTATGTGTTTTCACCCTCGGCAGTCAGCCCATTGGGCCTTTCCTCTTTGTAAGAGATGGGTCCAGAAAGTAAATAGACTAGTCACACCGTCTCTTCCATCGGCATGGAAGCCCAGGATCCAGCAGATTAACTGGCAGGGTCAAGAAGCTATCACATTGACCAATGCCTCAGCCCTCCCTCTTTCCCTTTTTAATGTGTCTCACCTCCTCTTTTCTGTGACTGTAGCTAGAGCCTTTGCCCTGAGGGAAGCAGGGAATAGCTCACCGGGAAGGAGAGAAGCAAAAAGCCCCATCGCCTACCGTATTCACCCAAAGTTACAGCAAGGATGGCAAGCAACAGAGGCCACAGAACGTTGGTGTTTCAAGGATTGCGGGGTCTCAGGCTGCTGTCAAACCCTGCTGGATCAGCAGGCCTGTGAACTTTGTTTTTTCCCAAGGTGGTATGAGTTTAGGAGACCCTAAAGAGAGGACTTTCTTGAGCATCTTCCTTGCCTCTGGAGAAATGTCTAAACATAGTGAATTTATTGGAGAGTCTATGCTGAACCGATCTTATGGGCTGGACACTCTGGAGAGCTATATCTCTGGGCTTCTGTCCCTGCCTGGAGGACAAGTCCTTGCAAAAGGAAAGCAGTCATTTTCAGGAGTGGTTTAATCTACAGACATCCTTGGTGTGTTGTTGGGGAAGCTGCCATGGTTTATGGCTTCCCTCTAAGCCAGGAGCTGGGTAACTTAGTTTCTTAGCCACCTCAAAGTTTTCCAGAAGGCAGATGTACAGTCTGGAGAGACGGGCCACTTGGTAAAGTGATTGCTTTTGTAAGCACAGTGACCTAGAGTTTAATCTCTAGGACCAACATAAAAAAAAAAAAAAGCTGGGTGTGATGACATGCACTTAATAACCCCTGCCTGGGGAGGCAGAGACAGCAGATCTGTGGGCTCCATGGCCACCTGTTCTAACCTACTTGATGAACTCTAGGCCACTGAGAGGGAGACTCCATCTGAAACGAAACACAAAACAAAGGTGCCTGAGAAATGAAGCCTGAGGCTGTCATCTGGCCTCCACAAAAAACATATGTACACACACACACACACACACACACACACACACACACACACAGCGCATGTGCACATGTGTGCATGCACGTGAGAGAGACAGACACAGAGACACAGAGACAGAGACAGACAGAGACAGAGAGAGAGAGAGAGAGAGAGAGAGAGAGAGACAGACAGACAGACAGACAGACAGACAGACAGACAGAGACAGGCCTCAGTGGCCTTCTGGAGCTTCGGGCGCTGCTTGAGATCAGCCCAGATACAGGAGAACCCCAGCTCTCTTTTGTGGAAGGCCGTGCTCTCGTCCTGCTTCTGCTGTAACCTTCACACACTATCTTGAGGAAGTTAAGACCTCAGCATCTCCATGGCTAAGATGAAGAGGGCTGGGACTTTGTGAGCAGCCTGTGCCTTCTCAGGCTCCCCCAGCTCTGGGCTTCCTCATTCCCCTCCTTACGGTGGGAAAGGGTAGTGGGAACTGGCCTTAGACCTGTTGTGTGCTTGGCCCCTTGTTCAGCACTAGGAAAGCTGTACAGTAGTCTTTTTCTTGGCTTTTGGTACCATCGAAGAGATGTGGGGTAGATCAGAAGTCCTTCCCTGGCCTTCTCCTCAGATTAGCAAGTGGTGAAAATCTAAAACTTTCCCCATGGCTTACAGGCCCGGAGAGGTAGGGGACACTTCCTTCCACTCATCCCCTTTGATTGTTTTCCTGTCTGGCTCTCTCCCATGTAGACACAAATATACAAAAAGAAGGGGAGCATCTCTTAGCAGGGACTGTGGTTGACAGGAGGATGGATGCCTATACCTTCTGATCCTGAGGTGTTGGCTTTTTTTTTTTTTGGGTATTTCAGCCTTGGAGCCTTTATTATTTATAAGCTTTTTCCTGCTGTGATGAAATCCCTGGAGAAGCAACTTGAGGGAGGAAGGATTCCTTTTATACTCTCGTGGTCTGAGGAGCCAGAGGCAGTCTAGGGCCGGCCTGGTGAGGCTCATGGCTGCTCACAGCAGGCAGTCTGCACATGAGACTTCCTGCTCACAGCCTCAATAGATCACCCGGCCTCACACCCAAAGGTCCTAAGACCACCAAAACCAGCATCCCAGATGGAGACCAAGTATTTAGAACATGAGCTTGTGGGGGGCACTTCACCCCCTCACCCACCACAGAACCCCTTCTTGAACTGTCTTCACACAGTCAGACTTCTCTGAGGGCTCCTCACATGGAGTCTCTGAGGGCTCCTCCATGTGAGGTGTGACAGTCCCGTTCGCCTTCAATGATTTGAAGGGGTGCCTCTCCACAGCCTTTGCCCGAGGAGACCCCCAGGTGACAGGTGGCCCTCTCTGCCATGCAAGAGTCCTTGAAGGCCCCTTTCTCTTCCAGAGGAAGAAAATTCTCTATTTTCACACCTATGAACATTTCATAAATGGCACGTTTACTTAAAAGAACAGCTGCCGGAGGCAGACAGGAGTGAGAGGTGAGGAGCCGTTGGTGTGGAGTGAGGTAGCAGCCTCAGGGGGCCTAGCAAAGAAGCAAAACCCTAGGCAGGCTAGCTCCCAAAGTTCCGCGAGGGTATCCAGTGCTGTGGGTGATCTGTGCAATTCAGCCTGCAGTAATTTCCCAAATGAAGCTTCGAGTTAACTTCCTAGATGAGCCGAAGAAAAAAGCAACCGCAGCACACCCCTCAGTGGGTTATTTCAAGTGTTTCCAATTTAATTAACATGATTCTAAGCAAGGGCTGTCCATCTCCTTGGGAGGAAGGGCTGTCCTTCCCTTGGTTCTCAGTGACGAAGCGTCACTCTTCCTCTTCCGTCCTTCCCAGCTTGCGAAGGGTTTTGGCTGACTCTTTGTCTCTGAGAATCTGAGCATGGAAACCAGTTTCCATAGTCCCTAGCCTGAAGGGAGTTGCTCATTGGGACTTATGGCTATATTACTGAGCAGACCTCGTAGACAAAATTCAGGAAGACACTCAGGAAAAAAAATACGTCCTCCCTGAACTGAGATGGAGCGATCAAGATGGAACTGGAATGAAAAAAAAAAAAAAAAAAAAAAAAAAAAAAAAAAGAACCTATTTCTCTTTCATATAAGTCTGTTTCAGCTACAGCCTCTGGTCCTAATAATTTCTGCTGTGGAATTTAATTTTGTCAGACTTGAACTCCTCATCCTTTTTGCCAGAGGTAGTATATTCTAGAGATGCAAAATGAGAAGAAAAACAGCCTCCCCATCCCCCCTTCCTGAAGGATAATTTTGTGTACATTAAACAGACACATTAAGTCATTTAGAAGAGAGATGTTTGTTCTCTGGAGACTGGAGGAAATCTGAATTTCTAATTCTGGACTCTTTAATAATTTTCAAAAGAACTGAGGATAATAATTATCTGTCTTTGAACTTCCTTAGGCTGCCAGCTATGCCCTGATCTCAAAGTGTTTGAAAAGGGATAGGATTCTGCACCTCGAAGAGATTGTTACGGGGGACATCATCCTCAGGATGAGGTTTTTTTTTAGCAGAGTTGGGGTACAACCTAATGTAAAGAGGGGGGAAGACAGAAGGTCGCATTTGAGCTCCCAGCTTTAGGCGGAAGGAAGAGTCCTTACGCTGTATTTTTGTCACACTTGTTTTGGCTGTTAAGTCTCAGAAAGAAGACCAAAGAGAAGGAAAGAAACAAAACAAAACAACTAAAAATGCAAAGTGATGACAAAACGAGCTGCAACTTAGTCGGGGGTGTCTAGGGTGCATGCGTTTTCTTCTTGTTCTGGTAGCTTAGGATCGGAAGAGATCTAACCCAGGAAGCTTCTGGCTCCTGGCTCCATTCAGGTGGTGCCGGCTGAGAAAGCTCTGCCAGAGATTCAGGGCTCAGCAACAGACAGCTGGCTCTGCTCTGAGGAATGTGACCTATCGGTGATTCCTGCCATGAGAGAGGGTTTAGAAGGTGGCCCCACAGGCACTGTCTCTGCCTTAGTGTTTGAGACCACGTCACTTGCGTTTCCTTAACGATTAAACTGAGGTTTGTCTGAAGCCATGCAGCCAGTCTCAGGCAGTGAGGTGCAGTGGAGCCCCTAGTACTCAGGTTAACTCAGATCTGTACGCTAGAACTCAGAGAACCGGGAAAGTTGTCAGCTTCCTGTGTGAGCCTTTTCCTTGCTCTTCTTTTTAAATTTTCTTTTCATACTGCAGCCTGACTTCGAAATTTTTCCATCTGGAGACCTCTTTTTAGTATTTGGAGGAGCAGAGGGGGTGGATTTCAGAGCCACATGGCTTCAGCAGACAAACAGAAATGCAGGCACAGTTTTCCAGTGTGGTCCGTCCCCTCCCTAAAATTCCTTTAGCCCTCAGCATGAGCGGGTCTCAGCCCCGCCTTCTTCAGAGACCTCCCAGCCCACTCCCAGGTCCGCTCTCCCCTCTCTGCAGCTGCCTTCCCGTGCCCTACTCCCCCGCTCCATAAAAAGCTTGTGGGGGTTGATGGCGTCATGGTCTCCTTCCTTCAGTAGCTCCTATTTCTTCCTGTTCCCCCTCCCCACCCCCAAATGTTCTCTCTCCTCAGCTACTCATGCTCACATCTTAATGGCTGTGCCTACAAAGATAAATACATTTTTGCCTCTGACCAAAAGCAGTTTCTGGTCTGGCTTGAATTTCAGAGTCTACCTGGGTTGCAGGAAGGAAGCAGGGGGTGGGGCAGGGGGGCAGAGTCCTTGGTCTCATCTGGGGAGCCATAAAAGTTTGCTAAGAGTTTATTATCCCCATCAAGATGAAAATGGAATTCCGAGGCTTCAGATATGAAAGATAAATAACCAGGCGAGCCCCAGCTCTGTGAAAGCCAAGTTCCCTTTACTGGTTTTATGAGTCTACCTGCTGTGCCCTCACCCTGGCATTCGTCTCCTAGTGATGTCAGACAAAGCCTTCTCCGGGGACTTAGGCAAAATTGGGATGGAGCAGAGGAGATTTCAGGCCATCGGAGGAGTTTACGAGATGACTGACTGGTCACGTTCTTGCGCTATAACTCCTAGCTGACCTCAGTTCTTGCTCTCTTCTTCCCAATATACGAGGGATTAGAATAGAATGCCCATTAGCCAGAAGAGCCAGGTTTGGCTCAGAGTCTAGGCTTGTGATTTATCCAATCGATGGGCAGTGGGACAGCCTGTAGTTCCACATCTGCAGGCATCTTTTACTTTTGAGGCTTTCAAGGTTTTTTTTCCTCAGGTCTGACTTGCATGAGTAGTACCCAGTAAGGGCAGCTGAGACCATCTCTCTGATTCCCCATGCAGCTCGAGTGCCCGTGGGCTGCACAGCTGCAGTGAGCCTGCCCCTGTGCCGCTCTGGGTGGCTAAGAACATGCCATTGTTTCCTCCCTGGCGTTTGCCTCTGGTCCTTGTGATTGGCAGAAACTGGCGCTGGTATGCCAGTTTCTAGCCCTAGCCAAGGCTTGCCCTCAATGCCTGTTTCATCACAGTCCTGACTGAAAGTCTTCACTTCTTGCTTTATTCACCCTGCCAGACTGTGTGTTATGTGCCTCATCTGTCACTAGTCCATTTTGTGGGTCATTGCCAGCGAAATTTCCCCCAAAGCAGGCTTTGTCTAGCTTTCTTTGTTGGCTTTGTATGGAATAAAACCCAGACTCTTTATTACAAATGAACAACACATGCTCTCTTTCCAACCCTCCTTCCCCATATACTCCTCCACTTACTTTGTGGGTTCAAATCTGACCTCATCTTCAAGACCAGGACCCACTCTTCCTCACTTGAAACCTGCCAGTCCTGTCTGTAATTCACCTACACACGTGTGTGGCTCGCAGGCTGTTGAGCCAGACTGGCTGTTTGACCTTGGCTCTGCCATGTACTAGTTTGGGCCAGGGACAGAAGAAAGAATAGCTACTCGACAGGGTTATTATGAAGATTAAATTCCCTAATATTTGTAAAGTACTTAGAACAGTAGCTGGCACAAGCTAAGTATTATATAATTTGTTTGCTAGTCAAATATAGTAAGTTGTAGGTTCCTTGAGACTAGGAAACATGCTGTTTGTTTTATAATCCCTTTTGTCTTGCATGGGAGAGGGGAGAAGAGGAGACATTTTCATCCTTGTATCCAGCTGATCTATCTGGATGAACCGAGCCCTCTGCTTGGCTGTTTCTGACAACCACAGTGCAAAGAGTCAGCCAGTGTTGAGCACAAGAGTGCAGGCGTAGTGGTAGGCAGTGAGCAGGAGTCTCTTCCCATCCCTGTGACGGGAGGAAGCCAAGGCACAGACATTTTAATATCCCAGGGAAGAGCACATGCACAATAACCCTCAGCCCTGGGATCCTGGGAAGATCACGTGTGCAATGACCCTCAGGCCTGGGATCCTGGGAAGATCACGTGTGCAATGACCCTCAGGCCTGGGATCCTGGGAAGGTCACGTGTGCAATGACCCTCAGGCCTGGGATCCTGGGAAGATCATGTGTGCAGAGACCCTCAGGCCTGGGATCCTGGGGTGAGGCGACATGGATTCCTTCTGCTGCTTCGTGCACTTCTGATTTATGACTGAGTGGACCAGCCTGTTGCCCTGGCTATATGGGAGGCTGAAGTGGGGGCATGTCATAAGTTCAGGGCCAGTTTGAACAACTTAGTGAGAACCTGTCTCACAATAGAGAATACTAGAGATGCTATTCAGTGCAAGAGTACTCCCGTGTGTGTGTGTGTGTGTGTGTGTGTGTGTGTGTGTGTGTGTACCTATCATATGTATGTATATGGTGTGTGTGTGGAATGTATATGTGAGAGTGTATGTAAGTGCATGTGTCTATGTTTGTGTATAGTAAGTGTGGTCTGTGTGTATGTGGGGGTGTGTGTATGTGAGTATATGTGTGTGTATATGTGTGTGGTGTGTATGTATGTATGTGTATAATAGGTGTGGTCTGTGTGTATGTGTGTGTGTATATGTGTTTAGGCGTAGTGTATGTGTGTGTGTATGTATGTGTGTATGTGTGTCTATATGTGTGTATAGTAGGTGTGATCTGTGTGTATGTGGGGAAGGTGTGTATGTGTATTTATGTATAGTGTGTGCATGTGTATGTATGCATATGTGTGTATGTGGTGTGTAGACTGTGAGGAGTAAGAGATATAGGATATTTAGTGAAGCAATAGGAACAGGGATTTGCTATACGGAGCAAAGTTTTATGTCTGGTTGTGTGGGGCACCACATCCTGAGGTCATAACCACTTAGCCAGTGGGACCTTTCCTGCAGAGGACACTGAAGGCAGCTTCCCTTCTCTGAGCCACGTCCCTTCTATTACCATGTCCAGTTGCCTTGTCAGGTTTTCATCCCCTCCAGCCATTTCCCTCTATGGCAAGGCTGGTTTTTATCTTCTTCTCCTTTGAGTCATATCCAGGATAAAACGTGGATGCAACTGTGAATAGAAAAGCGACGTCATCCTTCCGTCTTTGATCTGCTTTCATCATAATGGGCCCATTTGGAAGGTTCCACAGGGACAGGCACAATGCCCCTCCACCGGACTCCATCAGCCACTGAACGATCAAGGTGCCAGGGAAAAACTCTGGAGTGAGGCTAGCTGGTTTCCATGGCAACTGCCTGCTCAACCCTGCATGCACGCTTCCTTCTTTGCACGTAGGTGTGTTGTTTGTTTATAATTGGCGCAACCTGTCAGTGCCCAAGTGACTACGTAGGTGCCATCTCCACCTCCACCTCTGAGGTCATTTTCAGTTTTGAGGTGGATCCTGCAGCTGGTGGTGGAAGTGCAAGGTCCGCTTGATTAGACAATATTCTCCTTCAAGCCCTAGACCTCGCTTCATCTGTCAGCACGGTGATGGTGATCTCTGGGGATGCTGGAGATGCTGTTCTGGAACCTTTAAAGCCAGACATCATCCTGGCTCCTGCGTTGACTCATAGACTGGCCTGGAGAGCCGATGGTGACGCACAGTCCTGCACAGACATATACGTGTTGCTGTTCCCTGAGGATGTTCACGAGCTGACAGAGTAGGAACCAAAGAAACCTAGACCTGGGTCGTCACCCTCTCCCGACACCGGGTGGATCCGAGAATCTGAGGGATAGCTGTCTCAATTAAAATGTGCTAGACCTGGGATGTTTAGCATGACTGTGAGATAAGCACATTCCTGATTTGGGTTTCATCTTAAGATGATCACATTTTAGTTAGGTTAGTTAGAGAAACAGTATTATCATCATTTTTTAAAAAGTTATTTAAAAGTATTTTTTATTCTTTAATAATCTCTTACATACATATATTATATATTGATCATAGCCAACCCAACTCCTTCCTGTGCCTTCTGAGCACTCGGTAAAACATCTCTTTTCTGCCTTCGTGTGTCTCTACTGTTGTTGTTTGTTTTCACTAGCACACTGAGTCTGGTTTCATTTTGTTTTAAAAGATGTGTCTCTTAAGTAGGTGAAGTAATAGTTAGACCAATGAACTCTAGATTAAATTTGCATTTTATGCATATTTGAACCTCAATGAAAAAAGAAAATATTCATGTATATAAATGTGTGCATATTTATACATACACATACATGAGTATACATATATTTTATAAAACATATAAAAGTCTTTCAGGAAAGGAAGCACCTCCTCCAGCCTGCCTTTAGGAGCATGCACCACATTTCTGTGAGCCTCCAGTGCACCCTCACATGTAGTTCATGAGGCAGAACTGAGTCACCAGCTTGATCCTTAGTCAGCTGCTGGCACAGGAAAAGGACCAATGAGGTTGACTTGACTAACTGACGTCTACCTAGGAGCAGTGTTAGGATTCTTTTCTCCATCACCTGTATCCCTGAACAAAGTCAGTATGCTAGGGAGAAGGAAGGTGAGGATGAGGTCCATCAAAGGCAGACACCACTCTGCCCTATAGCTAACAACCTGTGGGGTCATGACCCCTTTGGGGGTGGCATATTGGAGAGGCTGCATATCAGATAGTTACATTATTATTAATAACAGTGGAGAAATTGCAGTTATGAAGTAGCAGTGAGATACATTTGTGGATTGGGGTCAACACAACATGAGGAGGACCTGTATGTGACATGTACACATCACAGCATTAGAAAGGTTGAGAGCCACTGACCTATAGGGAAATGCACAAGGAGGTTAACATGTGTGAGCATCAGTGGAGAGAGTTTTAACTACTTCTTACCCTACCTGGAGTTAAATCTGTCTATAATTATAAACAAATCTCAGTTAAGTATAAAAATGAGTGCCTTGCAGGAAAATTTATGGACAGACAGACAGACACAACACACAGACACCCACCACAGAAACCTAGACTGTATGACCTGTCTTGTGCTTTGTTTGAGAGCACTGGTTCATAGCATCCACGGCTGAATACAAAGCACAGCATTTCTGCCTCAGTTGTAGCTTCTGTGGTCTTGGATGAGCTGCTTTCCAGAGTCTCAAGTGCTTCACCTATAAAGTGGGACTAATGGTAGCAGATGCTTCACGGAGCTGTCAGTGGCTGCTTCCTGGTAGATGCATGGGATACATGCCTGGTGAAGCACGGGAAGATGTTGTTTAACACAAGGAGAACCAAGGTCAGTGGTCCCCTGGGAGTGCCTTGGGGACCAGTCTTCTAGGCCTCTCTGACCTGCCTGGCAGTGCCTTGGGGACCAGTCTTCTAGACCTCTCTGACCTGCCGTCCACAGCTTACATTTGGAGGGATAACGCCACAGGGAGCATTTGGTAGGACACAGCTGGAGACCCTTGGTAGACGGTTTTCCAGTTGACATTGTAGCAAAGGGACTTCTTCCTTAGCCTTGAGGCAGCTTTGTGGAAGAGAATAAAGAGGAAAAATGGTCAGTGAAGAGAAAGTTCTCTGTTGGCTGCCACCTCAAAACAGTGGGAATTGATTGAACTTGAGCTGGCCACTTGTATCTGCCCAGTTCTGGGACAGGAGGCACTGCAGTCAGGTCACCTAATGGTCTTGCCCTCGGAGCCCCATTGGTCTTGTCCTCGGAGCCCCACTTTAAGAACTATTTTAGGAGTCAGTATGTGTCAGGAGAGGATTTGGAGGGTAATTCAGGGGCATGGGGCGACCTGGATTTAAAGTCCTTTCAGAGTCAACAATTGTGATGACCTTGTGACTTCCCCCAGAGTTATTCGGGCCCAAGGACACACATGAGGGGCTCATTGGGAACACCAGGCAGTGCAGTTTGTGTGTGTGTGTGTGTGTGTGTGTGTGTGTGTGTGCGCGCGCGCGCGAGTGTGTGTGTCTGTGTGTGTGTGCTTCTTGTCATCATTAGACCTGAGCAATCTGTTCACTTCAAATCTCTGCCTGTTGTTGAGAGAAGTTGAAGCCCAGCATTACAAGGTGCCGCAGAGACACCTGTGTTTCCGTCGTGCTCTACAGAGAAGGGCACAGAGCAGGGGAGAGAGGATGACATCCCCCCAGGGCACAGATGAAGAACATGTTGGGGACAATATGACATTCTCCATATCTGTTATTTGGTTTGTGCGCATACCTCCATCTTTACCTCTGAGTGGCTGTTTGTAGCCCTGGCTAACATAATGCGATGATGTTTATCGTAGTATTGAATACAGATAACAAATTTGTTCTCTGTGCTACTCTCATTTTCCATTTTCACACGTGTGTACATATCCATATATGTGTTTTTGTATGTTGATGTATGTGTGTGTGTGTGCCAGTGTACATGTGTGTATGTACATGGGGGCCTGAAGTTGATGTCTGGAATCATCGTCAAGTGACCTTTTACTTTATCCTTTGAGTTGGGGTCTGTCAACCAAACCCAGAGCTCACCAGTTTGTCTAATCTTACTGGCCAGCTTGCTCTGGGAATTTCCTGTCCCCCTTTTTGGCTGGAATTATATGTAGGCTGCTATGCCTACCCAGCATTTATGTGGGTTCTGGGGAGTCCAAAGTCTAGTCTGCATGGTTGCCTGGAAAGTGCTTTAAGCACTTACCCATCTCCATAGCCTGCACAACACGGACAGAAGGTCCCATATCCCTCCCCAGTCTATAGTGTCTATAGCTGAGGCAACCAGGGTAGCTGGCCACCCTAGCCTTAGTTGTGATGATCCTAGTGGCAATGCTAGCCCAAGTGTGCACTGGATATTTACTATTTAAAATGGCCCAGCATTACAGGATGGGACACTCAGTGGGTCACTGCCAACCATTAGCTGGACATGGTCGCCACACGATTTGGTCTCATCAAGGAGGCGACTGGCAACAGTCATTCTCTACAGTTGTAGAAGAAAGCCTGGACTGTGACTTTTCCTGACAAGCTGTTTCTTCATGGCTCTCTTTATGTTGTGTATGTTCCCTCGCATGCCTTGTTTTCTCATTATAGCGTCATTAGATGCACTTCTGTGCGCTCTGCTCCTTTTTCTCCTTATATATTTATTTAGCTGCTTTCTGACCCCGCCCCGCTGTGTGTGTGTGTGTGTGTGTGTGTGTGTGTGTGTGTGTGTGTGTGTGTTAGTCTTTTGAGACAGGGAAACAGGATCTTATATACCCCGGGCTGGTCTCACACTTGCTATATAGCCGAGGCTGGCCTTGAACTCTTAATCTTTTTGCCTACATTTTCCAAGAGCTAGGAAAGCATACATGCATTACCATGTCTGACTTATTTTCTTTCTCTTTAATTTCCTCTTCCCTCTCTGTGCCTGTCAGTAATTTGAAAGTGTCCATTTATAAGAACTTAAGTGAGTTCTTTCCTGCTTATTGGGTAGAGGAGTATTATATAGACTATAAGTTAAAACAGCTAATAATGATGTATACTGACAGCGAATCTTCATTCTGATTAGGTAAGAGCATTCTGATTGCTCATTGGATAGTGGTTCTCAATGGGGTGGGAAGGTCTGGAAATCCTGCTGGTGTGTTTGGTCTGTTGCCGTTCTGGGTTATCTGCCATTTAGTCTAACAGAGGAATCATTAAATGCGTACTCTTTTCTACCCTGTCAGGAGAAAGCCTCACTCTTTCCCACATAGATGAAGGTGGGGCTTCTTCCCTGAACCAGGGACTTCTGATCAGAAACCAGACAATTAGCAAGGATGTCAGAGCATGTCATCCTGGAGTTTGAATTGAGCAATAAAAAAAACGGATGCACATGCAGAGGCCACGGAGGAAGACGTAATTTGAATCAGAGAATGAGGAGAAGCGCTCCCCCCCCCGCCCCCCGCCTCTCGCAACATGGCACATATGATCTCATGATGAATAAGGGCCGTGTCCTGAAATCACATCCATACTGCTGAGCAGGGGCTGTAGATTGCAAGGCTGATGTTGATGACTGTGCCTTGCATTTGCATACAGCACCCCTCCCCTCCACCCCCCCCCCCAACTCCTTGAGGCTCTTCTTATGTTCAGATCTGGCAGGTGAATACTTGGGGTGGCATCATGAGAGGGTACCGCTGATGGATGTGCAGTATTCACGTGGGTCCTTATGGGAGGATCCATCCGAACATCTAGGAGGTGAGTTTTTACTTCCGTGACTTGCTGGATCGGTGCTGCCCTGGATTGCGTGGACCAGGGTGCTCCACTCGATGGACCAGGGTGCTCCACTCGAATGAGAACATGAGACATTGACAGGCAGAGGCTGTCATTTTCTCAGGTCTTAAGCGATTGAAATGCTGAGGAATCGTGTGACCTGAAGCCCTCTGCCTCTGTCTTCCCGGAGGTAGCAGCTCGTTTTTTTGTTCTGGATTCTAAAAGGGGTTTTGGGCCTCTAAAGAAAACAACTCATGTTTCTTGTGTTCTGTGAAGCAGGAAAGGAATGGGCCACTGTGAAGGCTTTACCTTGTCTTTCCTTCAAGTAACCCAGGAGCTGGGCACTCCTGTATTCTCCATGCACAAAGGACTGTAGCATCAAGATAGTTGAGTGACTTGCTAGAGCATGCGCAGCAGCTCAGTGGTCTGACTTGATACCCCCAGACCTTCCCTAAGAGCCGAATCTGATGTGATCGTTTTTATACTCTTTATATTGTTATAGGGCTGTGTGAACTGATAAACTGATAGAAATATGACTACTTTGAACGAAGGGCTGGGGTCCGTGGGAGCTGCTCTCCCATCCTGCACCTCAACCCTGGAGCTCTGTGGGACCCTGAGCGCGTCAACAGTGCACCCCAACACTGTGCCAGCTCTAGAAGTCCATCTGTCCCTTCTGAGCAGAGGGTGTGTCTACTTCCCAGGAAGGGCCTGTGTAGTTCCTGCCACAGCTTCCCTCCTGCAAAATCCCAAGTTCCTCTTGTAAGTGGAAGCAAGTGGTTAAGGAGAATTTCTCCAGGCCTACTTCTTCCTTTTGTGAACCAATGAAAAGGCGTTCGTAGGTGTTTCTGTGTCTTTCAGGGGAAAGGGACTCACCGTCACCAAGGTGTGGTTGGGCACTGCCTCAGGACCTGTGTAAAGAGAGAAGGCTTGAGGTGAGGTGGGAAGAAGTGCCACCCTCTGTGCAGCCAAAGGTCAGAGTAATATGAGTCAGAACCTCTGAAGGGTCAGCAGGTTCAGGCACAGGATGAGCCCAGGAGCAAGCTGTTCTGGAATGTGCTCTGGGCAGACTTGCTTAGATCCCATTAGCTTTCCTTCTCTCCAGATGTTTCTAGTTGAAAAAGAAAAATCTTCCTGGCTCTTCTGATGTTGGTAGGAGCCACGTAGTCTCCTGACATGGCTATTCAAATATCCAAAGAATCCTCATGAGCGACAGTTTGACACCATATACTTCTACCTGAGACACTTGGGCCCCTCTGGCTCCTGGGTTCGAGTGTGTGGAGAGGGTGCTGTCCTACTGCAGGGCCCCCTCTTGGCCAGCTCCAACCTATATGTCCTCCTGCCTAGGGCTGATTCTCCACGCTATGCACGGAGGGGAAATGCCTGAAGCATTTGTGATGGAGAAAGCACGTGGAGCCTGGCTTCCACTTAGAATGTTCCAGACTCTGTAGGAAGACAGGTAAATGCTGTCTGTGTGCCCTGAGTTGGATTCAGGCTGACCTCTGATCACAGCGCTGCCACATGTCCCTTTGCTTACCCCAGTTTCAGTCGTGTTAGGAGGAAGTGCACCTTGAAGAGAGAGAAGACAGGACGGTTGCTGATCTGACTGTCCACATCAACAGTGGGGCTCTCGTTCCTGTCACTGGCTGAGGCTACACATATAGACCTGATGTGTTGTAGGGAACCTTTAAGCAGCAGCCCCTGAGCCAGAGCTGAATATGCAGATGCGTATTAGCAGGTCTGTGCTGCTGCTCCAAGAGGGAGGAGGGGAAGGATGAGAACTGTACAGAGGCCAAGTGTGGTGCAGGGTGGGGAAAACTCCATCACTCCCTGGAGAGTACTGGACCTCAAGGGTCTGCCAGCATTGTCCCAAATGGCCTGACACTGGGTGTTTCTTCATCCTCAGTTGGTGATAGGAGAGAGTTTGGCCTTGAATGGGCCACTGTCCCACTGATGCTCCCTTGAAAGGGTCTCTGCGCATACCATGGCTTTGTCAATGTCTTAAAGGCAGTACACCTGTCTATAAGGGGCCTGCAAAGGTGTGTCGCCGACCCCAGCATCGCAGAGTCTTCTACAGGACTGTGCAAGGCAGCATCTCAGTAAACTCAGGCAGGTGTCAGATCTGCAGCTATCTGTGAGTCCTGTTAGCAGTCTTGTTTCTTTTGACAAAAATAGGTAAGACTCTGTCATATTAAGCAATGTCCAGGGATCATACAATGAGCCAAGGAGACTTCAGAGCCACACCCACAGCCCACTCCAAAGGCAGTTTGTTTCCTTGAGGTTAGAATCATCTATGACATTGGGGGCAAGAGCAGGATTGGTGAAGGGATCCTCAGAATCCCTCAGCTTTCCTTTGTCACCCTTGCCTGTCTCCAGTGTCACCTCTCTTCTCTGGCTCAGCAGTCACCTCATGGGCTGTGCGTCTCTCTCCATCATCTGCAGAGACCTCACTAACCAGTCCACCAGCCTTTTTCTCTTGACTTTACCCAGCACACCTATGTAGACATGGTTTTATTCTAATTGCTATACTCTCTAAATACCACCTTGGTCTCTTAGGAGACTGCACACTCTCAAAGGGCAGGGCTGTCACATGTGTATGGTTTAGGACTATGAACCTAGGAAAGCCACGTTTATGCACTTCCTTTCCCTAAACGACATCACTGTAAGCCTCTGCTCTGGGAATCTGAGTGTTGAGATTTACTGGCTCCCACCAAGCCTCAGCGTTCATGGGGACCTTCACCTACTTCCCATAGAATTCAGTATAACATGGCCTCATGTCTTGTGCCTTTTGGGGGGGGGGTCTGTGTTCCCTCTGACTCACTGACCTATAAGAGGACACACTGTGCAGGCCATGCATGACCTAGGATGCCTTGGCTCAGCATGCCATGGTTTAGGATACCATAGCCCAGAGTACCAGTGATCATTGGATTGACTAAATGAGACAGTTACATTTAAACCAATGAAACCAGATTTGGGAAACAACCAAAGATGCTTTGAACCCAAAGCCTTGCTGCCATCCCACTCTTGTGACCTGCCACTTAATCACAAGGCCAAGGATGTGCTAAGAGCAGGAGAAATGTGTAAATGTTTAGAGAGCTGCGAGCTGTGAGCTGTAAATGGCCGTGGTGTGTTTATTATGAGACTGGCAGCTCAGAAATGAAACCATAATAGCTTTGTATTTTATTGTTGTTTATTTTTTGGTGGATAGAATTACCAAACTGATGGATGGAAGGATTATTCTGGTGGCTAAATATTTGGGATTTGCTAGTCTTTTGATGTCACACCTTCTGCAACTACTTGTAAAGTGAATCCAGACTGGCTTAGACTATCTCAGGGCTGTGGGTTGGGAAAGAGAGGGTGGGGGTGGAGTTGAGGACCCCTCGTTACTCCCAACACTGCCTTTTAAGAGGACATGCTTTGGTGCTGCCCGGAGGAGGGTGTAGCTCTTCTAAGTTCCAGGACATGAGATTCTCAGGGCTTGGGTGGTTATAAACAGGGTGGACAGAATGGGGAAACTGAAGATACTGAGGTAGCTGCTGGCATGCATGACGGCCAATCGGTCCCTGTTTCTGTCTCTTCCTGCAGCCAATCACATTTTCCGTGTCTTCCCAGTGGCTTGCCACTATGGTCTTCTGGTCACTCTGTGTGTCTCCCTCTGTGGTGGCTCCTTCTGTTGAGGAGGTTTGTTGATTCATCGATACATAGTCCTACCTGAATAAACAAGGGCAATCTCAGAATGACATCTCTCCCACAAAGGCTTTCTGAGCCGCCAGCTGGAAGCTGCGAGTTCCTCTTCTAAAGGCCTTCTCTGTCCACGAGAGCAATCTAAGGGGATGGTGGGAGCCATCTTGTTTTGTGTTAGTTAGATGGCTATAAATAAATAAATAAATAAATAAATAAAATAAATAAATAAAAAATGGAGAAGCATGCAAGTGAAAAGTTGGATAGAAGGAAATGTGGGTAGAGGGAAGAGTGGAGGGTGACCTGGCTCAAAAACACGGTTTCAGCCTTCTTCACTTGTCAGAAATTAGGGCTAAAAGCAACAGCCTCATATGCTGTCATTTGAGAATTAAGTGAGTGGCGTATGTGCTTCGATGTGTGAGGCTGTGTATGTGTTAGCTGTTGACGTTGTTATTTTTGAAAACCACTCCAGGAGACATTCAACAGCATGTGGAAATAAATTTCAGATTATGCCTCGAGGTTTGTGGTTCCTAGGACCTTCACTTTCTCACCCAATCTTATTTCTTTATGTCATCAGTGAGCAAGCTGTTTTTACCACAGGGGAGACGGGATTTGCCCACATTCAGTGTCAAGGTACAAAAAATAAGAACACTGGAAATGTGACTTACACCAGTATAGAATGTGCAATGTCAGATAGTGCCCTTAGCTTATTGTTGGGGGAGCCAGCAGGATGGTGAGGTGAGGGTCCTGGGTACTGCAGAACAAATGTTGGAACGAATTGCTAGATTAGGAAAAAAAGCAAGCTGATGTCTTAGGTGCAACACAGACATAAACTCTGAGATTATATTTTCTGTGGAAATGAATCTTTTGTATTTCTACTGTACAAACCAGTGTTAACGTTGACTTTTCAAAATATGGGCATTTTTATTCATACTATATAATGAGTGGAAGGTCCTTTGCCCTAGAGAATTCAGCGTTCTCCGAGTGGATTGGTAAATCAAGCTCCACCTGTGACATTAACAGGGCATCGCTGCCTTTCCTTGTCTTAAACTGATAGTGGCATCATCCCACAGGGAATTGCCCCCTTGGCTTCCTGCCTTCTGCTCTCCTGCTGGTGCATAAAACTTTTGACCTTGCTTCCATTATTTACTGGAGAAATGAGGCTTATGATATAACTGTGCCAGGCTGCTCATGAACACTTGTGACTTAGACCTGGGCAGGGCCATGGAAGAGGGTCACACAGCTCTGGACAGAGAAGAGCTTGACCTGGAAGCGAGAGATAGGCCTGGACAAAAAAAAAATCGCACTGCAATATGACAAAGACAGTGACAGGTAAAAGCAAAGAGGGAGAAGAGGCCAGAAAATGGTGCAGGGTTGGGTGCTGGCCAAGAGAGATAGGAAAGGACTCAGGGCAGGCAGGGACCTGGGACTTCAAAGGCTTTAGGCTTGTTTGGTGAGAACGGAGGGAGTGCTGGGCTCAGTGAACTGCCTGGGTAGAATGTGAGGAGTAAGGAGTAAAATGCTTTCCATGGAGAGTGCAAACGTTGAGCTTCTACCACATGTCACCTTCGGGACTAGCCTGGGGGAGTGCAGGGAGTGCTGGAGATGGCAGAAAGCCACACTGGTCCGTCTGCAGTGGTTTCGGGAGCCGGGGCCATGGCTGTACTGAGGGCCAGGGAAAGGAGAGAGGTGAGGTGAATAGATTGGTAAAGGTCCAGGGCTTTTATCAATGTCCACACCTAGAACCTTCTGTATGGTAAGTTCTCAGCCTTCCTTTGGGAGGGCAAACAAGTGTAAGCACATGACAGTGTCCTACGGAGGTTGGAAGTTTGGCCGAAGAGACAAAGCCTGGTCACAGAAGAGCTGTGTGAGGCAGGGCCATGTGGTGCTGTGGCCAGGGGTCACATATTATACTGAGCGGAGCTCACTCTGGCCAAGAATTTCGAGGCCAGAACAAACAGAAGGAAAATGAAAGTGAGGGAGCCAGGGTGTCTGACTCAGAGTGAGCACATAGCCTGTGACTGGACAGTGCTAGGCTGCACTGGGGTGAAACGAGGAACTTTTAAACCTTTGCCCTTATTTAAAGTGTCTGGGGTCTTTAACAGTTCAGGATTTGGAGGAAGGAGAGCTTTTTGTGGCATGCTTGGAGGAGAGGGATTTCTGGAGAAGGGACACTTGGATTGGGTTGGGCAGAACAGAGAGCATGGAGGGGTTGTAGGTTGGCCCACGGCCCCTGGCAGCACCTGGAAGCTGGGAGCTGTAGCACAGCTCTAGGAAGAGACGCTTGATGAGGGGCTGGAGTCCCGAGAAGGACCCCGAGTGCCCAGTGGTGTGAGTAGGGGCCAGGAAAGCCACACAGTAAGGGGACTGGTCAAGGTTGGCCAGCAGAGCAGTGGTCTTCCCAGCTGGGGGAACAGCTGCCTTGAACATCTGGGAACAATAGCTATTTGGCCAGTTGGTTGTATTTTCCTCCCAGAGGAGCCAATCATTTTCGTCTTAATGAAGTCTCCCGAGTTTTTGCATGATATCAATGGTAAAACAAACAGACAAACAAACAAAAACCACAAACAGGGCTGGAGAGATGGCTCAGAGGTTAAGAGCACTGACTGCTCTTCCAGAGGTCATGAGTTCAATTCCCAGCAATCACATGGTGGCTCACAGCCATCCACAATGAGATCTAGTGCCCTCTTCTGGCCTGCAGGTGTACATGCAGGCCGAGCACTGTATTATAATAATAATTTTTAAAAAACACACAAACAATCTATTGGTCCAGAGATAGTCATCTATGGAAAGGGGGGGAGGGACTTCTGGGTGTCCTAACCTGTCACTTCTTACAGCTAGAGCAGTCACTGAACAGTTTTAGTGTCACGAGGTCAGGTAGTAGAGGGCCAGTATGAAGCTGGGAAAGTGAATACGGAGCCAGGAAGAATGGGGGAGGGGCTATGTGGTGTTGTGGCCAAGGGTCACATATGCTCTATAGAGCCCATCCTGGCCAAGAATCTCAAGGCCAGAACAAGCAGGACAGGAAATGAAGGTACAGGAGTCAGGGTGCCTGGCTCAGCGTGGACAGTATAATTTCTGTCTATAAAGAAGACTGGACAGTGCTGTCCTATCCATGTGAGCACCACAGGGTACTTGACCCTTAACCCAGATGTCCTTATTTTAATGATTCAGAGACTCCCTAAGTAAGACTGTGACAAGAATTCTCAACAGACTAGGGGAGGGGACACCTGGGCTTTAAGAGCCACAGGTGCTCCATCAGGCGCTGTGTGTGTTTCAGTCACTTCTCTAATCTGTCCTGTAAAGCACACAATACTGTGACTCTTCTTCTTCAAGGTCAAGGACTCGGAGGTGGTCATTGGTCAGACTTGGGTTGGAACAAGATCCTGCCACCACATTGGCCCATGCTGAGTCCGCCTTATGCATTCAGCCTTGCAGAGGTCATCTCCTTCCTGGTGAAGAACAAGATGGAGAAACCCCAGGGCTTCTCTGGTCCAGCATCGACATGCTTTGCTTCTGCCACAGAGGCGCTATCTATGTTGGGACTCTAGGATTGTATAGATCTTTGAGTGCTAAACCTCCACCAAAGAGCTAGGAATCAGAGATGCTTCAGCCTCAGAGAGGCAGTGGCAGTGGTCTTAAGAGTGAATGTAGCAGCCTTGCAGGAAGCCCCATGTTTCCATCATATGTAGATGATCCTTGTGTAGGAAACAGGTGCATGGATGTCTACAGAAGAGGCCTTCCAACCAGGCTGCCACTGAGGTCCTGGTCTGGATGCCTCACTTGCAGTACCTGCTGCTTTCATCGCCTTTTGCCCTTCTGTTCTCTCAGGATGTTCTCAGCCCCCACCCCAAATGGCCCGACGCTTCAAAGAGAAGTATTATTGATGCAGTTAAATCTATTTTTAGCCTGCTTGTAGTTGGTGCACATTCAAATCTGAAGCATTAAATTTTATATCTATTTTATCTACATCAGCAACTCTTTCCCCAAAAATCCATTAAAAGATAACAGAAACAGCTATCTTCAGACAACATTCAACCAGTTCATACTTTGGTTGCAGATATGTCATGTCTCATCTTACTGTAGCTGAGGCATGCATTTAGCATTTCCAAGGAGCTACAGAGACAAGGAGAACTTTGATTGCCCTTAGAGATTGGAGGGGGTGGTACCCTCTCGACTGTGCAGCTGTGTTTCTGCCTTAGTAGTGGAAATAGAAGTAAAGATGTCCCCTTGCCATCAAGAAGTGTTTGAGATCACAGACCGTTTTGATTAGATGGTCCTCATGTGTGCACATATGTTCTCTTTCTCTTCCCTGTTTCTTACTATCTCTGACTTCCAAAGAACCTTCCAGAAAGACAGGAAGCAACCAAAACATGGGCTACTGATGTTGTTTGGTTTGTTTTTCATGCAGGATAAGGAACTCTGAGGTATAAGGGATATGTTGAGCCAATCAGAGACAGTTTGGTAAATCTGTCCACCAAAATAGCTCCATGAAACTTTGCAGGAAGGTGACCTCTATTCCAGAAGGATGCTAATGAGTATATAGCATTGAGAAGCAATAAACTTGGGGCATTACTCAGATTGACTTAATAAACATGGGATCGGAGCCTCAGGACCCTAGACTCTCATTATCTCTTATCTAGATCTAGACAGAGGTTCACATCTGAAAAACTTAGAAAAAAGAACTCAGACTGGAGATAGCTCAGTGAGTGAAATATTTGCCACATGAGGGCAAGGACCTAAGTTCTAATCCCAAGAACCCAGGTGAGGCTGGTGTAGCAGCACACTCCTATGCCATGCTCCTCTGGTAAGGTGGGAGGCCGAGACAGGAGAATCTCCAGAGGCTCACAGGGTGCATAGGCTGGCAGTGATGAACAACAAATCAATCAGTCTCAAACCAAGGTAGAAGGTAAGGACCAACTCCTGAGGTTCTCCTCTGACCTTTACACTCACACACATGAGCACATACAAATATACATCACACACACACAAACATATGTATGTATGTATGTATGTATGTATCTATCTATCTATCTATCTATCTATCTATCTATCCATAAAATGCACACACACATGGACAGTTAAAAAAGTGTCCCATATATAGTTCATCTTAAGAGCTTGGTCTGAGCAGGACTTGATTTATAGGTCAGTGGCTACCTGGTCAGATGCTGGCTGGATCTCTGCTTCTGTTTGCCCTGGATATGAATGGCCCCACAGCTAAGTTGCACCCAGTACTCCAGAGACAGGATCTACACATGTTGCCGGACTGCTTCATGCAACAGCCACATCCCCTTCCTTTCCAGTGCCCGGCAACTTACATTTACCTCCTTGGAGCTAAATATGGCTGAATAAGGAGGGCACACTGAACATTCACCTAACCCAGTCTGCCTGAGTTGATTCTTTCCTCCAAACCCTTATTTATTATTCTTTTTGGAATTTCTGTACTTATGTGAGACCTAGATAGAGTCCTTAACCTTCTCTCAGTTTTGTAGGAAATATCTCAAAGACACATTGGGAGTTAAGGTTAGAGAGCTTGGTAGCCCAAGAAGAGAGACGGAGTTGATTTTTTAAAGTTAGGGCCCACCAAGATCCCCAGGGGAAATGCAGTGAGTGTCCTGAGCCATTCGTCACAGAAAAAGCACAGGGGAGGGACAGGGTCCCCAGCCTCACCTGGAAAGCTGGCTGCAACTTCCCACAGCAGGCTGAAAGGTTAGTATAGCATGGTAAATAGAGACAGATACAGTGGAGATCAAAGAAGGGAAGTTAGCTAACGTGGCCATATAACATGTGTACACACATATAACACATGGATAGTGGTGTGTCTTTGTCTATTGGATCATCTGCAGTAAGCCATACTGTCACCACTCCAAATGACGTCATTACCTCAGCTGCAGAAGAGACTCCTTAGCTTCAGAACATCTGGGCTTCAGTTCTGCAGAAGTACTCACCTACCTTGTAATGACTATGAAAATGTCAGTAAATCTATCTCTGGAAGGTTCCTGGAAGGGTTGTTTAAAGTTAGAGAGATGCCATTGTCTGCAGTGAGATAGGTTTGGGCAGTGACAGCCGCCCAGATTTCTCATATTGGATGCTGAACTCTGAGGTTGAGGCCTTTCTGTCATTTGGTCCAATTACCTCCTCCTTCAGCTTCTGATAGTAACCTTAGTTGTTCCCTCTATGCACATGGCTCTTGCCCTCACTTTTCTTGGCAATTACTCTTTGACAGTGGTCTACTAGCTTTATAAAACCTCAATCAAACCTTCATTAAAATGCCACAGAAAATAAAAGCTTTCTCACTGGTTTCCTTTTCATCCCCAAGCAAATTGGATTTGTCGTAGCTTCATTGGAACAGAAGTCAGCTCTGAAAGCAGGTTCAGGCTCTAGCCTGGCTCCTGTTGGGTATAGACCAAATGATTTCAGCAAATGTTGTCAAGTAAAAAAAAAAAAAAAACTCTGTTTAAGCAGAGCCAGGTAAACAGGCCAATTCAGCCTTCTGGTCTACCCAAAGTAGACTTTGAAGTTCCAAAAGCCTGCTCCACACCAGCTTAGTTTTCTCTGCTTCCTGCTGTGGATTAAGATAGAAGCTTTGAGCTACTCTTACAGTGTCCTGCCTGCCTGCCTACTGCTATGTTTCCTACCATGATGGTCACAGGCTCATCTTTTGAAACTGTGAAGTCTCAAATAAACTCTTCTGTAAAGTGCCCAATCATGGTGTCTTATCATAGCAATAGAAAAAGTACTTAAGACACTTGGAGTTGCACACAAAATGGCCATGGTACTAACTACTGGTTTTCGCATCAAGCTCACCAGACAGCAGCGTCTCTATTTGTGGTTTGGGGAAACCTTGAAAATTGGCCTTTGGATTCTAAGTGACTGAATGAAGGCAGATGTTGGAGAATTGAATAATCTTTTTCCAGACAAGATTATTGGGGATCTGTAGGACCCAGTGTACTGTAGTAAACTGGTGGAAGAAGTGAGTTTTGTCCCTGACCTCACAGAGCTTACCTAATGGGAAGGGGAGACAAGAACCAAAGGCACGGGGAGAGGTGTTCTTTGTGTGTTCGTTTTTGTTTTGTAAGCTAACAGGAAAGCAGGAGGGAAGCAATGGGATGACTTGCTTTAGGGTGTGGTCAGGGAAGTCTGTCTTAGCAACTTTGAGCTAAGGTCAATGGGAAATGGGCAACACAGAAAGAGGGAGAGAGTGAGGGTCTGGTTCCTATGTAAGCAGAGTTGTGCAGACACCAGGGTTAAAAAATTAATACAAGGAAGGCTGGATCAAGAGACACAGCCAGTAGCCTGGTGGGCCAGAGGAAGCATTTTGCAATTTAGTAGGGGTAATATGGGAAAACTGGGAAAAGGTTTTAAAGGAGGAAGTACTGTAGTAATTTGGCTTATTAAGACCAGATGGAGTAGACTTGAAGAAAGGTTATTTAGAATACAAATGCCACTTTTATGGGGAGAGTGGATGCACACGCCTGAGGGCTGGCACGAGGCAGGGTTGGCTGTTAGTGAGTGACTTTGGCTCTTCTTGGCTCCAGTCTCTGTGGTGGAGCTGAAACAGCTCATTGGCATTAGAGTCTCTGGGGACCAGGGATGCTGCTCTTCTGAGGCTCTGCAGGGCTTCTTGTGCTTTTGTGGCTGAGAACTCCAGGGAACAGATAGTCCCCAAATGGCAGCTGGTCAGAATTCCAGGTCTGTGACCTTAGCAGTTGGTTGGAAGAAAGAGGAGGAACCCAAAGTGTCAGGCAGGTGATGGGAGAGGGTTGAGGATGCCTACCTCGTCGCTTGTAGAAAAGAAAAAGAAAAAAAAAAGACTTTTAAAGAAACAAATTACTTCCACCTCTCACCAAAAGTAGGTTTGAGTAGTTTACCTCAAGGCCTGAGGATGTCCCCATTAGAGGTTGCCTGAGTTTGGGCAGCATTGCTTCTCTTCTGCACTGGCAGGTGGGCTGTAAGCAGCTGGGTGGGCTGTAAGCAGCTGGGTGGGCTGTGAGCGGCTGGGTGGGCTGTGAGCGGCTGGGTGGGCTGTGAGCGGCTGGGTGGGCTGTGAGCGGCTGGGTGGGCTGTGAGCGGCTGGGTGGGCTGTGAGCGGCTGGGTGGGCTGTGTGTGCCTCCTTGCTGCTTCAGCTTAGTTGGCCTGGAGGGCCACAGGGGAAGTTTCTGTTCATACTGTCCTCTCTGTAGTTGCAGGTGGCTTATGTAGAGCCTGGGGTCTGTTTTACCGTTGCATGCCTTTTTCTGAGCCCCCAGGCAGGGCCCTTGGGTGAGGATGGCTGATGCCCAGAAAAAAAAATGAATTTTAGCATATGGGTGGTGGCTGAGATCACCTTCAAGCCTTATTCTGTGGCCTACATGACTGTGTCAAGACAGCTCTGTAGAACTCCCCACATTTACAGATTAAGAGTCTGCTGTTTGCACAACCATCCCATGTTTCTCTCCCAGTGGTGCTCCCTTACACAAATGGGATAACCAAGGCTCACAGCGGTGACATCAGATGCCCAAAGACATAAACATGCAGACAACAGTAGACACAGGATTTGAATGCAAATCTCTTGGCTCCTTCTCCCATGTTTCAAAGCCCATCCCTGCTTCCTTAGTGTGTGTGTGCACATGGGGCAGTGGCAATGCGTCATCCTCTCCCTGTATATGTCCTTGACCTTGCGAATGCGGTGGGAAGGTCACAGTGTGTTTCTGGCCTGTCTGGAGCTGTCCTCTTTTTCACCATTGAAGGGTCAGTCCAGTCTTCCCCTTCCCAGCCTCCTAGGGGCCCCGTGAGATAATGGATCTGAAAGGTCTTCGGGGAATAGAGTGTGCAGGAGTGGTGGTTTAGGTGCTAATGGGTCGCCTCTATCACCAGCAGCTTGCTGAGGGAGACTCTGGGCTTAGATCAGCAAGATGGGCATGGCTACAAGGCAACAGAGAACTGGGCCGTGGTTTGCCTGTGGAGGGTAAGAAGTACCATCACCTGCCTAAACTGCATCACTGGCTCTTGTTTGCAGGGTTGAGGGGGTGCTTGTGCATACTGCTGCCTGCTTACCTTTGGCTGTTCATGCCAGTGTCCCAGCTCTGTTTCTCACAGCCCAGCACCAGCATCAGCATCAGCGTCAGCATCAGCATCAGTGTCAGCATCAGCCTGTACTTTTCCCTTAATAATGGGTCACACGGACATTCACAGGGATGGTAGGGTTCTCATAACCACAGGGAGCAGATACTCTCAACAAGAGCCAGCGACCTGGTCCGTTCATGTCCCTCCTCCCTGCAACCACAGCTGTGGGAGTGGGAGGCTGTGGAAGAGTGAGGCAGGGGCATCTTGTTGCCACTGGTCTTCTAGATTTCTCAGCTCTCTTGCTCCACCTACCCTGTCTTAGTGGCAGCAAATCCAGGAACAGCCTTGTTACTAGGAGGCCAACAGTACTTCTGGCAAGTGGCACAATGGCCTTCTGGCAAAGGAGGCCTCACATAGGGAGCACAGTGTTGACTGAGGACTCTTCTGGTTCCAGCCCATGTTAAAGTGCGCATTCTCATTCTTGCCCTCTGAGGCAGAGGGATCAGAATTCAGAGCTGTGGGGCTTGCCAATCTCTTAGGCTGTCTCTGCTTTTTGGAGAGTTCAGAGACCAAAGCAAAAGTGGCTTCCCTGGCTTGGCTACAGCCTAAGAGATTGGCAAGCCCCACAGCTACTGTTTGCACCTGGGCCCACAGGCGGGACAGAAGGCAGCACTACCTGTGAGCAGTGTTTCCTGGGTTCCCCCAGGCTCCTCCTCTCTGCAGTGTCCTCTGGCTGTTACTGCCTTTGGAAAACCTCTACGATCTTAGTCCCAGGCTTTTGTCCCAGATCATGTGGTGTGTCTATTGGTTTATCTTTCTTTTCCAAGACAATACCATACTTTTGTTTTTTAACCAGGGGTAGCCTCCTTTTTTTTTTTCTGTGTTGAGTCAGTTCCAAGAAACATCACAGGCTGGGCGGTGGTGGCACACACCTTTAATCCCAGCACTTGGGATGCAGAGGCAGGTGGATCGTTGTGAGTTTGAGGCCAGCCTGGTCTACAAAACGAGTCCAGGACAGCCAAGGCTACACAGAGAGACCCTGTCTTGAAAAACCAAAAACCAACCAACCAACCAAACAAAAACCAAAACAAACAAACAAAAAAACCAAAACAAACAAACAAAAAACCCCACGAAACATCACAAACCTCATGGGCCTAGTTCAGAGTGCACAGTGAGGTGATTCACTTGTGCACTTTCATCAGATTATTTCCTGTCTTTGTAGTTGATGTCTCTAATTATTCTTATCATTTCATTGGACTTAGTTGTTTCCTTTTTTCACATCTTTGTGTCTTACCCCTTGAAATTGTTCTGTTCATTCAACAGCTACCCACTGAGCACCTTACAATGTACCTGTGAAGAACATTGTAGCTCCATATGTACGTGTGTGTGTGTGTGTGTGTGTGTGTGTGTGTGTGTGTGTGTGTGATCTAATCAGGACATACAGAATTAGAGCTGACTCAGGATGACACGTCCTAAATTGGCTCCCCCCCCCCCCAGCGATATCCCCCATGGAAGGGGATTACTTGTAGGTTAGCTGAGCAGCTGTGTCTATGGAGGGCGGGGCTCTCACTCCTGGACATACGTCAAGTGTCTCTTGAATGAACAGCTCATCTGTTGATGAATGAGGCCACCCAGGCAAAGGCACACTCATAATGAGAGCACGCTTTCTTTAGGGGAGCAGGTGTGCATTAGACTTGGACTCCTACGCTGTTCTTCAGATTTTTCCCGGAGATAGGCACCTCTCGACTCCGGTTTGGCTGCAGTTGTTTTCGTCACCCCCACAGGGCTGTGTTGTTTGTTGCTAGAGCAGAGAGACATCTGTCATCCTCTCTGAGCCTTGACAGATGCCACATTCAAAGGACCAGCACTGGCTTTCAACACAGAGAGCAGTGGCAGAGTACTGTCATTGTTAGGATGGCTCAGAAAGAAGTATTCCCACTGCCTCCTCCCAGGTCATAGCCTTGCCTTTCCAACCAGCTCAAATGGAAGCAGCTTTTCCTGTGCTGGGAGTTTCTGCAGACTTGAGCTAACGGATTCCAAACTGAGGTGCAAAAGAGAGCCAAGGAGTGGCATTACAGGCTGTGATGCTCATTGGGTGGCACATACCCCCACCTCTCTGGGTTGGGACAAGGCTAGAATGCTTACCCCGAGCACAATGGGGAAGACCAGGCAGGACAGCACCTCATCGTGGATGTGAGCAAGTTTCCTTTTATCTGCTCTGGAAAGGGCCTCCCCTGACCCTTGCTAACTCCAAAAACCAGAATTTGGGTAAATGGTGTGTGCATGTACAGCACGCATGGCCGGCACTGAGTATTAAGAACTTCAGCTATTGTGTAAGAGAGATGGGCTGACTGAGACTACTTCTAATGCAAAACTCAGAGCAACGCAGATAAAGATGTGTGTGTGTGTGTGTGTGTGTGTGTGTGTGTGTGTGTGTGTGTGTGTCTGGGTGAGAAGAAAAAGGAAGACCAGACACAGAGTCCTTTAAACTAGCAGGGAGACATTGGAGATGTCTGTATGGCCCTCATGTTCCTTATGTTGGGCGCCATCTTGTTCTGACCATTTACTACCAATTCCCTGCAGATCCCAGTGGATAAGCCTGAGGCCGCTCATGTACTTGCTTTGGAGAAGGCTGGGTTGAGGGTAGTGCTCTTCGGCATGCTCTGGACAGGCTGTGGCCCGGGAATGATGCTGGAGTCAGATCTTGAAGCCATAGACGGAAAGGGTGTTACATGTTTTGTGTAGGAAAGACTGTCAGGAACTGAGATGTCTCCTTCCGGCTCCTTCTGTGTCTTCCCTGCCTCTGTGACTGGGCGACCCTGGAACCCCCAGCCTGCCTCACCTTTTTTTTTTTTCCTCTACTTCGGAGCCACTACTTTCTTTTGGAAGCTGACATTTGCATTCTGCCATTGTTCGTTCTGCGTTTCTCCCTTTCATGCATGAGTCGGCCTTCTCTGGTTCTTTCAAGCAAGGAAGGGGCTCTGTGCCTGGCAGGGCAACCAAGGGCTATCCTCATAAGCACGACAGTCTCTGGAATCTACAAAACATCAATTTGAATAAAGGAAACAAGACTTTAAGAAAGACCAGCCTTCCTCTTAATTTAAATTACTGTATCTCAGGGGAAGGCTAATTTTTAAAGTAACTCACATATTCCAGAATAGCAAGGAACTCTGCTGGATAAACAATAAGGATGCTTGCTTAAGAGAGTGTCCTTCATTCATCTGATGAGGAAGCAGGGGAATAGAAAAGACAAAAAGTGATGAATGGAACGCCCGACAGTGGATGTTGACACCGAGGCTGAATTCCTCATCCCTGTTAGAAGAACGATGGATTCCTTAGGTAGAAGGTTCTGTCTAAGCAGAACCAGGCAGGCACCTCTGACTCTTAGTCTTAACTCTGACATTCCCCCTTTCTTGAACATACTAAGAGAAGAAATTCCCACATCCACACCCGTGAGTGTCAGGTACAAAACCAAGACCTGCTAACTGAAAGAAAGGCTTATTATCTAAGTAAGCTTCTTATGGGAATTCTGCATGCATGCGATGAAAGGAGGGGGTACGATTGAAGCTGCTTAAGTTAAAGAAGTGAAGGGACGGTGATGGACAAATAGGTGATGTATTCTTCTCTCTCTGAATATTGGATGATTTCTGTCTATGAAATAAACTGACAATAGAATGACAATGCGAAAGCACACACAGATTTTATTATATACTTCAGGCATGGGAATATGAGACTTATAGATGGGCAAGATGGCTGAGCATGAAGGGGTCGGGTGGGCTTGGATTTCTGAGGGAGAAGCTAAGGCAGGCTTTGAAAGGCTGCCCAATGGCTGTCAGCAAACAAGAATTGTCTTGGGAATGTAAATGTCTTGACCAATGCTGTGGTGTCTCTCGATATACTTGGTTGTCTCCAGCTTTCTTTTCACCACTTACCACTTACCTCTGCTCTCTTCTGTTTTTGTTTAATGCTCACTGGCTTCTTCCATGTGAGGTCCCGTAACAGAATCAAATGCATAATACGTCCAGTTCTTCCTCTGGTGGAAATACTCTTGATGAGAAGACAGCTTCTCTTTCACACACAGCTCTTTTAGCCAAGTCTTGGAACTGACTTTCATTGGTTCAGGTCAGTTGGCATATGTATTCTAGAATCAGGGACGATGGCCTCAGGAAGAGAGATCGCGTGGTCTACCTGGGTCTGTCAAGCCCGAGCAGGTAATCTCAGGGTAGAGGTGGGGACATTCCTGAACCAGCGGGATGGAGAACAAAGGATGAGACCAAGCTCTGCTTCTAGAAGCAGCAATTGATGTCCATCACTAAAGATAACCTATCTACTCTGGTAGAGTTTGGTCACATGAATTTGAGGGGCTAGCCCTCGAGTGACCAACAGGTGTGTTGAGATCTTTTTCAATACCTGTCATCAGCAGTCTTCTTTTGCCATCTTGTTGCTACATGCTGAAAGGGCCTCTCGGCCCCAAATTAACATCATGGATTTGGTCCTATAGATGCAGGCAAAGACAGATTTTTAACCCCACACTTATTTCCTCCCCAGCCATTACTTCCATCCTCTAGGCTGAATGGTAATTTTGGGCTGTCAACACTGAGCCAGTATTTTTGATAAGATTTTTAAAAATATTTCCCTATCAGCTTAATTTTGCTTTTTATTAAACACATTTTAATGAAATTCTTATAACCGCCTATTGCCACATGCTGACTGATGTCCCAGGCAGCTGATTGACTAATCCATGTAAAGCTGTGTCTTAGTAAAAGTGCATTCATATGTTGTAGGGAGGGAAACATAGGCAGAGTGGCATGTGGCTCTTTGAGTTCATGCCAATCAGAGCCTTCAGCATCCATGTTCCTATCTATGTGTGGGTTGGTACGTGTAGAGATGAAAAGGACATGTTCTCTACTCCTGAGCTATATGCAATTGCTTTGCATTAATATTTACACAAGTGAATGAGTAATACATTTCAATGGGAATAGAATAGGAGAAAGTCAGTACTTTTGCCTGAGTATAGTCCAGGAAACTGAAAGGGACATCTGAGCCGGGTCTTGATGCATGAGTAGGAGTCTCCCTTGTGGATATGGTGTGGGAAGAGTCTATTCTAGAATGGAGTGGTGCCTGGGCTTTGGATGAGATGGAGCTGTCAGGCTCAGGAACTGTGAGAGCATCCTTAGCTTTTCTCCCATTCATCAGATGGATGGCCCTAGAGTTTCACATTTGTATTTGTTCACATGCTTTCATTTGCAGAGGATAGAAACCTAACGAACTGGCTGCAATAACAGAAAGGGTTTGTTATATCTCGCCTGATTTGAAAGCACAGACTTGAGCAGGTGTAGGGGCTGCTTGCCCTGTTGGCTAGATAGCATCCTCTCATGGTCTCATGTCTTCCCTTCTCATTTTCCGGTCTAACACCACGATGTCTCCATCAAATACTGGCTTCTCAGGGCCCCTTCAAGTGTCCTGAAGCTCATGCGCTACTGAAGCATACTTCCTTTACAGCACCCACCAGGGAAGAAGCCCATTATTATCCTAGCAACCCCAGCAGAAGACTGAGAGACACTCTGACTAGGCCGGCTTGGGTCATGTGACCTCCCCTGAAACAGACAATCCTGTTCCCACAGGAGAGAGACTGTTGAGAGACCCGATTGTTCTTGCCCCACTAGGATTTTCAGGTAGAATCTGGAATATTGATGGCCTGAGGAAGGCAACAGTGGATGCTGAGGAGGCATCCATACTGAGGGGAAGACATCAAAGAAATGTTCACCATGGTCTGTGCTTACATCCACACAGTGGCTTCCTGGGAAGTCAAGCAGGTGCATCCGACTGGCTCATGAGCCCGATGCTCAGTCTGTGTACCTTACCAGCTCTGGATGTCCCCAGGGGACCTCACTCTGGTCACTCTCTACAGTCTCTTGTTTTGTCCAAGAACATGCACTTGTTCGTGGTCTATGATAAGGTTTGTAGCATAATGGCACAGGAGGACACACAGAATGATGTAGAACATCATGGTGAACGTTGTCCTTGGACTTGCTCAGAGGGGCCTTCAAGGAAGATGGCTGATTTGATATTTACAACACTACCACCACCCTTCTCTAGGAAGGTAGCTAAGTTCATTTTCAGCCGCGGAGTGGCAAAGACAGGAAGGGAAATGTTTTCCAAAATGACTCGCACTGATAAGCAGAAATGTCTGAGGCTGTTTGCTCACAGCAGCAGGTTATGTGTGAATTATAATTGATGGCCCAAGGCAAGACAAGTGGTTGGAGGTGGCTATCAGGGCTGCTGTTCAACTCCAGGCACCAAGGCTTCTTAAGAAGCAGCAGGGTACCACAGGGACAAGGAACACATTCTGCAGCGTGGTTGCCCCTGCACACCGGCTGCTCTGCGGTTAAGCTAGGCATGAGTGTATGCCCCATGCTACCATGAACCAAGCCTGGGTCAGCCACTCATTCATTCAACATGTGGCTTTCTTCTTGTCCTTCCTGCTTAGCTGGGAGGATAGAGGATGGTAGCTACGTTTGGCCTTAGTTGTTTCATCAGCGAATGGTGGAATCAGGGATTGTCCACATCACAGGGTTGAAGCCCACGGTGGTGGGGACAGCATGGAGGCCAGTGGCAAGCATTGTGACATGTCTACAAAGCTGAGAGCTGACTTAGTCAACATCAAGCATGAAGCCAAGAGAGGGAACTAGAAAGGGGATGAGGCTTTTAAGTTCATAGCCCTCTCCCCATGAGACATACTTCTTCCTACAAGGCCGTTCCTCCTAAACACCCCTAAACAGCACCACCAAGTGGAGACCAAGTGTTTGCATACCTGAGACTGTGGAGGACATTTCTCATTCAGACCACCTCGATATATGTATAATGCTTAGCTACAAATAATTGTATTTCAGTTAGATATGTAATAAGATAGTTACTTGAATGTATATGCAAATAACTATCTTATTTTATCTAATATGTATCTATATATCATATGTATACATATACTTATCCATATGTACTTATGGATCCATATACTTATATAATATGGGGAAAACATTTGAATTCCTGTTTACTCAGCACTATCGGCATGGATAAGCAGATAACACCATGAAGTGTTGCCAAGAGCCTTAGAGTCATTGCATATAGATTGTCTAGCGTATAGCAGACTCTTGATAAATGCTAGCCATTATAATAATTATTATGTTGATTGAACTGCATAATAATAATAGGATTTTTCTGAATAGAGCTGTATGTGCTTCTGTGGTGCTTGGTGCCAGCACTGTCCCCTCGGACCTTATAATTGCTTAATGACAAGGCTCCTTTCCTGTCTTGTGGATCCCCGGGAAAGGCTGTATGCTCTCTCCGTGTCTTATGGCCAGGGGTAATTTGCAGGATGAGGATGCATACCACTCTAAAGTGTTCCCCAGTTCACGGCTCCTGTTGCCTATTCTGGAGGCTTCCCAGCCATTTGTCACAGTCTCATTTGAAATGCATGTGGTTTTCATCCGTAATATCTTGATTGTCCCATTAATCTCCTTTAAGCTTCATGAAAAATACAGAGGGCTGGATGGCAAATAGTCACCAAGTTGTAATTTTGCATTCAAGGGAGTGTTTGCCGTAGACGTGAAGAGACTGATGCTCCCCGTTTGGCAATTGGCTTTCCAACGATGTCAGAAGGGCTGCTGCATTCTGAATTAACAACCTGTTGACAGGGCTGCAGCTCTATTGTGCCTCTAACATGTCTCTATCTCTGGCTGATTCTACATTCCAAGTCCTCTCTCTTCTTTCCAGTGGGTGCTCTGCAGTAGTACCTGTGGGCACTGGTCAGGAAATAGCTTTTGCTAGCGCAGCAAGAAGCTTGGCACCAGCATTTGCCCATATTCTGAAGGCCCTGGCTACACACAGTGCTTACCCAGAAAGTGGGAGGGTTTAGCAACATACACACACATCATCCTTAGGGGTCCTGGGTTTCAGGATTAGTTCCCTGGTTTACTCTAGCTACATGTTGTTTGTATCTTAACGAAATGACAAGTTGAGGGCAAGGGCGATGCCTCAGCCTGTAAAGTGCTTGCTGTGTGAGCATGAGGGCCCGATTTGATCCCCCAGAACTGATGTTTACAAACGGTGATGTGTGTTTATAATCTCAGAGCCTGGGAGATGGAGAAAATCACATCCTTGGGGCTCACTGGATAGCCAGGCCAGCTTAGTAAGGGGAGCTCCACTGCTAGTTTGTGTAAAAAGCAAGCAAACAAGCGAGCAAGTAATAAACTACAACACAGAACCCAAGGTGGATGGTTCTTGAGGAATGACCTGAGGATGTATGTGTGCGTGCTCCTGTAGCACATGCGCCATCACACACAGGAGTTACGAGTTCTATTCCTCATTTGCACTGGTGAATTTTCGAGTATAGCTAAGTGTGACATCTGCCCTTTGGGGGAAACATTTACATTAATGGAGAAAGGTGTTCTAGCCAGGGGTCAGTAGAAAAAGGAAGGCGTGTTGGCCGTTCATAGTGTATGAGTCACAGTATCATAGACCAAGGGTCCAGTGTGCTTTTCTTTTTTAATAATTTATTTACTTTTATTGTATGTGCATTGGTGGTTTTGCCTGCATATATGTCTGTGTGAGGGTGTCAGATCTTAGAGTTAGAGACAGTTGAGAGCTGCCATGTGGGTGCTGGGAACTGAACCCAGATCCTTTGGAAGAGCAGTCAGTGCTCTTAACTGAGCCATCTCTCCAGCCGCCAGTGTGCGTTTCTTAACTCTGCACGTGTTTCCTCTCCTGTCTCCTGTCTCCTGTTGCCGAGTCTACCTTTAGCCCAGAAGAAATACATTGTTTCCTGATCTAGCATCAGCACTGTGTGAAAAGGGGGAAGTCAGGCTAGAGAAGGCCAGTGAGTAGTTTTCTTCCTTCAGCATCCTACCTTTTGACAGCATGATGCACATACTTTCTCTCCATGGCAACTGCCTTGGGTGGGGTGAGAACGTCTGAGTGGAAGAATCTTGTGTTAGAATTTAGGAGAAGTATTCAGGCCTATTCCCTGAGAATCAGCACTAGTCAAACGCATTTAAGTAATCCCATCCAACCTGAATTGGAAATTGCCAGCCCGTGGACAACTCTGGTGGAAAAATCTACTCCATGTAACTTGGTCTAGTCGTTCAGCTCCAAAACAAAACAAAACAAAACAAAAAACAAAAACAAACAAACCAACAAACCAGACATCATTGCAAGAAAAGAATTGCTTTGGATAGCCTTGGGCTACTGTTTGCTATTGTTTGGTCATTAAATGTCAATAGATTACTCAGTGATAATAGATCCAGGGAGGTGACCGTGGCTGCATGAACATTGCAGGAGGCCTGTGCATCTCCCAGGGACCCTTCAGGCCTACTTTTGAGAGCGACTCATTAAATCTGTTTGCAGAGCTGAATTCACATCTTCAGACAAGGCTTCTTGACTCCTTTGCTTGGGAAGGGAGGAAATACAGGCAGATGGCAGTGACTGCCTGCATAGACTGATGAAGAGAAGGAAGCACCCCACCTGCCTGGAGAGAGCTGAGATCAGAGGGACAGAGCCTGGGTCATGCAAGAGATGATGTGTCTGTGTGACAGTGCTCAGCCCTTCTAACAAGTACCGGGGGATCATGGTGTTCTGTGCCATCTGTGGCTGCCTTGCCAGTAGGCTGCAGTCTGGCAGAAAATGTCTAGATTCTTCCAGAGGCTAGAGTCTCAGAATAAAAAGATACTTTCCCCCAAATATCATGGTAGTTGAGTTCACTGAGGGAACCTAAGAATCTCAACCTATGATAGGGTGTGTGTGTGTGTATGTGTGTGTGTGTGTGTGTGTGTGTGTGTGTGTGTGTGTGTTGGCTTTTCCTCATCTCTGTGTCAATTGATATTATAAAAATGAGATTTTTCCCCCCAAAATTGTCACCTAGAAAACTCTTGAGGGTTAATGATACTCACAGTATATCTCAGGAATAGTGTAATCATGACTTATTTTGCAGTCTTATTTTGAATGAAGTCTTCTAGAAGCACCTTCCTGGGGTCATTTCTCCATTCTCCAGAATCTTGGTTGACGTGACATTTGACTAGACAGAGCATATAGTAGAGATAGCAATGAAGCTGTGGTTGAAGGGAGAGAAAGGTGGAGCCCAGCCTACTGGACTGATGTCCCACCCCCACATGCCTCCCCCAGCGGCTGAGTCAGTCCCTGAGTCACCAATGAGCAATTTCCATGTCCCCAGAGTGCCATCCTACTGAGTCCACACAATCATCAGGTATGACTCTGAGGGCCTCACAGTGACTCTGTGAGAATGTCAGTGAGGCTGTCCTTGACATGAAGGAGACAGCAGAGGATGAGAGAGTTTCCCCGGCTGTCGAGCCCAGTTTAAGAAACAGTTGTGCTGACATGAATGCAGGGGGAGGGACCTATGGAGAACCACAGCAGGAAGGGGTTGAAATCTTGTTAGCATCTCTTCTAGGTCAGAGTATATTTCTTCTGCATACATATATGTGCAGACGTGTGTGCATCTTTGCGTGTGTACAAGCCAGAGGGTGACCTCAGCTCACACGTCTCAGATACTGTCCAATTTATCTTTGAGAAAGAGTCTCTGACTACCCTGGAACTTTCCAAGTAGGCAAGAAAGCAAGCCCCAGAAATCTACCTGTCTCTGTGTCCACAGAGCTGATGTTGTTATTGCAAGCCACAATGCCTGGCTTTTAACAAACAAACAAAGCCCCACATATTCTGAGGCAACTGAATTCAGGTCCTCAGCCCTGCAAGACAAGTGCTTTGCTGTCTGATCTAACCCCAGCCGTGGAGCATTAATAGAAATTGACTTGACTTCCAGGTACATTTCTAAGGGTAAAATTAGAGTCAGTAAGCACTGGCTGCCAGATGGGCTGTCATGAGCATCTGCAAGCATCCTTCTTGGATGATGTGCTAAAGTCGTCCATGAGAGTTTCAAGCCTGCCACAAACCCTCTTGCCTAGGTGTGAATATGGAAAGCTCCATACCCATCCCATCTTCTAGGCCCAAGGTCCATCCAGTCATCCAGCGTCCCTCATCAGCTGGGGGCATCATATACCAGAGGCATTTGTATTTTTTAACAACGATGGATAGGTGCCTTCTGCAGACTCATTAATTCTCATGCCTACTACGTGTTGTCTTTCTAGTGCCTTTACATTCAAGCCTCTGTGACGGGCGCATACAACATATGACTCCCTTGAAGATTTCGACTCCTGAAAATTGATAGTAGCAAGTTTTCCCAAATGTTGATCTTAGGGCCTGTAAGTTAGAAAGGCCACCTTCCCATCTCAGTCAGTGGCCCCACTGTGCTCCTCAGATGCCATCATAGCCTTAATCTGAACTGAAACCACGTTTTCCTTCTAACCTCAGCTAATGATTTCTCTGTTGATTCCTAATGTGAGAGAACTGTTGACCACATTCTTATGGAGAAAGAGGATGAGGAGAAGAGGAACTGACTTCATTTCCCAGTCCCAGCTCTTCCTGTAAACTCACCCACAGGTTCGAAAGCGCGTTACTGGTTTCCAAAATCTCTACATCCTACTATAGGGATTGGCCTCATCTCACTCTTCGCCTATCTACGGGAACATAAGGAGTGTTGGTTCAGTGATGCTGCGGTAGCAAAATGCCACAGGCTGGGCAGCTTATGAATAACGGAAACTTACTACAGTTCTAAAGGTACGGGAATCCAAGGTCAAGGTGCTAGAAGCTTCCATTTCTGGTAAGGCCTTTAATTCCACTTCTTAGATGATATCTGGTTTTGTAGGCAGGGTGATAGAGGGCAAGGTTGACCTTTAAGAACTCATTTCATTCCCAGGGGCTCTCCACCTTTGACCCCCGTGCCTCTGCAAAGCCTTCTCTCCTAATGCAGCTAGTCGCATTAGTGAGGAGGTCTCAGCATATGAGATGGGGGCATGCATACATTCAGACCATAGATGAGAGCATCTCAGGACTGCACAATGAAGTGATCATAGAGTGAAGGAGCCCATTTTCTTTTCAGGCCAGCGCCATCTTAAGGTTTTGAAAAGATTTCCTGGTTTCAGTATTCAGCTATAAGGAATTTAGCGTTAGATTTTAGATTTGCCGAGAGACAGGGAGGGGAGGGGCAGCTATTGTCTGTAATCTAACTGCTGTTTTGAGTAGGGCCAGCAGTGCAAAGATGTGCATTCCATCCAGCGTCCGGAACAGAACGCTGACACTTGTCCGCTTGTGGCAGTTTCCAGGAGCCCTTGGAGGTTCCGTGACTAATGGGCATGGCCCTGTTCTGTCAGATTCCTACTGGAATAGTCAGCACGTTCCTCCACACACTCATATACTTATTTGCTGCGGGCAACATAGAACTACAGTTCAGGAGCGTGATGCTGTTAACGGTAGAGATATGAAAGTCTGTTTTCCAACAGGTAGGCACCATCACACCAAGCAGATGGTGTACCTGGGTTCCAAGAGCTATTGACTCCCAAAAGGTTCTGACCTGGGTCTCACTCAGCTTGCCAGGGGTGTGTCAGCTTGATCTTTCCCCACCTGGTCCCCCACCTTTCATTTAGCATGTGGCCAGCAGGCAGGCACACTTGTATTGATCTGGCCCATGGTATGGAATACAATGGCTACTTATTCCTTCCCTTTCTTGTCTCTTACCTTTTATTTAGAGTTTCTAAGAAGGGATGGCAGGTGGTTCTTTCTAGAGTAAAGGGCTCAGATATGCTCTTTCTGAAGTCATACTGAGGGTATGCTGCTCCCCTCAAAGTCTGGAGAAGGCTACAGGCGCATGCTTGTGATTCACTTTCATTCACATTCATGAACTGAATACCCCGCAAGCTCCATGGTAAAGGGCCTGTTTGTTCCAGAGGTTCTATAAGGTGTGTGCAGATGTGTGCTCCCCTGAGCCCATCTGTAAGCATGCCTGAAGGTTTTCAGGATTTGTGGCCTAGCACAAGTAACCTACCATCATGGGTCTCAGCTTCTTTCATCTGTGAAAGGACTAAACTGTGTCTGTGTTGTAGGAGCATCGTGGGCATGAGATCTTTTAATCAAACTCAGTGTGGCCTCTGAGCTGTAATGCCCTCCGTGTGTGCTCGCTGGTTTTAGTAGTGCTGCTATCAGCTGGCTGAGCGTGGCTACTGACTTCCCCTCATGACATGGCATAAGAATCTTGCTTTGGACCAAAGTCCACAAAGCAGCATGGTCCTCGCTTTCCAGAGGTGGGAGGGGAGGGAACAGCTGGAGTCACGCATCACATTTAGAACTCGGCTCCAGGATGCTGGCTTGGAGCCCAAAGTCCTCAACCTTTTTTTTTTCAAGGCTAACAGTGAAGCATCCCATGACAATGGGACCCAAAGAGAGGGTCCTAGTCTCAGCTCTCACAGGAGACACTTCCTGCATGGTTTCTCCTCTTGCGGATAAATATGCCCTGAGTTCAAATCCTAAACTAACCTTCCTAGCTTCCCAGCGCTGTGCCTTTGCACGGGTTATTAACTCTTCTGAGTGTCAATCTGCCGTGAAATAGGGGCACTAACAGTCATTTACTGCAGCTACTGGCAAGGTTCAAGTGCAAGGCCTAGTATTTCATTAGAACTCCAAGAGTTTTTACACACAATGACAATTTGTCAGGTTCATGGTGGGGCAATTTCTACGTATGATTTCATGTCATCTTCACATCTTCACCGGACAGGCACTCTTTCTTTCTCAGATGGGGAAGCAGGCTTTGTGGGACTGAGTGGTTCATTGCAGGTCGTAAAGCCACATCGTGGTTGGTGGCATTGAGGTCCAACCCTGGTAGGCTTGTCCTACAGAAGTAACTTTGTGCATCACCCCTCTTTATAGTTCTGCGCTGGGGTCCACACGCGTCCACGCACCAACCACTTTCCACCATCAGCAAAGCCCTTGGGATGGACAACTGAGTCCTGTCTATCTGGGTAGTGCTTCCATTTGGGCTTGAGGACAACTTTCCACTCTCAAGAGAAGACAGCAGGCATCTAGCTGTGTTCTTTTAGGGATGCTGACTCCGCCACAGATGGTGGCCCATGCCTCTGTACAGAGTTGGCAGGATCAGTTCCTCTGTTCAACAGGCAGGGGGATTGGAAGAGACACATTTGCAGGGTAGTGTAAGGAGGCCTATCCCACCATTCTCCTGTTAAGTGGAGGGTTCCCATCAGATTGCAGGATGGATGAACATAGCAGGATGCATGCCTCATCTGAATTCTCCAGAATATTCTAGCTAACAATTAGCAAATGAGATGCCCTTCAGGCTGAGGGACAAGGGCACCACAAATGACCGGAAGTACAGCGGAAAGGCACTTTAATAAGAAGGAGGGAAGGAGAGTCCGAGATTAGCAACCAACGTGCTTCCCCTACTAAACTGACTCTGAGAGCGTGCAGTGAGAGGCGAGGGAGAATTGATTCAGATGTGCTAAGCTGTCGGGATGTGTTCATCTCATGGTGGTGAGAGCATACTTGGCTTTTGCATGACTGCACTGGAAGCCACTCGGGAGCAGCATCACCTGGAGCTGGCCTCAGTCTGTGATGTGCCGGATTCAGTAAGAAAAGCTGTTTTGCACTCTACTGCTCTACAGCATCTACTGCCCTTCCCTCACATCCCCACATTGCCTTCCTTGCCCCAGTGTCTTAGACAACACCCTGCCAAGGGGGTTTGAGTATACCCAAGGCCAGCAGTACATGAATGTGTCCAGCGGGTTCATGGGCATGTCTGAGTACGGAGCCACATGTCACCTGGGAGTAACGGAGGAGGTGGTAGTTGAAAGTAGAGCCAAGTAGGGGGATGTGGAACCCTCATCCACTCATCAGGAAGTATTTACTGAGTGCTGACTGTATGGCAGGTATCGTCTAAGGCATGAATACAGTGAGGCCAAATAGAAGCATAGAGCCAAGTCCTGGGAACTGCGGTAGAGAGCAGCATGTTGCAGAGTGACACCTATGACAACGACAGTATCTCTCTAACCACCCCCTTGGCTTTGCCTCCGTTCTACTAGTTATGTAGCAAGAGGACTTTGCTCCTTGCCGCCCCCTCATTCTGTTGTCCATCACAGGCTCTTCAGGACTTTTATTTCACCTCTGTGTGTTGGGCTTAGGGAGTAGACACTGGTGCCCAGACCCTACTTTGTGCTTTTCCCGGGACTTAGTTTCTTGGCAGGAGGGAGCTGATCCAGATGATACACGCCCACTAAGTCAGAAAGCGCTCCCTCAGAGCCTTCAGTTGGCCTTTGCTTTAGTAGATTCTAAAGGCATGGTTCCAAGTCATGGAGGCAAAGCCACCAGATGGCGACAGCAGAGCTGGAGGGTGAGGAGTGGTCCTGAGTGCTGATCTTTCAAAAGGTTCTATCGTGAGCAAGGCTGGTGGGAGTGAAGTGAGACTATGGAGAATTTGGGGACATTTCCTAAATTCCCAGAAGCAAACTGAACCCCCAAATAGCTGTTACATTATCATTCATTGATTTCCTCAGTCAACACTTACTTTTTTAAAATACAGAAGTCAGAAAAGCATGGATTCTAGAATCAGGTTATCTGGTTTCAAGTCCTGCCGGTTTACTTACTGGCTGTGCAGCTTTGCACAAGTTCCTTCCTTGTTAGCCCCCACACCGCTCTTTTTCCTCATTTGTAAAATGAAAATAGTAGCATCCATAAAAGGAGATTGCTGTGAGAGCACCAACGCAAATCAAGAGGAAGGTGCACTTGTTTTTAGTGTCCTTTTGCCCACTGACTCCTTTGTGTCCTCAGTCCGTTGGCTGCTGCTGTTGGTCTGGTGTGGGGCTGGGAGCCAGCGACGGTAGGTAGGGGCTCCGTGGTTACTCATCCAGTGTCCTCAGTAAAGGAGCCACGTTTCCCCGAAAGCAAATGAATCACTATATAAAGTTAAGACAGTGACAAGTGCCTTGACAGTGACAAGAGATGGCAGGAAGTAAGTGACTGTGGGTGAGGACCAATACTGTGCAGAAAGGATGAGGGGAGAGGAGCCAGTTCTGTTGGAACATTTGAAATGAATAAGTCATTGGAATTTACCAAAGAAAGAGAAAAGAGGAGGAAGAGATGAGGGGAAAGAAGAAGAAGAGAAGGAGAGGGTGGCATGGTCAGAGACAGAGACAGAGAGACAGAGACAGAGAGACAGAGACTCAGACAGGAAGAGGTTGACTCCTTGGATTTCCAGGACAGAGATGAGCAGTTAAATAAAAATTGATCCTGGGGCCAAATAAACTTCAAGATAATTGCTTCTTCTGGTAGCAAATCATTATGCCTCACAAATGAATTCATCTTTGTAAGTTTCCCGTACCAAATGTCCTTGATAGATGAATTAATCCTTTTCACTTCTCTTCCTTCACCTGATCTGCTCACCTCTGAATTGAATTTAAATTAAGGGTCATTAGTCTGGAGGATCTTATGAACTCCCCGCTTGTAGATGGCTGGCTTTCCGCTCAGCCTGGCTCGTTTCTCCTCTTACGTGGCTGCCTTCCCACTGAGCCTGCCTGGGTCCCCTTGTGGGTGCCGTGGGAACATGCACATGTCTCTGCTGTCTCCATTGTTGTGCCCTGTGGACTTGGCCTCAAAGCAGTGGGGCTCACAGAACACTTCCCAGGTCCAACCCCTAGGCAGGATGTGGGGACCCCAGAGGGGTGCATCAGTCTGAGGTGAAGTGTAGGGTGGTCCAGTTTTCGATTGTACAGTGCAGGATGGCAGAGCTTCCCTCTGTGTCCTCATGGATCTTGACTCTGGCTTTCAAAGACCTCGTGCCTCCTGCTAGAGGCTTTCTTTCTCCCATCCAGGAGTCTCTCCGCTGTGAACAGGTCTGCTCTTGAACAGTTTTCAAAGTCATTTTTCCCTTTTCTAAAATAATTTTCATACCTTTTCCTACCCTGGTCCTTTGGGCTTTGTTTTTGTTTTTTAATGTATTTGGTTTTTAACTTTTTAAAAAATTGTCTTATCGGTACCTTTATGTATGGTCTTTATCCTGCCCAAAATCCTCAGCATCTAGAACAGTAGCTCGTAAGAAGGGATTGATAAAAAATATGGGTACAAAGTGAATGGGGTTGGCCCAATAGTTTAGATGATAGTGTGCTTGCCTGGCATGCACACGGCCCTAGATTCAGTTCTCAGAAGTACATAAGCTGGGCATTGTGGTACATACTTGGAATCCTGGCACTTCAGCAGTAAAGTGAGGAGGAGTCCAAGCCCATCGTCAGCTCTATAGGACATTTGTGAACAACCTGGGCTACCTGAGACCCTGTCACAGCACCACACATACACACATGAGCCTAGAAGAGAGTCATAAAAAATAATGGCCAACCTATGTAGGGAAAAAATGGCTTTCTTCAAGATGGAAGCTTTCTGAGGCCTTGGGTGGCCCGGCCCCTCAGGCCTCTGGCCTCCCCACAGCCTTTTGGTAAGATTTCCATAATTTATTAAAAACCAATGTGTGCTGGCCAGATGAGTGACACTTGCCAGTGACGGGGCATTGCTTTGCTCCTCCGGGCATGGAGAACTTGTTCAATTATTCACCCTCCTCGTGATGGGTGCAATCATAGGCACACACATTAGCTTCTGATTATAGCCTTGCTCAGTCTCTCTTGACAGGAGGGAAATGAATTTACCTCATGTCACCTCTGCAGTTTGCAAGCCGCCTTGGCCTCTGATAACAGCACCTTTTACATTTTTTTTTTTCTCTAAGGGAAAACATTCAGGTGGTGGCTAGTCGCAGTGGCATGCACATCACGGCCTAGACATGACCTTGAACTAACTCCTTAGAGTGACAACAGCTTGTAAGGACTCACAAGGAAACGGCCAGGGGTGTAGGGTTCACCCTGAAAGGTCAGAAGGCTTTGGCTACTGCACAGAGCAGAGTCCTGGGGTTACACACTTAGCATCTTACATCATACAGGTACTAGACTGTGTGTCCCCGGGCCTTCCATTCATCTATGGAGTGGGAATACTAATAATAGTTACCTTACAGGAGCAATAGAATTAAGTGAGCGATTATATTCAAAATGCCTACTACAGTGACTGGAGTATTAATTGCTAGGTATTTTTGATAATTAGCAAAATCTATTTTGAAAATGATGCTTAGGTTTTTTAGGAAAGAGTTCAACAGTATCTTTTCCATTCAGTAGTTATGTGACATTAGACACATCCCATCGTCCCTGTGGGATTTTGTGAAGTGAGAGGAGAGAGGACTATAACGTAGGGTAGCTGTGAGGATCTCAGTGACATGGCCCACTGAGTGTTCAGAGCAGCTTGCTCCACAGAAAAGTCACTTGCTTGTTAGCCTCTCTTTGTGGAGGAGCTGCCTCCCCCGTGTGGCAGGGGCTTAGAGAGGGGAGGGCGTTCTGCAGTTCAGGTCTTGGCTTTAGGATGGAAGCTTTGCTTTTCATCTGGACAATGCCCTTCTTTAGATGGATATGTTCTATATATACCATAGCTGGCATGCGACTAAGGTATCCTGGGACAGGGTAGGAGGGCAGGGCTATGTCCTGGGGATTCTGTGGCTCCTGCGGATGCTCTCAGCACTGGCTATGAGTCCTGTTAGGAAGGGCCACAGGCCTGGGACAGTAGCAGGTCTCTTTCTGACTTCCCCTTCTCCACTAGGGCCTCTTATTCTTCACCACGGGATGTGACCCTGCCCCTTCTGTTCCCATTACTGTCATGTCAGAGTGGCAGAGATCTGGACACATCTGAGTCATGCCTCTGAGCCTAGGGAGCACTTTCTGAGAGAGGGCAGGATTCTGTGAGGCCTCTTCTGGAAACTAAGTCAATAGACTCTCTACTAGGGAAACGATTTGCACAAGATCTGCTACTTTTCTAGTGCTGTTTCAGTTTTAATGTCACCTCATTTCCTGCTCCCAATTCGTTCTCAGCGGCAGTGGCGGTATGTTGAGGAGGGCCCCAACACAGAGTGGGCAGTGAGGTCCTGAAGGGCCCTGGGACTTTGATGTGATTTCAGATTCAGAGACTGAACTTGGTACAAGCCCCAGGTCCTGTCTGCCCTTTGGAGGCCTTTGGGGACACGGCACATTTGGGAAGGAAGCATGTCCCCACACTGTGAGCACCTTGAGGGTTGAAGCTAAAATTTGAAGGGGCCTTTAACTCACAGCCGTAAAACCTAGTGTCTATAGCAAGAGCCCTTATTTCCAAAGAGGGCAGGACCTGGGGTGTCTGGGAGCTGTGTTTGAAGGGAATTGCTTGGCGCTACCATAGTGAACTTGAGTGGGTTGAGGCGGGACAATGAAAGAGGCAGACAGAGACACACGTGGAGAGATGAAGACACAGAAAGGGAGAAGCAGAGAGCTAGAGAGATTAGGAAACAGGAAAACAAACACAAAAACAAATAGGAGCTGGAATAGATAAATTCAGACGCAGACTTGTCAAGGGAAATCAGGGAGCCGTCATGGCCACTGACTGGGGGATGGTATTGACATTGTCATCAGCTCTGGATTTGTCCTTTATGTTTGCAGTAATCCTACGGTGAATGTACTACCATTTCATCTTATAGTAAAAATTGTGTATAATTAGAAAGGCAAGGCACATTATCTAAGGTCACACAGCTTTGCAGGGACCCAGGTCCACTTGATGCTATGCTAAGTCCTTTGCAAAGGGGTCTTGAATCTGGGACCTGAAGTATGGCAGACTATCAGCCGCCATCTGTGCCCTAGATACCGAGAGAAACAAGCAGTCTTCATTATGACTCTCACTCAGGACTTCAGTGTTAACTAAGAGGCTTTGAGAACATTCTTTTTTCACAACTAGAAGCCAGAAATACTACTCTCTCATGTTAAAAAGTGTACCTCTAGATCTCCTCAACTCTTTGAGAGATGGGAAACTTCCAGGTTGGGGTCCAATTCATGGTGGAAATAAGAGGGGAAGGGTAAAATCAGAGTAGACTGCTTTGTCTTCCTTGTTTATCATACATTTACAGAAGGCTATGCATGGCTTTCTGTATTCCCAGCTGCAAGGGAGGCTGTCATAGGGTTATTGAGTCTTCCAGTCTTTAGGAAAGATGTCTAGAATCCAGAAAGCTTGGAAAAACCCCTGGGGAGCCAGACTATTGTGTATACTGTATTCCAACAAATTCTCACAAGCCCAGACCAACCTGTACCCTTAACCTGAAGGAGAAGCTGTTACTTCTTTCAGTAGTTGGAAGGATGCTCTTGTCCCAGGGAATCATCTTGGGTTGACCTGGTATGGGAACGTGGGGGAAGGCAGGATGCTCACTCCGTCCCACCCTGGTGTTGCTGGAAATGCAATGAACTAGTTCCACATGTCGTGTCTTGAAAACCAAGACTGGTCTGTCAGCTCCATGGTGCTTGTTTTCCCTTGCCTGGCCACCTGCCTGCCTCACATCCCGGGGGAATAGATGATTAGATCAGCAAAGAAAGAGAGAGGCTGACAAGGGTGTGCAGGAGGGAGGAGTGTGGAATTGGCAGAATTTTCCAAAATATTTTACTGATTTGGAATCCACATGAGAGAAGGGATATAAGCAATGGCAGTAAGAGGCTCAGATTAAGGGGCCCTGAGAGCCTGCCTGCATTAGGGGCCCCGAGAGCCTGCCCGTGTTAGGGGCCCTGAGGAGAGCCTGTGTTTGGATTGGAGATGTCTTTAGATCAGTGTCTTTAGCTCTTATTTCATTATTGCCCACATATGTGGGGGTCTTTGTAAACAGCTTTTCCCCCTAACCATGCCCCCTACTGAGATTTCAGTGTCACAAATGCATTAAGTATCACACTCCTTTTATGCAAACTCCAGCATGCTGTGTGTCTGTATTTCTACATAAAAGGCATAAAATATATTTTCCAGCTTAGAGGAGACATTGCTCTTATGTTGAATGAATCAGGGACAAAAGAGCTCTTCTTGCCTGCGAAGGGAAGATCTGGCCCTATCCTTTATGCTTAGATCTGCTTTCTGAAGGGAGTTGGATGAGGACGGCACATTTTTTTGAGCACCTACTATGTGCCAGGCACCTAGATAGGCACTTCGGATTCATCACCCCACTTTCTACTTATAGCAGTTCCAAGTTGCCAGACCTGGGCCCTGTTTCACACTGGAGACCATCAAGACTCAGGGTGTTCACCCCTGCTAGAAGGGACCTGCTTTGTCTGGAACAAGGAGCTCACACTCTTTCTATTATGGGATGTACTCAGAGCAGGTAGCATGGGATGGGTCCATTTAGAACCCATAGTGGTAGTCCTGGTGAGATAAGAACTGGCTCCAAGGAGAGGCAGCCCAAGTAAGGAGCACGGCAGAGGCAGCAGCTGTGTGACTGACAGAGGTGACTGTCGGTACAGAGCTGAGAGATGCTGCCGGCTGCTGATTAGGATTCCAATTCTGAGGTGGTGCTGAGCTAAGAGGCCAGCCTGAGTTAACTAAACACTGTTTCCAACAGGCCCAATGGCATTCTGTGCAGGTGTGCACAGAGGACAGAGACACGAAGGGCAGGAATCTAGGGTCTCCAACCCAGAAACATATAGATACTGAGTGATCTTCTCGGAGTATCCCAGTGGAGACCATTTTTGGAGAAGAGAACAGTGCGTGACCAAAGGGAAATAGAGCTCTTGTTTTGTCTTCATTCCTAAGGCTCCCCTGGACTACTCAGCTTCCCTTACAGACATGTTTGCTGCAGCTCTTACTGATGAGCTTGGATGAGCAAGGCTAGAGTCCAGGAGCAAAAGAAGCCCCACCCTTGGTGGTCACTACACCAGAGCTCCGTTCCCTGCTCTTGCATCACACACTGCTCAGGACGTACCAGAACCAAGGCACCTGGAGTGTACACTCCCCACCTCTGAAGCCTTCACTTTAACATGTGTTTCCACTATCACACTTTAACATGTGTTTCCACTATCACTGACACAAGGGAAGAGAACGTGAAGAATTGTGCACAGCTGAAGTGTGACACCTGCCACATCTGCTGACCTTGGCCTGATAAATTTGGACAACCCAGAGTCAGCTGGGAAGAAGGGAACCTCAGTTGAAAAATTGCCACAACCAGACTGGCATACATACATACGTACACACACATCAAGAGCACAAGCTATTGAGTAAGTCAGTAGGCTGCCTCCTTGCACGGATTCTGCTCTGGGTTTCTGCCTTGAGTTCCGGCCCCAACTTCTATCAGTGATGAACTATTATCTGGAAATATAGGCTGAAACAAACCCTTTCCTCCTCTAAGTTGATTTGGGCCACGGTGTTTACCACAGCAATATAAGCAAACACACATCATTGGCCTAGATACATCACATGGCTGAATCTAACATCAAAGGGGCGGGGAACTGTAGCCTGCTTGTGTGCCCAGGACATGAAGAGTGGGATGTACTTAATTCTCAACACTGAGAACGACTGTGATGATGGTGATGAATGAAGATGCAGTTGCAATGAATTTTTTCTGTTGTCTTTCTCTCTAAAGGGCTCCAGATTTCTCTTTATCTGTACCTTATCATGCTGTCTGGTAACTACTTACTGGTTTGCCCAACTGAAGCCAGCACCCTTATTACAAGGAGTGCGTTGAGTGAGAGAACTACAGCTAGTTGTTAAGGCCTTGGTCTCTCTAGTCATCTTCTCGGGTACACAGAGCAAGATGGCAAGTCTAGGAAAGTGACCGATGACTCGCCTCAGGGTTCACGGACCGTACTGAGAAGTCTCTGTATTAGAGTTTGAGTGGTTTAACCGCTTGTTAACTAGCCCTCTGAGTTATAAAGGAGAGTGGAGAAGCTTCTAGAAGGAGGTGGCCTGTTAACCAGTGACCTAACAGAGGTATGACTTAGCATATGTAGTGCGTAGATGATGTATTCTTGTCACGTGTAGAATTTTGATGACCCTCTGTCCTACTGATTCCCAGCAGGGCATGTCGTCCCCATTCTACAGATGGGAAATCAGTCTCTGGGTGACGCCCTTCCCCCCGGGACAGTTCTTCCTAGTAATTCATGCATAAGCACACCATATCTTCTCTGGGTGTGTCTGCTGTGCTGGACCTGGGAGCTCAGCCTTTTCATCACCACACTCCGAACACTATCCATCGAGCGTCTCCAAATTGGTAGAGCTTAAAAATGACAGCCATTTGCAATCGAGTAGAATTGAGTATTATTAAAATAGCATTCTAAATTTTAATCTTTTTACGTTGGCTTTTTTTTTAATAGCTTCTCCTTTCACTGAAAATTCCGGGCCACTCTCACAGACATTCAATTTAAATACTGTCAGGCAAGACTGATTTCTGTTGCAGCGCAGCCAGATTTTTTTTCTTTACTTAAAAAAAAAAGTTAACATCAGTTTTTTCTTCTCTGTTTTGCTACCAAGGTTTTTGGTTTTTATTGTTTGTTTTTTAAATAAGGTGCCAGATCTAAAGAGAACATATCTTTCTTTAAACCGTTCTTTTAATTCTCTATTTTCTACCCTCTAGCCTTCTTTCCAGCTTTCATTGATGAGTAAGACAGCTGATGGCTATGTGTCATGTTCTAGGGCACCTGTGTTATCTCTACATTGTTGTCATGGTACCAAACAAGGTCACTATTGCTGCTACCACTCTTTTCATGTGTATAAAATCTCTCATTAAGGTTCCCAGAAAATATTTAAAAGGATGCTTTTCTGTCACTACTCAAAGTGTTCGTGCTTTTTGTCAGCCCCTTCTGCGTCCTTTCAGCCAGTTTGTCTTCATCCTCTCACTTGTAGTGCATTTCTTTTCTTGAGCTAAAGTTGGGAGAATGGAGATGGAGGGTACTGATGGTTGATACAAGGGGCTGGCCATGAGTCTTGGGAGATGGAGGGTACCAATGGATGATACAGGGGGCTGGCCATGAGTCTTAGGATAAGGAGGGTACCGATGGATGATACAGGGGGCTGGCCATGAGTCTTGGGAGATGGAGGGTACCAATGGATGATACAGGGGGCTGGCCATGAGTCTTGGGAGATAGACAGTACTGATGATACAGAGGGCTGACTATGAGTCTTGGAACTCAGACTTGACATGGCCTGAGTTTCTGAGTTTATTGTTTTTTTCAATTGTTGTAAAATTTACTTAACCTGTGAGAGCATTGCCTTTCATACCTGCACACTGGGTTCAGCTTCAAATTTCCCACGGGGCAATCAAGGATCCTATGAGAAGTGGCACTGTGGGGTGATGCTTAGCGCCACAGCTAATGGCATCTGGAGCTGAGGGTACATTCTTTCTTTTCTTCTGTCCTGCAGTCCTTAGCTCAGCCTAGCAGCTCTCAGTCTTAGATATACATTAGCATTGTCCAGGGAGCCTCTGAAAGGCCCAAATCCCCAGACTTTGCTCTAGCCCAGTGAATTCCTGATCTGAGGGGGTATGCTTGTGGCATCTTTACTTTCAAATTTCTCCGGGTGAATCAGATGCATGCAAGGGTTGAGAACAACTCTAAGTCCCTGGGGTTGCCTGAGGCCTGAATACACTTTCCTTTTGAGATCAGAAGAATTCTATTTTATTGCTTGTGGGCACAGATCCAGATCTCTCATCAGTGCTGGGATGGGATTTTATCTTTCTTGGATGCGTAATAAAATGTAGAGAAGAGGCTATGGTGGAAAAGATACTGGTGGGTTGGACCAAGCATCACTTTGAGATCTTTATATCCCCCCCACCTCCCTCCCTCCCTCTCTCTCTCTCTTTCTCTCTCTCTCTCTCTCTCTCTCTCTCTCTCTCTCTCTCTCTCTCTCTCTCATGCATATGGGTGTGCATATTTGGAGGTCAAAGTTCAGACAAAACTGTCATCCTGCAGGAGCTGGATTTGACATTTGGAATGTGGCTTACCTGAGCTCAGATTCTGTGTCAAATGTATATTCTAAAAGTAAGCACAAAAAATCTAAATTAACATTTAAAATATGAGTACATATTGAAGTGATATTTTGGACATATTATGTAAAATGTTATTGAAACTAGGTTTTCTTGATTCTTTTCGCTTTGCAGTGTTCTATTAGAACATTTAAAAATACCTTATTTTATTTGATGGTTGTATTTGTATCAGGCAGCATCTACTAACCTCTTATTCAACATTCAGTGTATATTTCCCATGGGAGTGGGCTTAGTGCTTATGTTACATGAGAAGTTAAGGACAGGGACCACAGTGTGTCATTCATGTCTCCCAAACACCTGCCACTTAGAGTGCACTGCACTTATGAGGAGAATACAAGTGTTCTATGTCAATGTGGATGGTGGCTGATAGTTGTGGTGATGAAGGTAGTAATGATTATTCAATAAGGCTGAAGTGATATATTGGGGCTTGATTATTGGCTTTAAAATGTAGAAGATGAGATGATTACATTTTTGGAAGAAGTATCCTCAAATGCATCTTAATTTTTTTCAATTATCTTTTATGTGTAATAACCATTGGCACAGGGAGTAGAAACATGTCCAATCGTTTCTGCTTAGAGGTGGAGCAAAGTTGAAAGCATCTTGCACCAGTACTTTTGCCGTGGGCTTGGGACTCAGTAGTGGAGATGGAAGTGTGGGTAAAGGGACACAGGCCACAGCCTTTGGACTCCACATAACATGTAAACATCAACATATTTCCAAGTTGATGTTCATAGGCCAGGTAAGCTAAGAATATCCTGGAAGGGAAAAGGGTAAAGGGGTGTGGGTGCTGAGCAGTGCTGACTAGTGAGACTCTTATAAGGAAGCCATTGTGTGTAAGTAGCAACTGACCAGAGCCTGAAGAAGGTGAGCAAGCCTTTTGGACGTTACTTTGTTTGTGTCAGCTTCTTTGTTTATTCGATTATTAAGTGCGTGAAATTGGAGTCTTACTATAGACTGCAGACAGTGGAAAGACAAAGACACGGGCACTGCAGCATTCCAAGGAACTCCCCCGTTGGTTTCTGAAGCAATCATACGTCACTTGCATATTCATCAATTATACATGGCTTATTATCATACTCACCCCCTGTTGAAAAGCTCCCTAGACAGCAACACTAGCAGCTGCCGAGTGGTTCCTTGGTATCCCAGAGAAGCACAGATGCAGCTCACCTGAACCATCCTCCAGTACAGACCCCGCTGGACCCGTTCAGCCTGGAAGATGCCTCAAGAGGAACCCAGATCCTCAAGCAAGTGCTATAAGGCTCTGAGTTTCACTTGGAGCCCAAATGTTGTCAGTACATTAGAATGCGGTAGTTGGTTTGAATTTAGGCACAAAGTGTGTGTGTGTGTGTGTGTGTGTGTGTGTGTGTGTGTGTGTGTGTGTGTGTGTGTTTTAGAGAGAGGGGGAGCCAGGAGGGAGAGAGATATGGCTAGTTTGTAGTAGTATAGTTTGAGAGGGCTGCAATTACTTACCAAGCCATTCTTGATAGGACCTCTGGCTCACCCACATAGTCCGTTGGGAGAGGAATCTATACCCTCTGTGCAAAGCAGCTGAGGTTTACAGGATTTGCTTTCTGCTCTGTTCCACTGCTGTTTCCATTTCTGGAATTGGTGAGCAGGCCCAGATGCTCCCTGGACATATGAGGCCATCCCGGCACTCTGGAACGGAAGCAGAATTGAAGTGGTTTTGCTCTAGGGCAGCTGATAAGTGTGAGTGCTCTCTATGCGAGCAGCTCCGTCCCTCCAGGTTAAAGAGGACTGGCTCTGTCTAACTACACTAACATATGTGTTCATCGATGTGCTCTCTAGGTGCATGTGTGTGGAGAATGTGCACACATGTGTTCTTATACCTGTGCATGCACATGTGGCGGTTAGAGGTCACATTGAGTGTCTTTCCTCTCTTAGTCTCCATCTTAGTCTTTGAGACAATGTCCTTTACTGGACATGGAGTTCACACATGGTCTACACTAGCTGGCCTGCGAGCTCCATGGCTCCTCCTGTCTCAGCCTCCTGGCTGTGGGATTTCAGGCACTTTTCTATTCATGTGGGTCCTGCTTCCTTGTGCTACAAGCACTTTATTCACTGAGCCATCGGCCCCACCTCACAGGTTTTGTTGGTAAAGGAGTCCTGTGTCTTTGGCATTTGTTTTGATTTTAGAAGTCAAAACTGGGCTGTGTTAAGTGGCTTTCTTCTGAGCCTGGTGATTTTCTTCTTTTAGTTTTTCCATTTGTCTTCTTTCAGTCCCCTTGGCTTCCATGCTGTCACCCCATAGATACATGTAAATGGATATATGCAAATGCGTTCTCCAAACCCTCCTAGCTCTGCCTACTAACACCCGCTCCCCCAGATTTTCTTGTGACCCATGCTTGAGAGGGTAGGCAGATGGTGGAGTTTCCCATCCTGTCACTCAGGGACAAGAGTGAAGGCAGCTAATGTCACAGCAACAGGTGGGGAGGAGGTTTCTGAGCTGAGTTAGCAGGGGACATTAAACTCTCAGCACCCCATGGGCAGAACAGCTCACCTGGCACTAACACTGTGAGCAGAAGGTACATCACCTGGCTCTGCCTCAGCTCTTGACCAAGCCAAGGATAATGCTGGGTGAGGGTGGGAGTCGTTGCATTTAGGGCACATTTAGGTTGCTTCCTGCCCCCTCCCCTGAGCTCGGTTACAAATGGGATTTTGCCTAAGTGTTTCTCTGATGAATTTCAATTTCATATCTTCTTCCTTCTCCTCCATTATTGAACTCTTTATCTAATCTTCAAATCCCAAATTTAAGGAAAGCATCTCTCACTGGCACTCAGAGCCCTAGCTCACGACAAAGTTACACCTGTCTCTACAATCTGTCTCCTGCGTTGAGTGCTTGCTTCATTGACAGCAGAGCCTCTGTTGTTTCTCAGCATGGATCTAAGATCCTGAAAAGTGCCTGGTCCTGTCAGTATTTGGAGATGTGGTGGATCCCATCTTAGTGTACAGCATCACTTAAGTAATTGTCGTCTCTCTTGATCATCTATTGAGTGAAAGACACTAGATGATCAGACAATCCAAAATATATTTTTAAAACCTCAAAGCACTCCCCCAGGGAAATCTGGGAGAGTGCACAGGTTATCTGTCTTCTATTTGTTACATAGAAATGAGGACTCTAGTGCTATTTTTGAATATCAATAATTATAAAATGCCTTTCACTGCCTCTCTCTCCAATATCATTTTATCTATAGAGGTCCTACCTAGCTAAGACAGGGATGGTTGTTTATGGAAACAGACGTACTGTTTAGGAAATAGACATGTCTCGTTGACCCATTATTGCCAGGATATTATATATCATGGAGCAGTGTTGTATAGATTAGACGTAAGGATGAGTGGGTTATTATTTGCTATTATGCACTCCGTTCCTCATGCCCAGACTTGCTGCCAGTCAGTTTTAAAGGCCTGGGAAAGCGCCAAAGGGGCTGATCCAGGCCAGCATGGGATTCAAGAGTGCTCTAGGGAAATCATATGTGGTGAGGGAGCTCTCTGAGGTTCACGCGTGTGGCTGGCAGGCATATTGGTCAAGGGCAGCAAGGCACTGGAGTGTGGGTGAAGCCAGTGTGTGTTGCTGCCTCCCGTACTTTAGGCGCCATGTGACTTTGCACCATATTGAACAGAGAATGGAAGTGGCTGGACTGGCAATAGGGATCCTGATGCCAGCGTTCTTCTCCTCCATCCCTGTTCATGATCAAGCATCCAGAAGTGAAGGGTATTGCAGCTCTGAATGGTGTGGAGCCTGAGTCCTCCTTGTTAGGGCCATTATCCCAAGGTCATGCAGATGGCAGATAGTGGGACTGTGAATTGGTGCTGTTCTTGCCTTTTCTTTCACCCATAAACCCCTAATCAGCCAGCTGCTTATCCTGGACTTGACATTGGCTGGTGGCCTTGTGAATTTTGAGTTGCAAAAGTCCCCACAGATGTGGTTTCTGTAAAATGGGGATATTTTTTGGCTTCCTGCTGTTGAAGGAAGCTGAGAAAACTGAAGGAAGAATGGTGATCGGCAGGGCTTAGGGAAAGGCTGTGAGTTTAGGATCAGAGGAGGCCATTTTTGTTGTGCCTTGCCAACCCCTAGAGTTTCTGGGTCCTGGCTGACAGTTACCACTCTTCAAAGGTGCCAGCCAACCACGGCCTTAGCTGTGGTGATCCATTCAGCTGTGGGAGTTTTAGACCTTCTGTGATCCTCAGAAGCTGATAGCGGGATGGTGAGGCAGCTGGGGTTGGCACAAGCTTGTCCAGGGAAGATATAGAGCTGTTCTGTTGTAATATGGATGGAGGGTACGGAGCATGCCACAGCTCTTAGGGGCATCGCAGCCTGTGTGATACGGATGAGGGTACGGAGCGTGCCACAGCTCTTAGGGGCATCACAGCCTGTGTGATACGGATGAGGGTACAGAGCATGCCACAGCTCTTAGGGGCATCACAGCCTGTGTGATACGGATGAGGGTACGGAGCGTGCCACAGCTCTTCGGGGCATCGCAGCCTGTGGCTTCTAGTCTCTCCAGTTTTAAAAATCCTGGTTTTCTTTTTCCTTTTTTCTTGACTGGGTTGGTGTGTAAACAAAGTTCCCATAGCCTTTTCATGATCTGTCTACAGTTTGCTGAGAAGGGGTGTGAAGAGTTAAACACTAGAAAGAGAAGGAACAGAGGCCAGGCAGGTGTACTAGGGAAGGAGGGAAAAAATGGGGTTTCTTCTTCATTAACCCTAACCTGGAGCAATAACAACAACTAGTTGTAGGGGGCTCTGTGTGTTTGTAGGGGGGAGGTTCCAGAACTTCTGCAGAGCCCCAAATCCCCTCATGCTAAAACCCCTTATATAAAATAGCAATTTTATTTTGCATGGAACCTATGCCCATCCTTTCTCGGTGACTTAAAGTAAGTGACACAATGTGAACACTTTGTGAAAACTTCTGATGCTGTATTCTCTATGGAGTGTGTAAGTGTTTCTTCCAAACACAGCTGCAACTGCTTTTTCATATTTTGTCCTGTGGTTTTGTTCTTTAGTTCCTGAAATTGTGATGTAGAAGCTTGGATATGGAGGAGTGGTTGCATAATATTAACAATAAGAACATATGTCCCTATCAGGGTTATACCATGTGGCTCCACTTTCTAAGCCTTCCAGGCTCTTCATGTTAATAAGATATTTTGCATTTAAGTGTGTGTGTGTGTGTGTATGTATGTATATATGTGTGTATGTATGTATGTTACGTTGTGTATATGTAGAGGTCAGATGACAACATGTAGGAGTTGGTTCTTTCTTCTACCATTTGGGTCCTGGCAGTTGAACACAGGCTCAGCAGCAATGTATTTTTCTCTGATGAGTCATCTCACTGGCCCAAGGGTGCATTATATTATTTGACATCTTAAAAAAAACTGCATGAGTGGAACCTCATTTTTTTTTTATTATTGTTGCATAAAGATACATGGGGGTACAAAAAGGTGAAAGAACTTGCCCACAGTAACAGTCTCATTAGTAATAGAGCAGCGGTAGATGTCAGGAATTGGGGTTGTGGTCCTAGAGTCACATTCTCAGTAAACGTCATCTACCGTCGCTTTGCAGGGAAATAGAGAACTAATTCAGCGTGGGAGATCAATGTATGTTTTATTATATGAGCAGAAGGAAGTTAGGTCCATTAGATTTGTTATAACAAAACACCATAGACTGGACAGTGTAAACAACAAATATTTACTTTGTATAGTTGTGAAATCTGAGAAGCCCAAGACTGTGGTGCAACATAATTAGTGTCTGGTGAGGGCCAGATGCTTTCTTACTATGTCCTCCTTGCCATGTCTTATATAAAGTCACAAAATTTGTGACCCAGCCATTTTACTTAGGTCCCACCTCCTAATATCACTGCCCCATGCTTATGATCTTACATATGAATTGTTTGCATTGTTTCTCTCTATGGCCGCATGTGTATGAGTGTGTGTGTGTGTGTGTGTGTGTGTGTGTGTGTGTGTGTGTGTGATAAATTTAGAATAAAAGGTACAGTAGTAAGGAGTTAGAAGCCTAATTCCTAATCCAAGCCATATCTGTTACCAATAATTGTTTGAACATTAAATCAAGACTTTCTTTTTCCTCCTTGACAATCTCTATAACTCATGAGCTCTGATTGCTATTTATGTCTGTAAATGTATATATTTCTCAGTACTTTTTGATGCAGTTTTTATAAATGAAGCCTTTACCTGTTTACAAATTAAATAAAATAGGATAAAATAAAAGGAAGACTTGCCTACCAACCCCTGTCTGCTGGGTTGTTGTTGTTGTTGTTGTTTTTGTTTTGTTTTTTCAGGACCATGGACAGGACCAAAGTATTAAGCCTGAGATTTTAGTTCCATTTATAATCCTTGGCATTTTTGTAATCCTATGGGAAATACAATAGCCTTGTCTGCTGACATCAGAATATATGGTACTTTTAAGTAGTTTCTGAAGATAATATGCAGAGTGAGTAGCTGCCTCCACTTCTTGTATTCTTATTGGGACTTAACCTTCAAGAACACCCTCTCCACCGTAACCATCATCACCACTATTACTTCCACAAGTGCTACTCTACCATCATTTTCATATTATTGCCAATGACAGCTCTACCATTATTTTCATCACCAACACAATGTCTACCTCCCCCCACTTTTGTCATCGTCATCATCATCATCATCACTATCATCATTGCCATTACCACCAGCGACGAGCTCCACCATCGTAACTGTCTCCAATACCATCTCAAACATCATTATCACCATCACTATCACCTCTACTACCACCAGCAGCAGAAGTATTGATATCATCATCATCATCATCATCATCATCATCGCTAACACCATGCCCACCATCTTATATTCATCATCATTGTCAATGCCAACTCATCATAACTGTCTTCAAAACCACCTCTGCCATCATTATCACTATTATTACCATTACTGATGCTAACTCCACCATTATAACCATCACAAACACCATCTACTCCTCCTCCTGCACCACCAAGAGTATCACCACCACCACCACCAAGAGTATCACCACCACCACCACCACCACCAAACCTATTGTAAGCACTTACTATGTGCCAGGCTCTATGTGATATGCTTTATTTCTGTCCTGTCTCAAAGCTTATTGACATCTTATTAGTTGTTTTTTATAGCTTAGTCTCAAGGACCTCTATTGTGAAGCCCTACTTTGGCTTCACAGTTAATTGGGCACAATAGAAGCTTGGAAAAGGCAGAATAGTATAAATGCTCTGCGGGAGTGGCAAATATGGTAGGAACATTGCATTAATCCGCCAACAATGACTAGGGCCATGGAAATATAAAGGATGGAGAAGACGGCAGTGCCTAAGGAGCTCTCTGAAGGAAGGCTGACTTTCAGACTCATGAGCCATGTGAGGTCTGGAGAATGAGTGGGTGGGTGAGCTTATCATCACTGCTGAGCATTGTCTATTCCAGGCTCTGAGAATGGGGTTGACAGATAGACCTCTGTACTCAGGAATAGGGAGGGAGAACCTCAAATCAGATAGCCAGGGCTGACCTCAGGAAAACATTTGAGATCGTATGAATGGGATCAAGTTCAATACACAGTGCCAAGGGTTTGGCTTCATATCAAAAGCCAAAGGAAGTCACAATAGGATTGTGAATTAGAGACTTACCTGGCCAGATCATTTGTTTAGGTGACACTGCTTGTGCTGTGGAGAATGACTTGGAGGTAAGAAAATCCATGGAGGGTTTGGCTTGAGAGTATGAATGTGTCTGTTGCTCTTGCAGAGAACCCAGACATGGTTCCCAATACCCACATGATGTCTCACAACCATCTGTAATTCCAGTTCTAGAGGATCTGATGCCCTCTTCTGGCCTCTGCAGACGCAAGGCATACACATGATGTACATACATAAATGTAGGCAAAACCTTATACATATACAGTAAAAATGAATGATAAAAAAGACCTGGCTCCACAAGAAGACCAACAGAGGCAACAAATCTGGGCCCAGGGAGGGCCAGTGAAGACTGATGCACCAAACAAGGACCTAAGGCCCCTACTCAGATGTAGCTGATAGATGCTTAGTCTCCATAAGGGTCCCTTAGTAAGGATGTCAGAGTCTGTCCCTGCCATGAACCCTGTTGCCTGCTCTTTGATCATTTCCCCTCTGGCGGGGTGCCTTACCAGCACACAGTGGAAGAGGATGCAGAAAGCCCTAATGAAATTTCATAAGCTGGGGTCAGTTGATAATAAAGAAGCCCCCCCCCCTTTCTGAGGACTAGGGGAAAGGCATCAGGGAAGAGGGAGTAAGGGAGGAATTAGGAGGAAATGGGTCTGGGGAGGCTGTGATTGGATGTAAAGTGCATACATTTTTTAAGGAAAAAAGATATATGGAGGCAGAACAGGCATACACCGCAAACCACAGCCAAGGCAGCATTAGTATCAATGCAGAGATGAAGCCAAAAGGAGTTCATTAGATAGGGTGTTAATGTTGGAACGGTTAGAAATGGGCTTCAGTAGGCATTCACTGCTAGTTCATTTGGAGGCTATTGATAGCTGACCTGTATGTCACCCACTTTCCCCCATTCCTGCTTATTCTTTTCATGGGAACAGGGACAGGAAACTTATTAATGCCATTTTCTGTCTTGGTCAGCTGCCCAAGATCAAAGCTCCTCCAAGCCAGAGCTCATGACTGCCAAGGGCTATTTCTGCAACTGGAGTGGTTCTGTTTGCATTCACTTCCCAGCCATAAGGGCTATTCTCAATTTCCTGTGTTGAGGTTGGGCACTGCTGGATGGCAGGGTCCTCTTCCTGGAATCTCAGTTCCTGTGGAGGTAGAGAGGGGAGAGATGAAGCTTGGTCCAAGAAAAATATTGACTTGACATTTAGCAAACGGGTGAACTGGTTTAATTGCACTGCAACAATGAGGTGCTTGCTTTCTGAGTCCACTTCTGTTTTCCTCTTCTAGGTGCCCTGGCCAGCATGTGGCCTTGACTATGTAAACAACATGGTAATGAAATGAGGCACCTATTTAGTTCAGAGTATATTCCCACCCTCCAGGCCCCCTACCTCACACACCCAAGTCCCCAAGGTTTTAATGAGTACCTAGAATTACTTTCTGACATTTTCTTCCCTGACATTCCTGAAATTGTATCCCAACCCAAGCAACCAGTACACTTGGACGTGTGTGTTGTAATGGGATTGATTCCTTGTGTTCCTCCTGTTGCCCCCACCCTGTCCTGGATTTCCAGCTACCAGCAGAGAGCACTGTGGGCAGGAAGGAAGACTGAATGGATAAAGACCTGAGGCTTGAAGGGAATTAGACCAAAATATCTCCCAAGCCTACATAGGCGGCTCATTGAGATGGGCAAGGCAGGTCCGGTTCTAGGAAAGGAGGCAGATCTTTTGGCGCTTGGATACTGACAGTGTGCCAGGCTGGATGCTACTCTTTCATGTCTATAAACCTCCTTCCAGAGAGTTGTCACTAACACAAAAGTTCAACTCCTAGCAATCATGGCTCCCAAGTGAAGCTGAAGGAACCAGCCCCTTTAAGGACCCCCATTAAGGCCAAAGTCTGGGAAAATGTAAAAGTTGGCCTACTCGGTCCTCCCTTAAAGACCTCCATTAAGGCCAAAGCATGTAAATTTCTAGAGGGCCCAGCTTGAACCAAGGACAGACAGATATCAGATCACTGTATGTGTGTGGCAGGGACAGGAAAAACCTTGAAGAGTCCAATTTGACTCAAGGTCTCAGTCTGACTCAGGATCCAGCTGGACTCAAGGACAACCAGCTGTGTTTAAGATTTCCACTACTCCTCCCCAACTAAAAAAGTTCCTAAATGCCCCCTGTGACTGCTTCAACCAATCTTTTCCATAAGTTAACTTGCCCCTCCACCCACTATCCAACCACCAAACACCAAGACTCATAACTCCCTGCTTGTAGCTTTTCTGCCCAAATGCCAACCAATCACATACTGTAAAACTCACTTCTTTGTCTAAATCCTATAAAAGGCCTGTGCTCTGTTTCTCGGGGTCTGCAGCTTGAAAGAGCTGGACAGACCCCATCTCGATGGCTCAATAAATTCCCATTCCTATTCATTTGCATCGACAACGGACTCCATCTCTTAGTAGGGACTCAGGGAATAGCCTGGCGATCTCTCTAGAGGTCTCAGTTTTACAAAGCCATTTCCTTCTTTGCTGAGCCACGATAGTCTCAGAATAAAGCCTCTCTCCCGTGTTGGTGGGAACCTCATGGTCTGTTGAGACAATGGAATGGCTCAGTCTCTGCTGAGTCTTCAAGAAGTCTGTGGTCATGACAAAACCACACTCTGTGTGTAGATACGGTTTGGGAGGGTATGTGTGTGGGAGCAGGTACATGTGTCCACACATGCGCATGCAGAAGCCAGAGGTCAATGTCAAATGTCTTCCCCTATGACTTTCCATTTTTGAGACAGGATCTCTCACTGAACAGCTCACCATTTTGGCTTGACTGGCAGGCCAGTAAACACTATTTTTTTTTCTGTCCCTATCTCTAACACCAGGGTTCTAAGCGTTCACTTACACTCCTGTACCTGACTTTTATGTGGGTGCCAGGGATTAAACTCATGCCTTCATACATGTGCAGCAAATCCTACTCGTGGCATAGTCTTGCTAGCCTGAAAACATTCTTTTATTTCTTTTTTTTTTTTTAAGGGACATGTGTGTATTAGAATGGTGTTGACCTTACTTGATCTAAATTCTGACTTTAATATCGTGTCGATCCTCAGGGAAAACCCTTTCAACCTTTTCACATTATGAAATTCCTGTGCTAGTGAGGACCTTAGACATTGTTGTAGTGCAAAGGCTACAAAACGGCTGAACACCAGAATTCCCTGACGTCTGCCAGCTTGGACTGACTGAATTAAAATGTGTAGAGTGGATTGTTTGTTTTTAACCATCACTCTTCCTTCTAGTGTTTGGGGACAATGATCCGGTTTATCCACCAGCTCTCAGGCAGAGGACCATCCACAATGAAGTTCCCCCAATGGGGGTGCTTTTGACTGACTCTCACTCCCTTCCTCACGCTAACAGTTGCCCTGTTTCTAAGGAACAAGGTTCCTGCTCATTCAAGGTGACCTTGTGTAATTGTCTCTTCTCTTTCTGAAACACAAGGGGTAGTTCCTCCTGGCAAAAGGAAGATCAGGGACAGTCAGCTTCGGACACATCTGTACACACATCTGGTGAGGAGCTCAGGGTTTTGTAACCCTCTCATCACCTCTGGTAATTATCTGATGATGGACTTGAAGTACAAACTTCAGTGGGTTGAGTGCAGAGTGTCAAGAAGAATAGCGTCACAGGGTCTGTTAACTCTGAAAATCCACAACTAATATAGAGAGACATTAATGGCCATTAGATGACCACGTGAGCTTTCCTATGTTGCTTACGCCCTTAACAGTTAGTTGGATGGCTTATGAGCAAAAGTGATGGGTGTGAGCTTTACTGCTAATCTGAATCAAAGCCCTGTATCTGCCTGACTCTCTGTACCACCTCAATTCTCTCTGTGTTATTTGTGCATGTCTGGTCCAGAACATGTGATGACGGCTGGACAGCAAGAGCATATAGGTGTGCTGGTATGTGGCATCTATAGGACATTGGAGCACTACATGTCACCGGGACACCCACTTCTCTCTCCATGTTTGCCTGGTATCTTAGCCTCAGTTTATGTATCACCTTGAGATGATGGCGACAAGATATTGAGAGGGCAGAGCCACAACAGACATAAACTTAGAGATCCATTGACCCAAAGGGACTTTGCATGATTAAGACTTAGGAGCTGCAGAGATGCGTCAGCAGCTAAGGGCACCTGTCGCTCTTGCAGAGGACCCAGGCTTGTTTTCCAGCGCACACATGGCAGCTCACAACTGCCTATAACTGCAGTCTTGGGGGACCCAACACCTTCCTCTGTCCTCTGCAGGCACCAGGCACCCATATGGTACAAAGGCATACATGCAGGCCAAACATCCAAATGCATAAGATGAAAATAAATCTAACTAAAATAAAATAAAATTAGGATTATGTTTGAAGCCTTGGGATTTCCAGGGCCACTTTGTTTCTGTGGTATAACCTTTCTGATCAGCACAGTTGGTACCTGCCTGTGGCAGACCTCATGGGGGAAGCTTTCAGGTCTATTGTGTGCACGTTGTTTCTCCTCCTAAAAGCTGAATGGAACTAGGCCTTTCCAGGAAACCTCTCAAGCTGCAGTAATGATTTACTGAGGCAGAAAGAACACGGTTATTTTGAGACACAAAAGAAATAACAAAGCAAAACAAACTTAGAATGGTTGCCTTCCCTCCTAAAAAGTAATTAAAAAACAGAGGCATATGGACAGGGGAAAAAATACCAACACACTGCCTGATCTGGTGTGGATGTGTTCCTGGAAAGTATTAATTACACGCTTATGCCATTTAAAAATATTAATTCAGATGCACACAGCTTGCAAATCTCTTCTTGTTCTGTCTGCTGGATGACTCGGGACAAAGCTAGCTGCGAATTAATTGATTAATAACAAGCTGTGCTATGCATGTTTTCACTGACAATATCCCGAGGACGGCCTCTTGGAAGCAGACTTCTGCTTGTGGGAGAGTTGGTTCCCTCTTTAGGGAAATTGTACCACTGAGCTGAGTTACCTCATCTGGTCTTTCTTCTGGCACAGCAAACGTTGATTATTTGAGATTGCATGCCAATGTGTTGTCCTAGGAGGCCCATTTGACGCATGTGGTATACCGAGCAACGTGCAGCGTGAGGGACTACTGTCCATCATAGCTCAGAACCTATTGAAAGACACTCCCTGAATGATGATTTTCCTTCTGGGAAGGGTGCATCACCCTTGGGAGTGGCTTGATTAAAGAGAACCACCTAAACCACTTGCTGCTAAGCCAGATGCTCTGAGTCTGAACCCTGGGACTGATATGCTAGAAAGCGTGACTCACACAAGTTGTCCTCTGACTCCCCATGCAAATCGTGGTACACTCACTCCCTCACAAATAGGTACATGTAAGTGCAAAATTAGAAAGGGAACCACCTTGCCTAGAGAAGGCAAAGTACTCGAGGGTCGGTGGGTTGACTTAGAGAGTTCCTCGGAGCACTGGATACAGGTCACAAGGGTTCAATGGGTGACATGCATATGACTGAGCGCTGGCGTGGCTGCTCCCCCCAAGATTTCCAAAGAACAGTGTGTGTTTATATTTTCCCCTGTTCTCAGGATGGAGCTTTGTCTTGCGTGCAGGAAACTGACCCGTCCACCATCCTAAAATGTGGCGGGGCTGGTCAAGAAGGAGAGAGAAAGAAGGCAGGGTGTGAATCAGGGCATCCTGTCCCATTGTGCACTCTTGGCCAGGGCGTGGGCTGGCTGGAGGCCAGGAGTAGGCAGCCTGCTGAGGCCATGAGGAGGCGAGACACGTGTATGACAGAGTTTGGCTTAGAGGTGCAGAGCCCTGGACAGCACCTGGGTCCCTCCTTTGTTTTCTACGTTTGCCCAGGGTCTCAGGCTCAGCTCTCGCATCCAGAGCCACATGGAAATGATGTTCTTCAGGGATGTCCCCTCTGCAGAATGGCTACATGAGGGTGAAGGGCGAGCCCTGCCAAGATGTCAAGGCTTGCTTTTTCCAGCGTAGACTCTGTTTCTTGGAGGATATTTGCTTGTAAGTACCCGAATTAGTTGAGCTCGCCTGTAGGTCAGGGCAGAGCTGACGTGTTCTGCTATGGTCAGCTATGGTCTGCTGTAATAATATGTTACTCCAACAGTAGTAGTACAATACAAACCTCTCATTTCTTCCCCACTCTCTTATCTATCTATCTATCTATCTATCTATCTATCTATCTATCCATCTATCTAGTTATCTATTATCTATCTCCATCATCTTACTGGGTTCCTCTGGCTGACCAGAAATTTTCTGTGTAACCCAAGCTTTTCCACCCCTGTCTTCTGAGAACTTGGATTGTAAGTGTGAGCTGCCATGTCAGGGAAAGATTTCTTTGTCATTCAGTATAGGTGTGTATCAGTCATAAAAGTGTGGATGGGAAAAGGGTGGAGGCTCTTTGTTTCAGTCCCTGACCTAGCTTCTGTTTTTCCTAAATAGCTATATATAGGAATGTGGGGTTGAGTGGCATGCCACTAGTGCTCCGGGGACAGGAAGGAATGTGTCACAAAAGTGTTATAGTCAAGATGCTGATGATGTGGGCCAAATGAGAAGCAATGCACTTCAGGTTAGGTAGTGAATGGCCCAGGGACAACTAATGACCAGGATCATGCACCCGGCATTTTCCCTCCGAGGTTATACATATATTCATCAAAGTCAGGGACTATTTCTTTTTGTATGTCACCTGCAGAGTCCCAAATGCCTCTGGAACAAGTAGGTACTTAGTTGCTCAAGGGATGCTTTCAGGTGACCAGATACAGGAGTGGCATGTGTCTGCCTCTCCCTGTGGGCCATCAGCCAGGGAGCTGTGGAGTGTGTAGCAGTCTCCTTGGTGCAGGTGACTTCTGTGCCTCTTAAAGCAACAGGGCTCCAGGTGCTCTTAGAGAAGGACACAAAACCTCCCTCACCTTTCCTTTGCCCGCCTAGGTGACCAGACCCACAGATACACCAATGGCAGTGACAATGCAGAAAACCCAAACTGTGAGTTGATGGGATACATCAGGCAGGCAAATGAAAGCCCCAAGGAGACAGTGGGCATGTGGGTAGTGGTCAGGACACCGGCATTAGGGTCTCTGCTTTTCTCACCCATCCATTTGATTATTTTCATTTACATATTATTCACATGCTTTCTCTGCCCAAGATGAGAACATAGGATTGCAGTGCTGGGGTCATACTTTGTGGGGGAGGTGTCATGCAAATAAATTTGCATGGTCTTCATCTGTAGTATTTTTTTTAGCAGTGTGCATATTTTATGGCAGACTCTAGGATAAAGCTAGGGACCAGTGACAGACAGACAGAGCCTCTGCTCTCATGGGGCTGTAGGACCTAACATGGTCACTTGGATGTGATATGGTTCCCTGACATCTCCAATTTTACTTCCCTTCAATATTAAATGGAACATTCCAGAAATCAACATCTCATGCTTTAAATAACTTTTCTTACAGAGCATTGTTATAATTGTCCTATTTTATTTTTTGTTATGGCTACTAGTTTCTGACTTTCCCGGTGCATAAATTACATTTATCTTAGGTATGCAGAGCAAGAAAATACACAGAGTAGTTTGTAGGGTCCCCATATCTCCAGGCATCGTCTCTAGGAGTTGTTGGATATGCCCCCTGGGTTTAAAGACATGACTGTTTATAATAAGCTGAAAACCTACAGATACCGATCATAATTTTAGTCCACGGGGAGACACAATACTAGGAATGTAAAACATATGAGGTAGCAGGTATATGGATCCCAAGAGCCAACGGTTAGGCACTGTTATTCTCAGGTGAGAAAGCAGCCACAGAGAGTTTTGAGCCTGGCATGGCAGATGGGCAGCAAAGGGTCTGGAGAGAAAGGACGGGTTGCAAGTGGGGTGGCCAGACGTTCAATGGCTGTGTGGCTTTGCACGGGATTTCTTCCTGTTTCCTTCCATCACTTCTCAGTGACAAGTTACAAGGTTGGTGGTGTCTTGTGCCCCCCACCCACCATGTGTGTGTGTGGGGGCACACGTGTGTGCATGTGTGTATGTGTGGGGGGGCGTGTGTGTGTGTGTGTGTGTGTGTGTGTGTGTGTGTGTGTGTGTGTGTGTGTGTAGGTGCACATGTATAGGAGCATGTGGAGCCCTGGGGTCAATCTGGGTTGTCACTCCTCACTATCTACTTGTTTTTGGAGACAAGGTTTCTCACTTGGACCTAGGCCTCACCAACTTACCTAAATTGACTGTTCATGGGTCCGGACCCCCTGTTTCTGCTTCTGGGGATTGTCCTGTCTCTGTGCTAGGATCACAAGCACATGCCACCATGCTACAATGCATGCTATTATCATTCCGTGTAAGAAATGACCTGTGACTTCCAACCTCCTGAATGCCATCTGTCAGCTTTGGCCTTCTTTTACAACCACATTTAGGGCTCAATGTGGAGGCATCCTTGCCTCAGATGGAGAGCTCCTTGGAATTCCAGGTAGCAGGTTTGGGGAAGCAGAGCACAGATGCTGGGAAGGAGTGGGATTCAGCGTTCCAACTATTCTCAAGATGAGTCTAGACTTTCCTTTGTCTTCCTGAGGCCAGTGATGGTCACCCTGGTCATCATTGTTGTCACCACCACCAGTGCCACCCTATGGCAAATCTCTGGGGAAACTGAATATGATCCCCATACAGTCCCCACAGTGGCATTTCTACAGCTCGTGTCTGTGACACAGCTGCCTCTGGAAGACAAGGGCAGGCCAGAAGAAGCACCAGTGGTCAACCCCAGAAGTGACCTTCTTCTTCGGTGACTGGAAAGCCCCATTCCTTAGTGATGTGTACCACCTCCTGGAGGACTTCTGATGGGACTCGGCTCACACCAAGAAGAGCCTACTCGCACCCCTGGCTTCCTGCTTCTCTGGCTTTGTCTCTGCCATCTGCAAGTTTTCTCTTGGATCCTATACTCAGCTTGCTGCTTCTGTATCATCTCTCGGTGTCTCTCGGCTGAAAATAATATCCTCAGTTTGTAGGTGCAGTAAAGGACATGGCTTGTCAAAGTGATAGCTCCAGGGCTGCCTTGTGTAGAACCCACAGCTTGCCTCGAACAACCCTGAACCCCCCACTCTCCTGATTTTGACCTAGGCACTGTAGACACATGGCTCCACATCTCAAAGTTATCAGAGCTGTGCCCATTGGTATCACTAGGCATTGTCCAGTCAGTCACATATACTACTTTGGGCAGAAGCTGTGTTCCCTTTTCTGTCAAGTAGCTGCCAACCCTTTGCCTCACCAGCATTTGTTGGCAAGACAGTGAAAACATCTCCGAATTAAAGACACACTGAAATGACACTTGAATTCTCTGGGGACCGGTTGTGCTATGATGGATAAACATGTTAATTGCTCAGGGTTTAACCTCCAGCTGCCGCTTTTGTGGCACTTCTCCTCACAGCCGAGTGTGAGGCCTTGCAGGCTGGAGTCACAGGAGCCATCTCACCATGGGGAATCTCCTCTATCTCTGAATCCTCGGCTGTTGTATTCACGGGGCACCTGGGTATACAACTCAAGCCCATTCCTGGGAGGCAGCAAGTGTAGGCAGGTAGAGATCCTGAGCTCTGGTACTCCATGTCTAGGACGCGAACCCTAAGCGCTTCTGCTCAGACGCCTTCTGGGTCTCACATTTCCCCACCATCCAATGAGCTGTTCTGAAGATTAAGTGCATCTATATGTGTAAGAGACTTCAGGTGAGCCTGGTGTGTAAGGAAAGTAGTTGCCTATATTGTTACGTGCCACTTTCCACATGTGTTCTCCTTTCCTTGGGTTTTACTGGTTTGTCTTTTACTTTATTTTCCTGCCACCTTCTTTCTGCTCTTGAGTAACCCGCAGCTTGATTTTTCCTGAGCCTGACTGTAGCTCTCTCAAAAGAGGACTAAGGAAGTAAGACCTCTCTATAGACTACTAGGATGCGAGCAGAAACTACCCATTGGTTCATTTCATTGGCGTATGTGTGTGTGTGTGTATATATATATATATATATATATATATATATATATATATATATATATATATATATATATATCACCGATATATATGCACTGGATTCCTCTAACTCAGCACTCAAGAGGCTGTGGCAGGAGAGCCTTAAGTCTGAGCCCAGTCTGCACTGCTTAGCAAGACTAAGAAATACAAAGAGGCAGGGCAGGAGAGGAAAGGCGGAGGAAGAAGAAGAAGAAGAAGAAGAAGAAGAAGAAGAAGAAGAAGAAGAAGAAGAAGAAGAAGAGAAAGAAGAGACCTTCGAAGAGAATTGGCCAAGGCTAGGAAGATGGCTCAGTGTCTGTTGCTTACCACACAAGCATGAGGGTTAGTGTTCAGATCCCCAGAACTGCTGTAGAAGCTAAGCAGACCTCAGGGTCACTTGTAATTTCAGGACTCAGGAGGCAGAAACAAGCAATCCCCAGGGCAAGTTGGCTAGCTAGACTAGTTGGAATTGGCAAGCTCCATGTTAAAAATTAAACCTTGCATCAATAAACAAAATGGAAAACAACAAAATAAGATGCCCAGTGTCAACTTTATGCCTTTGTCTACACATATGTATGTACACACATACACATACATGCATACATACATACATGCATACATGCATGTGTGTCTACACACACACATTATGTATGCATGAACAGTTTTCCCCCTTAAAAAAGTTAACTATTTGCTAAGTCCTATGTCAAAAAATGTGCCTCTAACCTCCATGAAGACACAGCCTGTGACTCTAAGCTTCTCTATAGAGGACACAGAAAAGATGACAGGTGAGCCACACTCCACAGCATGGAGTAGTGGATGTTATGATGGGAAAGAGATTTTCACCACTGGAGCCACCATGGCACTGCACATCTTAAGAAGCATATGGTCATGGGTAGACCTGTGACTGGACAAGACCTTGATACCTCATGTGTGACATTGCACAACACTTTTGACCTCTCTAAGCCTCAGTGTCCAAATGGGGACAGCTACTCTAGGCTGATCATGAAAGTTCAAAGTGAACATAGGTCTGAAACACTCAGTTTAGTCTCAGAGAAGGTGCTGCGGCCAATAAGATGAGACAGGGTCCTCTCCTTCAGCGGAGCCCGCCTCTGTGAACCTTCCATAACAGAACAAGATGTCTAGAACAAGATACCCCATGCTGTTGGGGTGTGCCTTAGTTGGGGGTTTCTGCTGTGTGAAGAGACACTATGCCACAACAACTCATATATACAGAAAAACATTTAATAGGGCCTGGCTTACAGTTCAGAAGTTTAGTCCATTATCATCATGGTGGGAAGCGTGGTGGCAGACATGGTGCTGGAGAAGGAGCTGAGAGTTCTACATCTGGATGCATAGGCAGCAGGGAGGGACGGAGGGAGGGCGAGAGGGAGGGAGGGATGGAGGGAGGAGAGAGAGAGAGAGAGAGAGAGAGAGAGAGAGAGAGAGAGAGAGAGAGAGAGAGAGAGAGAGAGAGACTAAGATCTCTGAGACCACAAAGACCACACTTCCTCCAACAAGGCTAGTTATTCATTTGGGGTGTGGAAGTGGTACCAATATTTTGGGAAACTGTTCTCATATGTGGTGGAATATAATGCAGTCAGGAACAGAGATCTTTGGCAACTTTTAGCTCATCCCATGCTAAAATGCCGAATGTCCTCATCTTGCTAAGGAGGGCATGAACCCAGAGTGGGAGCCTCACATGCATTAAAACTGTAATGATATCCAGCTGTCATCGACCATAATATTCCCGCTTTCCCTCCCTAAGTGATTAGCTTGCACCAAGCCCCTTCTAACTTTCAGCGTCCCAACTTAGCAGCGATATCCCTTGACCTGGTGAGAAAGATGTTCTTGGCAAATTGGTTTGACACAGCACTATGGGTCTGGAAGAGCTGCTGTAACTTGCTTCAAATTATAAGCTTTGGTAGATTCCAAACCCCAACGGAAACACTGGACAATGTAAACCAGCGCTTTCCGAAATTGCGTACCCAGAGGAATAGCATGAGCTGGTACTCTTTAAGGATGCAGACCCCATCATCAGAGTTTAAGTCCTGTCAGTGACTCTGACGTACTCTCAGCTTTGAGCCTGTCCAGTCTATGCTTTATAAATCAGATCACTGACTTCTTGCCAGGGGAGAGATTTCCAAGGTCACTACCACTCCTTAGTAGCTCAGTTTCTGGTGACCTCTTTTGACCATGAGATTCTTAGGAAACCTGAGATTGGCACATGTGCCCTGCCACCCAGTGGGGTCTCTGGGTTTGGAGGCAGCCTGATTGGTATTATTGAAGTCTTTGGGGGGCCAGAGGGGATTTTTATGAATCCTGTCTACTTTTATGTGGACTTGAGCAGTTTGACCCAGTCAAGCGGAAAATTAAAAAACCAGAAAGGAAGGAGACATAACTTGAGACACCAAATGTTCCTTGCAATCAGGGCACTTCCTGGCTTCTATAGACTGCACTTGTGAGACCATGTGGAGTGCTCCTATCATTTTCTTCTTGATTTGCTAGGCTTCTGTCTTGTGCTTTCCGAATGCCAGGCACTTTACTTTAGCAGTGGGTATATAAATAAGCACTGCGGTCCCCGCCCATAGGGAACTCACTGTCAGTGTGATATGTAATTTCTGTCACAGAAAATGTAGTGACTTTTAATTGATGCAGTCAACCTACAAAGTCCGGCTAGTAGAACATCCCATAAAAAGAACCCTCAGATTGCCCCATTGGCGATGGCTGGCATTGCACACTGGGTAAGGCAGTGCTTCTGTGGTGGGGTGTGGGGCAGGGTCTGATGACTCCCCATGCAGGGGGCAGCGTCTGATGAAGACTTTATTGTTTAATGAACCATGTCACTATAAACAGCTGTGGTGTAACCTAGCCAGACTATTTTGCAAGCCAGATGATATCTCTAACGAATTGATTCGACTTTTATTTGATTTGGTTGCCTCTCCAAAGGCAAATTCTTCAAAGTTGGGTGAGGAGTAAGAAACAAAATTGCCATTCCAAGTTTGCTTCTAACTTTTAATCCTTGGATGGCTTTTGCTTTCAAATCTTCAGAGAAAGCTGGGGATGGTTGCTTAGCAGTAAGAGGGGGCCAAGGATAATCATGTGTCTTTAATAGCTATTAGTGTACTGTGTATAAGACTCACACTGTCTTTTGTTGATGAGTTTCCCTGTGGGTCTATAAGAGAGTCAGACCAAAACCAAGACCATTCCTTTGTGAGTCCTAAAACAGCAGGGCTCACCTTGCCAAGCTGTCACCTTCCCTTCTATGCCACCAAATGTAAATGCACAACTGAACGTCACAAATACAAATGGGCACCATGTGAAACTCTTCCAACACCCTCATCTCTGCCATTTTGACTTCAAGTGCCAGTGCCCCTGTGGGTCATCACTCACGCCATAGAAATCAAATAGAATAAACCAGAATGTCATAGCATAGCTCCTCATGCCTTGTCGGGCTGCTATTGCTTCATAAAACTAACTTCCTTTGTGTGTCTATGATGTGGTAGTTTTGAACAACACTGTAAGAGCCGCTGATGAAAACTAATGTTCACTCAGGCTCCCCCCTTCCCCCACATCTAAGGATACTGGTGTTTAGTTTCTGTGTGAGCACAAGGTTTTAGACAGATGGTATGGGCGTGTCCAGGAAGATTTGAGATCACCTGGATGCAGAGGGGTTTACCAAGTCTGTTGTAGAACAGAGGCAGGCTTGATGTTTGCAGGGCTCTCTGTACCTCGCGCCAGGGGTCCTTGACAAGCTGGGTGTGTTAGCACAACCAGGTGGGAAAATGAGCAGATACAAAGCAACAGCTAAGCGATTCTGGAAGGAACAGGAGATTCTTCCTGCTCTGTTCTGAGCTGTTCAGCAGGGCCACAACTGACCTTTAAAATCTCCATGTGTCTGCCATGAGGGAAACCATTAGCTCTCATTTCATTTGGTTCGGCCTATAGAAGTTTGCCTCAGTGTGAGAGACCTTTTCTTTCTGGGGTGTCTGGACTTGTATTCCCACAGCCAGGCCGTCTATAAAAGAAAGATAAGGATTTGGAGATGGAACCTTTTTCGTGTCACGGAAGGGGATTCAAAAGCTGGTGACCCACTTATTGCCGGTATGAATGTGGATGAGAGGTAAACACACCCCATAAACGAATTTCAGCCTTCATAAGACTCTATATCCAGATTATACACCCATATCCAGAAATACAAGACTAGCCTTCTAGCCTTCCCTGTGCTTCCCTGTACTGTGTGTCTATATCTGACTGACACACTTCGATAGTTTGTTTTGTAAAATATTCTCTTTTTTTTACTTTAAAACTTTATTTATCATTATTAGATTATTTTTTAACTTTTTATTGATTCTTTGTAATTTCACATTATACACCCCAATCCCACTCATCCCCCCCAACCCACCCTTGCAACCTCCTCCCGCAAAGAAATTAAAAACAAAAACAAAACAACCCATCTAATCATGGATGCTGTGGTGTGTCCCAGCGTGTCATATTGCACACCCTTTTGTCCACACGCGTTTACTTGCGAATGTTCATTGCAATGAGTCGCTGGTCTTGTTCAAGGCCTCTGGCTTCTGCTGCGCTGTCAATACTGGACCCTCAGCAGGACTCCTCTTAGATATCCATATGTTGCCCTGTGTAATGGAGATCCTGTGCAGCTTTGGATCTGCAGGACCTGCATATTCCAGCAGCTCATAGATGGAGCACAGGTTGGAGTGGGTCAACTCAGAGCCTTGGATTTGGTCCTGGGTGGTGGTTGAGTTGGTCAGCCAGCCTGCCCCTCCCACCACCCACTCACACCACCAGGGCAAGCACGTTAGCACTGCCCCAGCTAGCTGCTCACCCGGTGCCACAGCCGGCAAGGGCTTGGGCTGCCTTTCCCACTCTTGTTTATTTTACTCTCTTCCAGTCTGTTTGATTCTCCTCTGCTTTGTTCTAGTCTCATTCCATTTGTAAAATAACGGTAAAGGCTCACCGAGTCAATTTCATCTTCCACTAATGGGTTGCGACCTGTGACTTAAAAAAAACAAAACAAGACAAAACAAACCCAGATCAGATTATATTAAAACTCACTTTCAATCCCTAAATCCTATTAAATCACCACTATAATATTAGGGTATGAAATGTTATATTCAGCAGGCTCCCAGTTAAAATGTTGGCTGCCTGAAAACCATCTGTTATGAACTCACTCATTCATTAGGTCTCTCGTTCATTGCATTCCCTACCCATGAGCCAGGTATCGTGTGAGGCCATACCATACTTAAGTAGATAAAGCAGATGCCTTGCTCTTGAAGACAGGACTCCTAGGGTTGCCACCATCTCAGCAGCTGCTTGTTCAGCATTTCCTTTGAGAGAGGAAACTCTTGAACAGTGTGTCCGGCACATCCCTGTGCTACTGAGTGAAGTACTGAACCCTGAATCCTGCTCCACTAGCAAGGAGCATCACGTCCTGCAAATGACCTCAGAGTGAACATAAACAGAGAGTCACAGTACCACGGAAGGCCCGTCTCCTCCTGTTCCCTAGTGCGTGTAGCTTAAAGGGGAGAGAAATGTTGCTTAATTACTTGTGTATTGATCTGTTTTGTCCATGGACCACTAATCCTGCAGACCAACTTGCAGGGCCTCATAAATGAGATGGCTCAGAGTTGGGAGCTAATCAGATCTCTCAGCTGACTGCTAAACTTGAGGGAAGCTTGGCACACAAGCTCCATTAATCGTTTTCCAACTTAAGGTAACCCCCTTCATAGAGCAGCACAGATGCGGATGAGTTGGATGTGAGTGGAGCCTGGAAGCTAGACCTTCCTAAAGTCTCAGCAGCCTTAAGATCCTCCCCAAGGACCCGTTCCCTCCCCCTCTGCCCCCAGTGCCGATGTACCCTCTACTGTTCTTCACTTGCTTTCTGTCTGTCTTCTGTACCCTTGTTTCCTTCTGCTTCTCATTCCTCATTTGAGCAATGAGCTAGCAGCTTAAACAGGTCCTGAGTGGGCTGCTGTGTTCACAGCACCTCCCTGTATGCCCTTCTGCCTGGAGTACCCCTCCTGTCGCACTTTCCAGCACTCCAAATTCCCTCCTCCCAGGTGTTTTCCTCCCTTGAGTTAATGTGACTGGCCGGTATCTAGGGGACTGTGCACATCACAAGTAGATACTGAAATTTGTAATACCACAGTCACGGGGCTGGATGTGGCACTTTGAAATCCTGCCCCAATTATCATATTACCTGAGAGCCAGAAAACCCGAGCACTGTCGGGTGTGTGTCTGATGGGCCCCCTGAGGTGATCTGTTGCAATAATAGCTGACCGGAATCAATAGGAACAGGACCTGGGAACGAGCAACGTTCAGCTGCCTGGGCGAGGTGAGGGAGGGTATTTGCAGGCTGCCATGCTCCTCCATCACTGGTGAGGCTGATCCTTGGCACTTGAAATACTGGGAGTGGCTTTGTGGCCTCATGTCTGGTCCAGCCTTTTCTTTGGTGGATGAATAAACCAAGGTCCAGAGCCAAGATACAGATAGCTTGATGAAGGTCACCAAGGATTGTGACCACCCAGATAGGGAGATTCGTTGCTTTGGCTTTGAGGAACAGGGCATTATCATCATTTTTTCCCTTCCTCTCATTTCTACTGTCTTCCCTTGGGTATCCTTGTCTGTCCCTGGAGCTGAACAACAGGGATGAAGGAACATCCATTGCCATGGAAACCAACCTAAAGCACAGTCAGACTGTTCTCTGCATGGCTGTGGCTCTCTGGTGGCAGCTTCTGGTTCCAGTGCTGGGCCTTAATGGGGGCACTGGGACCATTCGCCATACTTACCAAAGGAGAGGGCTCCTGGGGCCATTAATGTCTTCAACATAAATTGCATATGGCCCAGCAAAGAAGGACCAAGTATGCATAGGGTTTCTTTGCTTTCTCAAAATGATTTCTCTCTGCCAGACGCCATGGGATGTATGGATCCCATGAGTAGACTCTGGTCTTCGGACACCAGAATCAGACTTCCGAACAGACAGTAGCTGTGAGGAGAAGGTTCTGCTGCTCAGTTTTACCAGAAGAAAATCTAAACTGAAGGTAGAGTTTGGGGGAAGAGGGAAGGAGGGGACGTATTCTAGTCTCTCCCTAAAGCTCCATTTATTTGTTAATGTGGGGCCTCAACAACAGTCTGTTAAGCCTAGGCCCTCATGCTAGCAAGGCAAGCCCTTTAATGACTGTGCAGTCCCTCCGGAGCGAGCGTTCATTTACGGGACTTGTTTTTGTGTTTGTTTTCTAATGGAAACTCCTTACACGGACTTATTCTGCTGTTAGGGAAATACCAGCAGCCTCCAAGCACCTGGGTTACACAGACATCTGGAGAGTGTCGTTCAGGCTCAGGGGCTAAGAGCATGCTAGGATTTGCGTGTTAACAGGCTCTTTTGCCCATTGGAGGATCAGAATTCAAGCATGATCTCACTGCCTGTTGTTGTTGTTGTTGTTTCTGGTCTTGGGCATCTTTCTGATCCTCTGAACGTGAGCTGGGAGTTCCTTCATTCACAGTTCCTCCTCAAGGGCCTTTCAAGGATAAGAGGGACCTGGTAACTTCTGGGGGACCAAGGTCTGCAATTTTGAGCCTTCCATCCCTAGACTCAGAACAGGTACAGGTCTGCATGCCGGTAGAGGGACCCACACATGAGGTGACCCTCCCCCCCCCCCCCCCGCCTGCCCACTCCCCTCCCCCAGCTGCTAATTTGGTGGCGTGGCAGTGTTGGGAAGCTGCCAGCTGGGTGGCTCCATTTCTGCAGTTGTGGCAGGGCAGCAGCCGGCATCAGGCGTCATCTTCATTGCCGTGCTCGGCGGAACAGCTGCTGGGATTTAAGGATGCACTTAGAGGAATTACCTGGAATCGGAGCCTGGGGGTTGCTGAATGGGGCTGCCTCTCTGTAAGCCGAGCTCATGTCTGAGGCTGGAGCGGAGGGGCTTTCCTTCCTCAGCCTGGGAGATGACGACAACAGGCCTGGCTGCCTGCCTGGAGACGCTGCCCTAAATAGGAACCGTGATTTCTTCCAGGCAGCGCTTAGCTTTGGACTCAGGTTAGAAAGTACGTGAAGAGATTGGGTATGGCTCAAGGATGTAGTTCCTGTCAAATGCTCAGAGTCTCCAGGCACGTGGGGAGTCACGCTTGTCCTGACCAGGCCTCCAGGTTTACTCCACCAGCACAATTCGTGCTGTTCCCTTGTACACCTGTGTCACAACGGTCCCCTGAGGTATCTCCCTCTCTTCAAAGCCCTGGTGGTCAGGAGTTGCTCACCTGTGGCCCTACGTAGGTGAGGACACCAATGCCCATCTTTGGATGACTTTATCTTCTTGTGAAATATGAGTAATGAACACACAATTACTAGACATCTGGACCCATAGGGGCTCACAGAGACTGAACCACCAACCAGAGAGCATCCATGGGACTGTTCCAGCCCTCCCCATAGGTAACAGATGGACAGCTTGGTCCTCATATGGGGCCTCTAACAGCAGGAGCAGGGGCTGACTCTGTTGCCGGCCTTTGGTTCGCGTTCCCTTTACTGGGCAGCCTTGTCTAGCCTCCGTAGAGGAAGATGGACGCAGTCAGTGCCACTTGATGTGCTAAGGCACATTGACACTCATGGGGAGTCTTCCCTTCTTTGAGAAGAAAGGGAGGGGACCCAGGGGGGAAAGGGACAGGAGGAAGGGAGGGACTGGGAGGCGAGGAGAGGAGAGGAGAAGAGAAGAGAGGAGAGCGAGTGAGGAACTAGGAGGAGAGGAGGAAGGAGAACTTCCTATAGGGATGTAAAATAAATAAACTAATTAATGAAAAAAGAGTATATAGTTGCCATAGTAAAACTGTAATTAGGTGAAGTAGATGTGTAGAAGTCTAACATAAATGCCTTTGGGACTTAGAGAGACAAGAGCTGGAAGCCTGGAGGGCGTTGTCCCTGCATGAGCCTAGTGCAGCTCTGCTGGGAAGAGCAGCCTCCCCTAGCAGCCAGCCACACATCCGATGAACCTGGAGCCTCCTGCAGAAGAGATTACCAAGAACACAGAAGCCAGTGGATTTTTTGTTTTTTACGTGTCACTTTGCAGACTATCGTATTGGCCTGGCGAGGTCAACTTAGTACCGACACTGGCTTCTCAATGGCTTCCAGCTGTGGCTTGGTTCCTGAGTTGTTTCTAAGCACTTTGCACTTCATGAGTGATCTGCTGTATTATTGGGGCAAGGGCCTTTTTGCATAAACTGCGGCACCTAGCTCCAGGCAGCCTAACCTGTGTGATGCACTGCCGGCTACTGTTCATCTCCTGGTTCCCTAGCCCAGGCCACCACCACTGCTCCTGTAGACAGCTGCAGTGGTGTCCTAAAACCCTATTAACATTCCCTCCTAGCAGTTTCTGAGCAGGCTTCTTGCAGCAGCCAGCAACAATCTGTCTAAGATGCTTTTCTGGTCACATTAATTTCCTTCTGAAAGCTTGCCAGTTGTCCCCATTGTACTTAGAAGAAAATCCTTGTCATGCAAATCCTTCAGAAAGGAAGTCTTCACAAGAGACTCTTACAGGCCTTACATGGCTGGCGTGGCTGGCGTGCAAGGTTTTCCTCTCCGTGTACTGCTGAAAATGACTTGCCAAAGAAGCAACTGGCCTCTGCCCCTGGGGCTCACTGGATTTAGGGCAGCTCCCCCCCCACCCCACCTCCTTTTTTTTTTTTTTTAATCTTTTCCCCAGTTTTGCTTACTTCCTTCCAGCTTGCCATTTAAGGACATCACTGTTAGCTGGTTGGCCACTCCTGTTCCGTGTGACTCTACAGCTGCTGGACCTGACTCTGAGCTGACTTTTTGTTTGTTTAACAGACTATCTGCTATGATTTATGGATAGAAGGTTCCCCAAAGTCCGGTGAGACTTGCCCCTGTGGCATTAGAGTAGTAGGGGTGTGACCTTGAAGAGCGTTGTGAGACTCTGCTCTCCCTCTCCCCACCTCCACTCTCCCCTGCATCTCTTCCTCTCATTGCTTCTGCTGTGATTTGAGTAGCTCGACTCTAAAGCCTTAGAAGCCTTTTCTTGTATAGTTGATTTTGTCAAGGTCTTTTGTTACAGTAGCAGAAAGCTGACTGGCACACAGTGTCTTTCTGTTATCCACTCATGAGAGCTGTCTGGGAACAGCTGCTTTTGAATCTCAATTTAGATGTTTTGTACATGCTACTATACTCTGAAGTCCGAGACCACAAGGTGGACGGTTCCCGAGATGCTTCTGGAGAAACCAGAGACAGATTACCCATCCTATTGTCTCCAGTCCTTGTAGGATCTAAGGACGTGTTCACAGGATGCCAACAGACAAGAGGCCTTCGGCTTTCACGCTTCCCTGGCAGGCCCTGTCATGCTTCGCGCTGACCGAGACCACCAGTGGCAAAATAAGTTCTGTGTAACTCAGCCAGATGTTTCTCTCTGTAGAGGGACATTATGCCTGGGCACGGAGCAGAGGAAACTTTTTACTCATAAACAGAGCAAATTTATAGGGGAGATCAGTGGGAGGAATAAATATGAATCCCCATGAAGTCATTTTGCCGGCTGCTTTATAGATTGTGATCACCCATTTAGAGTTTGCAGGCTATTAATTTTGTTTGGAGAGAACCTCGTGACTCTCCAGACTTGCAGGGGGAGGGTATGTGGCAGGCTTTATAAGTCTGTGGGGTCGCACGCATGGACCTGGGCCTTGAACCTGTGAAAGGTTTAGAGAGATGGACAAGCTGCCTTTGGAGGAGTTGGGCTCCAGGTTTTTTGTTTTTTGTTTTTTGTTTTTTTTCCTCCTTGTGGCTCCCTTAGGCATGGTTTTAAACAACCACTTGCCCGGTGTGCATTGTGGTTATTTTGCCCTAGGCTTTGGCTTCTCTCTGTGAGCTGAAGTCCCAGCAAGTTGCAGCAGGAGCCTGCCTTCTGAGGCCTTGCTGAGACCTACGGAGGAGCAGCATGGGTCATGCAGGTCTGGGTGGACTCCAGCTCGGCTCATTGTCATATGATCTCAAGATAACTTTTGTTAAATTTGTTTGGATTTCCCCTTTCTCTCTCTATAAATAAGGCCAGTGTCCCAACCTCAAAGGTGAATTCAAAGATAGAGGAGATGAAATAGGAAAAGCCCATAGTATCCAAAATGACTTAGTTCATAAAGTGATGGGGCTGACTGGTCATACAAAGGAAGTCTGGTGCAGCAGGAACAAAGGGAAGTTTAAGAGGTATGATGTTGGTGCTGATGATGTGGTGGGTGACCTTGGGCATCACTGCCTCTCTGGTCCCAGATCTTTCGTATTAGTAAAATGAAATGTTTGCCTCAAATGGTCTCTAAGCTAATGCTGGGGTACTTGGGCCAGTATCACCTCCGGGATCAGTTAGAATTATAGATTATAAGGCTCTGTTCTAGTCCCCTAGATGAGGGATGGGCTCTAGCCTCTGCATCTAGATGAGTTTTCAGGTGGGCAGATTGAAGTCTGAACATCATTACATGATGCATTGCGGATGTGATACTGGTGCTCTAGTCTACCCCCAGCATCACCCCTATAGCCTCCCGCCTCCTTGGGGTCTTGGATCACAACAGGAAGTAGAGTGGTTAAACCAAATGAAACAATGTCCTAGCCCAGATCCAGTTGAGGTTGGGGCTCAAAGGGCTTGATGCAGAGTCTGGTTGTATACTCCCTAACCCTGACTGTTCGGTGGGACAGCCTCTGCTCTCTTTCTTGCCTCGTGACTTTAGATGAGGTTAAAAACTCATCTGTCATTTGGGATGTACACTGACATGTGGGCTGTAGGGGTGCTTAGGGGAGGGGCTGAATATAACTACGGTCATACGTGGGAGGTGGGTGCTCTCCCTCAGTGTCATCCTTAGCCTCGGGATGCCATATTGCTTGAGGCTACGTGTGAAGAGGTATAAGATGAGCAGCCAGGACCCACAGTCCATGGTGCTGCCTCATTTTAAATGGGGGATTTGTATATTTTTTTGCTACTGAGCCTTCCGAGGGCAGACACTGGATCCAGTTCTGAGAGGCAGGTAACTGAATGCCCGCTCACACTCTGCATCACCTCCTCTGTGCACTGTGCTTGCTGTGGAACGTGATGGGATGACAAATAGGAGAAGGGGTGGCACTTGTTGGTCATTGTCATCTTATCAGCTTAGACTCCCGAGTGTAGTAAGGGGTAAACTTTGCCCGCTTGCCTGCTGACTGTGTGGTTGACTCACTTTCAGGAGAGTACCCACAGCTGAGAACTGGACCTGCCTGGACAGCACCACGTATTTGTGATAGACAGACCTGCTGGCCAGACCTGCTCCTTGGCACTTTGCGAACCCCCGTACCCTCCAACTGGTGGTGCCCCTTCCCTGTTCTGGGTCACCATTGCAGCTATTTCCTCAAAGCTGCTGTGACTTGAGCCAAGGTGCCTTGGCCCGTGGCTGCTGACTTTCTTCCCTGGCTTTTTTTCAGTGAGGTCCATGGATACATTAGTTGTATTGGGGATTTGCTGAGGCAGGAGGACACAGCTACAGAGATGGGAATGGAAGAGAGCCGATCCTTTCCGGGCCATTTATCTTTGGGAAAGACGAGTTAGACACTTCCTGCCGGACTGTGCTAAGCCCTGCCCTCAAGCTGACTGCATACAGGGGAAGTCTGCCTGAGCAGCGGGAAGAGGCAGATCAGCTGAGAAGATCATTTCAGAGCACCGTGGAATTTGGAGTGTGAGCCATACAGGCAGGTGGGGAGGAAATACTGTATTGGGATAAGGGAGAGCTTTGTGGACTGGGGCAAGACTCAAGAGGCTAGAAGCATAGCAAGGTTAACTTTGTGAAGCCAAAAACACAAGTGACAGAGTCTCAGACAGTGTGAGGCCACTGGCTGACATGCAGCTGTGGTCCTCGTAGAGATTAACATAGCTCACAACCTGACGTACACTATTTCTTTTCTTTTTAAATCTTCTGATTGATCTTTTGTAGGGAGCGAGAAAAGTCCAGAATGAATGTGTTGTTTCACATAAGACGACCATGTCAAGGACTTATTAGAAATGGGCAAAGCCCAATTCCCATGCCCTCACTGCACTCCCAGGTCAGATTCAGAAGACTGACAAAACGTTCCTCTGGTCCTGTGGGAATGAGTGTGAAAAACTAGCCACCAAGGCTTCATCTTCTGGGATGTTTACAGATGGAGACCCCTCTCCTACAGTGACCTCCTACTGAGACCAGGTTACCCCTTGCTATTCTTCTTCAGAACTGTGCAAAATTGATAGGTCTAAGAAATCTCCCAGACACATGCAGGGCATTAATGATGTCCCTTTCAAGGTGACCGCTGTAGTATCCCAGAGTTCATTTGGGCTTGGGCTGTGCTACCCTCGGGCTGTGCAATGACCTTGGGAATTCCCAAGTAACTAGGTATGTGTACTATTGGTACATCTCCCAAGATACCATGTGGTCACCCACCCCTCAGGTGCCTTGTCTTTATTGCTCATCACCCTACAACCCTCTGCCTCTCTTTAGTCTGCAGAAAGTTTTTGACTCTTCTCTTAGTTTGTTCCCAAACTCACTTGGCAGTCCCTACCTCTTCAACAAGCCCTAACTGAATAATGTAGGTTTGTGCCTTTCCCATCGAGCCATCCATCTTCCCCTGCCTTCAGATATCCCCTCAGTAAAACTACTGGCTGAGTTTGAGTAAGCCACATTGAAGACAAGTGTGCACTGGGCATGGTTCGGCCCCATCCTCAGAGCAAGAAGAGAGTAACATCCCTATGTATGGGCCTCAGTCTTCTTGGAGCAAAGGCTGACCAGGCTTAAGTATTGGCTCACTCAGGGGTCACTGACAACCAAGGTAGGGCAGCTTTCAACTGCTGGGTGGGCTTAAGACAACTTTGAATGGATTTTGCCCATTCACCTCTAACTTCCCTGCTTATAAGTTTACTGTCATAACACTCACATCCTCCCTCACACAGAAGATACATCTTCTAAAGCCAAACTAGCGGGAAGGGTCCTCCTCCCATTGGCTCTTATGAGGATCTCTGCTTCAAGCCTAGGGACTTATTGCTACTGAGCTCTGAGGAAGCAGGTTAACGGAGGTGTGGGGATACTGGTGCCAGAACCTCTAAATATACATGTGTTGACCCTCTCTTGGTGTACGACAGGTGCTGAGACGCACTCTGTCACTTCTCAAAGAGTTCCTAGTTGAGAAAGACAACTGCAGGGCAGAGATGATGACCTCATCATTTTTCCCAGGAACTGCCACGTTCCTTTTCACATATTTTATCTCCATGGGCTGGACAATCAGAGAGTTGGTCAAGAAACACATGGCCTATCAGCATGACCCATTTCCGCTTAATGTTGGCTTGTGACGTCACGGTTGTCATTCATTTGGGACAAGTCATGACGGTATGAAGAAAGATGTCAGTCTTGTCTCTGGTGTCGAAGATCGAATCTGACAATGACAATAAAGTAATTTAATGTGAACACTGATAATGTTCAAGCCAGTAAAGGCTGAGAGCTCGTGCTGGATATATTGTGGCTGCTCATCCTTCATTTCATTGTTGGTAAAAACCAAAGAGATATGGAGGGGTGGCAAACGGTGATCCTGGAAAATACTCCATTGGCTCAAGGTCAGGAATTTGCTTTTCTAATTGCTCCAGTGAACACTGGTGCCAATGCTGTTGTGCTGTGCACCACATCTAGGGAAAGGTTAGGTTACAGGAGTGAGGGACTGTGCTGTCTGCCAGCGGTCCACAGTGGAAGGTTAAGGAAATACAGCAAAGTATGGAATTTGGGCCAACTGACTTTGCTTGTGGGTGTTTCTAGAATGAAGGCTGGATTGGGGAAGTAGACGATGTATCAGGTAGATGTTTTCTGGAGAGCCTTTCTAGTTAGGAACCTCCCTCAGTTGGCTGCACTATGTATGAGGAGACAAAGCTGGTCAAGAGAATGGAACCCTGAAAACTAAGAGAAAATCAAGACCTACCTTAGATAGGTATAAAAAAAATATCCTTAAAAAGGTGGAAAGTGTGGCCTTGAGAGACAGGGCTAGTGTCCACACCGATAATGAGAAAAAGAGCAGGCCAGTCTGCCCAGGCTTCTCTCCACCCTCAGAAGTGGACTCCTTCCGTCTTCACAGCAGAGCAGACACCTGTGTTAATTATCTCTGTCTGAAAGAAAAAAATGAAGAAACTGAAGAGTTAAGTAACATGCCCAAGGATATGGGGGCCTGGCGTGGCTGAGTGGGTGGAAAATTCGGAGGCACAAGCCTCCTCAGGTCTGAATTCACAAACTGAGAACAAGTTGGTAATAAGACACTCAGAATCTGTCAGAGGGAAAACTCCCAGGTCTTCTTTTTTTCTGCTAACATTATGGACCTCAAGGATGCCTGGACTGCATCTCTGCCTCCCACTTCCTTGAGAAGACAGTTAAATGAGGTAACAGTCGGGAAGGACCCGCCCATCACCGCCAAGCACATGGTGCACCCTCAGGATTTAATAGCCCTTCTCTACTTTGCTCTCTGCAGCGTACTCCCAAGCCTGTGGCAGGGTGCGAAGTGGCCATGCTCTGCCTTTAATTGGCATGGGTTTGCCACCAGGGTCTCTAACCTTACCTAGATTGGGCTTTCAGATGCCCTGAAGACATTAAGGTGGTGTGAGATGGCCCATTACTGTGATTGAAAAGCTTCTCTCTGGGCGTGGTGGTGCATGCCTTTAATCCCGGCAGAGGTGGGCGGATCTCTGTGAGTTCGAGGCCAGCCTGGTCTACAAAGCGAGTCCGGGATAGCCAAGGCTACACAGAGAAAGCCTGTCTCGAAAAACAACAACAACAAAAAGCATCCCTATGCCTCCTGTTTCTTTCTTACCGGATTGCCAATTCCTCAGAGAATTAAAAATTTAGTACCCAGTAAGGTATGTTCCTATGCTGAACGCATGTGGAAATGTACCCTCAACCCCCAGGGGTCAGTTAAAGTGCAGTTGAAGCCTCCTCATGCTTATTTTCTGATGTTGGCGGTGTCTTGGGGGTTGGTGAAATGAGCAATAGTGCTGATTGTGTGAAGTGTTCCTCCAAGAGTGGAAGGCAAGAGAAGTGGAGTCCATTGTAAGGAGGAAGGCTACAAGTGGTGTAAGAGGAAAACTAAGCCCTCTGAAGTGATTGGGTTCACCCAGGCACAATTTACAGAGAGCCTTGGAAGGAATCCATTCCTGATGGTGACACCCACCCTTTGTCGTTCTATATGGGATCAAGCCTGCATGAGAGTTAACCCTTTTTCTCAGCATGGTTGCTGGAGAGAACCAGGTTGTTTGTAAGTCAAGATTTCTACAGAATTCAGAAGAGGTAAATGTGCAGGTGTGGAAGCTTTGCTGGCTGGGAAGATGGGCTCAGCTGAGGGCAGGTTTCCTTATTTCCTGGCTGAGTATGGCCTGTGAGGGCTTCTTTTCAGCTCACAGCAGCAAAGGCGGAGACAGGGGGTGAACCTTCCAGGTTTATAAGTCAGTGAAGTCTTCATTCTCCTAGAATTCAAACTGGGTGTGGCCTCCTTTGTGTTATCTGTGGGGGTGTCTTCGAACTCAGACCTACAGGTTAATGGAGACATTTTGTAAAGTCCAGTACCCAAGGCCACTACGTGAACTGGGATGCACTCCCCTCGCCCCTCGCAACTTGCCAGTCGCAACTGGCCAGTAAGCTCTCTAGAAGTATGGGGAATAGCCAGGATTGTGAGTTAACAGGATCTGGGCATGGATCTCAGGAGTTGTGTCCCAAGCAGCCAGGCCAGAAAGGCTGTGCTGGCTTGCAAGGCACCTCTGCCCCCATGGCTGTCAGTAGAGAGCGGGCTGTAAAAGTCCCTATGATGGCAGGTGTTGTGAGCTTCGAATCCGTCACTAGCAAGGACACAGTAATGAAAAGCTCATGCCCCCTTCACTGAAGAATGCCTTGATTAGTAAGATGCGCTAGCAATACCTGCGTCTTGGGCAAGATTGGAACAAGAGAAAATGATATTAAATATATATTAAAATATGCAGAGTGTGAACTAGACTGCAATTTCACAATCAGTGTATATTGGAAAATGTGTGATCTCCAGAATTGAGTTTAAGTGCATAATGATATGGTGCCTCACATAAATTAGCTCATTTAGCCTTCCCAGCAACTCTACTTGTGAGCAGGTGCCCCCACTCTCCCCATTTTCCCGGAGAGAGAGTTGAGGCTTAGAGAGGGATGACGTAACTCCTCTGAGTGCACGGGTTGTCCAGAGCTAATGAGTCACGGGAACAGAACTGGAAGTCCTTTTTTCAGAAGCAGCTCAGACAGTGGATTGAGGGCCAAGGACAGACTTTCTTAGGCCTGTTTTTTTTTCTCGCTGTGCCCTCATTGCGGCTCTGGGCCCTCTAAATGCCAAGACCTTGCACTGCAAGGAGATACCTGGCTTAGGGCATGGCTAGGAATGGAATTCAATAGCCGGGGCTACTGACTCACTTCTTGGTGGATTTTGTTTCTATGGGCACGAGTGTTTTCTGGCGTGTATTTAGGCATACCACATGTGGGCCTGGGACCCGCAGAGCTCAGGATGGAGCATTACCTCCCCCTGGTCCAGGAGTTATAGACAATTGTGAGCTGCCACATGAGTGCAGGGAATGCAACCCGGGGCCTCTGTAAGAGCAGCAAGAGCTCCCAACCACTGAGCCATCTCTTCTTCAGCTTCCTGCAGTGGCTTGTCTGGACAGAAAGCACTAGGCCTCGACCCATCTCTGCTTCATAGTGCTGGGATCACAGCCCGGCCCCTCCCCCCCTGTTGGTTTGCATGTGGGTGCTCTCTCTCTGACCCCTAGGAATTCTTTTTTCTTGTTGGGTACAGCTTCTGAGAAAATCTTTTGATTGCATCTGTTTGCTGCTAGGGATAAAGGAGAAGGCTTGCAAGAGCCTCCATGTTCTGGGGCTCTTGTGCTGATCTGAGTCTTCAAGCCCAGTAGGAGAGGATTGAGGTGTGGACACTGCAGGGCCCTCAGATAACACCTGCGTTCCCGAGCCAGCCTCCCTTGCACAGGCCCACTCTGTGTGTGTGTGTGTGTGTGTGTGTGTGTGTGTGTGTCTGTGTGTCTGTGTGTCTGTGTGAGTCCTGTTTTGAGCTCCTTGGGGGGAAGGCAAGCAGAGATGCTTACGCACTGCATTCCAGAACAATCCGGGTAATGGAAAGTACAAAAACAACCTAAACTTGTTTCCAAAGCCTCATGAGTTATGCCGACTTCTCAGAAACTCACCATTTGGACCCAAAAAGTGAAATACCGTTTCCTGAGGCTCACTGGAGAGGAGCCTGAGGGTGACACAGCTGCAGGCCTCAGGCAGATGAGAAATACAGATGATGTGTTCAGCTACCTCAGTGAGCCAAAGCAGGACACACACACACACACACACCTTAAAATAGGGGTTTTTAGGAACTTTGAGATGGTAACAAAGGGTTAAAAACCTTGTTGCATGGGGCTGCTGTCAACAGTAGGAGTTTTTTGAAGAGAGCTTGAGGGCTGCAGACGGCAGCAATAAGGCCGAGAATGGGTGTCCCAGAGTTTGGTCCACAGCTCCCCACATCTTGTTCACAGGTCTTGTATTTCAGCTTGCAATCTCAACGACGATACTGAGTTGGCTTTGAAATAAGCTGCCAGCTCTCCTGTGTAGGAAGTCTGGTCTAGGTAAACATACAAAAACAATGATTTTGTTTTCCCTAAGTGCAGAGGCCTAGGTAATGCTTTGCCATACAAATTCCTTGCATTCCTGTAGAGTAGGTGTCCAGGAAAATCTTTGCCTAGTCTAGCCCTGCCTTACCTATGCACAGTGACATCTATTACAGTCTCCTCCCCATCTCCCGTAGAAAGTGGGCACCTAGTTTGCCCACAAGTTCAAGGCCATCTCTCACTGGACACAGAAAAGAGTCCCACTGAGTGCTGAGGGGTGTCCTGCTAGACTTGTTGGCTCTTTGTCAAGGAACGACAGATCCCAAAACAGACACACTTAGGGAAGTTGTTGTCCGGCCTTATAACTCAGTTAGGTATTTAATTCGGCCATGTATCTGAGCCCAGGAGGTGGTGGCACTCCCCTTTAATCCGAGCACTTGGGAAGCAGAGGCAGGCAGATCACTGTGAGTTCTAGGCCAGCCTGGTCTACAAAGCAAGTCCACGACAGTCAAGGCTACACAGAGAAACCCTGTCTCAAAAAACAAAAACAAAAACCATGTATCCGGATGAATACCTTCTGCTTATGACAAGTTTGCAGTAGAATGTCAATCTTCCTTTTAGTAAGCTCCATAGAACCTGTGTGGTCATCCAGGACTCTGGGGGCATTTGTGGATGCACTGGCTTAGAGTTACTGTTGCATTCTTATAGTTAACAAGTCTACTTTGAGTGTAAAATCCCAAGTTCCTACCTTCTAGAACTTGCCCTGTGAGGATGAGCCTGGCTAAAAGTCCATTGAGATGAGCACCAATCACTGCCTTCAAGGTCATCAACCCATTTGCTGTGGATGCTGAGACTCCTGCGTGGATTGGTTTGAGGGCCCGCTCACACAGTGATGTCTTCACTTGGGTGTCCCTCATGGAATTTGTGTAGGAGAAATGAAGCAGTCAGGGTCATTCACCTGAGTTTCTCTGTTTGTTCTGTTCAGATGTTGGGAACAAGGAGGCTCAGGTAGAGGACAGTAGCTCGACTGAAGGAGGCGATGTGCTGTGTTGTTTCCAGCCTGTCTTCTCATAGGTACAAGCTGTCTCATTTCTACCGTCTGCCTTAAAGAGCAGGCAGATTGATGAGGAGTGTTATTTCGAGCCTGGGTAGCCTTGCCTCCAGACATGTGCGTAGCATCTTGCAGTTTACAAACTAGGTTCCCATACTGATCTCTTTTGACTTAATGAGACAGTGATTCAACTGGTTATAAATCAACAAAGCAGCACCATGCACCGTGCATGACAACCGCGGAGCCAGCACGGAGTTGTCACTTGAGTGAAAGGAAGCGATAAAGATTTGTGTTCCCCAACCGGAAAGAGAAAACAGCTGCGGAGTCTCCGTTCGGGATCTGGTATTTGTGTCTTTAGTGTTTTATCCTCTCATATCGAAAATGCCTGAAAGTGCTAGCTACATCCTGCAGGCAGGCGAAGCTGACAGGGCTCCAGACTGTTGGGTTAAGAGCAGTGTTGCCGCTTGGTATGACTGTATCCTTATCGCAGGAGACGGTGGGGCTGAGTCCTGGTTACATAGCGCTCTGGAGGCCATCAGGAGGATGTGAGTTTCCCTGCTCACAGCTACTCCAGAATCCTAGGTAGGCCTACTTCACAGGGACGAGGCCTTCAGCCTTTACAAGCCAGGTGATCTTAACGTTTGAAACAATGAAACACACTTTTTTTGTGCACTTTGCTGGAAATTCTAGGGTGCGCCAGGTGAGGGAAGTTCAGAAAGAGCTCTGTTCTTCACGTTAATCCCCCACACATTCTCTGGCACCTACCAGGTGGCCAGGGTGACTGCTCATCTGTTCCCTTTACAGTGCCATGTCACCTGCTTGACACGTGGGGCTGACACATGATCTAGGTAGATAAGCCATTCTGCGCAGACTGCCACAATGCTGGACTCCCTGCGGTGGACAGGCATGACGCAACTGTCCAGGCGTTTTCTCTCCTTACCCGGCTTGCTACTCACCAGGTTGTGCCATAGCTATGGCACCATAGGAAGCCTGGCTAATCCGACAGGAAGCTGGGGAGTTCACAGGAGACGGGTCCCTCTTGTCATGTGACAGCCCCCCCTCTTGTCGTGTGAGAGAGGAAGCTTTCAAAGGTATGCCTACTTCCCCTTTAGCTTCCAGCCCCTACTGTAACAAATCTCCACAAGCTCAATGACTTAAAAAGCACAAAGTCACCTTATGGTGTTGAAAGACAGAGTTCTCGTAGCAATCTTTGAGTGAGTGACTCCAGGTATCAGCCAGAGTGACTGCTGCCGTAGGTGGGAGGCTGTTTCCTCACATTTCCAGGCTCCTAGAGACCACCTGCATTTTGGTTTTTAGTCCCTTTCTGTGTCACTCCGACTTCTGATTCTGCCATCACGTTGCCATCTCTTGTGTTGAACCTCATGGCTCCTTCTATACAGGCTGTGGCATCACACCCTGCTCACCCAGATCCTTCAAAGTACATCCACCCCGCCCTGCCCCCTCTGGCCCCTCATATGCATCTGAAGATGCTCAGCTTCATTTTTACCAGCAGAGTCCTTTGCCATGTAGTGTAGCAGTCACCTGCAAAGGAATCTTGCAGAAATGGCTTGTATTAGCTCATAAGCGGCACAGCCTCCCTCTGGGAAATAGAACGGGCTCAGCTGAGCCAAGTAGCCAAAGTCAGTCAGCTTCCTACACAGAGAAGGACTCAAAGGAGCAGAGGGAAGCCAGAGTGGATAAGTTCTCTAACAATGGATTTCTCTGTAGTGTTAAAAGCACGAGAGACGTTTGCATCATTGTGGTTCAAATGCACCAGGCCTCCTCTGCTCGGCATCTGTCAGTCTCCTGGATTTTTTGTTTGTTTAAGACAGAGCCTCACATTTAATTCATTTGACTATATGATGTCTGCAATGAGTGATCCATTAGGTCGCGTCTACACCTCTGTGCTTTATTTGGCCTTAGTTTTGTTTTGTCTTGTTTGTTTTTTACAAAGTCTGGTCAGTGGTTTCTGGGAGTTACTCACTCAGGACCTGGGGGCTTCATTTCACTATTTTTAAATAATCATTTTTAAGATAGGAAGTGTGTGCTTTTGTGAATGGGAGAGAAACTGTCGAGCAGCTAAAAATATCTCTTCATCTCTTGTTTCTAGTGCTGCATTGCACGCCCTGCTTCCTGGTGGTTAAAACTGTTGGTAATTTTGAGGTATTCTCTCCATGGAAAGGCATGTATGGACATTGGTATGACCTACATGCATTTGTGTATTTGCGTCAAGTTTTTCATTTTTAAAAACAATGATAGTTTGGAGCTGGAGAGATGGTTCAGTTGTGAAGAGCATTTGCGGCCCTTGCTGAGGATCTGGGTTGAATTCCCAGCATTAATACGGTAGCTCACCACTGTCTACAACTGCAGTTCCGGGGCGTCTGGCATCCTCTCCCAGCTTTTGCAAACACGTACAGTACACTTATATACATTCATTCATGAAATTCATAGTCACAACATCAACACAAATCTTTTATAAAACCCACAAATGACAGCTTATGCCTCTTAGCATCATGGTCCGTCAATGCAGCGGACTCTAGTGTGTGTTTTCCATTGTCATTGGTAGCTGACTGGTGACCGAGAGTTGGGTGTGCTGTCCAGCGTTGTGAGAAAATATGATTCTTTATATGACACAGCTAGGGAGAGAGACCCAAGGCCAGTGTTTTCTGGATGGATCCTGGCAAGTGTAATACATACATACATCTTTAGCATCTGCGAAATCCAACCAGAGTCATGGTGACCTGTGGACGTGTGTGTATGTAGCTGGCTCTTATAGACTGTACTGTTGCGATTTCTAACCTCTAACCATAACAAACGCTGTTGCAGCACATTCTTCTTGTATTTGTCTTTGTATGCACATGTCACTGCATCTGGGTGAGAACTCTCAGTGACATTATTGTGTCCCAGGATTTGTTGATACCCTTTCTCCCCTCCCCCCCTCCGTGTGCACGTGTGTGCACTTGTGTAAGTGTGTATACATTTTTGCATGTGTGTGTTTTGGGGATGCATACCACGAGGGTATACAAGGGCCCGAGGTTGATATTAGGAATCCTCTTTGAGATCTATTTTATTTTCTTAAGTGAAGCGGGCTCCCTCGATCAGTTTTTCACTAGCTAGCTTTCTCTGGGCATCCTTAGTCTCTGCCTTCTAGGGCTGCAATTATAAGCAGGCTGCCGTGGCCACCCATCATTTGTGTGGGTTCTGCGGATCTGGACACCAGTTCTCTGGCTTGTGCTGTAAATGCCTCCATTCTCGAGCTGCCTCCCCGGCTCCTAAATGCTACATACAGTTTGGTGGCAGTTGCTACCCAGATCTAGCTTCCTCCCATATTCAGGAATGTTCTGCTGTGCTAGCCACTGATGGCCCCTGGGCATTTTATTATAGACAAATAAGACTCAGCTACTCGACCCTCTAGGGAGTACCTAACAGCTGGGGGGTCAGGGGATGGTGAGGAATGTGACCAGGGTTGCATGGAATCCTATTGGGTTAGCCACTGCAGACCCACAGGCAGAGCGGCAACCAAGACCTGTATATTGAGTCATAGCATTCATCAGATAGCAGATAGCAAGATACTGTGTCACATGCTAGGAACACCCACCATATCATGTTTCTTTGTGTCCCTGAGTCAGAGAGTGAGGTAGGACAGAGATTTTGATTGAAGCATTGTGGTGGTGGCACCGGGCTGGGTCAGATGGACCTGACAGAGGTATTCCACTGGCAGACAGATTGCATCCATGCTGGCTGGGGTGAGACTGCTTCTGTGTGGCAGAACTATTGTTTGTGAAAGAGATTTGATGCTTCATTAGAGAGAAACTGTGTACAGAAACCCGGCAGAGATATCTTAACAGCTGGAGGCCGATTAAAGGTGCAAACAACCCAAATGCCAGATGAGCAGCAGCTCAGCGAGGCAGGCTCTACAGGGACCATATTACTAATTTTCCCTCCTTCAGCCCCACAGGGAAGCATACGTTTGTTACCTAGAAGAAATGAGAAAGGGGCTGGGTGATGTGGCAGAAGAGGCACAGAGCGCAGAATAAAGCCCGTAACTGTGCATCTCTCTAGTGGCCTGGAGGACAGTTGAGGCTTCTTTATGGAGTATATGTGACTTCCAGTCTGGACCACACAGCGTGCTGCCTCCCAATATAAGGCTTTAAGACCCCTATAGAATGCCTGATGGCCCTAGAAATGGCAAGGCCATCACACACACACAAATGGCAACAACCTCTTCCCTTCTTTGATTTCAGGACTTGCTTGATATCATGGCACCTACAATCTCATAAAAACCTTAAAAGCTGTGGCTTATCTTCTTGGCCTCTGGGTATAATCATCAGGAGGTGAGTTAGTTTCCTCCTAGATGAGACGATTGCCCCAGATAAGGAAGAAACTTGGGAGAGTAAGTTGAAAATCTCTCTCTATGGACAAAGAAGAAAACTCCCTATGCATCGATCAAGTGGTCTTTGAAGATGTCACTCAAGGGCTGAGAGTATCGCTCAGTCAGTAAATGCAAGCAGGAGGGCCTGTGTTCTGTTCTCAGATCCCAAGTGAAGGTGCTGGTGTGGTGGACAAGATTATAATCTCAGCACTGGGGAGGTGGACAGAGGGTTCCTGGGGCTGAGCAAGAACTTATCTCAGAGGAGCTGAGTGGCGTTCCTGAGGGCCACACCTGAGGTTATAAGGTTTCTATGTGCACACGTGTACACAGTCACATATATGAAAAGTGTCAGTCAAACTAGACCTGTTAGAGCAGGCCTATAGTCCTCATTCCTAAGGAGGCTGAGGCAGGAGGATCACAAATTTAGTACCTGCCTGGGATATAGAATCTGTTTAGGGCCAGGAGAATAATGAGAGCCTGTTTAAAACTAATTAAAGGGGCTGGAGATAAAACTCAGGCATAGAGCAATTATCTAGCAACCATGAGGAAAAGACCAAAAAGTCAATGAAGTCAGTCGTAAGTTCCCAGGCCTTGTCATACTTAACCCCTGTCTAGTCTCCTGTTTCACTACACGCTGCTTAGCGAATCATTGCCTGTGTCCTACCCCCACACTGGCCACCTTGAAGCCTTTAGTTACACCAGGTTGCTCTGCCTGAGGACTGTTGTTGTTAAATTATCTGTATTCTCAATATTCTCAGTATGCCCAGCTAGCTTTCAGTCAATTAAGACACTGACACTGACACTTGTGATATTTTAAAACAGCCTTAGTTAACCTGGGGCAGGGCAGACATTAATCCTCTAAACTACTTCCAATAGTGGGGCAGGTATGTGATAACTGCCCCAATCCCATGCCATCTGCTTCTAATAACTTCTATCAAGCTACCTCCCATCCATAATCCCAAATACTTGCTAATGTTCTTCATCTGGGCCGAATCTCCATCCACGCCGGCCATGTGTTTCTCTTCCATCTAACTCATGGTGGCCTTCCTCTCTTCCCTTTCTCTGTACTCTCTCTCTCTCTTCAGGGTCTTTCTTCCTCTTCTTCCCAGGATTCCCCCGACTCACTCTTCTTCTTCTTCTTCTTCTTCTTCTTCTTCTTCTTCTTCTTCTTCTTCTTCTTCTTTTCTTCTTCTTCCTCCCCTCCCCCCCCCCCTCTCTCTCTCTCCCTGGGAACCTTAGCCACACCTCTGTCTCCTCTGCCCTGCCCAGGTGAGATGGCTTTTTATTAATCAAAAGGTGGGTCACAGAGACAGCAAGCAGTAATTAGCATCAAAATACATTAGACCATCCCCCAACAGAGGACTTGATCCTGCTGTATTGGAATACTCAAGCCCTGGCCTACCATAAGCAGATTCCATTGTAGTCTTCAGGTCTCAGCCATTTGGGATGTCCTCTAGTCATGACACAGCTTGTCCCCCCCCCCCCAATTCCTGTGACCATAGTGCTGGTTTCCTTCACACCTTCATTGTCTATAGTTCCAAGAAAATATTGGTTGCTTCATGGTCTGTTCAATTTCTGCCCAGGTATGAGTTTCAGATCTGGTTGGCTTTATTTAGTTCCTATAGAGATCATGTTCCAGCTAGGAAAACCAGGTAGTTCCAGAGAGGGATGGTCAGTGAGGAGCTAGTTACCTTTGTTTAGGAAGAATGAAAATCCAAATAGGCCACCATATGTCTTAGCAGAAGAAGGGCTGGAGCTCAAAATTCGTAAGTGCGGGAGGATCACGGAGGAGATTGATTACCGCTGAAGGAGGGAGAGAGATAGGCTGGCTCCAGCCCTCCCCTTTCTTTTTGGTTGCCACCTCCATTGGCTGAACCAAAGTGAGCAGTTGGCAAGAGCACCCAAGAAACAGCTCTGGCGATTTAAGTCAAGAGCCAAACAAGGTGGTGTGGGGACCAGTCTGAGAACATTCTAATGAAGGCAACGTTATCCCCAGCATCCCTCACAGTCACTGGCACACAATAATCCTGGAAAAGTGAGCAGTTTTCTTTCATTGTTCAAGATGTTGCTTCATATAGCCCAGGCTGACCTTTACCTCCCTATGAAGCCAAAGATGACCGTAAACTACTTCCATCCCTTGCATGCTAGGGTTATAGGCGTGTACTACCACAGATCTTTTGTTGTTGTTCCAGGAATCAAACCCAGGGCCTTCTTGTGTCTGCCAGGCAAGCTCACTACTAACTGAGGTGTACTCCGACACCCTCAGTGAGCAGCCACACAATGGATGAACACATGGAGTACATCTGCTCTGACAAGTCAGTTCCAATGTCAGCTCTAACAAAGGACCCATTCCATCTTGACAGTTGCACTCCGGCACCCCCAGTTCTCAGTGATGGGGCTCCGTAGTAGCCCCCTTTTGCCCCAGCAGGCTGAGTGCCTGATATGCCTCCCACCTCATATTCCCTGAGGAGAGAGAAGGAGTCTTACTTCCAGAAATACTGCTGTGTCATGAGCTCTTTGAGCTGAGCCCACTGATGCTTTCATAGGCACAGCATTGTGTTCCTTAAGGGATTCCTTTGAAGCCAATTTTAAACATTCACTCCTTAGTTCAGTTTCAAAATTTGTGGCGTTTGGGAATCTTCCAGGATTTTACATCCCTACAGTCTGAGTGTGGAGGGAGGAAGGCAGCTGGCAACGAATCTTACCCGCTTTTCCAAGGGGTTCATTTGGCACAAGGGCTTCTGGACTTGCCCATAAGGTGGGATTAAGAACACTATGGCGGCAGTAAAGCAACAGCACATATGATGCACTTGAAAATATTTGTTCTTTTCCCTTCAAACACCAGAGAAAAGGTCAGGGGCCCCGACCCAGGTACTGGTGTAGCTCCCTCCATTTTCTGCATTTACGGCAGCTCACTCTCTGCTGCTGCTCCTTGCGGTAGAGTTTGGGTGGAGCTGCTGCCGTTTAGTGACACATCTCTTATCTGCTGACATTTTGCCCCTCTAAAGGAGTAATCATACATTTTCCTATAAGGATTGTTCATGTTAAAAAAAAAACCTTGTAATGTGCTTCAACTTGTGTATGTGGATCATTTATGTCTCTACTTCTTTATGCTGTGGTGTGTACATTGGGTGCCTACCCCCAGAGCTTTGCACAAGAGTTGAAATTTGAGAAGCGATAGTTTCTCCTGTTTAAATGTTAGGGTTGCCTGGTGCTTTATCAAAGCCTTCTAAGTACCTTTTATTATAGGAAATCTCAGCAGGTTAGAACCCAGAGACTTCAATTGAAACCTGTAATGGAACAATGACACCAGCTTGTAATTAAGGCATTTCTGGGAAGTAACTTCAATTGAGTTATAGAAGTGAAGGTAACAGCCTGTGGGGCTGGTGCTAAATCCAGGAGCAACAAAACCAAAGAAGTATGATTGGAAAGAGAGAGGAATATTCCTGTGTGGAGTGGTGTGTGTGTGTGTGTGTGTGTGTGTGTGTGTGTGTGTGTGTCTGTCTGTCTGTCTGTCTGTCTGTCTGTGTGTGTATGTATGTGCGTGTCTGTAAGTGTGTCTGTGTGTGTGCACACGCGTGTATATGTGTGTGTCTGTGTGTGTGTGTGTGTGTGTGTGTGTGTGTGTGTGTGTGTGTGTGTGTGTCCACAATGCTAATTTGACAGTGGGGTAGGTTGGCAGGACTCCTTTTGAGGAAGCTATGTGTCCGGTAGATACCCTGTGTAATGAATCTCTAGATCTTTCCACTGCCTGTGCTGAACCTCCTCGGGAGACACTGGTGAGAAAAGCGCTGCACCTTTCAAGTCAGTTAACCTCTCCCCTGCAGATTCCAGCGACAGCTTCAGTCAAGCTTAGGGTGACACCCACTTCTTGCCCTTTCAAAAGGACTGGTTAAGTATCTTTATTCCGTGCATCTTCCAAAGCAGAGTCAGTGTGCCGCTGTTCAGAGGCACCAACAGAGCCACCGGAAAGTGGAATTTCCCACAAGACCAAAATCTCACCAGTCTTCACTTGTGACCTTAGTCCTTGCAGTTTTGAAGGACAAATTTGTCCTATTTAGAGTGTTGGTGGAAAATAGATGACTCTTAACTGTGGATCTTGGCACTTAAATAACTGCATTGGGATGAAAGTATAGGAAGACACAACCTCCTTTTAGAATCCCCTTTCCGTATGTACAGAAGCTAGTTCAAGAGCAGTGGCTGTCTGGCAGGAAGGTGGGTGACCCAGGCCTTGAGCTGGCCTTGGGTGGGAGGCAAACAGACTGATCTGGATTCCTTTGGCCTCACTGCCACACCTCTGCCATCCTTCATGCCCTCTGCATTTTAAAACCACTTTAATATGCCATTCCATCTAACCCCTGCTTCAGCTGCCTCCTCTTAAAAATCTACATATCTCATCCACAGTGTTTAGAAAAACAAAAGAGAACAGCTAGCCCATTTGTGGGTTTTAAAAAATGTTTTCTTTCATTTTTAAAAAATTGATATGCAGTCAAGAATGACTTCTTTTTAGTATGCCAGCTTCTGGCATTTAGCGCATCTGTGTGTGGCCTTACCCTGATTGGTACACACTCTTGGACAATTCTTTTACCCATTATAATGACTCTGAGCGCTGGCCACCATCCGCCACTATAGTTTTGTCCTTTAGAGAATTTCAGTAAAATGTTTTGTTCTTTGCCTATAATCCAGGCACCTAGGGGACTCTGAATTGTGGGTTTGAGGGCAGCCTGCCTAAGGTAGTTAATGTTAGTTAATAGTTGTTCAATAAATGAATAATCAGAAACTCCAAAGATCAAATGAGTAGAGCCCACAATATATGACCCTTGAGACGAGCTTCTTTTATGGGTGTTTGTTTGTTTTTTACTTGCTTATTTGTGTTTTCGGTGTTAATGCCAATAAATAAGCCTCATCCAGCTGATGGTAAAAAAAAAGATGCATTTGAATGCTCATGTTGGGGCACATGTTTTACTGTGAGGGAAAATGTTTATGCAGTACGCAGTTTAAGAATTCTGTGTAATGTCCTTTGTATTTATACTCCCAAACTATGCCTGCTAAGTCTGTGCCATGGTGAAATAACATCCATTAAACTATAGCAGAAGGAAGCCTTGGCAATCATCTAGGTTAGGCACTGGTTAGAGTCATGTTTTCTACTCTTGAACAGTAGGCATCCTTTGGTGTCCTGTGTATCTGGTCACTGTTTGTTTGAGCTTGGGAGAGTTTGAACAGCTCCTTAAATGATAACCTTCTCCCTCTAGGACATGGTTCTGAGATCCTCCTTTATTTCTGTCCCACATAGTGACACCTAGTGGCCCCTGGTAACTTTACTAGTGCCCAGTCTCTTACCTGAGCACAGTTGGCAGATGTAAAGGCAAAAGGAGGCCAGCTGGGGTTCCAGATGTCTGTTGGTAATCAGCATTTGGCACTCTGTGATGCCTGCTGGAACCCTGACATCCTCTCACACTTGCAGGGCATCTCAGCCTTTGGTAGCATGGAGCTATCTGCGTTAGAATAGGAGACAGATTGGCTCTAGGTGGAAACAGACCTGTTTCAGTGAGTTTTGCCTGCCACAGAGGTAATTGGAAGAACAGATCTAGGGATTTCTGTCTGACAGACAGCAGAAGACCTCCCAGGGAGCTGGGAGAGATAAGTCTGTCACCACATTCCCTGCAGCTTCAGGCTCAGGGCTGTCACTGCTGCCAGGCAGGGGTTTGGTCCTTCCCCCAAAAGAGCAGGTAACTAGTAATGCTCTTTCTCAAAGCAGCGAGGAGTCATACACTCCAAGGACATGTAGACATGTCACGTGCCTGCACAAAGCAGCAGTCAGCCTTCCTTCTGGCCCAGCCGGCAGCTGACACTCAACTTTTTAAAATTTTTTTACATATATATTTATATTATTACACACATACAAAATAAACTATATGCAGCAAGAAGAACCACAAAACAATCAGAAAGTATATTAATGTTATATTCGTAATGTTTTGGCTATTTGTATTTGGAATCCTTGAAGAAAACATATTTCCTATCTTGTCGAGTCTAAAATTCCAAATGTAAATCATTATCTATCATATCTCATCTCTATCAACATAAAACATCTTAACTACTAAACAACTAAGCTTAATTGTAAAACTAAACTATCTGGTCTTCAACTCCATCAGAGACTTGAGAAAGAATAAAATTAACTAACTGAGCAAACAGGAAGTGCAGGTTAGCAGCTTCCAAAGTGAAAAAATGACAACGGACGTTTGCTGCCTGAAAGTCACCCCAAACCTCTATAACATTGGAGCATCATCTTCAGCCTTCTGGCCCATTATATCTGAAAGACATATTTGTGAGGCAGGAACTATTGAGCACTTGTTTAACTGGTCTTGGCAGAATTTGGCTGTCAACTCTGCCTGAATCCAAGATTGCCCTTTTTTGGGGTAGAATTCTGTCTGTAGCCAAAATGAGGATATTTTGCCCAGTGGCTGGTTTGCCACATTTGAAGCCATCTACATAAGGAGGGTCATTGATGCTTATCATCTTCTTTGAGGTAGGCTGGGTGTTGCCAGGAGTTAACCTGTCTTATTGGCAAAGGATCCTTAAAACAATAAAAACGATCATTAAATGCCATATTCTGTAGGACTCTGAGGTTTTTGAAGACCTTATCTAACTGTTTTACCTTATCTATCTATAGAATCATATCTATTTGTTACACCTAGGATATATATTCTTGTGACAAAAAAAGGCTAGCAATTGACATGACCATGATTTGGCCAACTAACAATAATTAACTTGTATAATTTGCTATCCTCAATAGCCTGCAATGGCACTTTCAAAGTATTGGAGGTAGACCTTGTGTTGTATTTGAGTTGTATGTGTACAATACATGATATTAGAGTAGAAATATATATGTGGGAAGAATAATCTTAAATTTGAATTCTATACCACTGTATCAAAGTTAAACTTATTTTGCATCAATATACAAAATTTTATGCCAGTGAGTTAAAAATAATCTTGTGAGCAACAATTAAGGTCTTAAGTTAAAGAATAGACTCAATAGTCTACTTTTTGTCCTATCAAACCTATATATTTCTATATTCCCTCTTCTTTCTCTCGACAACTATCTCCAAACATAAGAAAGAAAGATAAAGGAAAAGAGAGGCACCCCTGGGTCCAACCTTGTTTTCTTTCTGAATAAGACCAATAGTAATTTATAACCAACTCCCAATGAAAATAAACATCTATAGCCCAAGAAAGCAACCAAAAACCTACCCAACCCCCCTTAAGGGAAATGGAGCATCATTTCTTCTGGCTGATTTTGGATAAATAATACCTTTGTAAGGGCCCAAATAAAATTGGGGAAAATGGTTAAACAAGCTAGGAATAGAATTTGTGGTCCAGTCTCTAAATATTGAGAAATTCCAGGCTTAATAGAAGTTCTGTGTGTGACAATGCTAGACCAATTGGGATTAGAAGCTTTCTTTGACGCTGTCCTGGGAGCTGTCCGGTTCTGAGGGGGAACAGCAACTAAAGCATGAACGATGCAGGATGTCAGTGTCCATCATGCTTAGAGGAATGAATCCTGTCAGGTCTGATCCAGCTTCAATGTCTGGTTCTTTTCTTCTGAAAACATATATAATTTCTCACAAGCATTGTATAGTACTAAAATTATAAATGTATGGGGTGTGCAGGGTGCACAGAACAAAAAAGGCTACTTCTCTGCTCTTTGTATGAGCAGAAGAAAGACATCTGTAAATCTTCATTCATGCCATATGAAGAATGTCATCTAATCCTAAGTCACAGGGATTCTGTAACCAACAAGAAACATTATCTATGCATACACATTTATGTCCCAGCCAGCCTCAGAGCTATTCCTATGCATTGGGATTAACAACATCAGTTACTTGCTTGCTCTTCAGTTTAAATTCTTTACATCCCAATTGTAGCGCCCTCTCTCATCACCTCTTGATCCTATTCTCCCTCATCCGCTCTTCCCCCGTCCCCTAGTCCACAGAAAGGGGAGTCCTTCTCCCTAATATCTGACCTCAGCCCATCAAGTCTCATCTGTACTACCTGTATCCTCTTCCTCTGTGGCCTGCCAAGGCCACTCAGTCAGGGGGAAGCTGTGACGCAAACTCAAGTTGTGTTATGAAACTGTATCTCTTTGTCTCTTTAGAAAGCTTGTTGTATAGCCAGAATAGCCTTGCATTAAAACCTTAGATTTTCTTTTGCTCGTCAGTCAGTCAACTTACTAGAACAGATAGCCGCTATGAACTAGTAATTGTGTTTGCTTTTGTAAACACACACACACACACACACACACACACACACACACACACACACACACACACCCTTGTAGTATAGACTATGTATGTATGGAAGCCAAAGGTTTATGTCGTGTCGCCCTCAATCGCTCCCTACCCAAAGCTTTGAGACAGAGTCTCTTCACTGAACCTGGAACTCACCGATTTGGCTAACCTGGCTGACCAGTGAGCTATGGGTATGTCCCCATCTCTAGCTGTCATGCCCTATAGTTACTGATTTAAACCACCATGCCTGGCTTTTATCTTGGTTCTTGCAACTCATATTGATGTGTCAAGCTCTTTGCCAACTGAGCCATATTCTCAACCCTTGAAGTCCTATGGAGAGCCATGGGGTTATGAAGAGCCCCATTGTTGGGGAGCATTTCTGGAATCCAGACTGCTTTCTGCCTCATCTGATTGGGTGAGTCTTGGCTGCACTGCCAACCGTCCTGAGCCCTGGCTTTCTCATCTGTTAAATGGGGATGACAGTGGTATGCCCTCCATTTGGCTTACTGTAGGATGAAATGAGTCCATAAATATACCCTAGGCAACCAGAAAATACCAGATTTTCACTAGAAGCTAACTTGGGGGACTGAAGATTTGTCAACAACTAGTATGTTGTCCTGTTGAGGTTGAGAGCTGCTGGTTACTTGAGAGTCTACCTTTATGGGGTGAAAAGTGGGGTCTATAGAGGCTCAGTGATGTGTCTAGGGGCCTTCAAGCCTGGCACATTCCCTCAATTCCTTATGTTTCTTCACACTGCAGAGCAGGCTAATTAGCTGCGTGGACCATCTTTTCTTGGCCACTCTGTTGACTGGAAATCTCTATTAACTTGAACTCTCTCGCCTTATCTGGATAGTAGTAAGTAACTGCTTGATCAGCATCTGCAATTCTCTAGAGAGGGACATTGCTTGTTGGTAGATGGAGTTCTAATACTGACCATATTTCTGTTGTGTTCGTTTATCTGCGAAGTGACACCCCTGTCTTCACAACAGGCGGTTTCTTAACTGGACCACATATTTAGCAGGAGCTGCCCATTTGCCAAATGGGAGTGATAACAGAGTTCTTTGTTCCTTGGTCTGTCGCCAGTCCATCCATGCTATCTTGTGTCCCCCTGTTGTTGCCTCTTTCTGTCACATTGTCCCGGTGACTAACAGCCTGGCTTAGTGATGACAAGTTCATTAATAGGGAGCTGAAGATAAGGCAATGGCAACTCCTTTGGCCTTGAGAGCTTGCCGCCCACATGATGAATGAGCCAAGGACCTGTCATCCCTTTGAGCTGACACACGCAAGGTGCTAGGAGATGAGAGCGCTGGAAGCCTCCTGCTTATGTACGTGTCCTGGGCTACATTCCCCCCGCCCCAGGAAATCCCTGTCTCCTCGTAAACTATCCCTGTGTTTACTCTGTCTAGAAGAAACATTTGTGATTTAGCAATATATTTTCATATACGCTCAGACAGTGCTTTGAGTTTTGGGTTTTGCTCAGTCCTTGGGCCAGATAACAAACCCCTTGTTGTCTGTATGAATGAACTGTGGCTCAACTAAGCATTCCAAATTGGCTTCTCCTGTCACTTGTCACTGTCCTGGACTAGGCATCATCATCTGCTTTCACTAGAGCAGATATGATAAGGTAGGGGAGGTGAAATTCAGGTGGACCTAGTGCCTGCCTCTGTGGGGTGGTTAGTCTGCACTGACTTGGCACAAAGCCCCATTAATATGAGGACTGTTCCTGTCCTTCTTCTAAGTTACCTCTGAAAGATGCTAATCTCTTTGTTTGTACATACAGGGGAGAGTTGGGACTCGCAGTATTCTGGTACTCCTCCCTTCATCTTTATGTTTCTATTTCTTTTATTGGAGCAGTGCAGGCCCAAGCATGAGTGGATTGGGTGTGGGGCTGTGTGAGTTCAGATCTGCTGAGCAGGCTGGTTTAGGTGCAGTCTGTGGTCCTCCTCCTGCCTACCACAGGGATACTCCTTTTAAGTGAATATGGCATTTGCATGGATGAAGGCCTTAGCTCAGGATGAACCGTGATTACCTGTCATAGTGGAAGATGCTTCTCATTAGGGTGTTTAAAGGATATGTGTGCATTTATAGACTGAGTGGAAGGTGTGAGCTATCACCTTTGAAACCTAATGTCATGGGGCTGATCTGAGAAAGGAAGCCTAAAGCCTGAGTATCTGCCATGCACACACCATCCTTAGGCATATTGGTGAAGATTCACTGATAAACTAATAGCATTGTAACTTATGTCTGGTGGGAATTATAGGTCTGGAAACTGCAGGAATTCTGTAGTTTCAGAAGTGAATGGATTAGAATGAAGTGAGAGCCTTCTTTACACACATTTCAGGATTATTCTTGAGTATCAAGAACCGCAAAGGTAGCCACTCAAGGTGACACTATAGAAGATTACCAGAAGCATGTGGCATGATTTGGGGAGGGGTTGCCTTGACCTAGTAGCAGATGACACAGACGTACGTGGTATTCCTGTTTTGATTTTCCTGACTACAGGGAGATAATCTCCCTGAAGGTCTGCCAGTCCTTACCATCCTTCTCAGCATGAGGAGTCAGCCTCAAGGCCAAGGCTCTGTGAGACGATGCCCTGGAGGAAGCATTTCACCAATTTGGGTTTTCTTTACTAATGTATATTTTGGGTTTCACTCCAGTTATAGAAAGCAAGATGATGTGCCCTTTCCTGATAGCAATAGAAAATTGCACTTAAGGCAAATTCAGAAGGAAAGGACACTCCACGATTAAGTGGGGGGGGGGGTGGAAGGAGGAGGGAGGAACTCATTGTAAACATGTCATCAGGATAAGAGGTGTGTGACAGCTGGTGGAAACCCAGGATGATCATTAGATTTTAGGGCCTTAAGAGCTGAATCCTCCCTCAATCTGTGGACCTGGGCAACTGCCTCCAGTGGGGGTGCACTGCTGAGTAAGCACTTTACATGCATCTTGTCTGATCATCAAGCAGCCCCAATGAGCTGTACGTTGTACTAATTGTCTTATTTTAAAGATAAAGGAACTGACTTTTCCAATCACACAGGACTACTGAGGAACAGAACCAGCACGTGCTCATAGGCCTGTGAGTTCTCTGCCTGGCATTCTTCTGTCACCTTGTATGGGACATAATGGCCTCTGGGAAGTGTGCCAAAAGAAAATCCAAGCCACTGTAGCTTGCTTCCCTCAGCCACTTGAGAGCGTAGTGAGGGAAAAGGAAGAAAACTATGTTAAAGGAAAGAGGGCTGTCGAGCTATCTCGTTTAGTAGGTTAAGTGCTTGCCTTCCAAGCATGAGGACCTGCTCCAACTCCCCAGAACCCAGGTGAAAACGTTGGCTCTGGTGCTTCACGCTTGCAACTCCATTGCTGAGGATCCCAGGGGCCCACCGGCCAGCACTTAACCTAATTGATGAGTGGCAGGCAAATGAAGGAGGCGGATGGTGTTCCCCAAGTCCTCCAGCTTCCACATGCATGTACTCATGTGTGTACACGGAGAACCTTCCTGCGAGCATGCATGCACATATACACCCCCATTTTTTTGAGAAAGGAAAAGCTTTACACCACTTTATGCTCTGGTGATGGAGATCAGGGCTGATCCCTGGGTACCATCCCTATTCCTACCTCTGTGTCAATGTCCCTTTTCCCTCCTTCCCGCCTATTGAAAACTCAGTTCATTTCCTGGAATCCCTAGTAGGCGTGTTGTACCTAAGGTTTTGCTGCTCTCCCTCACACAGTCTGGACAACCAGAGGCCCTGTACTTAGGTATACATTAATATTTATGTGTTGGTAAGAACAATTTTTAAAGGATTTGATTCAAAGTCCATCAGCCATGTACTGCCCTATTCACTGTGCAGATTACAGGAGAGTGTATGCTTTCTATGAATATACTTGTATTCAGCTCAGCCAAATGCATTTATCCCCTGTTTTAAAAAGTTTCTTGGGTCAATTCCAAGACCATCAGATTATTACTTAAATTGGTGGATCTTATTAAACCTACAAGAACATAATTAACTCATTCTACAAGTTGTTAAGGCATCCCGAAATTCATAATAAATGAGGCCACTTAAGACCAATTCATGAGACAACTGGAAAATATTCAGGATGCCGTGCCTGTTCTCTGATATTGTGAGAAATAAATGAATGTTTATCATGAGCTATTATAACCCTAATTTAAGAATTCTTTAAAAGGTAATTACAGGTGTTTGCAGGAAAATAATGCTGGTGTTTCATTCAGCTTTTCCCCAAGCATAGCAGACTCTCTTGAGTGACCAGCCCTTCAGGTAGAAGTTGGAATTGGTTCAGCTGTGATTTTAGCATCCTAAAAATCCTGTGTCAAGCCTCGCCCATTTCAAGGACTGGCTAGCTGAGGCTCGAACTTGCTCAAAGGTAAAGAGCTTTCGCTGCTCTTACAGAGGACCAGGTTTGTTTCCTAGCACCCAGAAGCTGGCTCACAACCAACCACCTGCAACTCCAGTTCCAGGGGACCCGGCGCTCTCTTCTGGCCCCTGTGAGAACTGCATGCATGTGGTGTACAGATATCATCCATTCAGGCAGAGAACACTGGAGCATCCCCTGAGTTTCTCCTGAACCTGCTCAGTCACTGTTTGCAGTCCCCCTCATTGTCGGGGCTTCTCTGGCAATGCTGACCTTTGTCCAGATTTCTATTGTACTTTGTTTTTTCTCTACCCTGGGGATGGCACATGCTATTCCCTGTGTTTGCATCTGTTGTCCCTGCGTTTTCCTTAGCTTTCCCTTCCTTTGGTCCCCAGTATGCATCTTTCACCTACGCTTACATTCAGATGCCTAGTCGGCTGGTGGTTTTTTCTTTTCTTTTCTTTTCTTTTCTTTTCTTTTCTTTTCCTTTTTACCTTCTTTTGTTACCATCTCTGCTATAACTCTTCTCTACTCCCTGGTTCTCTCCAACAAGAGACCTGGGTTCACACTTACACTGGGCAGGATTATTGTGACTCTCTACCTCCCTCACTGTGGTGAGACCCTACACAGTAGCTATTGTTTTCCTTGTTACAGCTTTACCCCCAATGCCCTTCTTAGGACCCAGCACACAGAAAAAGATTCAAGCCTCTGTAAAATACTAAGGGGTAAGGATTCACCCATGTGTGTCTCATCAGTCCTTCCCCAATCGACGGGTCCTGCTCTCAGACGCCTTCCTTGAGCTCCTCCTTAAACTACTGCTGCTTTTGAGCTATGAGTAAAACCAGTATATAAAGAACCTCTGGGATGTGCTCGACCTTCTCAGGACCCTGACAGGGAGTGTGGTGTCCTTGTCCAGCTGCCATGCCCAGCAGGCGCCATGCTGTTAGTGGTGGGACCACTGCGGCTTCTTGTTGGCAGCACAGAGCTGGCTGCTGGCTGATCTAGGAATGAGTACCCATATGCTTGCTCCCCTTGTCCAGAGAGACTCACTTGAATTGAAATTCTAAGCAGACACTTTAGGGACTGGTGGAAGAAAAAAAGTATATGTGTTTTATGGAATATATTTATCCAAGGGAGAAAGTGGGTGTCTATGGATGTCGGGGACTGTGCAGGTATATAGTCCTGTCATCTCCTTTAATCCATCTATCATTAAAGCTTTGAAAATAGAAGAACTGCAAAGTAGCAAACAGCTGAAATATACACAAGGCTCGTGTGTTCCAAAGCTCTCATGTTCTCAGCTATGATTTCTTCCTGAAAAGAGCTGTGGTCCTCACTGGTCTGACCTGGAATTTGGGATACTCATCTTTCCAGACTAAAAGATGCATTTAGCTTCAGGGACTCAATGATGGTTCCCCTTGAGTTGTTTTAATTACCCTCTAGCTTTGTTGATATAGGCTAGAGCCTGGGAGGGGGTGTAGTTCAGGACCCCAGCAGGCTAGAACAGACGAACACCTATTCCAGAGAATAGCCATTCCAGTGTCCTTGGCCACATCCTCGTCAGCAGACACTCCATTGTCTAAGTTTTAACTGTAGGAGCTTAAACACGCCAACACACACACACACACACACACACACATACACACACACACACACACACAGTATTGCATGCTGTGATCACTGAGGGATCAAAAGTTGTCAAAGGCTACTGAGGAGAATCCCTGAGCTGGATATCAGGAAGATAAGAGGCCTGGGTAGAGGAGGAGGAAGAAAAGGAGGAGGAGGAGGAGGAGGAGGAGGAGAATATTCCACGTGGAAGGGGCAGCAGCACTTACTGTATCTGAGGACAGGCAGAAGGGTAGAATCAGCAGGCCTGGTTCCAGCACCGTGACAGCAAGTGTGTCTCTTCCCAGGCTTGTTCTCTCACTGCCCGGCTGGTTGGAAGGGAGTAGGATGTGAGGTAACGGGAGGAAGCTGGGAAGAAGCCAAGGAAGAAGGCCAAGTAACTGAAAACAATAGCATAGGTCTAGCCTGTAACAAGGGCTTGAAAACAGCCTGACAAAGGGCTTCCCCTCCTGCTCTCCTGCACCAGGGCCTCTGCCCCTCGGCACCATCAGTGCTGCCATCCATCCTTGGGTAGCTGCTCATCTGTTTCTATAGACACGCTTACTCTGAGCATATAATGTAGATAGACGACCTCCTCGGTACATAGTATACAATATGTACTCTTCTATGTCTGGTTTTTTTTCTTGTAGTGTGTGATTTTTCAGTTTATCTGCTCTGTAGCAGGTATTGGTACTTTATTCCCTTATGTTTCTCCTCAGATGCTCATGTGTGTACATGTGCATGTGTCTGTGTGTGTGTGCATATACACGTGTGAGTGTGTACAGCTGGAAGTGCCTGCTTGTGCACAGCAGCTAAAGAAAAATGTCAGGTGACCTGTTTTATTATCACTTTTGTCCTTATTTCCTTGAGACAGGTTCTATCACTGAACTCAAAGCTCACTATTTTGGCTAGGCCTCCTGCTCGCCAAGTTGCCTGTATCTGGGATCTACCTGGGTTCATCCTCAATGCCTGAGCCACGGCCATGTGTTGGCCACGCCTGGTTTTTATGTGCCACTGGTAGTCAAACTGAGGCTCTCATGCTAGTGCTGCACGTGCCCTCACCCACTGAACAGTCTCCTCTGCTACTGTGTCCTTATTGACCCTTTGAAAGGTATATGGTCTCTGAGTGGTCACCACTTTTGACAGTGACTCTGTGACTCTCCTCGGTCTTGCACCATCACCCAAGCCTCACAGACTCTCCCGTGCCTTTCTGAGCAGGAGCGCTCTCTGGCCACGTGATTTTTGTTATGCTCCTGGATTTGGAATTCTGGGTGTCCCTTCCATCTGGAGCTTCTAAGCAGAGTTGTACACAGTTGAACGGTGCACAGAAGGGAAGGCACAAAAGAGGAAGGGACACAAATGCCATGGGAAACAGAAAGGGCTGCCGCCCATCCAAAGGCTAGACACAGTCTTAATATTGGATTGTAGCAGCCTACCAAGTCTCTGGCATAGCCAGAGCTAAGGTCTTGGGCATAATTAATACATCTTCTATTTGAATAAAGATTGAGGTAGTGACAAGATAGAGGACCAAGTTAGAGATAGTCTCTAATCTATGGATTTGTTCCTGTCAGAAAACTTGCAGGATGTATACTCAGAGCGCTGTGTATCTACACAAGCACGGGCATTTTCTTTGTTTTCCCACCTTCCATCAGAGTTCTCACATCTCTTGCTGCTACCATCCACGTTTCCAACTTAGGAGCATTTCTGAGGTGTCGCTGGTATTAAAAAAGGAATTTTCATGAAAGATTAAAATCATGAGTTCTATATGTCAAAGCCAATAGATGGTGAAAGATTTTATCCCACTGCTTGATCGATGGGCAGACTAGGAAGATGTCGTAATCGGTTAAAAAGAACAGACATGTAGATAGGTTAGGAGTATGAAAATGAGTGGAAAAGGAGGGTGAAACCCTCCCCGCACCAGCATATGGAGAGGCTGCCAGAACTGCTCCTGGACAGGATGGGATTTTCAGGTCTGTAAATAGGAATTATTTGAGGTGCTGTCAGTCAACCTGCGACGCACAGAAGTGTGAAATGACTTCTGTAAAGTAAGAATCACCTAAACAGAAGAATATGACCTGGGATCTGCCACAGTCTCCTTCTCTGCAGCATCGTGTGTTTCCAGGAATGAGTGATGCCTCCAGCATATTGGGGAACACTGGTGTCTCTTCTGCTTTTCGATCTAAGACAAATATCAGTGATATTCTTTACTGGACAAGGGAGAGTCTGGAATATTCTTAAGGCACTGCAGCTGGTGGAGCTTTGAATGACTTAGTGGGTAGATCAATGTCTGGGGTTTAGGGAGTCTCAATTTTACTCTATTTTTTCCCCCAAAAGATGTTGTTTTAAATTTATGTATATGACCATTTGCCTGTGTGTTTGTGTGTATACCCATGGGGGCCAGAAGAGGGCATCAAATTCAGTAGTGCTGGCGTTACAGAGCTACCATATGGATGCTGAGAACAAAACCCCAGGCCTCCACAAGAACAGCCAGTGCTGGTAACCACTGAACCATCTCTCCAGCCCCTGGATTTTATCCTTAAGATGCTCTGGCATTTTCTCTGTGGCCTTTGGGCTTGACTTTTATCTCCTCACCTCCTGGAAACATTAAAATATGTTTTATAAGAATTATTGGGTCCCTGGTGAAAGCCACCTATTAACTGCTAAGTATTAATGTTAATTATCTAAGCCTTGCCCTTTGCCTTCATGTGGGGATTGGGACAGCCCGGGTGGAGTTATCTTCTAGATCTTTAATTGCTTCTTCCTTCCCACCACTAATTTCCCTTGTAGCAGGCAGGGGCCCTTCATGGAAGTGTTTTCAAAGGCCATAGGGTGTGTGTGTGTGAGTGTGTGTGTGTGTGTGTGTGTGTGTGTGTGTGTGTGTGTGTGTGAATGTATGTTTGTGTGCTTGTTTACTTTGGAAAATGTATATAAGAAGACACACACACACACACACACACACACACACACACAGACAGACATACACACACCCCTCACTGCTGTTACTGAAGCAGCCTACAGGAGGAGAGATTTTCCCATGGCTCACAGCTTCAGAGGGTTCAGTCCTTGGTCATTTGGTCCCATGTACATGGGTGGGACCTTGTGGCAGTGGAAGCACATGGAAAAGTGCTGCTGCTGTCCAGAGCATGGCCAATCAGGAAGCAGAGAGTGACAGCAAGCATCCTCAGAAATACCCACCCTCCAAAGATACCACCTCCTCCCAAAGTTTCTAGAACCTTCTAAAGTAGCACCAATAGGTGGAGACTGAACATAATCCATAACAGTGGTTGATGTAACCATTTTTCTTAAAGACACACAGAACTGCTCAAAACCAGTCTTGCCAAAGCTTAATGGAATTCCTTGGCTGCACTGACTGCAGATGGTAAAAAAAAAGGGGGGGGCACAGGGGGAGAGGGTGAAGAGATGTGAGAATTCTTCTGAGGCCTCCTTATCTAGAATTGACTCTTTCTATTAATCACGAGAGGCTTCTCGGGTATTTCTCACTCGATGAAGAAAAGCCACTTCTGTGGGTGCATCTATAATAGATCAGCAATGTAATATGCTGTGTCCATTCAATTTACTTGACACCAGAAAACCAGCCAGCAGAGGATGCAAGACGTACTTTCCTTTCTAGCTGTGATGCATTCATGACTTTACGGTCCCTCCGTTTCCTTCCTGGCATATTGCTGAGCAAGCCAAGTCTTGTGATTATGAACTTTCATCACACTAGGTCCTATATGCTGTGCTTTAATTCCTTGGAGGGACCCAATGAGGCAGAGAGAACAAATTCAGTCTTCATAGTGACAGTTCCGTCACTCTGCGTTTCCAGAATCTTAGGTTGAGGCTGCATTTTACAAGAATGAGGAACAGCAGAAGCCGTTCAGTCCTGAGCGCTTGGTCTTGGCTGCCTTTGGGGAGCTGGTGCTAAGGCTCATCTGTGTGTCCCATACTGATCGCCTCGCCATGGCAGACAGAGGATTTCCTGAGCCAGTCTAGCCACGCCACTGATCTGCTTCTCAGTTCCAGAGGTGTTTATCCTCCAGCTCTGTGCCTGATAGTCCCATCCAGCCATCCCCAATCTGATAAGGTTGTCTGAGCATCTGTGAGGTATTCATTTGTCTCCCCAGGGGCGATGTGTATTCTTGGAAGGACAGAATTACATTTTATGTTTCTTTGTTGTGCTCTATAGCGTCTAGCAGGTGTCAGAATCACAGTAGGTGCTGTGCAAATTCTTTTCCAATTATCTAACTCACGCCAGGTTTCATAGATAGCTGTAAAGGTTTGCAACAGAGCATGCAATCCTATACATATTGCCAGGGGAGAGGCTGGGGCTCATTTTGAGCAGAGATGGCCATGGTGGGATGTAAAGTGCACAGACAGCTTTTGATACTGATTCCTGGAAGGATAGAAGCCTGCAGTTCTTTGTATGGGGAGTAAAGATCTCTAGTGCTCTGGGGTGTTTTGAGGCCCTAAAAAAAAAAAGATTTGATATCCCATGTCCATGCAGATGATGGTAGAAGGAGGCGTCCTGAAGAATCATTACTGACAGCACATCACTGCCCCCTGCCACTGTAGCATTTCAAGTCAAGTGCAGGAGTGTGGGTTGCAGCTAGGCCACTGCAGTAACTCGGTGGAAAACCGATGGTGCCGTGGGCCTATGTCTGTACAGCGGGACTGGTGGGAGCCTGGCCCGAAGGATCTCTTTTGGTGGCACGGCCAGTTATGTGGGAAGGCGCTCTAGGTCCTTTACATAGCTGGGCAAGGTCCAGGATGAATGCTACCCTCAGCTTCCTGGAGACCAGTTGCTGGCAGCAGAGCCTGAGTGCCGGGGTGTTTGGATCAGCTGTGGTATCTCTGGAACTCAGACAAGATGGGTGTTGGGGAAACTACTGAGGTCCCCTTGTGAACTCCTCTCCTTACGGAAGTAGCAGCAGCCATTTAGAATATCAAAAAATACATATGTTGTTTTGGGCAGTTGATCCCATCCAGGACAGCCACATCATGGAGATATGACCACGGAATAGCTTCTGTTACGTGTGACTGGAATCCGAGCCCCATGGAACGCTCCTTGTCTGTTAAGCAGTGCCTAGGACACAGTCTTGAAAACCCTGGGAGGCAGCTGTGGACTCCTTATCCCCCACTGCTTCCCTGAATAAGGAGGAGACGTCTCCACAAAACAAGGGGACGTGGCTGAGAGCATCTCTGCTGACCCAGAACGGAGATCACAGGGAGAACAGCCAGCAGTGCAGGTGTCCAGCAGCTCAGGAAGAGCTGGCTGAAAGTCCCAGCTCGATGCCATTTAATGGCTGTGGGGCGTGGGGGGGGGGGTCCGAGGCTGAGCCTCAGTTTCTTAGCTATTCAGTGGGCATAGTAAAAACATTTGCAGTGATTAAATGAGGCAATGTAAATAAAATATTTAGAGGATGGTTTGCTATGAAATGTGTACTATATTTTGTTTTCTATTAATGTTATGTCATAATCTGTTACACATTTGTTATATTCACTCATAGTTATTGTGTCGTTGGCACATTTTCAAGCTGGGTTCAGTCGCAGCCTTTGAATACCTACCCTCTGCAGTCTCGATTCTGGGCTGATGCTGGTTAAAGTCCGTGTAAATCCTAGACTGACATTCCACATAACATCTTGGTACAGTAGGTTCTGCCTTATTCCCCTCTGCTGTTTCAGTTACCCATTTTATTAATCACTTTCCCTATTACTGTGACAAAATAACTGGGGGGAGAAGCAACCTGGAGAAGAAAAGTTTTATTCTGGTCCATGGTTTGGGGATGTAGTCCATCGTGGTGACGAAGGCACGGAGGCAGGAGGGGGAGACGGCGGTTCCCACGGCTCCTACAATCAGGATGCAGAGAGAGATGAGTGCTGCTGTTTGTCTTGCTCTCTCCTGTTTCACTCAGTTTAGGACCCCAGCTTATAGAGTGATGCCATCCACATCACAGGTAAGTCTTCCCACCTCAATTAACCTAGCCTAGGAAGCGCACCGTGGACATGGCTAGAGGTCCCCTGGGTGACCCTAGATCTCCATGTCTGCTACTCTCTGCACATACTTCATGGATAATTACAGCAATAACCAGTTCTGAGAAGCACAATGTCCCTCAGGCTATGATCCCCCCAGGCTATGACCCTCAGGCTATGACCCTCAGGCTACAACTCTCAGGCTATGACTCTCAGGCTATGTCCCTCAGGATATGACCCTCAGCTATGACCCTCAGGCTATGACCCTCGGGCTCTGTCCATCTTGTGATGGAAATCAGTGTATCTAGCATGTCTGTAATGTCTATATCATCTGTCTGTTAGTAACCTAGTGGTCATCTCGGTTATCCAACCACTGTACTGTCTCATGGTACTTGTGTCCAAATAACTCATTTTACTCTGCAATGGCCAAAGCACAAGAGCAGTGATGCAAAGGAAAGGGCGGGGCACACAACACAGGAGGGCACCGTGACCATGGCAGTACTCTCTGGCAAGGCTGCAGAGCATAACATGTAAAGGACTTGGTACTCTCTGAGAGTCGTTGAGACTCTCCTTGGGTGGTGAAGTGGTGATACTTGACCTACAATCCTAGATATATGTTGAAACCCGCATTACCAATCCCACATCTCTAATCGACAAACCATGGGTCCTGTTTTTAAGAAGAACCTGAAGACCAGATGGTTCAGTATCTTATACAGGGCCAAATGATGGTGGCTGTCAAGTACATGTGAGACCTTTCTGAAGAAGATGACCCCCTGTGTGTGGTGGGTTTATGTCGCTAGGAAAAAGTTAGCCCAGGCATGCCCACTCTGGTCTGCAGCAAGTGAAAGGCAGGCCCACTGGACCTTTGGAACTTTTCCTCTTCATTCCATCTCCAGGCGTCTGACTCATAGTAAGACATGGTATAAATGGATTCTTCGCTGAGCCCTGGTATCCCCATCGCAACACGGGCCTGCGGCTAGGTTATCTTGACTCCTTCTCCTAGTGGCAGTCAGTGGCTTTTGAATCCAAACTACGCTATTGCTTGGTGTTTGGTTCCCTTGCATTTTAGGATGGATTGTGGGACAGGTGCCCAGATTTCCCAAGTTCCCTTTCCTTTACCACACACCGCAATGCTACTCCGGAAATAGTAACACAGTCAAAACTGGGGTGTCCTGAAGCAACCCAGCAACCCATGAGCCGTCATTTGCTCCGCCCCCTTGGAGGCATCAGCCTTCCAAACAGAAAGGCCTTCCTTCTAAGTGGTCTGCTCAGTTATCATCCATGACAGAGATTCGTGAGTGAAAAGCCCTTCCACACCCAAGCTACTCCTTGCCCAGGAGTTGTATTAAAGCGTAGACCAAGATTCGCTTTCATGAACTGTGGCGTGTTAGCTGGAAGGAAAGCAAGGGGAGGCGATCAGCAGGGATGGCAAGGCGGCCACAGAGGACAGGGCAGCTTCGTCCTTTGGCTCTGTGGCACTGAGGTTTGCCATCTAATGGAAAAGAAGAACCCTATGGGGATTGGCTCACTGGCCAAATCCACTCCATGTCTCCCGACAGTGAATGTGTATTAGTTACCTGCCCTCCCTTAAAGCCTCTAATACTGCCTCCTCCCCTTTGCGTCCCTGGGACAATAAATGAGGTCAGGGGTTGCTTCTGGCTCAGGCGTGGTGCTTGTGCTTGGATGAGACAGCGGGCTTCTGCCACTCGGCAGCTCTGCTAGGGTGTGCTTTATTGGGCAATAAATTAACCCAGAACCCTGCCAAGGAAACTGATAAATTAGGGCACCAAGCACATTTTTTAACAGGGAAATTGGCTTTGTTTCTCAGAAGCACCATTTGAAAGATGAACTTGGTTATTGTAGGTTCTGTCCTGGGAGTGAGGTGTGGCCCTGATTAAACACAGCCCAGGGAGGGGTGACGGGGGCATTGACTGCCTCCAGGGTGTGTCTGGGTAGAGGGGGCATTGGTTTGTGATCTTAGGTCTTGGAAGAAGCCTGCATTTCAGTTGTGTGTGATATAAATTCTATTTACATTTTAGGAGGATCAGTAGTGAATGGGTCAAGGCTGGCCGCACCTGTAGGCCATAGTTAGGAGAGCCCCACTTGAAAGACTTGGGATAAACTCATAGGGTTTATAATGGTTGTTAGCGGCATCTCTATGGTTTAATCATGCTAAGACCAGGAGGCTCTGAGGAAGCTCCCTGTTTGTAACACAAACCTCACAAAGCCAAGAGGAATTGCAGCCATCATCCTAAAGGAAAACCTTCAGACCTCAAGAGCCAGTGGGAGAAGGGGTAGGTCTCGGCCCCACTACTGTCAGCTGCATGAAGGGGAGTTCTTTCCTTGCTTTGCAGAATCCCTTGCTCTGGGAATGGTGCCCAGCACATAATGAGAGATCAATACATATGTGTGGAAAATGCAATTATAAATAAGCTGCTTTCCACCCTTCGGTGGCTACTCCCTTGGAGTGCAGTTGCATTTCCATCAGCTCTTCCCAGTTACTCCAGCCTCGTTGGCAATTCCCTCTCTTCTTTCCTCAACTCCTCCTCCTCCTCCTCTTCCTCCTCCTCCTCTTTATTTCTTACTGGAAATAGAAGCCTTGCATTGGACCATATTTTCCGTTGTCTCTATTTGACACTGACATCTCATGTATTGATTTTAAAAAATATCCATTTCACAAACCTTTCAGGCTGCTTTACAATTTGTATCTATTTCTCTAGGAATGGGTGAGCGGTATAAAAGTGAACTCAATTCATCTTGCAAGCAGAATAGACTATCCTAATCGCCCCTTCATGTAAGGAGTGCTTTAGAAAATAATTCAGCTCTTACTGGATTTTGTTGCAGCCTCCCCCTCTACTTCACATGATTGGTCCGTATGTCTCATCACTCAAGAATTCAACTTTCTGAGAGAAATTGCATTTATGTTTGCATGTAACCATCCTGCTTATTCATGTCTCGGGAAGACAGAAACAAAGGAAGAATAATAGAGAGGCAAGAGAAGAAAGAAAGAAAGGAGAAGGAAAATACAAATGTATGTTTAGAGCCGTGATTTAATTTACAGTAAGTCTTGGGCAAGAGAGCTACAAAGAGTTTGAAGTCAGAAAACAGGGTGGGCCTGAAGGTTTAGAAGGAATACCAGGTCTGTGCCCAGGGCTTGCTTTATTGGGACCAGTCTCTTGCAATGGAAATGTGTTTACTGCCATTTTCAGGGTTAGAGTGTTGTACCCCTGGCAGAGGATTTTAAAGATGACTCAAAGCTTATTTCTTTGAAACATTGCCTTATAATTAAAGAAATCCAACTTTAGTGATTTAACATTTACCATTATCCTTTACATTTCTACTCTTCAACAAGAACACAGCTGCAAAAATAGCTTCATTTAATTAGGATGAGAAATATAACAAATATACAAATATGTATCTATATTACACACACACACACATTTGTTGACCTTATTTTAAATTACTATTTGTAGAGATAGTCCACTATGTGTGACCAAGAAAATTAGCTTAGGGTCTCACTTTATCCTTTGTGGGCATTCATTGGCAAGCATAGGGTATGGCTCTTAGTCTGGACATCACCAAGAGGGTGTGGTACCCATCTTCAAACAGTGACTAGATAATAAGGGCCTTAGAGCCTACTTGGAAAAATTAGACATTTACAGAAAATATGTGAAGGGTTTATATCAGATGATATGGAGTTGAGGGCCCTCAAAGTGTAAAATGAAAAGCGTTTTGAAATATCAAACAAATAGAGGCAGAAATCCAAACATCAAGGAAGACATCGGTCACTTGTTCATTTACTCAGTGATGGAGTGCAGCAGCTATAATACTGAGCTCTAGCTATTGGGTGCTAGGGATGCAGTAAGGAGGAGACAGATCAAGTGCCTCCTCCTTAAAGTGTCCTCTTGGCGTTATACAATACACAAGCAAAGGAGTAATAGAGCAGTGTCAGAAAATATGTCAGTGATGGAAATAGGCAGGGTCCATACAGACCTGTGTGCACCTCTGCATATGTTAGTGTTTCTTCACACTCACGGCTCACACACATGTTCAGGAAATGTATAGGAACCTCCGGCCTGAAGTCAATTCTGAATGAGCAGATGCTACCTGCCTAAAAGCCTGCATGCTCTCCGTACACAGGGAACCAGCAATGGGTATTCTCCGTACATGGGGAACCCGGAATGTGCTCTTTGGAGGACGGCGGATAAGGGCAAGCATTCTAGAACACTTCAGATGTGCAAGACATGCAGCTGCAGAGCTCTGTGTCAAATGAGAACCCAGACGAAGAAAGAAATGACAGTGGCAGGGACCAATTTGGTTGCCGTTTTGCAGGCGAAAGATGGTTAGAGCATCCTCTGATACGATCATTCTACAGAAAGAACCTCAGTGCTTTCAACACCCAGCTTGGCAGCCGTTGTGCTACGTATCTCTTTAACTGGTTTTTAGCTGCCTTACTGACACTGTTTTGAGTAATCCACAAGAGGCTAAGAGCCATCTTCTCAGGTTCACCTTGCTGGCAAGAGGCCTGTTACCGGGTCCTGTCCTTTGGCCGTTATGCTTCGCCCTGATGAGAGGAAGAAGCATTCATGCTTTGAGCATAGTCACCCTGGACTGGTAGAGAGGAATCAGGACCTTCTCTCTCGACTTACGAGGTCTGAAAACGATCAGTCAGCCGTGATGAAGTGTTCTCCATTGGGCTGCAGGATATGGTAGCCATAGCAACGTGGTCCTGTTGAGCACCTGAAATATGCTAGAGCGACTGAGTTGCTTTTATTTGACTTTAATTCAAACACAGTTCTAAAAATGGAAGTAGTGAAAAAAATATTCTTCTTTCTGAAAACAACTTTGTCATTTGGGGAAGGCTAGTTTTCATGTGCTAGGACAATTATTATGGAGCAGGATAACATGGTTTAAGTGTAGTGGGTTGTTGGGCTTGTGAGCAATTTCTAGTATCTTTTTAATTTTAACATTATTGGTTAAATAAAGTATCATTGGTATATTGGGTTAAATTAAAAGTATTTTGAGAATGAATATTACCTTAGGATTTATTTTTAGAATTTATTTTAAGAGAGAGAGAGAGAGAGAGAGAGAGAGAGAGAGAGAGAGAGTGTGCATGCATGCATGGGTGCATGTGGGAATATCATACCATATGAGTAAGGGGGACATCTGAGGCTAGAAGACAATGTCAGGGCTTTTGGGTCCTAGAGTTACAGGTGGTTGTGAACTGCAAGATGTGGGTGCTTGGAACCCCACTTCAGCTCTCTGCAAGAGCAGTGCATACTTCAACCACAGAGCCGTCTCCCTAGCCCTCTCTCTTGCATTTAAGATGACAATTCACTCCATTTAAGGTGTCAGAATGACTTGGATCCTATTTCTGCTGGAAGCTCCTTCTGGGAAATGGATGGAGCCGAGAGGAAATCCCACCGTTTTGGTGGCATTGAGGCATCCTCCTGTGAACTGGTTTTCCATGGACCACTGTGTCCCCGCTGAGTGCACACTGGTTTCTGTTCCTAGGACCAGCAGACGTTGTTGCTTCTTAGGCTTTCGGGGAGAATGCCACACGGCAGCTCTGTGAGAACTCTCATGCATTCCGTGCGATAAATATTTTGCTCCAGACAATGTGGACCTGGCCTCAGTCTTTTAGACCCCGCATATACCACTTTCCCCTTGGCGATTTCTTGGTCATCCTTGATGTTTGCACTACCGTCGACAGGGGGCAGCTGTCTGTCTATGCTGATGCTCAAGGACCCACCATGTTCTGATCGGACCATGTATCTGGTTTCAGAGGTGCCCAGAAGCAAGAGATGATAGAACTGGTTCCGTGAGACCATGAGCGATCCCAGCAGAGGCAGCAACAGCTCAACCAACCAGGGCTGCTAAAACCCAGGCGGCAGGAAGTGTCTCGCTCATTGCGAAGTTGTCACTCAGTTTTTGCACTCACTTTGGTCTGAGTCCCCCAGGTCCAGATGACAGTTGCCAGAATGCTGAGGATATACAAGGAGGCAAGGCTTGGCTCCTGATCGCCCGAGGGAGCTGACGGCATTGCTCCGAGATGTCCATGTTAAGTCCCTGCTGTGCAGGTGGCCATGCCTTTCACATATGTGTAACCACACACTGGAATTACTTGGATGCGTTTGTTTCTTCTCTTTCCTCTCCTTTCACCTTCCCTTTTCCTGTACCTCCTCCTCTTATTTTTGCTCCCCCTCTTTGTCCTGTTTGTTTTGAGACAGATCTCGATTAGCAGAGGCTAACCTCACTCTCACCTCGTTTAGCAGAGGCTAGCCTCACTCTCACCTCGTTTAGCAGAGGCTAGCCTCACTCTCACCTCGTTTAGCAGAGGCTAGCCTCACTCTCATGGGGTAGGTGATACTCTTGTCTCTCCTCCACAAGTTCTTCTAACCAAGGAAACACCAACGTCTGCTCCTGCCTTCAGAGACGCTGACCAAATTGCTCAGAGGGGAAAACTGGCTTTTAAAGACCTTTAAGGCCTTCTCCCTAGGGTCTGGATCATGAAAGTGATCTCTCTCAAAATACGTTAAAATTCTAAGAGAAGGAGGTAAAAGGTGTTTGTTGAAAATGCAAATTTCTGCGTTACCTTACTTTTGCAGTTAGAATGCTTGAAAATGCACCTTTAAAATTTTGTTTTAATCTTTATTTATTTGTTACTATGTCCACGCTGAATGTATGTCACATATGTGCAGCTGTGTGCAGAGGCCACAAGCGGGCATCTGATTCTCCTAGAGATACAACAGTCAGCCTGGGCTCTCTGGGCCATGTCTCCAACCCTGGAAATACACTTTAACCAACAGCCCTCTGATAGTCAGTGAACGTAGTTTCCATAGCACTGTGTTGAATCACGACAACTGAGTGAGCATGAGTGTGTTTCTCATAACTTTCCTTCAGTCTCCACAGCCCACAAAGTTCCTGGCTCCTCTGCAGGTTTTCATCAGCCACAGAGCTTTTCACTCGTGGGGCCATGCATCCCTACACGCACGCCTGCACTATATGGTCTCTGAGCCACAGGAGGGTGATGGGCATTCTTCTTCGGTTCCCTGCTGTGTGTGTGTGTAGTCAGCTCGAGCAGCAAACTGGGTATACAGTCATTATTCAGTAAATGTATGTTCAATGAATAAATAGTTACTAAATTAAAAATATAACATGTTCCAGGCATTGCCCAGCCCATGTACCTAGACTCCGACAGTGACTTCAAGCAATATTTCAAGGCAAAGAAGACTTCAAGCTTCTTTCTTCTCAATTCATAAGTTTTCAAAACATCTTGCAACATGTGTTTTCTTCACTACCAAATTGGAGTTTATTAGAAACTGCTCGTGGGTGGTACTAGAGGGTGTGATATCCCCTAATAGAGGATTGATCTTTTAATAGATACCTTAAGGGAACTTTTGTCTAAAGAGCAAATACCTAAAATTAACCAATTTAAAATGTTCTTGCATCTATGTCAAAGAAAAGCAGGATGTCTTGAAAGAAAAATTCTGTTTTTCCTTGTGTGCTCATCTAAAATAGCATTTGGCAAACGATAGTCCTTGATCTGACAGCAACAGAATAGCCTTGAACTAGATAGAAATGCAGATTCTGGGCCCGCCCAAGAGTTCTTGAATGGGACACATCTGACATGGCCATTTCCTCTTAGCAGACCTTCCTTCTAGGTCACTCTCACGGAGACGTAGGTTTGAGAACCGCTGTCTCCAGGCATACAGCCCAAAGAAGATGTGATATGAAAACCTCATGTTAGGGTTTGCTGCCCTGCTGATGGAGATCAAAGTATAAGTTCAATGCATCAGGGAATTCTGTGTACATATGTCTGTGTGTGCGTGTGCTCACATGCAAGTATATGTGTGTGAGTACACAACTATGTATGTGTACTTGTATAAGTATGTGCATGTGTGTATGAGCGCATGTGTGTTTGCAAGCACATGTATGAGTCCACATTTGTTTGTGCTTGGGTGTGAGTGCATACATGCACACACATATGTGTATTTGTGTGCACGTGCATATATATCATAGCTCACATGTGGAGGATAGAGGGCAACCTTGAGTGTTATGTCCTCACTCTCCACCTGTTTGAGCTAAAGTCTCCTTATTCCTCAGCCCTACTAACAAGCTGCCCGCAGCTCCCAGGATGTGTGTCTGTCTTTCATCTCACGGCAGGCACACCAGGACTGCAGATGCACACTGCTGCACCACTTGGTGCATAGGCTCTACATAGGTTCTAACATTTCACACTCAGCCCACATATGGCAGCTGGGGACTTTAGTCTCTGAGCCACCGCTGCATGCTGAGGACTCTCCTTCATATGCGTCTCCTGAGTCCACTAGACATCTGGCCACTTGGTGCGTTGAGCGAGTGAAGAACTGTAAGATGATACAGAGGTTCACACAGCTGGGCTCGTCCCCGGTGATCTCCTGATGGTTCAGGTGAGGAGGGAAGTTCAGCCATCAGACTGGGACCGTGCTGAAATATGTAGCCAGATTGTGTCAAGAACAATGTCCAGCCCCTGAAAAGTGACAGCTTTCCCTACATATGAGTTTGAAACCTAGGAGAGAAAAAAAAATAGTTATGCTGTAAGCCCGACTACATTCTGATTTTCCCCTGACAACTATGTCAAAGCTCTTAAATGTGTGAAATAAAAAATTCTCCACCTGTCTTCTGCCCTCTGCCTTGCTGATGCCTAGTGTGTGCCTGGTCTGCCTGTCAAAGATGCTGAGGTGTGAGGCGTATCTGGCCCTCCGTCACTTGACCTTCCTTTACAGAGTGACCTTGAATGTGCCACTCCGAGTCTCCTTTTCTTACTTTCTGTCTGAAAAAGAGTGAGAAGCTAAGAGCATGTGTTTCAACTGCCATGTTTACATCTTTCCACCCCAAATCTTGCCTCGTGCGAGTGGTGTGTTGTGGTCTTTCCGATGCCCAAATCCAGTCAGCCAGAGCTCAGCATTCACTGTGTAGTTAGCATCTTCTGATTCTTGGTGGATGATGTGGGTTTGCGGCTCAGTCCCAGGAAGCAGGGTGGCAGCTGGACTGTGGCTTGCAGTGTGAGGTGAAGGTGTCTTCCCTCATTTATGGCAAGTGTAATTGTATATGCTGAGCTGTGTGCTTTTGATGTGGTCTCCCATTTCCCAGGCTATGGGAGTTAGCATTCCTGAAGGTTTCTACTTCAGAAAGCATTGCTTATCTGTCTGAATTCAATAATAAACACAAAGTACCATTTTGAATGAGGGGGAGGTGTCAGAAGTGGATGAACCAGGGAACTCATTCTCTGGAGAACTGGATTTCTCTCTGCTGTGTACTTCACAAAGGGATGGGCTGGTGCCATTCTCAGCCTAGACAGCAGTGGGCAAGGCCTGCCCATTTGCTGTGGTCAGCAGGAGGCTTGTGGACACCTGTGGCCAGGCCCAGCCTGGGGCAGGAGGACATCTTAAAGCCTATTGTATATGGCTGAATATTGTTCACAATCTTTGACAGCTCCCTTGACCGTGAAGGGCCTTGGTGGCTTTACTTCCTAAAGTACATCAATAATCCTTCTTAAAAGCAAGACCTTGGGTGTCTACAAATCATTCCTGTAGAATAGGGTATTTGGGGTTTGTTTCTAGAAGCGCCTTTAGTGTTCCAACAATCCATGAAGGGGCTGTGAGCACGTATTACTGCAAACTAACCTTGAGGAGACCAGGAGACCAGATGTGCTGCGTCTTTTCCATCCTACTTTGGGGGGATGGTTGTGTTTGTGAGGTACTTATAGGATTAAGGGCATGGTCCCCCCCCCTCTCTCTCTGTCTCTCTCTGTCTCTCTCTGTCTCTCTCTCTCTCTCTCTCTCTCTCTCTCTCTCTCTCACACACACAGTCATATTGGAATTTTTAGCTACAGTTACCAAAGGTCAAAGGAGCTTCTACCTCCACTCAGAACCCCAAAACTCACAACCGTCTCCGATCCCTAGCAATAGAACAGGAGTGGAGAGGGAAGGAAGGCCGTGGACCCATGCCTGTCTCTGTGGCTATCAGAGAACAGACTCAGCTTACTGGACAATAAGATAGCGTGGCAAGGGTGGTGCCACTTGCATCTAGAAAGTTTCTTGGAGGTGGAGAGTCTTACCTAGGGTGGGAGAGTGGTCATGTGCTATTTTTTTCAGCATGAAAACATTTCCAGATTCTACTTGCAGATGCTCAGAAAAGAATTGTAATCAAGTATACATATGTATGTTTCTATGTGCATGCACGCACATGTGTGTTTGTCTATATGGATGATTAATCATTTCAGCCATTGGCAAGTCAGTAATTATATAGCTCAGTGATATTTGGCACATGTAAATTGTACAGTCATTCCCGTTATCCATGCATAGAACATGGATAATTTGCTAAATCAAAACTTCAATCAGAGAATGACTCCCTGCCCCCCCTCCATTTCTTAGTAACCTAATACTGTTCCTTAATAAGCACCATTCAACTTGCTGTCTCTTTGACCTTGGCCACTGAAGGGACTTCATGTGCTCTATTTGTCCTTTTGTGCCTGGCTTCTTTCACTTAGCATGACAGCTCCAGGCAACCTTGTTGATACTATGTATTGTAGCATGGATTTCCTTCTGTGCTGGTTAGTTTTTTGCCATCTTGACACAGACTAGAGTCTCCTGGGAAGAGGAACCTTGGCCTCTAGGTATGTTTGTGTGTTTGCTGGGGAGTATTTTCTTGATTATTGATTGATGTGGGAGGACTGGCAATGGGTGGTGCCACTCCTGGGCAGGTCCCTGGTTGTGTAAGAAAGCGCACTGAGGAAGCAATGGAGAGCAAGCCAGTAGGGAGAATTCCTTTATGGCCCCTGATTCAGTTCCCTCCTCCAGGTTCCTGCCTTGGCTTCCCTCCAGGATGGAAGAGTAAGATGAAATAAGCCTGTTCCTCGCCAAGTTGCTCTTGGCCATGGTGTTTCTCACAGAAACAGAAGTAGGAACGCCCCTTTCTTTAACACTGAAAGGCGTTCCAGTGCATGTGTGTCTCATCTTGTCTATACATGCTGCCTGTGGACCCTTGGCTGCTTTGATCTTTTCCTGGGTGTGAACGAGTCCCTTCTGAGCCCGAGTGGCCAAAAATCTACGTGAATCCCTCCTCAATCCCAGCTTTGTCTTTAATATGGTCTAAGAGCTGGCAAGATTTGAGAAGTAGGGCAAAGGAGGCTGTAAATTTAATCCTTGGTGACAGTGAGTGGCAAGTGTTGACCTGGCAGGGCTAAAAATGATTTCTCATCTTATCAACCTAATTAAATTAAAAATCCAGTTGGCCAAACCCACACTCACTTAAGCCAGGCAATTTCTCAGAAAACTCATTAAGTAGGACTTGGGAGTTTCATCAACAGATGGAGAATTTCCCCCATAGTTTTTAATAATTATATAGAAAACGGCCTTCAAACGTCAGACCTCGGATAGAGGGGCTTATGCTGCTTCCTAAGGCACTGGTTTTAGTGCTTGTTGGTACTATTAGGCGAAATGCAGCCTTTGAAGTACTATGAGGGCATGACATAAAATTTCAGTGTCAATAATCCAAGGCTTCAGGAAAGACAGGAGTTTAGGGAACATTTTCTGACTCATTGTTACAATTCTTTTTTCCTCACTTTCAGGTTTGTTTTAAATTTAGTTATAATAAGTTGATACCCCAGAAGGATATATTATATGAGCAAGATCGCATGATTATTGGCACCCGAGGCCAGGGTTGGGGAGCACTCCCACATGTTGGGGAGTACTGACCTGCAGAAGCTCTCATCTGAACCTGGGGTTAGGTCAGCCTTCATTTTGAAGGAGAAAGTTGTAATCAGTGTTCAGATTTTTCTTTGGGGAACATTTAAAGCAAACATGAGTCCATATCCTCCACCTCTGTCTGCATTAGTCATATTTATCATATTTATCTGTGTCCTCCGCCAAAGCCTGTTATTGCATTTCCTTTTGTCTCTCCAGCAGCAGATGTATAATTTGTAAGAAATATGTTCGGCATAGCTTATGTTAAGAGGGAATCTCGTTACTTTCCAGGCCTTCATTTCTATCCACAGCCATTTTGAGCTGACCCAACTTAAAAATAGAAGGAGAAGGAGATGCATTGCTGTGCACATACTTGATTAATAAATATTGATAGGGAGCCACTATTGGTGATCAGCAATGTGTCAGCTTATCGCTAAGAACCTGGCTGTATACATATGTGTGTATGTGTTATATACATCCACATTGTACGTTCATGTATTACATATGAATGATATCTGTGTTACTTTGTGTCTTTGCTTGTGTCTTGTGTTCACAGATTTTTAGTTTTCATCCAAATCTGTATTCTCTGTTTCTTCATATAATGTACCCAATGCTCACCAATGCCGGTGAATCCGTTTTTCCTGGCTACCTAGTATCTCTGTCATCTGACTCTGGACTGGCTTGGCTCTTTGTACCTGAGGGACCAGTGGATGTTCTGCCTTTATCCTTATTGAAAACCATTTCTCTTGAGGATTCTGTCATCCAACTATATTCTCTTGCTTTCATTCTTCCTAATGGGCTGTCTCTCTCCCTCCAGACCCTTCTTGCTATTCTGGGATGGCGCTACCCTCCACTCCATCTCCCTGACCTGAACACCAGCACTCAGCTTACAAACACGGCTCTTAGGCATGTACACTGTACCTTTGACACCCCCCCCACACACACACACATTAAGGCGCACTCAATCCCCACTCTCTGGCCTCTGGGTCCTGTTGTCACCTGGAGCCACTTCTTGCTTCTATCCAAGGTTTCACACTCTAGAATCTCATCCTTGCTCTTCCACTCTCCTTTTGTTTTCGTGGCAGTTTTTGAAGTATTCATCTACTGAGTGAATACTGAGAGAGATGATGCAAGTGAGTTCCTGTGAACAAAGGGTGCACACTCAGCCATCAGAGCGCTTGCAGTCCAGCATACGAGAGGCATGTTGATCAAAAGACAGCAAAGGAACATCCCTTTGCTGGAATGCTGACTGCCACAAAGAGACTGTGCTGGTAGGCCATTTCTCATATCAGCAGGCAGAAAGTGACTGTGGCATTGATTTCTGATGGTGAGGTAGCCTGTGAGAAGTAATGCTTCTAGAAGGGTAGGCAGGTTGTGCAAAGGCCCTGTGGTGGAAGGGGGGGCAGGAAAGGCATGGTGGGTAAGAACTGAATGTCCACAGAAATTGGAGCCCAAAGGGGGAAGGATTATGAGATACGACCAGAAGAATGGACCAGAATTTGATGCTATTGGTGGAAGTCCCTTCTCTGTGTCTTAATATTCCATATAATTACGACTTCATAGGATTGCATTTGGAGGATCACTTGATTTCCATAGACGCCTGTAAAAAAATCCTATAAAATCCTAGTCATTCCTGCTGGGCTACTTTATGCATGAACTTGGGAGCAGGGTACTGTTCAGTGGTAGAGTGTGCTTAGCATGCTCATGGCTTGGGCTTCTGGCTCCAGCACTAAATCCCACCGATCGCAGCAAACCTCCCGCCTAAGCTCCCACGGGAAGCACTGTGCATCTTAAGTACAGTGACCCCTGAAGGCACCGTCTCCTCTGCCTCGTTTTCTTCTTGAACACCTTTCCTCTTTCAGTCCTTGCCTAGTGTTTGGGTTTCTGCTGAATCCGTTTACATCACATTTGTTTGTACACATCTATAAATCAAGCACAGTACGTCAGGCTGTCAGGTGGGGACTATCTACATAGCCGGGTCACAATACTTCTCCTAGACTCTATGAATCTTTTAAAATTTATGATCACAAGAGTGACTTTTTGGGTATCGATATTATACCCACTTAGGAGAACCATTAAAGCTTTAGGAATGAAAACATTACTGTGGCTGATAGAGTTTTAATTAAAACATCCACACATACCCCAACTTTTTAACTGAGATCCAGACTGAGCTTTTGGGGTTAAAATCTACAGAAAATCTTCAGGCTTTTCTCGGGTGCCAAATACATAAGAGGAAGAGGTTGGGGTAGAACCTGCCTTGTTCTATAGAGCAATGGCAGGGCTGAGGCCTGGACCTGGGGAGGAGCTGCTCTGCGGCCCCTCCATGCCCTTTTTCGTTATGTTTTGCATTAGCTTGGGGACATCACATCCTGCATGAGTAATTGATTTGGGTGCTCAAAACACAGGTTGTCAATCAGCGCTTCCACAGGATCCATGCATCTGATTAGACAAGAGAGGACTCCAGGACACGGGTGTTGTGGCAGGCTTTATAGTTGTCACCCTGCATTGTGACTATACCCCAGGGCTGCACAGATGGCATGTGAGGCTGCTTTCTTTCCCAGATGAAAATTCTTCATTTATACACTGTGGCCAGTGACCTCCCAAGACCCTCCCCTAACAAATTTCTCTTCTAATCCTGGCATTTCATCAGACTGGAAGATGAAATGACATGCTAAGTGCATCCGTGCCGTTTAATGAGACCCCATGACCCCAGCTGCCTTTTCTTGCCACGTGCAGCCATACTCCATACTTGGGATCTGTCCTCGCTAGCGCAGGCCCACCTGGGACAGCAGGGATATTCTTTGTTTGTCTTGGGTTTTTCTCTGCCCTTCTCTCTTCCTCTATCATATGTGAGGACTGGCACAGAGGTGTCAGTATTTCAGTGCCTGATCTCTCAGGGAGTCTGTTTATGTGTGGGGCGTTTCTTAAATTCATGCGACTCCGGATTCGCTTCAGCTTCTGGTGCCCATGCCTATGGAGGGTGGAGCAGCTGGACTTTGTCATTTTGGCCTCATGAGTCCCTGCCGCTTACTCTGAGGCTTGTGCATCATAGTTCAGGAAATGTTCACTTGGTTTGTTCAATTCTCTGGACCCAACATTGCAATTTAGATGTGAGAATGCATCCCCACAAACCATCTGGGGACAGATTATTTTGCCTTGAGAATTTGCCCATCTATTTTTTTCTAAACATAATTTTATTATACATGAATTATAGCTTAATTTTTTTAAAAAAGGCCACATGCCTTCAGCATCATATAAGGAAAACTGTTCTTTTCCCAAGGAAAAGTCTCTGCTGCCGGTAGCCAGATTCTACATCAAACACGTAGCATCATTAATTAGGGTCATTTGTTCTGCTGTGAGCTGAGGAGAATGCACCAAAGCGCGCTTAGGAAAGAATTAATTCCTCCTCTCTCTGGACTTTCTGGAGACGCCTAGTAGATTCTCCAAGCCTGCGGGGTCTCTTACATATGTTCTCATGGGCTAATTGTTAAGGCAACATTTGTGAATTAATCTCTGACTTGAGCTAAGTGGTTTTCCCTAATGGCTTCAATTCAGGAACACCCACTCCTGGCCACATGTCAGTTATTTTGAGACAAGCCTAACAAAAATGGAGGGGCCCAGCTCCCCTTGTCTTGGGATTCTCTGGTGCCAGGAGGGAACAAGGACACTCCTGCTCAGTTTTGCTTTGGTTTGCATTTATTTTGGGCATTGGGCATGGGTCTCTTTGCGTGTCCATGGAGGTCAGTTGCAGGGGAGTCCCTTCTCTCCTTTTATTTACCTTGTGGCTTCCAGGGATCAAACTGGGGTTGTCAGATTTGTCAGTAAGCACCTGTGCCCAGCAAGACGTCCTACAAGGAGACTCCACATCTGCTTTTAAGGAACACTACCCAGAGATAAGACTCCTTGGAGCCACGGACCCAGGTCTAACTCTGAAGGCCCATATGTCTATTGAAAGCATGTGGCTCAGCCTGTTACTGGAATCTCTAGGGACAAAGCCCAGTGCCCTGCAGCCACAGCAAGGTAGGCTCTACCACCTAGTAGGCCAAGTAAAGAGATAAGTAATGGTGAAAAGCAGAGAGAAGAGATTTATGTGGCCACATTGGGAAGAAGAAAAAAGAAAGAGGGTAACATGGCTTTGAGGATTAGGTTTAGATAGAAGGTAGGGGTATCCTGGTCAGGTGTGCCCCTGCCCATCCTTGACCCATAAGTGTCTGGCTCCAGTCTCTTCTGCAAGGTGGTCTGGCAAGTTGTCAGACCTGTGTGAAATCTCTCTTCCCTGAGACAAGCTCCCAGTCTAGTTGGCACCAGGACCACCCCAGTCTTTCCCTTCACCGAGCACAAGATTCCTAGGTAAATTCTAATTCCTTGAGAGTCTGCTGTTTCAGTAGTCTGAGAACTAGAGAGAGAGAGAGAGAGAGAGAGAGAGAGAGAGAGAGAGAGAGAGAGAGAGTGAGAGTGTATGTGTGCATGTCTGTGTGCATATGTGTGTATCTGTGTGTGAGTGTTTGTGTGTGTGTGTCTATGCGTCTCTTACAATATCATCACTCCTAGAGGATGGTTTCAAACCCGGCAACTGGAATTGAAGTTCTAGGACATCTCTGCAGAGCCTCCTTTTATGCCCCCTTGGTGCCTGTGTGCCTACTGCCATTGGCTCTAGGGAGGTAGGCTTAGTGTCTAGTGTCCCTGCATACAGAACTGGACAGAGATAGATGGATGGTAGCGAGCAGAATGAGATGATTTATTAAGAAAAGATCCACATCAAGGGAGGTAGTGGGCTGGATGAACGAGAGTTCATGACACAAACAGCCAGGCTGTGCAAAGGATTTGAACTTTCATGTCCCACAGTTCAGGCATCTTGATCATTTGCATAAGTCGGCTTTCCTGTGCGTGCTCTGTCTGTTACAGGTAGTTCTACATATAACTCCATGTGTCTGATGTCTCGTTAGCATCTTAAGTCTAGCATTCTAATACTAAAGTGCTGTTTAGTACTAGAATGTTCCATGGGTCACCTTCAGACACTGGAGTGCCTTACCTTTGCCCCTGTGCCAGCAGCCGGTTTGTTGGCCTCATCCAAACTGTCTCCCAGCCTTCCTCTTGCCAGTTTATTTTTTCTACGCTAATTTTGCGGTCTTACTTTTACAGCATTGAGCCCTCCTTCCGTGCACTATCTGCCCTGCCTCAACTTACTGAATTTGCCTTTCCCCAGGAGCTTCGGTAGCTGAGGGGAATATGCTATGCTTAGCCATCCCGTTTCTCTTTTTCATGACATTTTCCCTCCCAGGCATTGGAAAGCTCTTCATGGCTTGCTGGGATTTCCATGCAGGAGGATGGCTGCCAGTCTCTTACCTTCGTCTCAGTCCATGCTTAGACTCCATAAGAAGGAGGACGGACTGTGTGTGTGTGTGTGTGTGTGTGTGTGTGTGTGTGTGTGTGTGTGTGTGTGTGTTCCTGGCATTCGTTGGTGCACACACTTGGCATGTTTCATTTTAGGTTCTGAAAACAGATGAGTCACACTCCATTGTTCCGATGATGCTTATCAAGTTGCTTTTCTTTCTTTCTTTTTTTTAATTTCTTTTTTACAGAGGTGGGGGCGGGGGTGGCGAATCTGGCACTCTGGAAATAGACTCAATGTTTGTTATTGTAACTTGGATTTTTCGTGGTGCAAGTCTGGACTCTAAAAGACCCGAGCAGGCAGGCGCAGCTGTCCTTCTCCATTAAAGACACACGTAGTGCTGAGCAGCAGAGCAAAGAGATTTACTCAGTGTGGCCATATTGGAAAAAGGAACAGATAAGATGGCCCAGTTGACCCCGTGTCTGTTTCAATGATACTGCCATGAGGTTTAGGCTTAAATAGAGGGCAAGAGATGTGCATGACGAAGCGGTCCTGGTCAAAGGATGATCCTGCCTGTCTCCGAGTCATCACTGTCTCAGCTCCTGTGCTGCTAGGGAGACATACACAACAGTCTGATAGGCACTCATCTGTCAGTCACTGTCACCATGGCTGCCTTGAGACAGCCATGTCTCATCTGGTTTCAGCAAGCTGTGTTCTAGAGCTCAACTTGACCCTCTTGGATAATTGTCATTATCTGGGTGGGGGCCTAATTTGCCTTGAGAGCATTAGCTTCTTCTGGAATTTGAGAAGACACATGACAAAAAATTAAGGACAAATAATTTACCTCCGTATGTTCAGCCAAAGCACAGACAGTAAACAGAAGCAGAGGTGCCAGGCTCTCATCTCACCTTCAGTCTCCTTGTGGATCTAAGCCAGGAGGGAGTGCTTTACACCAACAGCAGTTGTTAAGTTAGTCCGAAAGCATGGCAGTTAGTCCCGTCTGGGGTAGCCAATGTGGTCAGTTGTCTGGGGAAGTACAGAGAAAGTATGCAAAAGCTCCTGAAGGCAGACTACCTATTAAGAGATGGAGGAGGCGCTAGCGGAGAGTAGGGCATCTTGTCTCAGTTTCACCTCACCCTCTAAACAGCAGTTCTTTGTGTAAGTTACGGCTACTCCCGTCCTGCCTCAGTGCAGCCCAGGGCCACTCAAGATCCTTCTGCGTGCCTCTGTAGCCTCAGTGATAAGATGGATGAAATTCCAATGAGTAGGAAACGATAGCATTAAACAAACCACAGCAGCCCTGCCCCAAACACAGACAGCAAAATGCATGTGCTCTCCAGCAGCTACGTCATAGAAAACTTTAAAACGAGCAAGCCTTTCCCACACAAGGGCGTTTATGCACTCAGTAGGATGAGTAAACAAGTCGTGCTGTCATGCCTTCTCCTCAGGCCTTTTCAAGAGAGCCGTGTAACTAATTGCTGAGTCTGTCAAGCTCATATTTTCATGGCCAAGTTTCTGCATAAACTGGGTTTAGGCTGACAGTGTAGTCAAGCCTGACATGGTAACAAGGCATGTTAGTAAGTTAAAGCTGACATGTACAGTCACCTTCTTCCTGAATACTATTCTATTATTATTATTATTATTATTATTATTATTATTATTATTATTAGCTTGTTGGCAGGTGATAGCGGCTGGCTCCTGGTGGGTGGGACAGTCTATATCATCTCTCTGAGAGAAAACCTTCGGTCAGGACACAGAATCGAAGCCTTCGTCCAGTCAGCAGAGGTGCTGCGGGGGTCTTGTCCCTCCCGTGTTCCTTTTGCTGTTACCGTCTCTGAAGGTGCCGCTGTCTGAGTTTTAAGAGGCAGTCAGGGTGTATTCCAAACTCTTGTCACTGATTTGCTTAAATATGTGACATATTATTCCCAAGCGGAAGCAACAGGGACAAATTAGTGTCAGTTACTCTGGCCTGCTGCTAGGAAAACATTGCTTTGATGGGAGGGCTGAGATTCTGACTTCTCATAGAACGGAGGTGCCATTTTCAAGGACTTTGACTTCTCTTTTATGAGATATAGTATTTGGTAGCATAGAGCCGTTTAGTGAACCCTGACAGAAGTTCCACATGTATACACACGGAGCCAAACAGACGAGGATGTGTGCCGGATCCCCTGTTTATGAATGAAGGGGCCCCTCCCCTCTGCTCTGATAACACCCCTTCGCTCTGCAGCTTTCTGAGAATGAGGTCAGAGCCAGGAACTAACTGCTTATGGCTCAGGAATAGCAGCACAGCTCCAAATTAATCTGATGCTGTTTGTTATAGGATGAAAAGCCAAGGCCTGCTTATGTTTTTGTTTCCTGTAGACCTTTGCGAACAAGCTGTGAGTGAAGCCCTGTGAAGAGGGGAATCAGAGGCAAGCCAGCCCGGAGCTAGCCTGTTGGTAGTTGGTGGCTACAGATAGACAGCCGGAGCTGCCTCGAATTCAGTGGGAGCCTTGATCTGAAAAGCAAAGTGGAGGAATGAAATAAACCCAGTGGTGTAGTACTCTGACCACTGCTCTTGAGAAAGAAATGTTAGCTGTTGCCGAGAACACTCTATATTCCTTGTGTTGTGCTCAGTTATTTCCTGTACTGTGTAGCCAGTTGGTCATCTCTCTCTTGTGGTTCCATGGGGGTGGGGGTGGGGTGTTGCAGTATTTTAAAGGAATATGACATGCACGTTGCATTTTTAATCAGCCATATTAGCATACACAGAAAAAACACAGGAGTGTGTGATTTCCTTTTACAAATATACACGCACACACCTGTGTGTGCATGCACACATACACATGCAAACACACATACACACACACACACACACACACACACACACACACACACACACACACACTAATGCACCACAGCTTGACCATACCCAGTCTTTGCAGAGTTGGCATTAACTTCTGTCCATCATCCCATGTCAGCCAGTTTCCTGCATATGGCTCCTGTAGATACTGGCATTTCTAAGAATCTTCCCTGCAGGCTCTTTAGGAGTTGTGTGTATCTAAAGGGCAAGGGTTGAGCAGCAGGCAGGCATGGTAGGTGGCGGTGATGTTTCATTTCTGTTCTCAGCCTTAATTGTTGGCTGTTTTCATTAATCATCTCCTCTGTGAAAGATGAAATAAGCATGTTGGAACACCGAGTGAGGGGATAGAGGTGTCAGTAGCGGCCTAATCTGCTACAGGCTCATTCAGCAGACTTTAATGTGTCAGGTGTGCATTGAAGGAGATGCCAAAGCTACCTTTTATATTTGGGATGATTGATTTTGAGCAAGTGCCAAAAAGCATGGAGATTGTCATATATCTGGCTGATCAGAAGGATGACCTAACTGGCTTTTTTGCACTTAAGTGTTTTCCCTAAGTACTTGAGAAATATTATAAACACACAGAATTGGGCAAATTTCTATCTATCTAGAAAGGTGTGTGTGTGTGTGTGTGTGTGTGTGTGTGTGTGTGTGTGTGTGTGTGTGTAAGTACTTATTCATACATGCACCCAAAGGGACAGCTGTAATAGCAAATGTGTGCTTTCAAATGGATATTTCTTATGTAGAGACAGAAAGCAGATTAGTGACTGTCTGGGCCCAGAGGATAGAACAGGGATTAATTTCACAAACAAACAAACAAGATGCTATTGAGATCTTAAAAACATATTCTGAAACTGGATCAATGTGATACCACACAAGTTGATAAATTTTCCAAAAGTTATTAAGGATATGATATACTCAGAATGGATTATTTTTAGATCCCAACAAAACTGGTAAAAATGATCACTCCCTTTTAGTCCTAGGGTAGGCAGAGAATAAAAGACTGCATCCTGCCAAGTCTTTTGACTCGCTCTTTCCACTCTGAAATTTATCGGCTTCAGTTTTGGTCCTCAAGGTGACAGGGCCAGATCAAAATTCAAGGACAGAGGAAGGAAGAGTCTGCCCTGACCTCTATGGACAAGGAGCAAGGTTGCTCCCACTGCTGGGTGAAGAGTCAATGTGTGGGTTGTCACAGGGCAGAGATCACATGACACGTGGAGCCAGGTCCCTGAAAGTACTAGGCACTGTGCTTCAAAAAGTTGTTGCTGCCACTCAAAAGTGAAAGCATTCTGGTCCCAGCCCTTAAGTAATGGTGTGCTTATCTTCTTTTTCAGGTTGTGTTAGTCTTTGCACTCAGCATTGGTGCCCTTGTAATATACTTCATAGACTCGTCAAAGTGAGTATTGCATATATGTTGTCTTGCCCATTTTTTCCTAGGGCAATTATGACCCCTTACACTGATGAACTTAACTTAACAAGCCTTTGCAAGAATCTCCTGAGGGCTGAAGACTTGGAGGAAGGCAGGGCTGCGCTGTGCTGCATTTATGAATGGGGGAAAAGTCTCTCAGAAGACAGGCTGTGTTGACGCTGATGGTATGGGAGGGAGAGGCACTTGGGGACCAAACCTTCCCGTTGGGTACTTATTTGTAATGAGATGTTTCCTAATGGAATATTTGTACTGAAAATGCCAAAAAGTTAAGAGGGCTCTTCTGGGAATGTGTAACCTCTGGGAAGGGCGACATAGTCCAACAGATGAGTCTGGAACATTCGGGCCACGGTCCTAGGATCTTTTTCTCATACAGGGTTAGCTCTTATGGGAAGATCGATTAGAAAGCCAGTGCTAGGATTTCAACTGCTGAACAAACACGCGACTGGAGCAACAAGCATTGTGCTTCTTCACTTACGGAACTAAGGAAATGGGATGAGGCCATCAGCAGGACTCCAAGAGGCAGAGATCTATGGCTCTCTGAGAACTTGTGGCGAGTGGTGCTCATGCAGGCCCTTGGAGTGGCAGTTTAGTGATCTGCTGCTCCAGGGTAAGCATGGTTCACAGATGGTGAAGACCTTCAGGGTACTGCATCGACCAGTCACTATGGTAACACTAATGGCTGTGGGTACCAGTGCTGGGTACATCACTCATTCCACCTGTCCTACTGTAATCTCAGACTTGACAGATTGGGATATAGACTTGCTTTTCTTCTGTGACATAAGCTTGACCGCTCTGGCCAAGGACAGGAGCTCTCGGGCTTGTGGTCTTCATTGTCTACTTTGAGACAATTCCTCTAATGCTAATCCTGACTGAATCCTAGACTTTGATCCCCAGGATACCTGCTTTGAGTCCCTTTTGGACCAGATTCTGGTGTGCCTCAAATTGGAGCTTAATGCTCATTTTCCTATGGTGCGGTATGGTGGCTGTTTCATGAACATGCAAATTCTAAATTTCCCTGAGCTATGTGGTCACCAGCCAGGGGAATTTTGTGCATTTGGCTATGGAAGCCAAACTGTCACATCAAGGAAAATAAAAGAAACACGTCTACTCAACCGTGTCTGAAATCTGCCAAGCGTGAGACTTTTAGAAGTCATTTAGCCTAGCTCTGACACCAGGCTGGGCCCCCACCTGGCTTGAACCATGGGTCCTTTAAACATCCTCAAGGGACATGCTTTCTTCATCTGATGTCCCCAGTCAAGCAAGAAGAGCGCCCTTCCATCTGGAAGTCTCCAGCTGTCTTGCGAGTGAAGGTAAGCTCTCTTTTCATATTTACTCAGAGATTCTGGACCACATTTGAAATGAACTAGAGCTCTCAAGCCCTTGGTCACCTCTCTCCAATCTCTCTCCAGGGGTCATAGGGTACACACCCTGCCAACGCCTGTGCTGGGGCTTAGGAAAGAGGTTCGGATATGTAGTCTGTGTGCCCCAAAGAGAAAGTATACACACTTATGTGAAGGTGAGTGTGGCGAGCTTCTGAGAGGACAGATGCCTTGACTGTGCCTCCTAGTCCTTTGTCTCCCTCTCTGCCCCTATGTATGTCATGGAAATAAAATGTTGCTGGTAGATGGGTTTGGATGGTGTCTTTTTTTTTTTTTTTTTTAATCATTGTGTCTACTGGAAGGCAATCTTTGGCTCCGTAGAGTCCGATCTTCCTTGGGAGAGGATGGCAAAGCATGGTGTCCTCCTAGATTGACAGTCTCTCCCGGTGCCTCCCCAGCCTCCAGTCCTTTGGGCTTAGTCCTGACTCTGCTAAGCCTTTCTGAAGCTGATGCTAGAAACCGCCAGCGATTCTGGTTCTTTTAGGATCATGCAAAGAGTCTGTACCAAAGCTGACCTTCAGTTCTGTTTTGCAGTTTCCCCAGCGAAAATGCTAGTAGTGTTAACTATGAGACTTTCCTCATTGTCTATGGGGCTTGGCAAGCCTTGACCTGTCTTCCACCTTTATCTCCTCCTAAGCTGTGTGGTTGCTGTAAGAAATTTTGCTTAACAGAACACCTGTTGCTACATATGCAACTCTACTTTTCACTTTTTACTTCTTTATCTGGCCCTGTGACCATAGCTTAAGACTGTGATTTGTGAAAAAGCCAATGAGCAACCTACACAGAGAATCCTCCCTTTTCCCACGGTGATCCAGCAAGCATGCTCAGGTTAGGGAGATGAATTAAAGTCAAAGATATAATGTTACCTTTGTAATAAGTCTACAGGGTCATAGTCAGAACACCAAATACAATCCATTAATCAATGCAATCAAGCTTAGTGAGTGAGATGAAGCTCTACATATAAACTACAAAAAGAACGAGGGTAAGAAAGTAGAAGGCAAATTGTTGCAGCCTACTGTTCTCATTCAAAACTACTTTTGGCCTAATAGAAATGGCTTTGCTGGCCGTCTTGGAAAGGACATTAAATTTCTCTTTAAAATTATACCAAATCCTTGCCCTGAAGGAAAAAAAACCCTGGCATTCTTGAGATGAATTTGCATTAGTGTTAGTCCTCTGTAAATAAATACATTGGCATGATCTTAACTGGACTGATATGGTTTACGAAATTGTTCTGTTGTTAGATTTAACTGGAGCTATCTTCACACACTTGGTAGATTGGAAATCTCTAGATGCAAAGCTTTCCACACCTGGCCCTTTGGGAAGTGCAAAGGGGAAGTGCCCTGGCAGGTAAGAGCATCTCCTGAGCAAGCATGAGGACCCGAGATCAAGTCACCAAGACATCCTGAATAGCTGGGCGTGGCCCTGTGTGCCTGTAACTTCAGAGCTCTGGGGGATGGAGACCCAGAAGATCACTGGCCTTGCTTGGCAGCCCTCTTAGCTCTGGACTTAGTAAGAGACCCTGCCTTAAAGGAGCAAGTCAGAGGGCAAGAAAGCAGTACACCTGGCATTCTTTCCGGATCTCTGCTTGCACATGTACCCCACATGCATATGCCACCCACAAAGAAATGATTTAGAAGATTTTTTAAAGGAACTGCAAAGGATGCAGATGAACATATGATACAGGTGGACTCGGCCAACTCTTCTCACACTGACTTAGACGTGCCCATGGCAAGCTGAGGAGGCGATTACTCTACCTCGAGGAGTCAACAGAAGGGCAAGAAAGTTGAAGTTAACATTGTGATTGGCAGGTGTAATTGCAATTGGTGATCTTCCTTACCTTTCAAAATCCACTTGACTACAGTACCTGCACATACCTTTGCTGTTCAGTTCTTAGTCCAAGACAGGCAGATCCCCAGTAGGTCTTTTCCAGTGATGTGTTTGAGAAACCCTCCTTTGGGTCTTCTTTTTTTTTTTTTTTTTTTCCTTATATGATCTCTATGGGAAGAATCATTTGGGTCATCTCCAGTGATCATCTTCCAGCTGGGAAAGATTGTCCTCAAGCCAACAGATAAAGAGCATCACGTTAAAATGGGTTCAAACAGTGATCCATCATCCCTTTTTGGAAGATGCTGGGAAAGATGCAAACACAGAGGAACGTTACAGTAAGCCTTGGTTGGGATGGGTATAATAACCATGCTGCCTCGGTTGGGACCGCTGTAATATCTATGCTGTCAGGAGACCTGTGACTCATCCCTTCACAGGTCCACACTCTCCAAATCCCCCACCTTCTAATTCTGACCCTGACTCGAAGGTACTCCTTCTCCTATGCACCCCGATTTCCATCGAGCCAAGACTTTAAACATGTATGGGGGCGGGGGCAGAGAGATGTCTCAGCTGGTAAAGGTATCTGCTCCATCTGCCTGACAACCAGAACTTAATCCCCAGCACCCACATTTAAAAGGTGGAAGTGGTGATGTGATTCTGTTAAATTAGCACTCCTGTGGTGAGATGGCAGGCAGAGAAGAGAATCTTCTAGAAGAACATGCACCAGTTGGCCCCTTAGTGTACAGCACAGCATGGGAAACAAGAGAGACTCCGCCTCAGCATAGTGGAAGTTGACAACATGCTCCTTAAATTTTTCTTTTATTCTGTACACCTGTACTGTGGCATATATGTGCCCATGCTCACACACAAGCATATATGTACACACACACACACACACATATACACACACTCACTATTTTTTTTTTATTGTACAACCAAGTCAAATGTGCCCTTCAGTGTCCTCTGAGTGTTAATGTCACTGACGCTTGCTCCGCCCTCTCCTTGACTCCAGAATCACGGAATAGATAAGAGTGGAGAGACCTGCTAATGTCAGCATGTGGGCAGGACTCACGGGTGGCATAAGGCAGCAGCCCTTGCTGCTTCCTTCCATAACGCTAAGAGAGAGTTGGAAGAGGCGGCAGCTCTCAAAGCTCTGTGCATTTGCGTTTTTCCAGTGGTATTCTGGGAAAGGGTGACTCACATGAGGGGGATAGTTATTCTTTTGATTCATGCTTAAATGCTGCTCCTTCTTCTGCTTCGGTCACATGGATTATGAATATTTAATGCTGCATATACTGGAAATGAAGGTCAGGTCCTGCTCACTGGCGACTTCAAAGCAGCTTGAGTTCTGAAAGGCATACCACCTGCTGTCAGCAGAGTGGAGCGGAAAGGTTATGCATTGTTAAACTCTTCCGTAATGACTCTATCTGCACCACAATGGCTGGTGCACAGTTGGGGACACCTGCTGGCTTTGCCAGCTTTTGCTCTTGGCTTCTGGTTTAAGCCCTGCTATTTGAGTGAGATGCACCTTTGGAAGGTGGAGGAAACCAGGCCACACATTTTGTAGCACACCCTTTCCAAGAGTTCCGTTGCAAAGGAATGGCATCTTCTCAGTCTTCATCAGTTTTATTTATTTGTTCACTTTATAGTTTCCCTTCCTTCTTTCCTTCCTTCCTTCCTTCTTTCCTTTCACTCTTACAGCTTCAATATAAAAGTCTTAAATAATTTCCAGGTAGTGACAATGCTTATCGTTAAGTATGGTTACACATAATTATATGTAAATTTGCAACAGAAACTGACCAGATTGTTTCCAAAGTCTCTGAAAACACAACTAACAGTGCCATTATAGTGCAGATATCCAGAGCTGTGGCCCAACCTGTTTGTTATTTTACAGTTTTACCTGTCATTCCTCTTCATATATACCCTGATCACTTCCTCATCTGATACATTTTCTTTCTAAAGGGGGCTGGGGCATGGATTAGTCAGTAAATTGCTCGCCATAAAAGCATGAAGACCTGAGTTCAGATTGTCAGCACCAATGTAAAACTAAGTGGGGTTCCCTGCGTCTGTAGCCCCAGTGCTAAGGGGTGGGTGGGACAGGTGGGTCCCTAGCTATCCTAACCATATTTGTGTGCACCAGGTCTAGTGACTTTATCTCAGAAAGTAATGTGGAGAGAAACATACTGTGATTTCAGTCTCTGGCCTCCACATGCTATGCACACACATACACACATGTCTGCATTGCATACACCCAACACAGATATATGCGTGCAACCCCACGCAGACACACAAATTTGAAAAATAATGGACTGCTGAAGGGAGTTTGGATCCCCACCATTGTGCTGTGTGTGAACTGGGGTGCTAAGCACATTACATATGATTTCAGTGGCTCCTTCTAATATACGAGGTGGAGTTTTTTATCATTCTCACTTTACTGATTAGAGGCCTGGGACTCCAAAAAATTGTTTCAAGCCACATTGATGACAAGTAGTGGAGCCAGAATCTCATTCTAAAGTCCCTCCGACCCGGCTGACACAAGCCTTCCAGCACGGAGGAGTTATAGAAGGAGGTTGGTGCAGAAGCTGTGAGAACAGGGACTGCTTCACTTTGTCCTGTCAGGTCCTTTCTGTCTTCTTCATGCTCATCCTGAGAGCCCAATCTACAGTGCATAGCTCCTGGGAGAGTCCTGTCACCAGCCTTCCCCCTACAGCTGCTGCTGACCACAGGGAACTTGATGGTTGTTTCTCAAGGCTCCTCATACCCACCCAGGGGATTCCTTCCAAGGAAGGGTTCTTCCCACCTGCTTTGCTGTGTGTATTATTTGACACACTGAAGTAGGTAGGAGAGATGCCCTTTCCTCTTAATTGAATACATCCTTTTATCCTTCACAGAGTTACAAGGCTTAATCTTTCACAGTTTTGCTTTATGCTGCATGAGATTCACATATAAAAGTTAAACTAATAGTGTAGGAAAAGCTGGCTCCCCAATTGCTTCCTTGGAAGGTCTTAAAAATGATTTAAAAAGAAGAAGAAGAAGAAGAAGAAGAAGAAGAAGAAGAAGAAGAAGAAGAAGAAGAAGAAGAAGAAATAGCCTGTTTCCTTCATTACTTCTTTTCTACGTCATTATGCATAGATGTTGACTTGGTGCCTCCGATGTGCCCATCTTCTCGGCCAACCTCTTGGCAGGGATGTGGGGCAGCGTAGGTCATGGATTCCCTTGGTTGGTTTGAGAGTGATCAGTGGTAGCTCTCCTTTTCACCTTTATGTAGCCATTCAACATGGCCAGCTGGGCAGCTAGGGCATAGGGAGGAAGTGCCTGGGAATTATCTTAGCTCTTACTTCCTCTAATGGATCAGGGTCATCCTAGGTAGTGTTTGGAATAATTAGCTCCTGCGCTCCTCTTTCTTGCTCTATTTGAAAAGGCATGGCATGCACTTAACCTTTGTTGAAGAAGTCAACACAAATCACCGTGCATGCGAAGCATCGCTTTCTTCTCCTCTTTTTAAGAAATGCTCCCCACCCCCCACCATGTTCACCCTCCCTCAGTGACATTTTTATTGCCAGGCTTTGGTTTGGAAAATTATGGGTAGGGAAAGTTCAAGGGCAGGGTGTTCAGAACAGCACTGCACATCTGTGAGGGGGAACACAACAGGAGAGCCGGCAGCTGTTGGAAGAAAAGCGTGTCAGATGGTGGAGGAGCTTCGCCTCTGAGAGATGGGGGGGAGGGGGCCGCCTTCAGGGTAGATGCCGCAAATAGCTTCCGATGGGAGTCTTCATGCCCTTTCAGAATCTGGCGTCTCCTGGCACCTTTGAACTCCGTGGTGTGTAAGGAGCATTGACCCAACGTTTCTGTATCGTCTACTGTTCCATGTTGCCGTGCTCTCATTAGTGGAGATAAACTTGGTAGCAAAGACAGGTAGTGAGGATACAGGAGGATAGTGGACTTCTTCACCAGTCTGCTTTCATGTGGGTGCATTTAAGGCATGGACTTCATTTGTTGCTCAGGAGTTCCTCCTCCTACTTTTCACAGTGCTGGGGCCGTCTCTGTGCCCTCACTCCTCACTGGGCAAGGGGTCCCACGGGCAGCGTGTGAGATGGCATCTTCAAGTGTCAAGCGTATGCATGTTCCTCGGGCAGTTTGTTAGAAGGAGTAGGGAGCTCTGGGGGGAATAGGAGACATGAACGAGATAGACCTTCCAGGTTTGATAGCAAAGACAACTGGGGAACAGAGGTAACTTTTTCTATCTGAGGATTCAACCAGCTGTGGACTGATATTAGTGTTTAAGCAGATCCCAATTTTATAGAATACACACAGACATACTTTGCTTTTCATTATTCCCTACACAACAACCTCTGCTACTAATACAACATTGACATTGTGTTAAGTATTATATAAAACCTAGAGGTGATATAAAGTGTATGGAAGGTTGTATCTAAATTATACGCAAATGCTCCATTGTTTCAAATAAGCAACTAAAAGCTGCATGGATTTTGCTATTCATATTGACCCCTTGAACCAATTCTTCATACAAGGGACACATGATATCACATCTTAAAAACTGCTTGGTACCACTGTTCTCTGTACCCAAGTATCCTATCCTTTAATTGGGGGTCAAACCTGGTAGAGAAGATGTAGGGGATGGAGATGGCTTTATATGTCTTTACTACCACATGGGTAGATTTAGGGGACAAGGTCTGTTCTTTGGTTGTGTAGCATTACGTTGAGTTTATTTGTCTCTCAAAGTTTCTCTTCCTACCTCCTAGAGGTGACTAGGGGTTAAGTCCCCTGCTCAAGGTCATTGAATCAGACAGGGAGAGTGCTACATACAGTCTGGAAATTAGAACTCTTCAAGCTCAGCCCCTTTCTCCTTGATCTTTTGGGTCCTTTCTACCAACTTTAAGTCACGAGTAAAGATGTCTCGTGATTTACTACCTACTAAAAAGTAAACCATATTGAACTCTTGTGCTAATTCTAGGCTCTTGGGTTTTCATCATGGTACAGACTTTCAGGAGAAAGCAGAGATAACCACAGGGGGAAAAGATTAAACCCAGACACAAGGACGGCTGGGCCAGTTTGCTTCACCTTCACTGGCAAGACACCTTGAACTCTGATCCTTTATGATCCTGCTTCTCTCTGCCTTGTCTGTCTTGTCTGCCCATCCATCCATCTGTCTGTCTTTCTGTTTTTCTGTCTATCTATTTTCCCTGCCCACCCCCAGCCCCATTTTACAGTTAAGGAGAGGTAAGCATCCATCTGTGTTGTGTAAAGTTGATGAGGCAGGATCCATTGGCTATGACTCTTTGGCATTTGCTGAGTATTACTTTTGAGAACACGGTGCCCAGTGGCTCGTTCATTTTCCCCATGAAAATACTCTTTCCTAACTATGCCTATAAATCTGCATTTGCCCTTAAAAAAATAGAATGAGTGTTTTCTACCCTTCTCACCACTCTCCAAGATTTAAAAGGAGTGTTTTAGATGACCTCGCACTCTCCTAACACTTTGGCAACTTCTTAAGAGCCGCTTTTGTTTTGGGAGAAGTGAAGGAATGCATCCCCCTTAGGTTCCAAACTTACCCATGTATTTTGTAATTAGCTTAAGTTTATGTCGCAAGCTTCTGAGTCACATCTTGGTCCTACTGCTGTCCCCCAAAATCACAGCAGATATGCATTCAAAAATGGCTCAAAGCCAAAGTGAGAGACAGCTGTAGGGAAACACTGGCTTAGAAGCTGTAATCCAAACAGAAGAGCAGTGCTAATGACAGCACAGCCAGGGTGGCACTAGGTGGCAGCAGCTGTTACACCTTCATCTTGGGTTTTAGGAGCTGCAGGACATGTGACTTCTTGTCTGTGACCCCTTGTCCTCTGTCCTGACACCATGACAAATTGTCACTTTCAGAAGACCCTGACCAGTGATGAGTCATTTGTGATTTAAAAATAGAATCCTTTGCAGTAAGAATGCCCTTGGGACTTTTTGATGTCATTTTCCAAAATATTTTGGAGGTGTGTGTGTGTGTGTGTGTGTGTGTGTGTGTGTGTGTGTATGTGTGTGTATGCACACATGTACTTGTGCACATATTAGTGGCAGTAGTATATAAATCTAGTAGAGTAGGAGCAGAACATGGAGACACTGGCCCCACACTCATCACAGTACCAGACAGGCTGGGATCTATGTACCAGTGGTCTTAAACATATCAATAAATTAACTGAGTGCCAATTATGTTTGACATTGGGAAATATTGAATGCCATGGGTAAATCCAGGTCTTTCTCATCATGATGTTTAAATGTGTGTATATATATATATTTTATAAGAGTTAGGCAGTCTAAAATTCAAAAGGATCAAACAAACTAACAAAGAGATTTCAGCAGGTGATCCCCAGACACTAAATGCTGAAGGCTGATGAGTGTAAAGGCAGTCTTCACAGTGGAATGCTTGACTCTCAGGGAAATATTGAATTGAGGAGACAGAAACTTTCAAACTTCCAAAAAATCCCTAAAAGGGGACTCTAGCTATGGTCTTTACATTGGCCACATGATTTTTATTTTCAGTAAATGAAGCAAAACTCTGTCTGGAAATCAGCCTCTGAGAGCAGTGGTTGGCTTCAGCCAGGGAATGGTGGTGCTTGGCTGTATCTTAGTCCTTGGAAGGTACAGATGGGAAGAGCAGGAGTTCAAGTCCATCCTCTGCTACGTAGTGAGTTTCAGACCAGCCGAGGCTACATGAGACATTTTTAGAAGAGGGCTGGCGAGGTGGCTGGGCAGGTGAAGACGCCATCAAGCCTGAGTGCCTGAACTGGACTCCTAGGGTAAACATGTCTGAAAGAGAGAACCAGCTCCCGTAAGTTGTCTTCTGACCTCCGCATCCGTGACATGGCATTCGTCCCAGTATTTGTTCAACATCCCCCTAGCGATTCTCCTGTACTCTAGGCACTCTTGTCTTTTATGGTTCTCTTTTCCATAAAGAATACTAGAAGTTATTATTTTACCGTTACCTTGATATAAGTCAAGTGTAATCCATCCGAGTTGTGTTCGTTTTCACTATTTTAATTACTAATTATTTTGTGTTATTTCCTCTACCCCATACTAAAAGAATGAATATGAAGATGTATTATAGGTCTTTAGAAGTATATACCTGCCATGTCTGATGGGAAAGTTGGCTCTTTTTTTCCACCCTGTCCTTCCCAATCTTCCTGAAGTTTTCATGGGGAAGCAACCATTCTCTGAGAAAGACATCTGGTCTCATACTCACTCCAATATCATAGTTATTACAGATAAGATAAAACAAGTGTTCCATTTCCAATGTTTTCCCCCTTGGTTCTTTTGAGACAGGGTTTCTTTGTGTAGCCTTGGCTGTCCTGAACTTGCTCTGTACATCAGGCTGGCCTTGAACTCACAGAGATCCACCTGCCTCTGCCTCCAACTTTGTCTTGTGTCTTGACTTCATGACTGCAGCAACCCAACATTAAATATAGACTTGTGTGGTCAGATCTTGTGGTGTTCAAAGGGAAGGGAGAAAACTGGCTTTAAAAATTGTATTTCTAATTTAAAAACACTGGCCACTGCCATAAACCTCTCACAGTGCCCAGCAAGCCAAGCAAAACACCTCTGCAGCCAGATTTTGTTTTCAACTTCTACTCTAAACTCTCTTTCTGTTCTCAGATTAGCTCACCTCCAGGGGTGCCAAGAAATGTTCTTAACTCTTGCTCTTTCACACACACCCCAAAGGGCCCTTTCTCCCTCCAAGATGGAGAAACTTTGGTCTCTATGTGCCCAGGGGTTATTTCTCATAAAACATGATTTTAAACACTACTTAATTAAATTCTCAATCTTCCCTAAGCAAGTACTGTATGCCACAGGAATAAATCAGCCATGACTTACTGTAAAGCCCCAAAGCTACATATCATAACCCCTATGTCATCTCTGAAAATAACATCTTTAGAACCCCATAAACATACTCCTTTGTTTGTTTAAGGACTGCAAGAGCTTTTTAAACACGGTTGCTAAGTCACCAGGGAGTATTTTCCAGGACATAAATGGAAGTGAGCATAACCCCCTTCAATTGTCAAATTCTTTATGAGAAGCCCAAATCTGTCTATTCTGCTAGTGGATTATCTTGACCAGAACAGATTTGATGATACTCAATATGTAATTGTTAATGATTGTTGGAGACTTTTCTGACTAATTTTGCTAAATGGGCACTTTATACTAAGCTTGGCTTCATTGCTAACAAAATAGATAGAAAGTACAAATTGGCATAGATGAATCCTGACCACAGTTTTCTTCAGCCCAAAAAGAACAACTTCCTGAGTGTTGCATTTAATATTTCCTGGTAATTCTTACGCTGTTATCCTTTCAAATACAATGAAAGTGTGTCTTGCTCCCCAGAAACGGCACCCGATGCAGGCTTTACTTCAGTCGCTGAACTTTTGGGTTTTGCATGGAAACTTGGCAGTTCAGATTAGTGTAGCAACAGACTTTGTTTGAACATGGATTCCGGGACTCAGATATTTTCAGAACTAGGAAAAAGATTGATAACTTTATGCCATCTCTGATCTCCATACAGCCTTCCCATCAGGCTGGCTTTTGCATGAAAAAAATACCCGAGCTTCTTTTTGCCTGTCCTCACACACCAGACCAACTTGTAGGCAGAGCACAAGACTTTAGTATAAGGAGTCAGCTTACCCTTCATGAGAGTGCTCTGCCCTGTGTTCTGAGCCCACGCCATGATGGGGCTGAAGCGATGACTTTCTATAACCCCCACACTCCACCCTCACCATAAAACGTAGAGAAAACCCTGCAGTCCATTTTGAGATATTTGATCTTGGTGTCCCGAGGAACTGCAGAGACAGAATGCAGAGAAAGGTGAAAAGAACGTGGATGCAATTAGGAGTCTCCACCTGTGCTTTTCCTCCGGCAGCAGTGGGGAAGCGAGCCAGGAATGCATCACGGGCCATGCCCTCTCCATAATCGCAAGGGCAAGAATAATCAAGCAAGTTCTGTAAAGAGCTACATCAATAATTGAAACGTGCACCAGGCAGCCATGCAGCCTGCTGGGGCCTTCAGACGCAATCTGTTAGCAGACATGGATGAGGCTAGGGAAGCAGGAAAGGAGGCTGTGCGTCTGTGCGCATGTGTGTACATAGGCTTGGAGGAGGCGTGAGGGAGCGGCAGTCAGCACTGCAGTGAGTGAAAGCATGGAAGGCAATGGCTATAGCTCATCACATAGAAAGAGTGCAATGGTTTGTGGTCCAAGCACACCCTTCTTTGGGGATTACATAGACACCTCAGAAATCTTGATTTGCCAGGGACACTAACACTGGTCCATGGGGGCCGCACTGAGAGCTTCCACTCTATCAGCCTGTTTCTTTTGCTAGTTCAGTGCTGTTTCTTCTACCATAAGAGTCCTAGAGGTAGAGAGTATTTTGAACTTAAAGGTTGAACAGAAATCAACTGGGAACCTCTGTCCTTTCTACCTGCAGACCAAGTCTAAGTGTCCTTCTCTCTGCTCTTGTACCCTAGTGCGTTGGGATCATGGCCGTGAAGAAACGGTGTTCATAAAGCCCAGCAAGAGAGGCCTTGACTTTCCTAGCTTTCCCTACTGTGTCAGGTAGCATAGAAAGGAAGAGGCAAGATAAAGTGTGCATTATAGCTAGTGGGCAGACCTGAGAGCTCTTTGCTTTCTGCTTCTCCCCTGTTTATGAGCTTCCACCTGTGATTAGAGGAAAAGATCCTCCCTTGGCTGAGCTTTGGGGAGGGGGCTTAAGCAATTAGCAGCTGGTCATATCACCTGAGACCCAGGTGCTGCGCCACGACCCAGGCACCACTGAACTCAAACAGTAGCCTTGTCTCCGTCTACCTGTACCCACTGACCACGCTCAAGGAGGAAGAGTCAGGGTTGGGGAACCACTGGGGACCCCTGTTGGTTTATCCACCAGGACTTCAGACCAATTTGACAGAAAACAGAAGAGCAGCTGGGGCTGTGAGAGGCCCCCTCTTCCCTGAATTCTCTGCCTCTTCCAGATTCCTTCCTGTCCTCACCTGTCTCCAAGCCAGCCAGCTGTGACAGTTTAATTGGTGTGGGGAAGGAGAGGCAGTAGGAAGCAGGCAGGGGTGACCAGTGTTCTGGAAGAAGGAGACTCCTCTGGGATGAGGGCACGGAGCCATGACAGACAGGCAGGTCAGAGCCTGGTTCCGCTGGAGCACGAATGATCTTCCAGCCTTTTCCTCCAGTGGGCTGGCTGTGCATTCCCGTTGCTTCCTCAGTGCCTCTCTCCACGGAGGGGCCAAGAGCTTTGCTGGGAGGCCCTGTGCAGAAGTGAAGTTTGCTGTGAAAGATGCCTAGCAAGTCAACAGCAGCATTGAACTCTTCGCTAGTTTAATTCTATTCTCCTGTTTTGTGGTGTTCGTCCTCAAACAAACTAGTTAACCTTTCCAATATGTAAGCTTTTTCCTTTGTGAAATGGGGTGGCTGTGGGGATGAGGGGTAGAAATAGTGGTGCATGCAAAAGCTCTTGGTACAGGACTAAGCAAGAAGGTAGCTCAGGACATTAGATATCATTAGCATTTTCTTTTAAAATTGTTGTTGGTTTTTTGTTTGTTTGTTTGTTTGTTTAGCCTCCAACTAGACTTACTAGGGACAGGAAGGAAGAAACTAAAACTAAGAAAGCAAAAAATTCATGTTAGAAATTGGGGCAGTGACCAACTATGGGGCAGTGGATGCTACTAGGTTTTTTCTGAAATGGTAAATCTCAACTCATGCATGGCTCATGACAGCGACGGCTCTCCAAAGATGCAGCTGGTTCACACAGTGAGACTGAGCCACATAAGGCCCAGATCCAGCCAGGAGGGTGGGATAGTTTTATGTACCGTTGCTTCAGTTCTGGAGTTAGATGCACAGACCTTGTGTTCTGATTTGTAATGTAAAGCATTTCTGACCATGGGATTGGCTAACAAGTAGCTTGAGAAATACTAGGTTGGAGTCTATATGAAAATGTGCCCTTCTGGCTCCCGGAATTTAGAAGATAAGAAGGCTAGGATTGGGTCCAAAGCCATTGGGTAGTTTTATATAATGCAGAAGCACAGGTAAGGTGCGTAGTCCATGACTATTCTCAGCCTTCACCTCAACTACCAATTAGGGGGAGGGGCGTGCACCAAACTACTTTCAGCATGAATAATTCACTAAAATGGACCTCAGAATTCACGAGGGTAGTTGCATTCATGGTGACAGTTTATCACAGGGGAGGGACCCAAGATTAGATTGGCCAAGGGAAGGTGTGCGCAGGGCAGGGTCTGGGAAGGTTCCACACGTGTGCTCGTGCTTCTGTCACTCACATGTGACCACATGCCATCCATACAAGTGAACTGGGAAGTCCAGCTTCCACTTTTACTGGGCTTGGTCATGTCAACCTGGGCATTCATGCCCATCGCTAGCCAGCCTCAGTCTCCACACGCTTTCCAAAGATCACACTGTTAAACATTCCGGTGTGGTCAGCCCTCATTCAGAACCAGACCACGACCACCTGGTTGGCCCAGCAACCCAGATAAAGACACTTTTACCAGTTAATGGTATTCCAAGGGCTTAGACAGTGCCTTCCAGAAGCCAAAGATAAAGGTTGGAGCTTCCTTCCAGCCATTGTAATGTCTCTGTAAGACATATAATGAGGCCATTGTACAGAGTTTTTCTGGGAAGACTGCAGTTGGCTTCTTCTACCACTTATGCAAACTGCAGAAAAGAGAAACCCAGCTCCCTGAACTTTAATGCCCATGGGTTTTGTTCACGTGAGCCCCATCACTGTTGGAAATACACATGGCTTAATCCAGTCCATTAAGCCCTGTATACCTTCAGACGAGATTCCCAGTAAGGTGAGGCAGAAGCAAGAGACTGGGGTGAGGAGGCAGCCTAAGCTCATGCTCTGGAAGCAGGAAACAAGTAGTCTTGTCACAGGGGTCCCTTGCTTCCAACCCATTTGCTGCCACTCTGAGGTGACACAGGCATTTCCTGGGCCTTGTTTCTCTGTAGACCTGATGGATGGTTCTCCAATGTCTCTAAACGGCCTTAAAGGATACTACCTATCTTTCTACTCCAAGTTCTACACTGTGAGACTGCAAAAGGCCAAAGCCAGCTAACTCTGAGACCTTCATCTAGGGAATAAAAACACAAATCTAGCCTGTCATTGGGCCATACTCTCTTTGTGACCTGACATTTAGCCAGGGACCGTTGGAATTCAGCTTAATGAAATGTGTACTGCTTCACCTGGATGAAGCTATGGCCTCACATTTAGAGATGCAAGCTGACCCCAGGAGAGGAGTGAAGAGGCTTTGGCTGATATTTATTAGTATTCATTGTGCTCATAGATGGAGGCAATCTTCTCTACTCAGCCAGGTAGGCTGGGCACTGATCATCACTTTGTAATTCATTAGCTGGGTGATGTTGTGTTGGTGTCAACTCCTCTGACTCTTGATCTCCTCAACTGCCAATATGGGTAATAATTTATTACTGCATGCAAGGTACTTACTACTGGGAGCATGACACATTAAGTCCTTACTCCTGGGCATGGGGAACACTGCTGTTGATTAAACTGGATGACAATGGTAGCACAAACATGAGCCCTTTCATGTGGAGTAACCTGTCAGTACCTGGTTATACTGTTTCTGCTCAGGTGTTTTTCTGCCATGGTTCATAAACCTGGGACAGTGGCAAGACATTTTGTTGGCAATGTCCATTGAACTTTGCATTCCAGGGCGTGTGTGTGTGTGTGTGTGTGTGTGTGTGTGTGTGTGTGTGTGTATCCCCCACGGGATCTTAGCTTTCTTGGTTGAACAATAAGCAAATTTTTCTTTCCTTTCTGTAACATTACCGTGCCCCACCCAGATGTGTCTTATTGTAGTGAAATGTGGGTACTTGGGCAGTTAGACTGGCCACACATCATCACTTGGTGATCGTTAGCTAGGTGATCTTGTGTTGGTGTCAGCTTCTCTGACTCTTGCTTTTCTCAATTGTCAATATGGATAATAATTTATTATTGTGTGCAAGGTACTTGATACTGGGCACAAGGCACACTGGGTGGGCATAGGGCACATTAGGTAGGTACTAATGGGCACTGGACACATTGGTGTTTATTAAACTAGATGAAAATGGTGGCACAAACATGAAATCATTTTCACAATGAATTACACATCAGTAGTTTGGCGTCATTAATCCTTATTTTCATTAAGCCAATGGCTTAATTCTTGTTTAGAAATGATTAATGACTTTGTAACTCAATGTTTATTGAATAGCTATTATGTGCCAGGCATTAGTTGAAGTTTTCAGACTTTATATTCTAGTACCAGAGGGGAGGCAAACTGACAAATAAATAAATGTGATGATTTCATTGATATTAAATATGGAGAAAAATAAAACTGATAATGAGGGAAGCTACATTTTTTTTCACTGTGTGTGTGTGTGTGTGTGTGTGTGTGTGTGTGTGTGTATTCAGGACTCCTTTAGAGGTCTAATGAAATCGATGGCTACCTTGTCAGAATAGGTTTAACTTATAAGAACATATCATAAAAACATTGGATTACAAGGAAAGCAATTATTTAAATGAAATTACTGGAATCTAAGAAGCAAGTCTATGATGTGGTATGTTTAATTCTTGATGAAGATGCTTCTATCAGTAGCTATGGGCAATCATAACACACCAGTGTAACTTATCAATAGGATTAATGTGTTTGCAGAGTTATGCCACATTTGTAATATCATCTGTAAACGACATCTGGGATTCTACTGTCATCAAAGTCATTCATGGTTCACATTGATTACCTCCATTCTTTTGTTAAAATATATTTTATTAGTTTATTCATATTACATCTCAATTGTTACCCCATCCCTTGTATCCTCTCATTCCTCCCTCCCTCCCATTTTCCCCTTACTCTCCTCCCCTATGACTATGACTGAGGGGGACTTCCTCCCCCTTTATATGCTCATAGGGTATCAAGTCTCTTCTTGGTAGCCTGCTATCCTTCCTCTGAGTGCCACTAGGCCTCCCCATCCAGGGGACATGGTAAAATATGGGGCACCAGAGTTTGTGTGAAAGTTAGTCCCCACTCTGCACTCAACTGTGGAGAATGTTCTGTTCATTGGCTAGATCTGAGTAGGGGTACAAAGTTTACTGCCCATATTGTCCTTGGCTGGTGCCATAGTTTGAGCAGGACCCCTGGGCCCAGATCCACCTGTCATAATGTTTTCTTGTAGGTTTCTAGGACCTTCTGGATCCTTCTATTTCCTCATTCTCCCTTGCTTCTCTCACCTAGAGTCCCAATAGGAAGTCTTCCCCCTCTGACCCACTTTTTTGGTAAGTGAAAACTTTCATGGGACATGCCCCTTGGGCTAGGGTCCAAATTTAAGTGAGTATATACCATTTGACTCTTTCTGCTTCTGGGTGAACTCACTCATTATGATCATTTCTAGTTCAATCCATTTGTCCAAAATATATAAAGAACTCAAGAAATTAAACATCACCAAACCAAATAACCCAATTAAGAATTGGGGCTCAGAACTAAACAGAATTCTCAACAGAAGAATATCGAATGGCTGAGAAACATTTAAAGAAATGCTCAGCGTCCTTGGTCATCAGGGAAATGCAAATCAAAACAACTCTGAGATTCCATCTTACACCCATCAGAATGGCTAAGATCAAAAACTCAAGCAACACCACATGCTGGCGAGGACGTGGAGAGAGAGGAACACTCCTTCATTGTTGGTGGGAATGGAAATCTATCTGACACTATCTCAGAAAACTAGGAATAGGGCTTCCTCAAGACCCAGCTATTCCACTCCTTGGAATATACCCAGAAGATGCTCCAGCACACAAGAACATTTGCTCAACCATGTTCTTATGAATAAGCAGCCTTATTCATAATAGCCAGAACATGGAAACAGCCTAAGTGTCCCTCAGCAGAAGAATGGTTACCTCCATTCTTAATGAGAGAAACCACAGATTTATATTAGAGGATAATGAAAAATGATGCGGATTTTTCTCTCTAAAATTTTTTTGGATTCCATAAGTCAACCTCACCAACTGCTGATCTGTGGCCAAGGTTAAGAACTCTTGTGCTGCTGTGTTTTGAATTCTGACTTCAGGCAGGCGAGTGAAATGATGCCCACCTACTAAAGCTCATTCTAGACATAGGGGTCAATAGAATAGACTTGGGAATCCAGACTTGAACCGGCGTTGCTATAGTTGGATGCGTTTTTGGCAAGGGCAACAGGAGCCTTCAGTGGGGTAACGAGTGCCCTGCTGACGAGCAGTGCTGGGATGACATTAGGTAAACTCAAACCCTCACGCTATAGCATAACAAACGTTACTCAACTCAGACTAAAGTTTCCCCTGATGGAACAAAACTGTCACACAGGGCTGAGCCTTTGTGACATGAGATTGTCCTTGAACATTATATCATAAGCAGCAGCAGCAGCAGCAGCAGCCGCCATAGTAACAACAACAAAATAGACACATCAGTAAGAGCGAAAGTGTGTGTGTCAACGGGTCCCATGAAGAAAGAGCTACAACCCACGGAACTGGAGAAAATGTTTGCAGGATATGTACATAAAAAACTTTTATGGGCTACATAAAAAACTTTTCTTTCTCAGCGGGGAAAAGATAATATGATTTTTAAAGGGACAGAGCTAATAAATATATCTTTCTCCAAAGAAGGTGCACACATGGCCAACAAGCATGTGAAGGAATATCAACCAGGCATTTCCAACTTTTACTCCACAGTGAAGTGCGAACCAAAACCACAAGATACTATTTTGCACTTGCTCGGATGCCTACAAAAAAAAAAAAAAAAAAAAAAAAAAAACCAACCTCCGAGCAAACAGCTGCACAAGGATTCGGCTAAATTGCAACCCTTGGGTGTTGCTATAGGATGGCATAAAAGCTCTGGAACATTTCTCAAAATAGTCTTTTTTCCATCCAGTCTTTATCTAAGAGCACCGGAAGCACGTGTCCACATGAAATTTATATCTACCATCTGAAATTATAATAGCTGAGCAGTGGGAAGGGCCATCGATGCCATCAGTGGGTGACTGGATTAAGAGGATGTGGTATACCCAAGCAAAGAAATATGATTCAGCTATAAAAAGTAATGACGTTCCCACATATTCCACAGCACGAACGACCCTGCAAGCCATTATACTAATGTGAAAGAATTGGGAAAGATCATTTCTAGCGTGACTCCATTAACGCTGAATGTCAAGAGCAGGGGGCCGTGTGGGAACAAGGACAGATAGTGCTGGCTTAAGGTTTCAGGGACAGGGTTAGCAGGCACAGCAGGGGTTAATAGTGGAAGGGTGCAGAGTTTCTTTTTGAGGTGAGGAAAATAGTCTACGATTGATTTTAGGGATGCTTATACAACTCTGCTAAAAACAATGGAAGCATATCCTTCAGTACATGGATTTCGTGACGCATGAGTTATGACTCAGTTCAGGTGTTAGAAGATAAAATTCCGCCTGGGGGAAATGACAAGGTAAGAAAAATATTTGGAAGGCTGTCTCATTAGTCTTCGCTGAGAGATTGCTTCCATTGGAATGGTTTTATGGACAGAAGAGCCCTTTACTTGAAAATCCAGGAAGAAATAAGAGGGACTGCGAGGGTGTTGAGTTTAGCGGCTGGCGCTCTCTTGCTGTTACACTCTGTAGGTGTGTACAGTTAAAACCCAACATGTCCGCGGCCCATGTCAGAGTCGGTAGCCAGCCTGAGGGACTGCGGTGAAATGGCCAGTCCCTTAGGGGTTGGCTCTTAGGGGTGTGTCTTTGAAGAAGGTATGGAGAACTGGGCACCTCCTCTCTCCGTGTGCTTCCCCGCTGCCATGAAGTGAACGCACCTCCCTCACCAGGCTTTTCTGCTGTGATGTACCAGCTGCTGCTGGCTGAAAGGGACAGAAGTGAGAGACGGAAACTGAAGTTTCTCTCAAAATATAAGCCACATAAATATTTCTCTCTCTTTTTTTTTACTTTTTTAAAAAATTAATTTATTATAATATATTCACATTACATCCTGATTGTTATCCCCCCACTGTTATCTTCCCATTCCCACTCTCCCTCCCTTTTCCACCCTATCCCCCCCCCACCTCTGATGGATGGGGGGGGTCCTCCCCCACCATCTGATCACAGTCCATCAGGTCTCCTCAGGGTGCCTTGCGTCCTCTTCCTCTGTGTGCCCACAAGGCTGCTCCGCCAAGGGGCAGTGATCAAATCACTGGCACCAGACTTCATGTCAGAGGCAGTCCCTCAAATAAATATTTTTTCTTTAAAATTATTTACTTATGCTTATTTATATTTTTGCATATGTATGTGCGGGGAGACATTTCCACGCTACAACATTTTTTCTACCAGAGGTCCTAGGCATTGAACCCAGTTTTCCAACAAACATCTTTACTCAGTAAACCATTTTGTTGGCCCTATATTTCTTCTTATTAAGTTGTCTATCTCAGGTGATTTGTTACAGCAACAGAAAGTTAACACAGGAGAACTAGAGGCCAACTTAAAACACCAGCAGGCCTGGGGAGAGCTGTCCAGATAACTGATTTCACTGTACCATTTAATAGGTAAAAAAAAACCCCACATATCTCACACACATCTGGATACACATTCATACATGCCTTCACATGCAAGTTCATGTACATACAACAACAATATAAAAAGCAGAAGTTGGAGTCCAGAGGAAAAGCACGGCCTTGCCTTCATGCCTTCACCTGCAGGCTGTGACTCTTCATGTTCACGCTCAGTTTGTTTAGTGTTTAGCCGATCTCAAGTTAACTAGGAAAGACTCACTTCCACTCATGTTCCTAAGATGTGTTCACCGAGTATAGTTTTCCCCTTGCCACATATAGAAATGGTAAAGGGCAGGAACGTGCCTTTGCGTAGCCACTGCAGGACTTGGATAGCATCTGAAAAACAACAGAGAGAGTAGTCATGTCTTCTCCCTCTGTGGCTCCCAAAGGAGAGCCTAGTCTTGGAGACTTGTCCACCCAGGTGTGTGGAGCCGTTGCTCCCTGAGGTAGATGTAGCTGGGGTTTGGCAATGAAGGAACTCTAGACATCCTTAAAGTAATCCGATTATAAACTGAGGTCCTCTGCTCCCCCCGCCCCCCAGGAGCATCAGATCTAACACGCTCTGTGAAGATTCCCACGGAAGCTTTCTCCTGAGGGAGCGGGTGGGGGGAGGGGCATGTTTCCCCCACACTTGAGCTCAGAGCTCAGAGCCAAAGAGGTTGGAACTGGGTGGCTCCCAGCAATGCTGGGTGATTGATTTCTCTTAATGCAATTCTCCCTTTCAATCACTGCTCCCCTTTAAAAAAAAAAAAAAGACAAGAGACCGAGTTTTTTTTCTTTATTTATTCACTTTACATCCCAATCATAGCCCCCTCCCTCCTCTCCTCTTGGTTGGTCCCACCCTCCCTCCCTCTTCCCCTACTCATCAGAAAAGGGGAGCCTCCCCCCCCACCTCCCCCAGCACATTAAGGCATATCAGGACTGAGTGTATCCTCTTCCCCTGTGGCCTGGTGAGGAAGCCCCACCAGGGCTGAGTAGTCACAGACAGGAGCAATGGGCTGATTTTTACCCATGATGGTGCCAACAAATCTGGATAACTCCAAGTTGAACACAGAGATGCACATGGCTCGTTCTCATCTGAAAAACATGCAGCACAGCACAGACGTCGCAAGGCAGGCTCGTCCATGCTTTGCCACTCTGAATAAATTGTGTGCACCAGTAAGAGAGAAGGGATGGGCTTCTGTCAGCTTTCAGAGCACTCTCCTTAACTACCTGTAGTAGAGCATATTCTTTGTTCCTACAACAAATCATGGTTAATTAAATTTTAATATGTTTATTCTACAGTGAAGTTGGGGTTGTGAGAAAGACAGTGCTAGCTGAGGACTTTCAAAGCCAACCTGACCTAACCATTCACAGTTTCACGCTTTTCCTCCATGGGTTGCTGCCTCCATTTACTTTCCTTCTTGTCCATGGTTAGTATTGATGCTCAAGTTCCTTCCCAAACACAGCCTTCTTAATTACTGTAAAATGCAAACGCTCTTGGCTGCAAGCACCTTTCTTCTGAGAAGTCAGTGGTATTTATGTTACCTGTGGTTTGTGTGTTCATCCCTAGTTAAGACTTGTAGACACCCATCCATCCCAGTGATGTCGCTAAATCTCAGTGATGATACTTCCATGGTAATTTGTGTTTCTTTTAATTTAGGCATTTGGGTCCTTATATAGCATGTTAGGAGTTAACACTTTTATCAGAGTTGTCCCAAAGGTCATAAAGATCTGTGAGAGTTGGGTGTTGCACTCACATATATAATAGTAAGGGAAATTAGTATCATGGACAAAGGGATTTCAGTGGAATTTCTGGCTCCCTGGCGTGGTTGTAAAATAGGAGAGAGTAAGCAAAGCTGTAAGGGTGCTTTGACCCGATAGCCAGGTAATTTAGGGTATTATTAAATAAGATGACATTTACACAGGCTAAAAGCCTTGCATGTCTACAAATTGGTATTCTTTCCATATTTGTTAGGGATGGAGAGATGGTTCACTGTTCAAAAGCATATGCTGCTTTTGCAAAAGATCTGAGTTCATTTTCTATTACCCTTATTGGGTAGCTCAAAACCACTTTTAACTCCAGCTCTAGGGCATCTGGTGCCCTCTTCTGGCTTCCATGAGTATCTGCACTCATGTGTGCATATCCACAATATACATACATGCATAAACACTTAAAAATAAACTAAAAATAAATCTTAAGAGAATTTTGTTTATCATAGACTAAGCTTGGTGTAGGGGAAGGATGGAAGAAGAAATCTATCGCATCGGGCCATTTAGAGGTTGTGGCCAGCCTCCTAGCAGTTCAGAGCCTTTCTGTTGGCTGGTGAGTCTATTGTTCCTGTCTTACTGTCATGGTGGCTTCTCTGAGTGCTCTTCTGATTCCCACCTTGCAGTTCCTATCTCTCCACCTTCTCCACTAATCTCTTGGGTGCTATTTGCATCAACTCTAGAGACTCTAGACCAGTTGGCAAAAGAAGCATGTCCCTCGGCCATCACTGGCCAGAGAACTTTCTAGAATAATTCTTAATGAAATGCTTTCTTTGTGCCATGCTTTGTCCTAAGAGCCTATTGAAAATATTCTTTCCTTTGAGCTTGATGACAGCCCAGAAGATAAATATGGATGTCATTTGTATTCTTCAGATGAGGGAACTGAGGCACAGACAGGTTGGAAAGGCTTTTAAAGTGGTAGCAAGAGGCACAAGTAAAATTGAACTCAAACTTTTAATTTTCATCTCTACATGTAGCTTGGGCTATAATCATATTATTTCTTTTACAGTCAGAATTTCACATTTTCGAAAATGACAATAAAATAAAATCAGTTAGAGGTCAGTTTCATCTAAAAATATCTCATGCATCAAACTTGGTGATTTATTATTGACCCAAGACTTGTACAGTGCTGCTGCATAACCACGTGTAATGTGACTCTAAGGTGGGTCAGGAACTACACATCTATGAAGACTGCTTTAATTTGGTTCTAAGAAAGTTCACCCTTTACCTCGTGGTTTTGTGCCTGACAGCTCCTTCCAAGTCCCTGCCTGATGCCAACATTTTCAAACCGCAAAACCGTGGAACCCACAAACATCTTCCAGAACTTACTGTACCCACAAACCAGAACCTGAATTCAGGCAGACACTCAATTTTGAATGAGCTCTATTACCTTTTCTATTTGTAACCAATTCTCTCCCTCAGAAACGGCAAGAAAATAGTGGTGGTGGGGGGGGGAATCTCTCTGCTTCTCCTTGTCTCCATGGACCTCGGATTGCCTGGTATTCTGTTTCCAGAGTGTTGACGTCAGTGGAAACAGCACAAACATAGTAATTATCTAATATGCTATAAATGCCATTCTACGGTCTGGCAAAGAAAATAATGCCTCAGGCAGAAAGGAAGTTGAATTATGAAAAAGCAATAAGCCTTTCCTTAATTACACACCGAGAAGAAGAAGTCTAGCTTTTAAGCTAAACAGAAAGTGCCAAAGGAGCCTCTGTTGAAGTGAGGAAGATGCACCTCCCCTCGTCACTTACCCCATTCTACTTCTGAACTCGGGCCGTGAGTGAAATGAAGAACACAGTCTCTCACCATACATCCTGAAGTGTGGGATGGTCCCAGGAGCCCCTCACCTTTCCCCTGGAGTCCCTTGGGGGCAGCCGTGACTGAATTGCCCTCTCTGCTGAGCACGTCCAGTCTTGGGCTAGGCGGGTGAGAGATGAATGGCTCCTGTGGCCACGGTGTAGATTACTTAGTGCCAGCTGTCAGTTCGTTTCTCCCAGGGAAGGAATTGCAATGAGACTGTTTTCGACAGACTGTCCATGATAAATGATTTTCCCAGTAAGAAATTGCTTTTCTGCTAAACCTCGCCCAATCATGCTGACAAATGTCTGTGGCTGTAGAGAAGCCGGCTACTGCTGTCTCAGGCCTTGGGGGTGGGGGGCGTGGGGGGCGTGGGGCACGGGGAGCAGTGGCTGGGATCTGAAGCCAAGATGGGCCAAATAGGAGGTCTTGTGGGTGAAGACAAGAAGGGGTTGGGAGTTTGGTTTCTGGCGTGTGTGTTTGGTCAGCTCCTGTCAGCTATTGCTGAGAATCAACAAGCACAGTGCAGAATGTTCAAGATCTCAGAGAAGGAGGCACCCCTCAAGGGCTGCATGTGCGCCTCAGTTCTGGGTGGTGGTCTTTCCGTGTATAACTGTGGAGGAGGGCAGCAACCAATGCCAGCTATGAATAGAGCAGGAATGCGTACACACAGCAAGGGCAAGAACCTCCAGGCAGTGCTCTCAACCTGTCATTAGCCTGACCCTTTCTGAACCATGATAAAAATAGCATGCCCTCCTTTAATATTATTTGGCATTTCAAAAGAGGTTAAAGTACCACATCTAAAAATCACAAGCGACTGTTAGAATTTGCCTTCTCCAGCGAAACAGACTCCTTCCTCGTCTTCCACTTCCTGGGAGGGGAGGAGCGTGCTGCAGTGACAGTTACGTGTTACATGGGAGGGGAGGAGCGTGCTGCAGTGTCAGTTACGTGTTACATGGGAGGGGAGGAGCGTGCTGCAGTGACAGTTACGTGTTACATGTTGCAGATCACCTGGCAACAGAGGCCCTGGGCACTGGTGGGTTAATACCTGTAGATTTGGAATGTGGGCTCGGGTTTGATGCCATCATGGAGTTGTTACGTCAGGCAGGGCCTTTGTCCTGTAAGAGGGAACCACAGTGCTATCAGCAGGGACCTTGGCAGTGCCAGTTTCAAAGCTGGCACATTCCTTTGCATGCAGCCTTTTTCTCAGTGGGTCTCTGGTGCTTGCTAGCATCTTGGCCCCTGTCATTTCCTGAGACCTGAGGAAGTACTATGGTCTGTCCTGTGAGCTGCCATAGAAGCTTCAGGACTGTTACCTGAGGTGAGGTCCAGAGAGATGGGGTGGCTGTGCTGCGATTCTCAACCCTTTGCTGGGGGAGGTGAAGGCTCCCAGAGATTACTGGGAACATTAGGATTAGATTTTTCTACAGTTTCCATAGCAGGGCCTCCCGGGAGCTTACTGCCTACTTCTCTAACTTGGGGCATTGCCCTTGAGCTGGTAGAGGCGGCTGGGTCATGCTCCATCTCCCACACTTCATTTCTGGAAAAGGCTCCATCGTTCCTTTGTCACAACACCCATTTCCCCCTGTCCATCCTCACACTGCTTGGTTTCTCCGTAAGGAGCATGCCCCTGGCTGTCTCAGTGGCCTCCTCCTCTGTCTCAGGACACAGTCAAGAGGACCTTAGGAGGCTGCCACAGCTTTGCAATGCTCTGCATAAACCGTTCAGTACCTATCGCTATGAGTTTGCTGTGGCTCATTCTTTCACCCACCCACCATACGTTTACGCAGCTTAAGTATATATCAGATTGGCCTGGGGCCACTAAAGAGAACAGACAAATTTTCCTGCCATCAAGGAGGTCACAGTTTCACCTGGAGCTTGACAGGTGGTAGCCCTGATACTATAGCAAGGAAAAGGTACTGAGGGTCGCACTACATTTGAGAATGCTCTAATCCTTGGTTCCTTATTAACTCATAAAGCCCCACCCAAGCCTGTGAGGTGGTTTTGTCATCAGAGTTTTCTAGATGAGAAAGTCTGATAAGGGAAGGTAAAACCAGAACTACTGAAAAGATGGGTGACATCCTCTGAATCTGCATGCTTGGAACTCTGGCTTCAGAGATCACTGGCTTCCATGTCGTTCTGTGTTGGTCTTGTGTGGGAGTGAGCCTGAAGGCCTACAGGTTTCTCCGAGAGCAGCTGGAGGGAGCTGGTCCTGAGTCATCATCACAAGGTGTCCCGGTTTCCTCATGGTCTGGGAGCGGCCTAACTGTCCTGATGCAAGGCTCTGCTCTGTCGTAAGGGTTCCAAGCTTGATGTCTTGTCCCTTGAAGACCTTCAGAACCATATGAGCTTGCCTGTGCTCTCCGCTCAGATCCACGGACTTGGAAACGGGTTGCATCGAAGAGGCGATGTTAAAACCCGTGGTTTCATCAGCATCTTCCAAATGGCACTCTGAAAGGCAGTCCTGTCAAGAGGAAAGACTTCTAAGGACTGTCCAGAAAGAATGTGGCTCCTCTTCCAACGAGGGGCTAGGAGGGACTGGGTCACTTCTTGCTAGTCAGATCAGAACTTGCAATAATTGACACCTGACTTTGCATCTAAAACTAATGACAGCGTCAGGACTCAGTTGTGTCTGGATCCGTAAAACTGTGGCATTCACAGATATGAAAACCATGGAAGGAGTAGGGTGGTTAAGTTTGACTGACTAATGGAAGGCGATCATATCCTTGGATCTGAATTTAAGCGTCAAGCACGCAGCAGACACATGGTGGGTAAAATGCTCACAGCCTGCTGGGGCCTCCAGGCTTGTGCTGGTCACCTGCTAAGGGAATCTCTCTAATAGATTTGTTGGGGTGATGGGGAGATATACTAACTCATGGAAGCTCCCCACAGACCCTTAGTGGCCCTTCATCAAGTGAAGCCATACCACCAGGACTTGCGGCCCTCTGTCCCCTTTGCACATGACCTCTGGTTGCTGCCAGTGTTACTCTTCTTCGCACTGTTCTACTTATGACACTCTCCTTGGTTTGCTGATTGGCTCTTCAAGCGGGGAAGGGAAGGGGGCTCGTGGCCAATCAGAGTGAGAGGGAGCACAAAGAATCCCTATCCCTGCATGTGATCTCCTGAGTAGCATTTACCTTGGCAGTGGCTCCTTAGTCCTGAGAGCCCTGGCTCCCGAGTTTCCAGTCCTGATATCTATGTGCTTAGTCAAGGAACTGTCCCTGGAGTCTCCTGCTGTCCTGAGAGTCTAGGAACACCCCAGCCTTCCTGCACTTTTCACCTTACTATTTTTTTTTCATTTTCTTTTTTTATTTAATTAATTTATTCAGATTACAACTCAGTTGTTATCCAATCACTTGTATCCTCCCATTCCTCCCTCCCTCCCACTTTCACTCTATTCCCTTCTCCTAGGTCTATAACCAAAGGGGCCCTCCTCCCCCACTATATGGTCATAGACTATCAAGTCCCATCTTGGTAGCCTGCTTATTCTTTCTCTGAGTGCTCCTAGGACTCCCCACCAAGAGGAGGTGGTCAAATATGGGGCCCCAGAGTTCCTGTTAGAGTCAGTCCCCGCTCTCCACATAACTGTGGAGAATGTCCTGTCCATTGGCTAGATCTGAGTAGGAGTCCGATGTTTACTACTTGTATTGTCCTTGGTTAGTGCAATAGTTTGAGCAGAACCCCCCTGGGTCCATATCCACCCGTCACGATGTTCTTCTTGCATGTAGGTTTCTAGGACCCTCTGGATCCTTCTATTTCCCCATCTCCTATATTTCTCTTACCTAGCGTCCACCCCACCCCCCATACACACACACAGCTCTTGTAGCTAAGGACTGGGACTTAAGATAAGGACTTTAAGCTGAAAAACCTAGATTCCCAAGAGTCCTTTGGGAAGCATATGAGCGAGGGGCAGGGGCTGGTGTCATCTGATAGGCAGCACATTCTGATTTACATGATGAGATTTAAGGACAACCACACACACACTGTGTGTGTGTGTGTGTGTGTGTGTGTGTGTGTGTGTGTGTGTGTGTGTTTGTGTGTGTTCCAAATGATAATTCTGGACAGAGCAAGAGGAAACCTATCATTGTTTCAGTGAGATGAAGCCTTGAAATAACATGCCCTACACTGTAGTTCATAAGGTTCAGCCACTGGCATGCATCCTCAGTGTCCTGCCTCATCTTAACTCCTAAAACCGATGCTCATTTTTTCCTGGGAGAGGGGACAACTTTACCCCTAGCTGTGGAAATGTCAAGGATGGGGCAATCTGGTCTCAGTGTTGTCCTGGCCCCGATCTCTGTGAATCTGAGTCCTGGTCAGTAAAGCGAGAGCCCATCTTATCGGGATGCTCCTGGAGTCATCGCAGCTGTGCTGGCAGGTCACTAGAGGATCTAGAACTTTCCTCCTGGGTCATCTCAGTGCTTTACAGTGCAGCTTCCCAGTTTTCTTGATTGAAATGGCCAGGCCTCATTTGTCACATGTTGCAGGGTGAAGGAGAGACTTAGAGGCTTATTTTAGCTGAGCTTGCTGTCTCACTACAAAATCTGTAGATGGTATTTAGTTCACTATGGTGCTCCAGGACGAGTGTTCTTTTTATTATTCTCATGGATTCCTCGGTGACTTTAGTGGCTGTCATTGTAGCACAGGGACCTGAGTGCTTCACTAAGCCTCTGCCGCATGTCCCAGACACAACGGCATCTTTTCTGCTCTGAGCCCAGAGCCACCTCTTTCTGTCTCCCAGAGAGAGAACCTCACTTCACAACTCCTATGAATCACTTTCTTGCATCTCCTGTAATTGCCCCATAACCCCGTGGTCTGTGGTGGTCATGGTCATCATCAGTCAGAACTAGAGCTCAGAGATGTCACATTTGCTTCAATTTGCACAGCTTGGAAGCCTCTGGGTTTTTCTGTCTGCCTAGCTCTGGTTACCCCATACTATGCTATGAATATTCTCCTATGCAGAGTTAAGCTGGCATGAGTTAACCCTTTGAGGCTTACTGGTCTCTTTCTTTCTTTCTTTCTTTCTTTCTTTCTTTCTTTCTTTCCTTTTTTGTTTTGTTTTGGTTTGGTTTTGGTTTTTTTTAGAGAGGGTTTCTCTCTGTCATCCAGGCCGTCCTGGAACTCGCCCTATAGATGAGGCTGGCTTTAAACTCACAGAGATCTGCCTACGTTAGCCTCCCTAAGTGCTGGAATTAAAAGCATGCAGTACAGCCACCCTAAGGCATCTGTAGGGAAAGATGTTGGACTCTATAAATTTAAAGAAAACCTTTCATTCTGGGTGTGTGTACAGGAGGAAAAGCACCCTACCCCACAGTTTTGCGTGCCTTTCATGGAGTCCATGGGGTGCCCCTCCCTTGTGCCCCCCCCAACTCACTCAGGCTCATCTGTGACTTAATTAGACTCAAAGATGTCTCTGGATCACACGTTTGGGAAAAGATCCCTTTAATTTATTTATTTTTTAATTGAGTGTTTGAGAGACTATTTTTGAGAATTTCCTTTGAGATCTTAAGGAACAGAGAACTAAGCAGTGATGAAGGGCAAGGCGGGTGGCAAGAACAGTGGGAAGAAGGACAGAAGGCAAAGGCAGGCTGTCAAGCACGGAGCAAGGAAGAAGCACGGTTCACACTGTGAGTAGTTATGGTGGTTTACGCCTCCTGGGTTAAGCAGCATCCTCAAGCACCTTGTTTTCAGGTTACCTGCTGGACCACCGGTTTTCCTGTCGTTTCCTGAGCCCAGTGGTTCATCCTAACTATAACCCTTCCCCCGCCCCCATCCAACTCTATTAAGGTCAGTGTGTTGGAGGTGGGGGCTGATGACGTCACTGAGCTTCAACAGGCCATTGTGGGTACCACCCACTTTCTAGTCAATGAGCCCCAGATCCCCAACTCTCTAGTTTCTATGGAAAGAAAACCAGGTGTCCTCATGAGGACGAGAGTCATTTATGCCTAGAGGCAGACTAGATGGCAGATACTGGAAGGTTTGCCTAATAGGTTAAAAAGAAAAAAAAAAAAGATCAGATTTAAGAGCTTGGATGATTTTAGGTTTTCCAATTTCCTGCACCACCAAGAAGGGAAGGGAGAGACAGGATTACCCTCATTCATTGTTTTAGTATGTTTCCCATTGCTGTGAGGAATTCCCGGAAGAGCGGCCTAAAGAAGGAAGGATTTATTTTGGCTCATGGCTTCAGGAGTGCAGGGCAGCTGAACTATTGAGTCCATAGACAGGAAGCGGAGGAACAGAGAGCAAAGCAGGCTGCAGCTCTGCATGCCCTCTGCTTCTGTGTTCAGCCCTATGGCCTCCCTGTTGCTGAGACGGTGCTGCCCCATCCAGGGTGACCATTCCTTCCAGAGTCCAACATCTTTGGAAATGCCTCACAGTAAGATGGAGAGGTGTGACTTCCAGGTGCTTCCAGACCCAGACAAACCGACAGCGTAGGTTCACGGCTACCCTCCGTCGCTTTGTGTGCCGAGAACGTACCCTGAGGCAGACCCTTCTTCAAGTGGCCCCTTGAGATGCACAAGTTGACCCACATTCCTTTCTCCTTCCCTCTGTTACAAGTTTCCCACTAGTGCCCTGATACCGTGGAAGCCAGTTAAAGAGAAAACACTTTCCCTGGCCTAGTTCTAAGGAAGGAAGCCCTTCCATCCTGGATCCTCTTGGCCAGTTCCTGGAGACACTGCAGAAGAGACCCGAGCCCATAGAGGACCAGGGGGCAGATGGCTCTGGCAGTTGGTGGACTCTTAGGTCTGGCCTTCATCAAGGCAGAGCTTGGAGCAAGCCAGCCTAGCATCAAAGCACAGCTTTGGTGCCCCAAAGGAAAGGTTATTTACCTCTAAGTTCCTCACCCTAAATCTCACAGCCTCTGCCAGCCAACCATGACCACAGAATTCATATATATAATGTATATATGTATATGTGTGTATATATATACATATATATATGTCACATTTAGAAAGCAGACATTTTTGTCCCTCTTTTGAGTTCAGAAATATATTTAAAGTTCTCTGAAGAGACCTATTATATGCAGGGTAGATAGGTAAAATTGGTAACCATTTATAGAACACTTGGGTGCCATGATATGCCTACACACCAGGAGTACCAGATGGATATAGAGTGAGTCTGTATAAGTGGGTGTCACTTAAAAGACAGAAGAACTAAGTTTAACACAGAGATTGGGAACTGGCACTTCTCAGCATAAATGGGTTGGCTTGGTTTTTCCCTCAGTTCAAAATTTAGCACAGCAAGGTTCCATCACAACAATCTTGTTGAGTGTATAGTAGGAGTTAGTTTGTAAATTAACTGTATATTATATCCGTGGAAATATCTGCAGCACACAAGCCTGCATTGTCTGCCCAGTAGTTGTGTGTGTGTGAGTGTGTGTGTGTATGTGTGTGTGTGTGTGTCTGTGTTTTCCTTTACCATTTTATTATGGGTCATCATGAAACATTTCCATGTCTTCATTCTTACAGCTATTTTAGAGAACAGAACTTCCAAAAGGTAGAAAATTCAAGACCAAAAATATTCTTACAAAAAATTAATTGGGGCTGGAGAGATGGCTCAGTGGTTAAGAGTGGCATCTGCTCTTCCAGAGGTCTTGAATTCAATTCCCAGCAACCACATGGTGGCTCACAACCATCTGTAATGTGATCCGATGCCCTCTTCTGCAGAAAAAGCACTCATATGCAATAAATAAAAATTTTGAAAATTAATTAATTAGATTAGAAGCCATCAAAAGAATTAGGCATGGCAGCATGCTCCTGCAGTGCTAGCTACAGGAAAGGTTTAGGCAGGAGGAGCTTATGAACCCAAGAACTTTAGGCTGGCCTGGGAGGTAGAAAGAGATGCTCTCTCTTATAAGTGACTATGTTAAATAAGTAAATAAATAAATAAATAAATAAATAATATCTTATGATGACTGTCTTCTTGTAGCCACCCCTGCCAATGTTTAGAAGTTCTGGGTGGTACATAAAATAATGGTTCTTTTTTTTTTTCACTACTGCTAACTTCAGTTAGTAAAACTGAGTAATTTGTATTCTTTAAAGCTGAACAGATGGTCATATATTACTCGTATGTGATTATTTCAGCATTATTTAAAAGCAAAAAACAAAAAATAAAAAAACCACACTTGGCCTGAAGCCATCTCATATGGTACGGGTAACAAAGGGACAAGTGTTGGTTTTGACTAGGCTGGTGACATCACCACCAAACCTCCTAGAAGGAAACAGGCCAGTTTTCACAACTGTGAAACTTAGCAATGATGGATCAAGGGATTGTAGAGTGCTGGGGAATTGCCTGATGGGAAGTCTGGTTATCTGCTCCAATCATAACTTCTAACCCAACCCTCTTCCTTTTCTCTGTCACCCAATCAGGCCCTCTGTTCACCTGATGAGATTGGCTGGTTGGCTGGTTGGCTGGTTGGCTGGTTGGTTGGCTGGTTGGCTGGTTGGCTGGTTGGCTGGTTGGCTGGTTGGCTGGTTGGCTGGTTGGCTGGCTGGTTGGCTGGTTGGTTGGTTGGCTGGTTGGCTGGCTGGTTGGCTGGTTGGCTGGTTGGCTGGTTGGCTGGCTGGCTGGTTGGCTGGTTGGTTGGCTGGTTAGCTGGTTGGTTGGCTGGTTGGTTGGTTGGCTGGTTGGCTGGCTGGTTGGCTGGTTGGCTGGTTGGCTGGTTGGCTGGCTGGCTGGTTGGCTGGTTGGTTGGCTGGTTAGCTGGTTGGTTGGCTGGTTGGCTGGTTGGCTGGTTGGCTGGCTGGCTGGTTGGCTGGTTGGCTGGTTGGCTGGTTGGCTGGTTGACTGGCTGGCTGGTTGGCTGGCTGGCTGGTTGGCTGGCTGGTTGGCTGGTTGGCTGGCTGGCTGGTTGGCTGGTTGGTTGGTTGGTTGGCTGGTTGGCTGGTTGGCTGGTTGGCTGGCTGGCTGGTTGGTTGGCTGGTTGGCTGGCTGGCTGGTTGGCTGGTTGGTTGGTTGGCTGGTTGGCTGGTAGGCTGGCTGGCTGGTTGGCTGGCTGGCTGGTTGGCTGGTTGGCTGGTTGGCTGGTTGGCTGGTTGGCTGGCTGGTTGGCTGGCTGGCTGGTTGGCTGGTTGGTTGGTTGGCTGGTTGGCTGGTAGGCTGGCTGGCTGGTTGGCTGGCTGGTTGGTTGGCTGGTTGGCTGGTTGGCTGGCTGGCTGGTTGGCTGGCTGGTTGGCTGGCTGGTTGGTTGGTTGGCTGGTTGGCTGGTTGGCTGGTTGGTTGGCTGGTTGGCTGGCTGGCTGGTTGGCTGGTTGGCTGGCTGGTTGGCTGGTTGGCTGGTTGGCTGGCTAGCTGGCTAGTTGGCTGGCTGGTTGGCTGGTTGGCTCGTCTGCTGGGTGGCTGATTGGCTGGTTGGCTGGTTGGGTGATTGGCTGGTTGGCTGCATGACATATTTGACAGTTTCATAGGTGTATATCATGACACAGTTTTGCACACCCCATTCTTCCCTCTCCCCCTCCTGCTGTACCCCTTCTTCTCGGCAGGTCTCCCTCCAACTCCAGGGTCTTTTTGGTGGGGGAGGCCCACTTTTCCTGTTATGGAGACAGTGTCTGACACAAGCCACCCTGGCATTTATTTGAGCTCACAGTGGCGGGACAGGGAAAGCACACTGGCTGATGTGGCCAGAACCTACTGGGAGGCAGCTGATCACTCTGAGCAACAAACAGGAAGTAAACAGCTAAAGACAGGAAGTGAGAAGAAGTAACTGTCTTAGTTAGGATTGTTACTGCTGCAATGAAACACCGTGACCAAAGCAGGCTGAGGAGGAAAGGGTGTCTTTGCCTTATACACCCAGGTCGTAGTCTATCTCTGGAAGAAGTGAGGACAGAAACTCAAGCAGGGAGGAATCTAGAGGCAGGAGCTGATGCAGAGGCCATGGAGGGATGCTGCTTACTGGCTGCTCCCCATGGTTTGCTCAGCTTACTTTCATATAGAACGTAGGACCACCAGCCCAGGGATGGCACCACCCACCATGGGCTGAGCCCACCTTCATCTATCACTAACTAAGACAATGTCTTACACCTGGATATCATGGACATTTTTCTCAACTGTGGCTCCTTCCTCTCTATGACTACAGCTCGTGTCAAGTTGACGCACAAAAGCAGCCGATACAGTAACCTTCAGTGTCTTTGCCTAGTGGGGACTCAAGCCTGTGAGAACCATGTTACAGTGAACTGCTAGCAGATAGTGTCTGAGGAGGATCATGAGACGTTTACCGACATTTAAAAGCAGAACGAGGCAGGAGGGATGTGGATGGGAAACTGAGGGAGAACATTCAAGAGAAGAACAAGCTATCTGGCAGGAGGCGGGGCAAGAGACTGCTGCTTCCAGGAGGAGGTGACTACCTGCCAACGGCTGGGAAGACAGGAGCTCAGAATTCCCTGTGGAGTTTGCCACATGGACACAGTCAGCATCCCCGACAAGTAAAGAGTTAGTGGGTGACAAGGTGAGCGCTGCCAGGCAGGCTGAGGCGAGGAGCCTGTGACAGGCTTCTGGAAGGAAGCCATGTCATACATTGTCACCAAAGCTCTGTAGCAAGGGAACATTGCTGTAGCAACTCTGACAGAACAGACTGAGAGCTTATTTCTTGGGGTGGGGTGTAGGGGGACTTGGTCTTTTACCAGAAGAAGGAAGGGTAGAAGGGGGTGCTTACAAATGTACAAGTGCAGGGTGGATGGTCCACTAGTGGCCAGAGAAGAGTGAAGCTTGGTCTTGTTTCAGGCGTGACTTCCACTGGCATTAGGAGTTGAGCATCAGCTAAGCTCGTGATACAGGAAGCAGAAAGGCATGCTGTGGTTTAGATGCAGTTTGTCCTCTCTGGGATCCTGTCTTGGGAGCTTGATGTGTAATGATGCTGAGACGTGGTGAGACCTTTCAGAGGTGTGGCCCAGTCAGAGGTCACAGATGGATCCTTCCCAATGCTCTGGCTTTTTGTCTTGACTCCTCCGTGTTACGTGTTCTTCCACGCGTGTGATGCCAGTCTCCTTAAGACTCTTACCAGAGGGGAGGTGATGCCAGAGTGATGCCTGGAGCCTCTCCAACTACAGGTCTTTAGTTGGAGCCTCTCCAACTAACTGGTCTTTATAAAGTGCCTAGCCTTAGGTATTTCATTATAGTAAAAGAAAAAACTAAAGAAATAAAGAAAGAAAAGGAAGGGAAAGAAGGAGAGAGAGAGAGAGAGAGAGAGAGAGAGAGAAGAAAGAAAGAAAGAAAGAAAGAAAGAACAAAAATACTAGCCCTGGAAACCTGGAAAGCAAACTGATTTGAGAAAAATAGCAGTTTGACCATTATTAGTACTGAAGAACAAATTGAGAGTGAAGCTAGTCACTTGGCCCGTGTAGTCTTTCCCAGAGCTTTGCAGCTCCCGGGTTCTCACATAGCACAGGGGGAAAGGTTGGTGGGCTGAGGAAATGCATAATGAGGAGTGTGAAATAAGCTTCAGAGCTGAGGGCTGCCAGCTGCGGGATATCTCACTTGCAGGGTTCTCTGGGATATATCAAGTTGGGGACTTGAGCAGGAGAGCACAACAGTGCTGAAGGATGCTCAGTTGGGGATGTCACAGTTGCTACTGCTCACCTGATCCAGCCTGGGGACCAGGACAGGAAGGATGGCTGCAAGGAAGGTAGGGCTCACCACCAATGCAAAGAGTCAAGGCTGAGCTAGCACCGTTCTGGTGCTCTGTCCTCAGGTCCCTATTAAAAAGATGACAGGTGCCCATGTGCCTAAGGAAGACAGAACCCAGAGCTCCATCCTCAGCATCCTCCCTTGGCCCACTTGAGCTAATGTGTGTGATCATGAGGTACCTTGCTACCTGGCTTCTTGTGCCTCAGTGAACTTTTTTTTTTTAAATTTAAAACAGCCATGAAATGACAATTTGGGGAATCCAAAGTCCACTCTGTGCTTCAGGGACAGCGGTTTGGTAGCTTGGGACTCGGAGTGTCTGGCCACGAGTGCTTCTGCAGAGTTGGTGTTCCAGAGTGCCACTCACTCTCCAGGGTTGGATTAGGAGATAGGGAAGAAACTGGAGTCCAGGCTGAGATACTGACAGCAGCTGCCCAGCTCCAGCCTTTGCTGAGTTCCAACAGGCCGGGAGGGTCCTTTCTTTGCCGGGTACCCTGCGAACGCCATCTCATTGTTTTACATCATAATTGTATCATTGCACGTCATAACAATGGGATTGCAACAGTTATTAGCGCACATTCTAATTATGTGATTACTCAGTCTTTCACCAATTATATAATTACATTTAATTATACCAATTGCACAAATAAACTCTAGTCAACTACAAATTACTTAAAATAAAATTCAGAACTGTGCATATGTCGGCAGTTGGCCTGCAAACAAGAATAGAAAGCGAAAGAAGGAGGCTTTTTGAAACCCAATTTTAAGTAGAAGGAATTATATGATCTTGGTAGATGTATGAGGATAATGGCAGGAAATCAACTCATCAGGGAAGGTTTTTTTTAAAAGAAAAATCGTATTTTCCTCCAAGAATATATGGAGGGAACCAAGTGAGTAAAGGCTGCCATGTCCCCCCCCCCCCGAACTCCCCGGCCGCCATGATTTATTCCACCTACCTACATAGGCTCCCAGGGAAAGCAACAAGAATGAGGAGAGAGGCAGAGAGGTGTGTGTGTAGGACGTGGAATGGAACAAGGGTAGAGACAGAACAAGTCTGCCGTTGAGTAGTTAAAAAGCGTGCTGTCTATTTTGGGGCACAGCATTAAATATCCTTATCCCTTTTTACCTAACTCTTTCTGGTGTTTCCGACTTCTTCTTTGCCTCACCCTCAGTTTGTTCCCTCCTGGGTAGGAAGCCCAAGTATAAATGCTGAAAAATTACTGCCTAGGGTTCCAAAGCCATACAAGCAGGACAGGAAGGTCTGCTCTTTGTGGGTTAAGAGTTCAAGGCCAATATCCTCTTGCGCTGCCTTTGAGTATAATTTATGAGATAAAATTTGGGTAGGTGGGCAACTTGGTATTTGGTCCAATCATACATGTTGTGCTCTGGATTATTTGCCCTTTGTATAATCTCGAGGCTTTAGAAAATTTGAACTCGACGCCATAACATGGGTAGCTTCCCTTTCCCCGTCTCTGCAGAAACAGCTGTCCTAGAAGCAGAATCTTTCCTACAGAATAGGTTGGGTTTTTTGTTTTGTTTTTCTTGTTTTGCCTTAACTCTCAGAGCCCAAGTAAAACACAGTACCGTCTTGGCTGATGATGTAGTTGATAGAGTCTTTGCTTAATGTGCCAGAAGACCTGGGATTTAATCTCCAGCACTATTTATATATATATATATATATATATATATATATATATATATATATATATATATATATATAATGTCTACACAAAACGAAATTTGAAACAGCCCCTAAAGGAATGAAATCTGGTCCTTTGCAGCAACTTGGTAGAGCTGGTAGACATTGTGCTGAGTGAAATAAATCACACCCTGAAAGATGAGTATTGCGTGCTTGTGCTCATACGTGGAAGCTAAAAAGTTTACTTCAATGCTAAATAATGATTTCTGGAAGCTGGGAGGGGTGAGAGAAATAATAGGTTAGACAGGGCGACTAAGTTCTGGTGGCCCGTTGCAGAGTGACTAACCTGTGGTGATCTGCGGGAATGGTGTTCAGAGGCTCCCAACATAAGGAAGTAAGTAAGAGGAGGAATGGCCAACTACACTGACTTGCCCGTGCACGCTGTGCAGTTATTACATGTTAGTGAGAATGAAAGCAATGGGAGAGAGTGACTGCTGCCCTACACGCCCTGTCTCTAGTACAGATCCCTTACCGCGTGCCACTTCTGCCCCAGAGGAGAAGAAAGAGCCCTTGTGGTCAGGTGGCTGGTAAGAGCACATCTGGAGTAGTGGGCACATGGCAGTTGCGCTCTACCAAAGAAATATAATTAGCAGATACCACTCAAACACATAGATACCTAAGGAAAATTATGCGCTGAGCTTGGCTGAGTGCTGAGAACCATGGAGTACCGGAGTCGCTTGGCTTCTGCCCTGGGATCTTCACAAAGGTTGACAAGGTATTGGTTGGTACAAAAGTACACATAACATCTGGTGTGTACACTTAACACTGCTACAGCAATAGGCCCTGGTGCTGTTCTGGGTCACAGTGAGGTTGCAGTGTACTCGGTTAGTTTCACGCATGAATGAGAAATTAACAAGCTGTAGAGTCACACTCGTGCGAGGGGGGAAGCTATGCTTTTAAGTCTCAGATAGAGGCATGCGTGTCTGCTTGCTTCTCCTGCGTGTTCATCTATGTCTGCCTCTGAAGTGTCCATGGAAGTTCAGAGACTTTTCCTCTGGATAGTTCCGTCTGTCCCTTGGTCTCTGCAGTGCCCTAGGAAGTTGTCACTTGGCTTTGCTGTCCCACAGAAGGTTTTCATTTTGGCATGTAGTTTTCTCCAGGGGGAAGTCAACACACAGCTCTGGAAGGTGACATCGGCACGGGGAAGTACAGTGACAATGCAAATCCCAGCCCTCAAATCCTGGGAAACTGGAAATTAGGAGGGGAATCGGGCTGGTGTGGCACAGCTCACAGGCTTTTCCTCATCTTCAGAGACTCTGCACCAGAACCAACAAGGAGAAACTGATTCTTGTCAGCACGATTGCACCTGGCTGGTGCTCCGCAGTCCACTCTGTTAGGAACCCGGAATCTACAGAGCAGAAGACGAACTAATGCCCGCTGTGAAGCAACCTCAGCCACGTTCTAAAGGCCAGCAAGGTGACAGGCACCAGCCGGATATACACGGGAAGTGAACTTACCAGGCAGATACAACCTGTATTCCTGATTCTCAGCTCAGAGCTGGCCATCTTTGGCTAGCTTTTCTCAACAGAACCGTCAGTGGAAAGATTAGAGTCATGTGTGCCGGAGCACAGAGCTCTGAAGTCTGTCCTGGGCCTCCCTCACTTAAGCATTTCTGGTATGCCTGAAAGCTTGGGTTCCATAAGCTCAAGACAAGTGTCTGCAAAATGCCTTGTGCTTGTGTAGGAAACACAGCAGATTCTGAATAAGCGTCAGTGAAGAGGGGTAAAGACGCTGCCACGTGGCCAGCACCAGCTGGGTGTCTATCAGCTGATTGCTACTTAGGTTCAGGCCTAGCTGAGAGCCGCTGGAAATTCCGGGCACATAAGCTGCTCTCTGTAAGCCTACAGACCGTGCCTAGAGCTGTTGGGAACTCACTCTATGTAAATTGCCAATCTACCGTTACCATCTCATTCAGTAACACCACTGTGATCGCCTTCGTTGAAGAGGGAATGGAGCCTAAGTTGTTGAGGTTGTGTGGATGGTAATCAGGACTGGAAATGGTACCCCTGTCCTCGATGAGGGGTTCGTAACCCTGGGATGACACATTATGTTAGAGTCCAGTTTCTATGGAACTCAGACCAATGCCATCATCATAAGTACACTTTAAGTGTGAGCTAACACTGAAGTGATGACACTCTTCAATTAACTGTTGATTATGTAGATCTTGGAACTAACGTGGGCTACACTGCCAATGTTTTCTTCGCCTAACCTGGATAAGCAATGGACAAGGAGATAGTTCTGTCTTACTTTGAAGTGAGAGTGGGAGTAATGGCTAAGTTGTAACTTGGCATTAGATGTCAGATGTCTTTCAAGGTGTATAATAGAGATGATTAAATTATCCAATGATTAAGACAGATGGAACCCCTTTCGTGTGTGTTCAAAAGTTGTGTATGGGTAGGAATTTTGGGTAGAGCTGCCTCATGCTAGTACCGAGGCCTGACGGAAAGGACTTGCAAGCTAGTGCCGACTCAGCTTCGTAAGCTGCTTAAGGACTTTTATATTCAATCTTTTCCAGCACGCCTTCCTTTCCACTCTGAGTTTCTATGTGTGGGATGGTTTAGGGTGCACATATTTGTTGGGAGGCTCATCTAGGCTTTGGTGAAAGGCTTCTGCTTCCATGGAGCTTGCTTTTCAGTAGAGATGGTCAAAAGTTGGGGTTTGGAGAAAATGACAGAGGGTTACTGTATTTGGAGCTTTGTGGGAAAGGGGGAAATTTGGTATGGAAATTGATGCCAAGCCAGGAGTTGCCCTCTCTATCTAGGCCTTCTCCAGAGCAGGTAGAAAGTCTGTGTTCAGCAATGGTGTGGAATGGCTGGAAATGAGTGAACCCTCTCTGGGAGCCCTGTGTCGGAATTTGCCGTAGTCTACAAGGTTTCAGATAACCTCTACTCAGTGAATTTGGAACTGTCTCTACCAAGGTGAGGGGAAGAATTCTATGTCACGTTGATAATCTGGAGAACTCTAAAAGTGAGTTTCAGGACATGATGAGATGAAAATATTTGTTTTCAGCTTCACACAGTAATGACGCTATCCTAATTTGCCTCACTGCTAATAGATACCACCTTAAGCAGAGAAAATAGATTTTACTGAATATGATCATTCTTAAGATTTAACTAAGGCTCTGAGTTCTCCTTCCTTAGGGTGGATCTTTATTCTTTTGCAAATTGCTCTAAGTAGGGCTGCCTTAAATATACACCATGATGTCATGTTGCATTTGAGCAGAAGTGGTGTCTGGATTCATACCATCTTATTGTTGCTCATGATGTGTAAATATAATTAAGAACTTCCTGAATAGGACTCCATTTGCCCAAGAGTCGAGGGCATCATCGTTAGCTCTCTACTCAACAATAATTACAAATCGTTTTTGTAATTACCTATCAACAACACACTATTTCAGGAGTTAGTGGCAAATTTTTAAAAATTTTGTGGTGATTTTCCAAAATAATCCTGATTTACACATAGGACATTTAGCAAAAGTGATGATGGACTAAGGAGGAAGGCTCAGGAAATTAAAAAAAAAAAAAAAAAAAAAAAAAAAAAAGAAAAAGAAAGTCTTGCCTCATAAACATGAGGATCTAAGTTCAAATCCTAAGAGCCGAAAAGCCTGGATGAGCGTGAGCATTTGTATTCCCAGAGCTCCTACTGACAGATGGAAAATTGTGGTGGAAGCTAGGAGAGAGCTGAATAAACACAGAAAAGGGCTTAGTGAATTCTAGGTGAGGAGAGGATGCAGGATGACTTCCCAGAAGTGGTACCCTCTGAGCTGAGTGCTCACAGTCAAATGCATTTGCATTCAAAGGTTAACAGCATAGGAGTCAAACTGCAGTGAGGCAGCCACTTGCCTGATCCCTGGGATCCTTCTCTTACTCACCAGCTAAGGCATTTCTTTAAAAGTAATTGTAATTAGCGGAGGCAGAGGCAGGTGGATCTCTGTGAGTTTGAGGCCAGACTGGTCTACAAAGCAAGTCCAGGACAGCCGAGGCTACACAGAGAGACCATGTCCCACTCCCCACCCTCCCCCCCCAAAAAAAAGTAATTGTAATTGTAATTTGCAAAGGCCTCAAATGCTCTGGATGCCTAACTAGTTTGTCACCGGGTCAAGCTGTTCTGGTTGCTCATTACTACATGGAAAGGTGGAAGCTCCAGACATTTTAAGATCCCAAGCCACCTGCTGGTGAAGTTCCAGGTGGCCGGCAGCAGTGGGACATGCTCTATTTCAGGAAGGGCTGCATCTGCTCTTTCTGCTTGCTCATCTGCTAGGCGTTCAGTTCCAGGAGCTTTTTAGGCTTTGCGCATTTCTCTGTTCTTCCTTCATCTCTCACAGAAAGAAGGGGCACCCGTGGCCATGTTCTTTGTGGAGTCTTCAGTAGTCCAAGGATTCATCTTCATGGCCTCATTTTGTGCCTGGACTTTACTTCCAACAGTATTGGCCAGAACAAGTGCAGACAGAGTAGGCACCGCCCCTGGGCCTCTCTCTCCTTCTACCTTGCCCCCATCTGTGAGTCCATGATTGATATTTATGGGCGGAGCCCTTTTCCGTGGCTGCTCCTCATGGAGGTAGACTGTCATAGCTTCTGGCATCTTAAGTAGTGTTTGGCTTCTCAGTGGGCTTAGATAAGCTTGAATAGCAACTACAGGTAGCTTTATGGCCGCCTGACAGTGGCAGCGTTGCCCAGCCTCACGCTGCTCGGCTTCTGCTTACCTCAGCAGATTGCTGTGGTCTCTTCATCCCAGGAGTGACCTTATCACATTTTGTGTTAATGACTTTGTTTATTGACAGTTGATTTTGTCTTGAGGGCTTGTCTCTGAGAATCCATATGGTAAGTAAATGTTGCTTTTGTTTAAATGAATGTCCTTTTGAGACAGCTGATGCTGGCATGCATCTCTGCAGCTTCCTATGCATCTCTGCAGTTTCCTACGCCGCCTTTGTGCATTTTCTATGCACCCACTGTGGGCTTTCTACAGAAACCCACTTGCAGATTTTTCAATAGGCCCTGCTCTTTAAACCACAAATAGACATTACGTTGGCTCCTCGATACATTAAAGGCAAACAGGTGGACAGATTTTTTTTACATGTGTTTTGCCTTATGTATTCATGTGCACTCTGCCTGTACAGTGCCTGTGGAGACCAGAGGAGACTGTCAGAACCTCTAGATCTGGCATTGCAGAGAGTTGTGAGCTGTTGGGAATTGAACCCTTGTACTCTGCAAGAGTAAACTTGTTAAATGATAATTTAATCTCATACATAATAGCTTTATACTTACAAGAGGAATATAAAAGCTGTACAGCATTTCCATGTGTACCACCATATCTCCAATAATTTCTTGTTACGTAGCAATAGTTCATTGTCACAACAGGAAGCAGTGGCACACGCTGGTAATGTGAGGGGACTTTGCCAGCTGCCGGTAATATGAGGGGACTTTGCCAGCTGCTGGTAACATGAGGGGACTTTGCCAGCTGCTGGTAACGTGAGGGGACTTTGCCAGCTGTCCGCTATTTTGTTTTGCTTGTTTGACATGGAGAGTGATGATGCTTTGCCCCTTGTTGATTTGTGTTACCAACTCCCCAGTCAGCAAACAAAATTCCCCTGGCAGCACCAAGTACCTTTCTTGTGAGGAACTGAATTTGAGAAAAAAGAGAGAGAGAGAGAGAGAGAGAGAGAGAGAGAGAGAGAGAGAGAGAGAGAGAGAGAGAGAAAAGCAACTTTACAAAGATACACTAAAGTTTACACGTTAGTAGATTTTGGAATGGTGAAAATTTCAAAATGTTGTTTAAAATCCAACAAGAGAATGGTTGGTATTCAGACAAGTGCATTTAGACATAGGGTCATAGGTTTAAAAATTTTAAACCTATTTTTACTTTTGCGGCTTTACCAAGCCTTCACGATGAAAGCATTCTTGAATCCTTGCTGATTTCCATTAATCCATATGAAACTGTTATCTATGGACTAGTGAGTGATCCCTCTTTGATATTTGCTCATTGGGGACTGCTGACATACATGGGTGTGTGAAGGTCCCATAGGTTCGCAGTGAGACGGCAGGGGAAAGCAAAGCCTGAGCTGTGTCTGCTCACGGCGTTGCTGGAGCATGCAGGGAGGGGCTCTTAACAGTCTTTGCTGGCTGCCATTTCTATCCCAGAAATTCTGTGGTCACTTGGGGAAGTGCTTTGATGTTACTTCATATTATTCCATTTGCTGGCTGTGTATGAGTTTGTCTGTGACTGAGGCCAGCAGAGAGGAGGACTCAGCCTTTGTTGGGTTTTCCTATTTGTATTCATGTGGGAGAGAAAGGGGCAGCTCAGAATAATCCCCCAATTCTTCTCAAACCTGGAGGAACTTCCTCCATCCTTTACAGGTAACAGCTACAAAGGTTGTTTTCAACGTAAGATCTGCTACAGCAGTGGTTCTCCACCTTCCTAAGGCTGTAACCCTCTAATACAGTTCCTCATGCTGTGGTGACAACTCCCAACCATGAAATTACTTCCTTGCTACTTCATAACTGTAATTGCGCTACTTTATTAATCATAATATAAATATCTGTGTCTTTCTGATGGTCTTAGGTGACCCCTGTGAAACTGTCATTTGACCCCCAAAGGGGTTCCAGTCCACAGGTTGAGAACCACTGTGTTACAGTGTTCTGGATGGTAGGGGTGTGTGGAGACAAAAGACCCAAAAAGAACCAACCCGCAACAGTGTTCCTTCACTTTGAGCAATCCCTGGCTGGATGTCTACTAAGCATCTTAGTTGTTATGGATATGAGGAAATCTCCTTCTGTTTCCATGGTGACCACAAGGCACCAGGTCTTCTGCTCTCTAAGGCCACAGACAGAGGGACTCACATGGTCTATGCAACAGGGACACAACGCTCTCCTATTTCTGCTTCATGAACTGAGGGGATAGAGTTCCCATCATGGTTACACTTGAAAGTTGAGCTTAAATGGACATAAATGCACTCGGTTGCTCTTTAAAGAGGAGGCACTCTCTGAAAATGTCACCTTCCTTCTTCCTCATAGGATGGAAAGAAAGTCTCACTCTAAGATTAAGTATTTCAGGTGTTCTTGGAGCTGAAATGTACAAGCTTCAAAAGGACTAGGGTTGTGATTATCACTTGGTTTCTATCCTATAAGTACCACTTTCACCCATGGTTCTGATGGCATAACTAAGTCTTTAGGAAATGAGTTGGGGAGGCAGAGGAAGTGCCAGCCATACCTTCTCTGTGTGCCTAAGTATGGACACATGCAGTGCACCTGTCATTGTAGGGATGTGCCTGTCTGGACAGCTGTCCCTGATCAAAGTGTAGAAGGATGCTCAGAAACAGGCATAGAGGGCCACTGTGGTTCAGGCATGGTGATATTATGAGCCTGTCCCTAAAGAAACCCTGACAATGCCAGTCTCTGAAGAAAGCTATTCCCCAAGATGGCATTAGTTGTCCTACAGCAAAGAATTTTTCCTTAGGGTTTGCATAGGTTGGGACTGAAGAGACGGATTAAAGGTTAACAGCACAGACTTAGGTTTGGTTCCTAGCATCCACTTAGCATCTCACAACTGTCTATAACTCCAGTTCTAGAACCTTATGCCTTCTTCTAGCCTTTCCCAGGTAGCTGGTGCACATCCATCCATGCATCCATCCATCCATATATACATACATAAATACATACATACATACATACATATATCCATCCATCCATCCATCCATCCATCCATCCATCCATATATCCATCCATCCATGCATCCATATATCCATCCATCCATCCATCCATGCATCCATGCATCCATATATCCATCCATCCATACATACATACATACATGCATGCATGCATGCATCCATCCATCCATCATCCATGCATCCATGCATCCATCCATATATACATACATACATACATACATACATACATACATACATCCGTACATACATACATACATATATCCATCCATCCATCCATCCATCCATGCATCCATATATCCATCCATCCATCCATCCATACATACATATATACATGCATGCATCCATTCATCCATCCATCCATCTATCCATATATACATACGTACATACATACATGCATGCATCCATCCATCCATCCATCCATCCATACATACATGCAGGCAAACATTCATACACATAAACTTTTAAGAATGCAAGATAACTTTTTTCTTCTGGGATTTAATTTGATGAACTTGCCTCTCCTGTGCAATGAAGTTTCTGTCAGCTACCTGTTTTCTCTAGGATGAAGGCCAAGCGTGCTACTAGTAGGCACACGGATGCTTCACCATCTTCTGTCTATCCTCAATTCTTGCTGGTCCTACAAGCCGCTAGGCTCCGCAGTAGTGTGAGGTTCTGTGTCCTGTTGTACATGCAAGCCTTTGCCCACACTTAGCCCCCAACTTCTGCACCTCAGCCCACCTTCTCCTCCAGATCAGTGTCTGTTCAGTATTCAGAATCCAGAGATGGTCCTCTTGTTCCAGAGACTGGAGTTTATTGCTTGGGTTTGTGATCATTGTAGGTCCTGTGGGCCACTGTCAGAGCACTTACCATTGACTCGTTCATTTCTCTCACCATCCCCAATGAGTAGCATGTCAGTGAGGAGTTGGAAGTCCAGAGAGATACACAGCTTGCCTGCAGCCAGGAAATGTATTTAGCAGAACCTTGAAGCAAGCCTCCCTTGACTGTACTGTTCTGGAGCAGCAACTGTGTTTCACTGAGTTCCGTGTCCTTCTGATGGGTTGGGGTGTCTGTCACTAAAGAGCTCTGGAGATACCTGTTGAATCAATAGTCTTGTGTGTCCCGTCTGGCTGTATTTATCCTTATCTTCTGGTGGGACTTGGGGCCTAGAGGGTGCTCTGCTCCCAGTGTGTGTGTGACAGGCAGATACTGTGTCCTGCCTGTTTACAGTGTCCAAGTCTATCACAGCTGCCACCGTAGTCCTCACAAGCTCTGATCCCCAGAGAAGCATATTCAAAGGAATACTTTACAAACGCTAAACTTAATTCCTCCTTCTCCGTCCAGCTGGAGAGTGCTATGGGAGAGGAATTCATTGCTAGGGTTATAGCTTATAGCATAGACCTCCCTGAACTGTGCTCAATATGTTTGCGGTCATAGGAGGCACAACAAGCAGTCGGGGGCGGGCGGGGGGGGGGGGAGACCAGGATTCTGTGGGGCAGGCAGCTGTTAAACAGCACTCAGCTAGCTGTTGTGTTGTTGACATTTGATGGGAGCTTGGTGCCTCTCCTCAGTCAGTGCTGCTTTCATTCTTTGAAGAAAAACTTTTAAGTGCTTGCCTTGAAAATGATTTCTATGAACATACATTAAAAAAAAATAGACTTGGTGTCATGTGTTTATAATCCAAGTATGGGGGCGGGGCGGAGCAGGCTGATCCTGGGGCCTGCTAGTCAGTTAGCTTATCCTGCTGGGTGAGTTGCAGACCAGAGGGAGACCCTGAGGAACAACACCCAAGCTTGTCCTCTGGCCTCCACAGCAAAAAATGCCCAGGTATGTACACAGAGACAGACAGAGACAGGGACAGACAGGGAAAAGAACCTAAACGTTTCAAATGCGTATTTATTTGCTGCTTAGTCACTTTCAATTCAAGGAATGTGTCAATCCATGTCACTTCTGTCCAAGGTTCCATTCTCCAAATATGGTGTAAGAGGGAAAAAATGGCTTCACTGGGAGTGGGTTAAAGCTACAGGGCATACGTGGCTTTTAGGGGTGATGTTGCTGTTCATGAACTTTCGGTTGTCAACACATTGTTCTGCCTGGAGATTCCCCCATGAACTCTGAAACCACAACGTGAAGGACGTTGGCACTTAAATGTCTCTTATTTATCTACCTAACCTGAGCCCTGCTTTTGAAATAAACTATCCCAACAGGAAATCATGGTGTGTATCATTATGTCACCAATACCTTGCTCCTCCCAAATATTCAAAACATCTAAACAATTACAGCAGGTGTCGTGAGGTTATTTGCCAAATCAAATAAAAAAGACACTGTATGAAAACACACGCATATGAAGGGCTGACCAAGGAAACCCACACAAGCAAAGCAACAGTCATTCTGTCCTTCCTTCCCCTGTCTCTCCCCTTGTGGGCCCCAAAGCTGCCTCTTCTCGTGTGAAATGCCAGCGCTCTGTACGGTGTTCTGTTTAGAGTGGTTTGAACCTTTTTCTGCCCATGTCTGTCATTGCTGAAGTAACTCGCCTCTCTCATATGACTCTCACCCAGGAGCCGCACAGCAGACTCTTTGATGTAGGTCTTTTCTGCATGGCAGCCAAGACCAAGCGTGGTTTTCATTGCATGCTGCAACCTCACCCCTCTGGTTGTTGCCTCCAGGTTCAGTAGATCCTTTCCCTGCACTGCCCATGCATGTGACGTGCTTTTCCTGGTAGCTCTGAATGTAGCCAGCACTGGACGCATGCGTGGAATTAAAACAGCGAGCATTCCTACACACTGGAGAGCTGGGATATACGATTCCTCTTAGACATCCTTGCGGGCCCTCAGAATGTTCGTATTTCCCCCAAAGCCACTCCGTGCCATGGAAATTCAAGACTGGTGCAGTAGGAAAGAGATAACTAAGCCTCGTGTCAGGCTGGTGCCAGGTGCAAGGCTCATGACCAGGCATTCAGAATCAAAGATCTATTTCTAAGTAGCAGCTTTCCTGAATGGGTCGGTTCAGTGCCTCCCCAGCTCAGCATGGATGTGCTCACAGTGCCCAGGGTTCCCACCTCTTCTCATGGCTTCCCGAACAATATTTCTTATTTTGGTTTGCTTAGATTTGATAAATACATCAACTTGATTATTTAAAAAAGAATACCTCCTTGTAAGATAAATTCCCCCCAAGAAATACAATTATTTGCCATGCTCATATGTAGCTCGTTGTATTTAGCAATACCACTAATTCAGCTTTAAAATATATAAAAGGATAGTAGTATAAAGGATATTCATGGCCACTGAGGCACGTTGGCACTTTATTCAGCATTATTGATTAATAACGATGATCGCTTTCTCTCCCCATCACAACACTAGAGGACCGGTGATGAGTTTCTTTAAATGTGCTTTTAATTATTTTTTAAATCGTTATTATGACATGTCTACTTTGTCTTTCTGTCTTGTATTCTCGGGTGGACTTTTGTAAAATCTGGCTGCTGGGGATCTTGCTGGATGCGTGGCTGGTGTTTATTTCATATAAGTAGCTGTTTTAAGTTGCAGATGAACTGGGCTGCAAAGTTAGGGAAGCAAAAGGCAGAGTGTCATGTGGCCCTGGCCAGCTGCAGTGGGAGGGGAGAGCTGCCCAGGCCTAACTTGCCAGCACGCTTAGACTAACACTGTGCAATTTAGCAGGTAGAATAAAACAGAAATGAAGGCCTCTTGCTTCCTCCTCATCCCCTTTTGAATTTCCATTTTTCTTATATCTGAGGGCTTAGCAGAGTTAAGCTCCTTCTACCCTCCATTGCATTGGGTATATCCTACTACCCCACCGAAGGCAGGGCTTTGCTTAGAATTTTAAACGTATTTTTTGGGTAACCACTAAAGAGATCCTTTGAGTATATTTTCCTTTCTGAAAGGAGCCTGGATAGAATTAGATGACAGTGGCGCTTGCTCAGGCAGGTGATTCTGACCCAGAAGCAGAAGCACTCACCGTTAGGAGAGCTTCCATCTCGGCCTCTGGGAAAGGAACCCTCTGAGTCTCACTGAGAGGCTCTTCAGAATAGAAATAGCTCTCTTTGTTCCTGGAAACACACGTTGCTTCCTGCTACAGTGATGAGATGTCTGCAGGGAGACGGGGACAAGGGACGAGAGGGCCCATTCACAGGGGCAGAGGAAACAGTCCTGAGAAGTCAGCGCCTGGGGCGTCCTCAACCACAGGGCTGTGCTTTCACCGGGATGCAGAAAACAACACTAGAGAGAAAGCAGAGGCAGCCATAACACCGCAAGGAGCAGCAGCAGGGTGAAGCTTCCTGCTTTTAGCTCACAGTGCTTCGCTCTAAATTTAGATCCAGAGGCCGAGGGCACACCATCGAGAACATGGTAAGAGTCATCTCTGCGGCCTGGAGAGATAAAATGAATTCTGATAAGTAAATGACTTCCAGTGCGTATCGGCTGCAAGAGAGAAAGGAAAAGAATCCTCCCTGAGCTAAGACATTGATTCCATGAAGTGGATAAAAAGATACTTGGAAATATGATTATGCGAGTATAGGGCTGGGAGTATAAGGAATTCTCTGGGCCCTGTTAATGATGACACCTAACTTGTCTCACAGATTCCTTGTTGTTTTGTGTTTTTTTTGTTGTTGTTGTTTTTGTTTTTTTTGTTCTCCACTGCCCAGGTTGCTTTATGACATTCCTAAGAGATTACTCTCCCTTCCTTGTGATCAGCGGATTCATGACCGCTAATCAGCAACATCTCAGACTGTCCTTTCTGGCTGTGACGCTGCAGGCCCTGTGAAAAACTCCTAAATAGGAACGCTCAGGAAAACATCCACACCTCTGCAGTCAGCCAAAGCAGAGCTAACAGGAGAGCTATTTTATTTCCTTCTGCAATAAAGCTCTAATTGTTTTCTGTGCTGGATGTCAACAAGGCTGGGGCCAGTTCTATCCTAGTGTCTTAAATTTATTCCCAGTTACAAAACAACCCTGGAATACTACAAGGAAAGCTGTCACCAGCCACTAGTGTCACAGAATCCATCCAGGCTGAGTGCATGTGTTACTGGACATTGCACTCAGACTTTTTAGTCTTCGAGGAAAGGCAACAGATAAAGGGAAGTGCTATTGCCAGTGCCTGATGCTGCCAGGGCTCCTAACACCAGGACTAGGGGGACCCTAGTCATTGTCATTGTCATTGTAGACCTTGAGTGGACTGCTCTAGTGTACACATGGTTAGGAGGTGTTAGGACAGGAACTACAGGATGAGTTAGCTAGTCAGTCAGTCAGTCAGTCAGTCAGTCAGTCAGTCAGTCAGTGAGTCAGTCAGTCAGTGAGTGAGTTAGTTGAACTTCCCACTCTAAGCCCTTGCAGGTAAAATTAGAATGAAATGTTGGCAAAGGCAAGGTCTCAAGACCATGGGAGAGGACCTAAGTAGCGAACCAGTGAGTGACCTCCACGTGTCAAAGTCTGACACCTGGAGAAGGCTCACAGAGGACTGTTTGACCTCCACCTATCACAGCAGCTGGAAGTCATAGTTATTTAAAAGCTTATTTTGTGATGACATGCCAGCGCACTTGGTCAGGCTCATCCTCTGGGGCTGTTTGTGGTATGTAAAGGCCTCGTGTTTTCCTTTCACAACAGTCACCTCCATATGCAAGTATGAGAGCTTATTTGAGAAACACTGACTCTCAGCTACATTATGTCTCTTTTTTTCAAGGCTGTTTTCTTCATGAGTGGGGCCCTTGAATCATCGCTTACCAGCGTGTAGCTGTGGCTACCTGTTGGTTTTCACCATTTAGAAGTGAGTGTTCATGAACCTCTTAGCACAATGTGTGATGCTTAGTGTCCAGACAGAAGACACAGGGGCAGAAAGCATGGCATTTGATCAATCCTCCTGACCTAGTCAAGGCAGGTGTAAGATGAACATGGTCTCGGGCCAGTGTCTTCCTCCAGCCGCTCACCCACATGCCAGCCTGTGTGTCTGAGTCCACAGCTCTTTGTCCTTATCTGGGACTTTTCCTCTGACCTCCAGTATTTTGCCTTACTAAGCTATCCTGTTTGGCAGAACGACTGGAGGTGGTGTTGGGGTCGGGGCAGAGCATGTCTGTGGTGCAGGGCTCTGGGGGTGTATGTGCGCATGCCCGTTTGTGTGTGCCTGCTACCCAAACCTCCTGAGCCCTGTCCTTGAGGGGCTCCCCAGGTGTATCTGGAGCATACATCTCATAAAGATGCATTTAGTACTAAGTAAATAATCTTTTATATCTCTCCTCTTCTAGATAAATGAGACTGCTAAAGGGGAGATGGCTAGAACACATGGAGGTAGAGAAGTGGGTGACTAGAAGGCATCTATTGTAATTACACTGGCAATTTAGTAAAAAACTGCAGCAAGCTGCTCTTGTTTGGCAAGACTCATATTATATATATAATAGGTTAACTCTGATTTAGTACATAAAAGTTGCTGGCAAATATGAATGCTAATTCCACTCTGGTAACAACGGTGATTGAAATAATTGTAGTCTGTAGTCAAGCTAGAGAAAATAAGCATTAGTGGGCCACTTTATCTTGGAAGAATGCATTTCTGGGAGTTCAGCTGGAAGAGATTATTTAGGAAGAGTTTAGCTTGTTCATTCCTTTGCCTCTCCTACACATGCAGATTAAGCCAACAGGGTAAATGGAGCCTAAAGACCTGGGAGGAAGAGTGTCCAGCCTCCTGCGAGCCACTCATGAAAGTGACCCAAGGCTTTCACTGTTATGACATCTTGGTTAATTACTTAGTATTTATAACACTGTATGGCTGTCTTCCTGGGAATACAATTTTCCCATGTTTCTCCTTTAATTTTATTCAAAATTAATATCCTGACATACAGACTCTCACCATGTGGTAGTGAGCTCTCCAGTCAAGAGCTTCCCACACATCCTACTGAGTGTTTGCATCACATCGGTGCATTTCATAAGGATCCAGCAATATAGACGTAAGTGGGAAAACAGAGCATGATTTCAAATCCTCTCAGTTTCCGTTCTTTGCATCACTACGTCTGGGGGTATTTCCATTGGCAGTTGCCAGTAACCGCCATCACATTACTTAGTTGTAAATACAAGTATCATTGATTGAATACATAGTCAAATTATTTTCTCCTTACAGGGTCTTTAAAATTTGTCTCCTTATCCCCAGTTAGCAGGCAAGGAAACCAAGGCTTGGAGAGGTCATATTACCTCTACAGTGCAGTACAGGTGATAGACAACAGAGCTAGGATTTCAAGCTAAATCTGTCCAACTTTTAAACAACCCAATTGCCCGTTGCTGATGAGGTTGACTTGTAATGCTCGTGTCTTGCTTTTAACAGATTCAGGTGCATTTGTGTATAGAGTGAGGGTGAATACAAACACAGAAAAGATACTGTTCCAGTTTTTGTTTTGTTTTTGGTTACCAACCAAAGCAATAGTTCATCATGAAGGGAATCCAGGGCAGGGGCTCAAGCAGGAATCTGAAGACAAGAACTGAAACAGAGGCCATGGAGGAATGCAGCTTGCTGGCTTGTTTCCCTTGGCTTGCTCACTAACCTCAGGCCCACCTGCCCAGGGATGCACTGCCTGCAAGTGGGCTGGGCCTTCCTACATCAGCTAGTAATTTAGAGAATGCTTTCACGGCACAGCCATTGGCCAATCTGATGGAGGCACAGCCATAGGCCAATCTGATGGAGGCATAGCCATCGGCTAATCTGTTGGAGGCAGTTCCTTAATTGAGATTGTCTTCCCAATACATCTATGTTTGTATCAAGTTGACAAACACTAAGCAGCACAGATACTGAATTCTTTTTTAGAGAGCATTTAAACTGCTCCATAAGAAAGTAGCAAAGCTCTTAACACCTTATTTTGTGACAACAAGTTATCTGTTGTGTTTCATTGAGAAATCTAACGTGTAAGAAACTGGCATGTTTTGTCTCTTTGTCAGCAATCTGTATCGTTTCCTTTGTCTCCTAGAAGAATGCTTTATTCTTAGGACTAATTGCTCAGGTAGGCACCCTGTGCCATGCAGATGCTCTCAGATCCACTGCTGTCACTGTTGCTCAAATTTCAAGATTACAGAGGCCACAAGGACTCAACAGAGCAGCAACGCCTCACATATCACCCATCTGTACACCCCTGTTTATCTTGGCACAGTTAGAATGATCTATGTGTTAATCGCATTTTATCATTGAGCACAAGCATAATTAAAAGCTGCTGTCAGGAAGATGAATAAATTATCGACACAAACCATAGCGAAGGACTTTCTGGTAAAGCCATTTAACACGTGGCCTTAGGATCTGGGTAGATCCATAGAGTGGCTGAGAGTATTTCCTGTTTACATTAAAACAATTGCAACATTCTTTAAGAAAAATCTAAAACAAGTGCAGTGTCTAAGAACAATACATTGAGATTTTTAAATAAACAAAGAGCCCATTTGATGTAATTATCATTAGCTTTGATGAAGCATCAGTTACAACCCACATGTCAAAGACAGTGGCCTAGAAGACACCTGCCTTAAAGATGTTCTTGGATGAAGTCCTAATGTCAATGGACAGAAGAGACTTTATTCTGTGTATTTAAAAATATATGTAAACTATACTACATTTTAAAATATATGCCCCACCCTGGTATTAGGAAGGCAAACTTTTTCATTTTAGATTTGCTTACTTTTACTTTGCGTGCGCGTATGTCTGTGACCACATGTGTGCATGCAGCATTGGTGAAGTCCAGAGAAGGGCTTGATCCTTTGGAACGGGAGTTGCAGGCAGTTGTTAGCCGCAGTGTAGGCTCTGGGAACTAAACCTCTGTCTTCTGAAAGAGGCACAAGTGCTGTCAACTCCTAAATCGTCTCTCCAACCCTGAAAGATGAAACTCTTCAGTGTATAACTGAGCCGGTGCTTAAAAGGGGGTATTAAGAAAAGTAAAAAGATGCAAAGACAGATACAACTTGGGTTTGTCCAGGACCTGGGATGCGTCATGGTCCACTTAGATTAATGATCAATTAGCATCCAAATGATTAATTAGCATCATGTCACTCATACTAAGTCCACTATTATTATGAGTTCATTTTTTTGAGACCTGAATTATGTGAAGAATAACACTGTTTAATGGTTCGGGGTATACAGCAAAAACCTACTTATCTTTTAAAATTAGTCTTGAGGGTCTGGGTATTCAGGCACATGTCATCCTAACTAGGACACAGGTAAAGTGAAGCACTCATTTTGGCCAAAATATCCAGACATTACCAAGAATAAGAACCCCGCACAATAGGGATTTCTGTACTCACCAGTGGCTGTAGACGAGTTCTATAGAATCTATGTCTAAATGATGCCATCTTTTCTTTTACTTTGATTAGATAAGATGGTATGCAAAGTTTATTAGTCCTCCAGTCCATGGTTAGAAAGGAACATACAAGGCTTCAAATACTATCAGCTTTTATGATATTCATTTTGTTTGTTTTTTGATTTTTTTTAACTGTCTCCTATAGCCAAGGAGTCCTCTAATTCACCAAAGATGATCTCTAAATTTTGATGTTCTTTAACCTCTACAGATGAGAGAGAGAGAGAGAGAGAGAGAGAGAGAGAGACAGACAGACAGACAGACAGACAGACAGACAGACAGACAGACAGAGACACAGAGAGAATAAGACAGAGACTATAGGTTGGAATAGTTTTCAGAATGAAAACCAAAAATGTGTCCTATATAAATGTATAAGTTTATAAGTTGGAAGGCAGTTTCCAGTTTCTCTATAGATGGAACCTATCTGTTTCAAGAAGCAGTCAGAGTCCCAGAGAGACTTCCTTGGGCTAACTAATATTTCATATGCCCACCTTGAAAGAAAAATGTTGGATATAGTTTAGACAGACAGCTACACAAACATGAAGTCCATCAGCAGACTCCCTTGTTTTGACACGAGCCTCTTAGGGTGCTCTGTTGAAACTGGACACTGCCTTTCATGTTTCCAGGACATGGCACCTCATCTGGAACGGCAGTTCAGGGTTACAGTAAGCTTACTTGAGTCTCATCCCAACTTAATCCACTCAGTTGTATGAGCTCGAGTTGATATTGGAGTCTCTGATTTTTCTGCTTGTAAATCACCGATTTTTAACAAAATACGTATTTTATCAAATCCTCTTGTAAGGATCAAATCCATTAGTATGTGTAAATCTTTACAGTTGAGTTGAAGAAGGCTTGGGTATAAACTTAATGAGGCACTTTCTATTCCCAGATAAATTCACCTGTGAGGATCTGGAGAGATGGCACAGTGGTTAGGAGCATTGGCTGCTTTCCCAGAGGACCTGGGTTCAATTTCCAGCACCCACGTGGTGGCTAATAACCATCTGTGATGCTAGTTTCAGGAGATCTGGTGCCATCTTCTGGCCTCTACAGGCATTGCATGCACACAGTACACAGATATGCATATAGGCAAAATAAAAATGAATAAATCATTTTAAGTATATACTCTAACATCCATTTAAAAATAAAGAAACTCGTAGATGAAGGAAGGTCTGTAAAGACAAGTTATCTCATGAGTCCAGCTTTTAGGCTGGCCTTGAAAGCTGTCTGAAGTTTGAACACAGAGACAGAGCACTTGAAGAGGTCACAGCATGAGCAGAGATTTAGAGTTGGCAATATTCAGGTCTCGTTCCTTTTCTTTTTTTTTTTCTTTTTTCTTTTTTGTTTTGTTTTGTTTTGTTTTTTTGAGACAGGGTTTCACTGTGTAACCTTGGCTGTCCTGGAAGTCTCTTTGTAGACCAGGCTGGCCTTGAACTCACAGAGATCCACCTGCCTCTGCCTCCCAAGTGCTGAGATTAAAGGCGTGCAACATTGCTGCCCGGCCGCTCACGTCTCATTCCTAAAGGAATAAAGGCACCTAAAGCAAATAGCATGCGCGCACACACACACACACACATTGAGAGACAGAGAGAGAGAGAGAGAGAGAGAGACAGACAGACAGACAGACAGACAGAGAGAACACTCTAGAATGAGGTAGGTTTTATACTTTATTCACAGCCAGGCTCAGAGGTTATATCTGAGACAGAATGGTCCCTAATGCTCCATGAGTGACATCTTTTAATTAGATTAATCCAGCAACATTGCCGAGGTAAGCCTGAGGAGTAGAGGCTGCCATCATTAAGTTGATTGAATTGATTCATGTCTGCAGTGCCTTGAATCTGACCTCTGGTGGCCTGTGATCCTGTTGGGGACTGAGAGGGCCCCACTCAATTTTAGAATGTACTAGCCTTCAAGAGTGGGGAGAATTTGAATGTTAGAAGTTATTGCACAAGGTGCTGTTTTGTTTCTCGACCAGTGCCTTCCCCACTACATCATCTCGAGTGCTTGTCCTTGTTGTGTCCCGAAGCTGCTTAGCATCTCCTTGTTCCCTGTAAACCGCTCCCCTTCACCCCTCCGCATCCAGACTTTGTCATTCTTCCCTTTCAATCTGGAACTGAGAATGCACTCAGCGGGTACTCTCTGATTGCTAATTGGAACGTCCACTGTTGAGACATGTAAGGTGATGTTGTAATTATGTCCCTGTATGCTTTTAATTCTTTCCCTCTTGTCCATCTCTGAAACTGAAAATATCTGGTCAAAGCCTTGATCTGAGCAATTAGTGAAGCGGTGTTCAGCTGGTTGTCTGAGGGTGGGCTCAAACGCTTAGTCATCTGTGTTCAGTTCTGGATGGGAGTCTTCGTGAGCAACGGCACCTCTAATTAGTGCACAGTTGCTAAAAAAAAAATTTGGAAGTAGTGGTTCTCAGGGTGGGGTCCTGAGACCATGGCATCAGTGGAATTTGGGAGGTTGGGTGAAAAGCAAAGCCTTAGACCCTTAATCCAGAGTTGTAAATCAGAAACTCCAGAGCTGAGGCTCAGCAAGCTTTGGCAAATCCCTCCAGGTGTGAGCCAATGTCTGAGAACCACAGTCTGGGAGAAACATCCTCATGGGGTTGGGAAGCCAAAGGCAGGATGTAGAAAAACAGAGTTTGGAGAAGCATGGGTGCTCAGGAGAAAGGTCAGCACCTCTGCCTTCGAGATGGTGCAGTGTCCAAAGGGTCCACTTCAGAAAGAAGATCTAGGAAAGCCTGTGTCTTGTGCTTTGACAAGTTCCAAGGCTCAAGTCCAGAAAGTTCTGTCTATCATGTCTTCATCCACACAGGCATTTACAGGAAGCTGTATTGCTTGGTAAATGTAGAAAGAGACCCCTTGTTTCATGGAGTATCTCATTTCCTCTGGAGACAACTATATGCTAAGCATGTACTTTCAAGAAGTTCGTATTTCAGCCAGTGGCCGATATTGCGCATGTCCCACCAGAAAGAGCTTTGTCGTGGGGGAATCTTTGGAAAGACCCTCAAGCTTAGACTATTGGGTGACACATTAAATGTTCCCAAGGCTTTAATATCACACCTAGGGATGAAAGGTCCATCTGGTACCAAGCGTTACAATCCTCTACTTACCTAGTCACTTGTCAGCCGGGAATGAGTTAGGCTTGGCCAGATTGCTGCTATTGGAGTCAGAACTGGTGTCTCTTCTTTCAATTCTAAACCCCACTCCCGAGCCGCATTTGGCATTGCATGTTCACCTAAAGCCTTCTCTGATGTGGGCATGCCTCCTCAGAATGGCAACCTAAATTTAAGAATGTGACTCAGTCATTTTCTTTTGTAGTTTTAAATAGAAGCACTGTTTCCCCGCTGCCATCTGCGGATGTAGACAAGGAAACTCTGATGCTTTACCAGAGACAGAAGAGGCACTTCTGTCTCAGATGCCTCCTGCAATGAGTATTAACCACTGGGAGAAAGTCCCTTGGGGGGGGAAACAAATCCTGATAGGCCAGCCTTTTGGATGTTGAGTTATGGATTCTCTTTTTTTAAAAGATCAATGAACGCCATGGGGTGCTTCCATTTGGGGAATGTAACAATGGGGCTTTGGCACCTCCACTCTGTGGTTTCTGATTGTGTGAGAGCATGAACTGTAGCACTCAGAAGATTATCTCCGAAGGGATTCTGATAAATAGTTCTGTTGGCACTTGAAAAGCCGTGAGGGGTGTTGTTCCTGGCACTCCCACGACACACCCAGTGAGAAGTTGCTGAAGGGGGTCATAAAATATATCCCTGGACGTGCTCTGATTCCACCTGCTCAGGCCAGTTTTCATCTAAAAAGTTCCCACCTCTTGCCTGTCATCCCAACCTTACCCATAGCTCAGGGTACCTTCCTGTTGTCACCAGTCAGAGGAATGGCCACTCAACACAGCAGCACAACTTCTATTGTATTGTTTTAGTGCAAAGCGTAGAACTCGGTAGAGTGGGAAGGAGGTTTATGATAATGATCGGGTCACTTCTAAACGTTTAAGATGATCAATGACAGGGTCAGTGTCTGTTTTCTGTATGATTTTCTGTAAATGAGGGTGGAGTGCTCAGCTACGGTTTTCAACACGACACCCTTTAAAGTTCTTCCACTGTTGCACTTAAACATTGGACAATATGCAAAGGACCAGAACGAAAGTCATGGCCATCCAATCAAGGAACAATGAGGAAGAGTTACCACGGCCTGATTGCTTACACTTTTTTGAATATATCACCCTGCTTATGTTGAACAAAAATAATCTCAGTGACACTAAACTGTCACCTGTCTACCACAGTCCAGAATAATCTCCCAAGGGACCTTCCAAAAGAACCCTCAAGCTTATAGAATTAACAGGGTCTAGAGAACTCAGGAGATCCCTCGGATGCCACCAATGTCTCCATCGATGACTATTGGAAAGGCAGTATTGAGCTTATTGCTTGGCTTAGTCAGGTAATTACAGATTTTACTTGATGAACTTAGACCCAAGGCTTTCCTTTGGTTCTCTTGACAGTGTGCACACACAAAGATACTTTGAATGTAGAAGCCAAGTTCCTGTTAGCAATGCTTGTCTATAAATCTCTCTCATACTCAACTTATTTGTTTTCTTGTGTGTGCTCGCGCGCGCATGCACACACTACTTAATTTTCAGTAGTGCATACTGCCAATGGCTCCCTTAGCACAGAGAAACATACTGTCCACTCACGGTCCTTGGGGTCTGCAGTGGATCATATCCTTTCACCCTTGATACATATCTTAGGAACATACTGTGCTCCTGCTATTTGTAATACCGCACCATAGTGTAAGAATTGTAGCCCTTGTTTTCACTTAAGTGCATGCGTATGTGTGTGCGCGCGCGCGCGCGCGCGCGCGCGTGTGTGTGTGTGTGTGTGTGTGTAATGAACAGGAGTAGGCTGTTTTGCGGAAGCTGCTGTGCCTGCCTCCTTTCAGTACTAGACTAACCAGACTCCGTTCTGTTTTCCTCTCACTTTCCTGCCTTAGTGAGAACTCGGCAGTGGTCGTTTCCTTTGTAAAAGAACCAAGTTCTGTTGCTTTTCTTCAGTCTGCTTACTTTGTAAATGCAAGAATAGGTTACTCTTCCTTTGCGTGTGGAGTGTTAACACATAGTAGTGGTTTGGGACGTGACAGAGGGCATGTTTGGTTTGCCATCCCAATGAAGAATGGAGAAAGCTGGTGCATGTCACGTGACGGGAGGCCCCCATAACTGACCTGGCGTGCCTCTGATTGGGCCCTGCGTTCCCAGGCTGCACTGATTCCTGCCTGTTGAACAGCCCAGCATTGCCCTCACTGGAGTGCAACTATACTAACTGGTATCTCATGCACTGATTTCTAAGGTGGCATCGCTGCTCAGCGATCTTTCCTGATGCACCTCTCCAGCTCCCTCTCTCTTGGGGGGGGGGGAGGGGAGAGGTCCATGTTGCTTCTCATCCGAAGAAGGATTTGGGGTCTCTCCGTACTCCCTTCCTTTTCCTCACCTCACTGTCTTTCTGTTCCTGGCCTTCCATTTGCTTACAGGCAGCAGTCTACTGGAATTTCTTTTATAGTCTTGAGATGTCTGTAAGGCTTTGCTGCTTCTCACCTGGCCCAGACTTTGGGAGTGCTCACATACTGATTCTTTGATCAGTCTGCTGTGGGAAATCTCATGGAAGCCATGTACCAGTTTGTATAGTAGTACTCTTTGGAACTGCCAACTCTTGAGCAAAGTAGAGTGTGCTGGGGTTGCACATTGGCTGCTTGGCACACACACGAAGCCCATTAACCTGCATGCCAACTACAACTACAAACAAAATTAACCCTTAGAGTACTGCCCCCATACATTAACTTACAGTCTTGAATTTTATTGTTGAACAGTGTTTCCTTCCCCTGTCCAGAGTACCACACAGGAAGTCCATGCTTAGCTAGCCAGAACAGCAACCAGGACCCTCTCCTCCGAGGCTTTCTTGAGATCCTCCTGGGTCCTTTATGAATCTGCTAATGGCTTTTATAAGATCCAGATGTGGCTGCTGGAAAATAGGCTCCACTTGTAATGGGCTGGAGGGCATGGGGTCTGATGTTTTAACCTTATTATGAGTCCTTTTAATTGAAGAAATCAGTTCTTTAAGGGTTAATGTGAAATCAAAGACTTTGGTAGTCCTTCCTGCTTGTCCTTCCTCCAAGGCGTCTGCATGATCCTCTTTAGACTCTTAGATGATAAAAAACTATATATAAAAATACCACCACCACCACCCCTAAGCAAATAAAAGAACAAAACACTGAATGGTTGAATGGAGAGCCCTTTGGCAATGCTTGCTTGATGGTCAGAAGGGGGTAGAAAGACCAAATGTTGTATTCAGCAAACACTCATTTTGTCCTCTACCCCACACACTCCCGTCTCTCAGCATTTTGGAAAGCTGCGATGATATTGTCTGTGTCTTTTATTTACCTCTTGCTTTTTCTTCTTCCTGTCTAATAGCCCAATAGAATCCTGCCAGAATTTCTACAAAGATTTCACATTACAGATCGACATGGCTTTCAACGTGTTCTTCCTTCTCTACTTTGGCTTGCGGGTAAGTCTGGCAGCTTCTCCCAGTAGAACCACAGTGGGGCACGAGAACCTAAAACTCAAGGGTAGCCCCACACTCATGACCGCTCTCCTGCACCCGGCGAAGCCTGCGGTCTCCATGGCGGACAGCAGGCCTGCATTCTGGCTTGGGGGGGTCTGTGGGGAGCAGCAGGCCTGCATTCTGGCTTGGGGGGGTCTGTGGGGGGCAGCAGGCCTGCATTTTGGCTTGAGGGGTCTGTGGGAAAGCTCTCTGCTTAGCTGAGAACTTTCCGTATCACGTGTTTATTTGGGTTCAAGGCAGGGGTTTGAAACAATGATACTTTCACTGACCCAGTGTTCCTTCATGCTCTATGGATTTGGTTTTTTTCCCCTATTACAAAGTAAAATTTAAAGGATCATCTGAGCTCACAAATTTACATTTCGCAGTGTTAAGATTGCAGTTATCAGGGTCAACCAGGAGTGAAGGCTGGCAGGACTTGAGGTCTGTACTAGGTTGTCTTTATGGAGAGTTTATACTCTATGGAGAGTATAAAATTCGAGTAGCGGGTTTGAGTGTGAATGCACGTACATATGCTTTATTCACAGTGAGATTTACATCAGAAAGGCCAAGGAAGGTGAGGCTACTAAAGCCTTCTCCATGGGGCTGTTGGGAGGCACAGAAAATTATATTGCCTGATCATTCCCTATGGTGAATGTGGCATATAGTCACTTCCTCAAAAGGCTGTAGATCCCCCCAAAACAAGCTAGTGATTGAGGTACGGGAAAATATTAGAATATGAGAAGAGCAAAATGTCCCCCTCCGCCAGACACTACAGAAACCCAGCCTTTATGACAGAAGGACATAACAGTAAACGCTGACACCATGCTTCTCATTTTGTTTTCCTGTCTTATTTCTCTCTCTCCCCTCCCCGCCCTCCCATCCCTACCCCCAGTTTATTGCAGCCAATGATAAGCTGTGGTTCTGGCTGGAAGTGAATTCTGTGGTAGATTTCTTCACAGTCCCTCCCGTGTTTGTGTCTGTGTACTTAAACAGAAGCTGGCTTGGTAAGTTGGTCTCTTTTGCCTTTTCACTAGCCCGTAAGGCAGGCTGGACTGAGGACAGAGGGTCTAGGAAGGATCCTTGTCCTGGGCTGTCCCTACACGAGGTCCTGTGAGTGGCTGTGGACGGGCTGCTGAGTCAGCACTTTGGGCAACACAGTTTTGTCATCGTTGAAGTCCCGTCACTGTCACAACTGGGACTTCTGCAGCCCATGGTCCTGTCACTTGTCATTCAGGAACTGAGAGTCAGGGCTGGTTAAAGAAGCCCACGGGAATGGGGCCAGCCTTCACCGTGACAGGTCCTGATGCCCCTGAAGACCTGCCTGCCACAGTTAGGTTCTGTCTCCTGTTTGGGGCCTATTTATAGCTACAATTTCTGGGATGACACAGGACAAGATGAAACATCTCACGTCACTCTGGATCTCAGGCTGCTCAGCCCCCTCCCTCTCTGCTCAGGGGAGAACGTTCCTTGGTGCTAGGCCCAGCAGGCCGCCATCCCAAATCAAGACTAGGACAGTAAAACAATTAGTAAGAAAATTAGCTAGTGCAGAGAATGCTTAGATTGACAGCTCCGAGTTCTTCTTTGATGCCCTGTCTAAGTTTTAATTAATTAACATGCAAATATTTCTGCTCCCATTATGTTGGCTGAGGGACAGGCTGAAATAGATTTGGAGGACTTACTAGGAGTTTCCACTCTTTACTTTTAGAGTTTTTTTGTTCGGTTGGTTGGTTTTATGCTTTGTTTTGCTTTTTGATGGTCATGAGGGGCGAGTTCGTATTTTTCACAAAATAACATATGTCGATTGTAACCAGTGAAAACTTTCAAACATTAACAAAGAAACCAGCAGGCATCTCTTCTTCTTTTATCCATCATGACCCCCACCCCCGCCCTGAGATGCCTGGTGCTAACAAGCTACACACCTTTCTGCAAACTCATCCCATCGCACACGTAAATAAATGGATGTGCACCTATTACAAGGGTGGTGGTGTTCTAGAAGAAACTGTTTTAAGTAACAATATTCCACTGCAATTTAGCTCTTACAGGAGCACAAAGTGGACCTCCCTTCTTTCAGCTCTGAAATAAAGTAAATTTTGTAGCTATTTCAGTAAGATTCCGTTATCTGCTTGTTTTATAGAGGACCTAGCCATAGGAACTAGTGGGTCGCCTGGATGCTTTCTTTGCTACTCTGAAGGATATTTTCACACACCAATGTATTTGTGAAATTCCATTTCTATAGATATTTCCATATTACCAGAAGAGGAATTGCCAAGTAAAAGAGCATGAATAATTTATTTTGTAGACATTGTTAGATAATGTTCTAAAAATGTTGTGTGAAGATGTACTTGCATCGTGCAAAGCCCTGGGTTTGAAAACAACTGTCGTATATTTGGAACAGAATCATCTCTACTATCATGCAGAGTGTGTAAAGTGCACCTGTGTGTGTGCATACCCTTCATTAGACCCCACGCACCCTCTGGCTTTTCACATTCTCTTACTGCTGAGTGGAAAAGTTTTCCTCTTGGCTCTGAGATGTGCTTGCTGAGAGTGTTGAGATCACAGGAGCCACAAGCAAACCTGAGATGTATTCTGAGTGTGCCTGTGAGCTAGGGCTTCTGGTCTCCTCACCTGAGATGTATCCTGAGTGTGCCCGTGAGCTGGGCTTGTAGTCTCCTCACCTGAGATGTATCCTGAGTGTGCCCGTGAGCTGGGGCTTCTGGTCTTCTCACCTGAGGTGCCGACTGGCTTTGTGACCTGGGTTTTTAGTTTCTTCACTCAGCCTGTGAAGGACGTAGGCAGAAAGTCCTGCCTTACTGCTCTGAGAAGGGTAGGAACCTGGGTACCTACTAAACCAGTAAGTGACGTAATCTCATGGGAAGCATCACTTTTGAAACTGAAAACACAGAACAATGGCATATCGCAATGTGAAATTAATAACAACAGCAGCTACATCAATGAAAGGGAGGTTTTCTGTCTTGCGGGAGAAAACATTTAATAAGATACTTTCATTTCTTACTGAGTGACTGTGCGTCATTTCCAAAACCTTCCTTCCTATTATGAACGAGGCCTTCAGCCTAGAGCCAGGAGGTTCCTCTGACTGATATGATATGTAGTTTATCACCCTGGAAAACAACCATTGAACTTGTGAGCCACCATGGAAATGAGTGATCGTCCTCAGGAAACAGTCCTACAAAGAAGGAAAAAGACCGGTAGGTGTGACCATTTCGGGCAGCTTTGCCCTCAGCCTGGAAAGTGGAGGAATATTGCCTTCACTGCCTGGGATTTGAGATAAGACACAAGATAGAAGTCTATCTCAATGCTACACGCTCTTGAGGGTGGAAACAGGTGCTATTGCAGGCACCATGGTGACTAGAGTCTAGGACAGCCAAGGCTACGCAGAGAAACTCTGTCTTGAAATACCAAAAACAAAACAAACAAACAAAAAAATAAACCCCGCAAAATCCCCAAAAACCCCACAAACAAATGAACAAACAAACAAAGAAACAAACAAAAAACCAAAAAAAAAAAAAAAACCCAAAAACTAGAGTGAATGCCAGGGGCCTGGCCTGCATCTCTTACAGTGCACAGCCCATCCCCTATTGCCACTCTGAGTATCAGCACCGGATTGTGTATTATATAATAAAACATATACATCATTGGCATATGTTAACTTAAGACACTCAACAATACCATGTCAACCTAACAATGGTGGGTACTCAAAGGCTTCATTGGAAGCCTCTCACCTACGTCAGCTCCATCTTCATTCAGACTAAACCTTTGTGGGAGGAGCTGTTAGTCACTCCGTGTTTACAGGTCAGGCACCTGAAGCTCAGAGAAGTTGACTCTTCCCGTCTGAGTTCACCCAGCCTGAAGGGACAATTTCCCCGAGTCTGACATGATGTCTACACTCTTTTTCTGATCTTGGGCTCCTGTCCTTAACCTTGGAAGCTTGGGAGTTTTGAGGACCGAGTTGGGGAAGGCTGCGCCTACTCTACTGCTGGATGTTGGCACCGCTTCATCTCTACTTACTCATCACGCGATGCTGATGGCTTCATCTGAGGCAGGAATGGTGGGGGGTGGGGGGGTGCAGCAGCGAGAGATCTTATTTAAGAGCACGCATTCCCATATCTGTTCTTTCCCACTCCTCCCTTCCCACCTCCGGTTTCTAGAAATGCCAAAAGGACCAGAGCAGAGCCAGCAACTGGATCTCCAAGTTCCAGAGCACGTCAGCAGCTTGTGGGTCCTGCAGAGGACCAAGGGCTTCCATGTGAACTCATTCAGCAGGGAGAAAGAGATCAGCACCCAGCTCTCCGTTCTGTGCCAGCTCAACTGGCCTCTTCCCACCCAAGGGGTCCCTTTGTGCACGATCACCGTCTCCGGCCCCACTCCTGCTTTCTCAGTTTTGTGCCCTGTAAAAGGTTGATAACAATGGCAGCCTCCTCACAGGGCTACAACAGGGCTTCAGTGTGGTAGCCACATACTAAGAATGTAGCACAGACTTTGCTAGCAGGGCAGCAGCTATCCCAACCTCGCTCTCTAACCTGCCCTCCATATTCTAAAGCAGCAAAGGATCAGAGAGAGCAGGATGGAGCCCCACAAAAGGCAGCAGGAAGGGAAGGTACCTATGTCTGCAGATGGCAAGGCACTGCTAATTTTAATTCCCGTCCCCACATACGGGCTCGTGCATTGTTTCCTTTACAAAATCCTTACCCTGCCCACGAATATAAACGCACTCTGAAATGAGAGGTGGATCTTATTTTGAGACATGGACAGCGTGTTCTGAAGAGAACTCATCCGTCTGTTCTTTTAGGAACTCTGCCCACAGGAGAGGTCAGCTGTGCCGCCTTTGTGTGTGTTGATGTTTGTGTGGCTGGCCATTTCCTGTGGTTAGAGGGGCAGAATAGAGCTTACTCACTGCCCAGTTGTCTGATGTGCCTTTTGTCATCTTAGTGCCTTGCGCAAGCGAGACAAGTGCTTCCCCGCTGAGTCACAGTCGCAGCCCTGCCTAACCCATTTTTACTGAGCATCTATTTTGTGCTTAGCACTAGGATATGAGCATCACAAGCCACTTAGTTAGCTGTACCGTGGTTTCAAACAGACTTCACCCCTATTCTCTGCCCGACAGAGTGGGAACCATGACTGGGGCGGCCACTGACTTGAATCCTAAGTAGAAAACTGTAACCCTGTCTTATCCACTCTGGGTCCAACCTTTAACCAGAAAACAAAACACTCTAGTATGAAATAGAAAAATGAGTTAGTGGTCAGTCATAAGATTTAAAAAAAAATGGGGATATCTACTTACAAATATAGGCCTAAGTGTTCTTTTTTGTGTGTGACAAGGTGATTAAAAAACAAGATGTGTGTGTGTGTGTGTGTGTGTGTGTGTGTGTGTGTGTGTGTGTGTGAGCAAGTACTTGAAAACAAGAGAAATAGGATGAAATGTAGTTCCTGTTCGAGACTAAGGCTCAATCTTATTTTGGAAACAAGATAAACAGACATGGAGTAGCAGTGGGTAACATTACCTACTGTGCAATTAAGTCCAGAATTGCCAGGTACAGCAGAAAGCCTGTGGGAGTTCAGAGGAGCGAGACCTGCAGACATGGTGCATACGCCTCTGTGTGCGTGTGTGTGCGCGTGCACGCGCGCGCGCGTGTGTGTGTGTGTGTGTGTGTGTGTGTGTGTGTGTGTGTGTGTATGTGCACGCAGTTTGGGGATACAGAGGATTCTGTGGAACACTAGGCCTCAGCTGAGGCTGGACATGCAACGCAGAGGTGGGCAGGGCAGAGGAAGCTAAGTCACTGAGGGGAGAGAACTCCACTGCATAGAGTAAGTAGCATGTGCTCATGAAAGTATCATGTGCATACATTCCAACATACATGCATTCCCCTTACACATAAACATGCGTGTGCACACACGTGCATGCACACACACACACACACACACACACACACACACATACATATGTACCCTCTGTCTGTCTGTCTCTGTCTTTGTCTGTCTCTCTGTCTGTCTGTCTCTCTCTTTTTCTGTCTCTCTCAGGTAAACACCACCCTCTGTGTCTGTCTGTCTGTCTTTGTCTGTCTCTCTCTCTCTCTCTCTCTCTCTCTCTCTCTCTGTGTGTGTGTGTGTGTGTATGTTTCTCTCTGTCTCTCTCTCTGTTATACACACACACACATACACACACACACAGCCAGACACTCACACATACACACATGGATATTTCAGGACCTGGTGGCTTTTCTGAGGCTCTGAAGCACTCCAGAGAAAGAAAGAGCCACATCTTTGCTTTTTCTAGTTTCGACAACCCTCCTAGTCCTTGGCTCATAGTTTCTTCCTTCACTAGATTCAGCAAGGTTGAGTCCAGAAAGCGACTAAAGCAGAGGCTGTGAGTGGAGGGCCACTGCTTACCCGCTTATTCCTCCTTGCTTGTTCAGTCCGCTTATACAGCTCAAGCGTAACACTACCCACAGGATGGGCCTTCCCACATCAATCAAATCCAAAATAAAAAATAAAAGGATAGGCCAGTGTTAAGGAGACATTTTTTTCCTCAACTGAGAGTTTCTCTTCCCAAATGACTCTACCTTTTGTCAAGTTGACAAAAATAAAAATAATTTAAAAATAAATAAAAATTTCAACCAGGACAGGTGTCATTGTACATTTGAAACTGGGCAAAATTAAAACTCAGTTATTCAACAATGTTACCAACATTTCAAGTACTCAATAGTCCCTTTGACTGGTGGTTACTATATTATAAGGTATATATACAAAGTGTTTCATCATTCTAGAAAGTTCTATAGGCTTATGATGCTAGAATGTGAAGCCATGATGGATCCACCATGATTTTTCACTTTTGCATGTGCAGGACACTTTCACAAACAAGGGAGCTCAACAAAAGTTTGGATTGACTTTTAAGGAATTGAATTTTAAAAAAGGAAATAAAACGGAAAGGAAGGGACACAGATGCTCATAGGTACAGTGGGGGAGAAAGTTTGCTGTAGATATGTGGGAGAGCATAGTTAGAGTCAGAGGCATCTGGGAGAGTCCAGAGTGGTCATGACCCTGAGCTATGTGGGGAGAGGGGAAAGGAGGGAGCCAGGTACAGCAGCCAGGAGGCCAGCGGCACAAAAGGGACAGGTAACCGTAATGTCTGGGTTATATAGGGGAGAGCCTCTGGAAGAAGAGCAGCCTGCCTCTAGGCTGGAGAATACAGGGTAGCAGGTGGGTATGGCAGCCATACCCTGTAACAGATAGGGTCTGAGGGATGCTGGGAGAATCTGGAGGCCAGGGTCTGCTTTGATATGTTAATAAGCATCTCAGCCATTTGTCCCAGGTTTGACCCATAACCGGTTACAAGTCTAATTTTTAAAGAATTAAATAGGTTTCTGGGGCCAACAAGGGGGCTCAGAGGGTACCCTGACACTCTTAGTGTAGTCCCCAGAACTCATGCGTGGAAAAAGAGAAATGGCTTCCTTAAGTTGTCCTCTGGTCTCTGCACATGAAGTAAAGGTGAGTGTGCATGTATATAGACAAGCAGACAGACAGACAGACAGACAGACAGACAGACAGACAGACAGACACACACACACACACACACACACACACACACACACACACAAATTTAAAAATAATAATTTCTTAACTACTTTTCTAGTTGGGTGATAGTGACACAGGTCTTTAAGCCCAGCACTTGGGAAGCAGAGGCAGAAGGATCTCTGAGTTTGAGGCTAGCTTGGTCTACAGAGCAAGTTCCAGGACAGCCAGGGCTACATAGAGAAACCCTGTCTCAAAAAAGCAAAACAAGCAAACGAACAAAAAGAAAACAAAACAAAAACCCAAAACAGCAACAACAAAACTTTCCTGAATAGATGATTGAGAAATTAGTAGATAAAAATCACTGTTTAGAAGGAACCCTCCCCCCCCCCCAAATGCCCAAATTGAATCAAGTACATTTAAGGCCTTGGCATCCCATACATACATACATGTGTATGTAAATATACTTAAATATACATATTTACACACACACACACACACACACACACACACACACACACACACACACACACACACACACACACACACACACACACACGAAGCATTGGGCCTGACTCACAACCTTAGCTTCAGGCTTCCTGCTCTGTGATAAAATGGCCCTTTAGGTGCAGAAAGGAAAAAAGAACAGGTCTCTGGTTCCCCCTACAGGATGGCTCTGGAATTTCGGCATTGTCAGGAACTAGTGACCTTAAGGCTCCTGCTCTCCCTCCATCAAGAGGTCCCTGCATTAGAAGGACAGTCCCCAGAACCCCAAGATCACCTGCGCCACCTACCAAAGTGCCCCGACTTCCAGCTTCATTATCTTCAGTTTCTAAACCCAAACTTTCTAAGTAACCCCCTCCCTTTAGCTTGTAGCTACATTTAAATGTAAAATCGGACGTCAGTCCTAGAGACTCACATCTGTAATCCCAACAGTAGGAGGCCTAGAGGCACTCACCGTCAATCCCAGCACTTGGGAGACAGATTCTGAGGCCAGCCTAGCCTGCATAATGAGTTCCAGAACAGCCAGAGCTACATAATGAGAGCCCATCTCAAAAAATAAAGCAAAACAAACAAAAACATAAAACAAAGCAACAAGCAAACAACAATAATGAATATGGAAAAGGAACAAGTGTGGCTTCCTTTCTTGATATCAAGTGCGTTTGCCTTTAGGTAAGAAGGAGAAAGAGAGGCAGAAATATACACTTCTAAGGAAAAGGTCTTTCTACAGCCAACATAAAGCTGGGTGTGTTTATATTGTGCACATGTATATGTGTGTTTGCAATTGTGTATATGCATTTTGGCTCAAGCTCTCTGACAAACAAGCCTGAAAAACATGTCATTTTTAGATCCATTTGAGAAATCCAGTCCTTGATTATGTTAAGTTGCTTGCTCTCAGAGTCACAAAGTTAAGTGGCCAAGCTGGCACCTTCAACTTCAAGGTTCCTATGAATGATGCCTGATGCCTCTTAAGTGAGAAACACACCCAGCTGTTCCAGTTACACACAAAAGGAGTATCGTCCAACTAAACCCACTGAGGGATGAAGCCTTCCCCTTGTCTGGAGCTCTGACAGAGCCAAACGGACCTTCTGACAGGGTGTCCTACACAGTCCCAACTGAGAGGAAAAAGAAAGGAAGAAAAGCTAAAAAGTAACTGTTTTGTTTTGTTTGTTTGTTTGCTTATTTGTTTTTTTTTTTTTTTAAAGACAGGTTTCTCTGTGCTATCTTGCCTGTCCTGGACTCACTTTGTAGACTAGGCTGGCCTCGAGCTCACAGAGATCTGTCTACCTCTGCCTCCCAAGTGCTAGAATTAAAGGCATGTGTCACCACGCCCAACCTTACTTCTGGGACTAAGCTGGCTTTTCCCTCTTCCTTCTCTTCACCATTGGCCTTGTAGAGTAAGAGGGCTCGTTTGAAATACATGTCCAAATTAATAGAAAATAGTTAATGTAATTTCATCTGGGTTGCTAGGGCATCATTTTAGAGAGGTGTGTGCTACTGTGTTCTGAATACTAGTGTCCCCCAAATACATGTGTGGATGCTTAGCCCTGGTCTAGCAGTGTTAGAAGGGTGGTGTCTAAAAGGTCATTAGGTCATGAGCATGTGGCCGCCCAGAGTGGTATCAGCACCCTTATAAGGCAAGCTTTTACCAGGTGCTGGGTGCTTCGGTACCTTGACCTTAGGACAATTCAGCCTCCAGAACTGTGAGCGATGCATCTATGTTGTTATAACTTATCCAGCCAGAGGTATTCGTTATGGGTCCCTAAAGGACTGAGACATGGGGCCACACACTTTGTTTGAATCTTTTTACAAATAAAATTCAGCGATACTGTGAACCTTAGGAATAGCATTGAGACTAAAGCGTGACTAATGTCACTAAAGTGTAGTGAGATAAATAAGGCCAGGGCTGAGCTCTGTCCCCGTGGTTAGATTTTGAATGAAGGCATCCCCGGTGAAGCAGACTGGTGAAAGTTTGGATGAATTTCAGAAATCTGACTGCTGTTCTGGTATCTGCTGTCCTCTTTAAATCTGCTTCTGGAGAAATTGCACCTCTTGAATAGATTGCCAGTTGTGCCCCCTTGATATTGCTTTGTCAGGAATGTGCTTTAAATAAGATGCCTTCCGTAGGGAGCGGGGATTCTAAATCCTCGTTGACTTGCACGGCTGTTACACGCCAAATTGGAAATAACTTCCTAAAATGAATGTCTTCAAGGAATGAGTTCAGTAGGAGGTTTTCACAGATGCCAGCATCTTTTCAGGTGGCTCTGCTTCACCAGGGGTGTTACTAGAACAATCTCCTTGGGCAACTCAATCTCTGGGACTGGACATATTTACCTTTGCAGCCTCTAAAAAAAAAAGCAATAAGAAAAGCCTCAGTTCTTTTCTGAGATCTAAGACTGATGGTTTGGCCTAGATAGCGGGTTGGGAACTGAGAACTGAATGCTAGTTAGGCACTTGGGGGTATGATTCCGTTGGTTTTCTGTGTGCACGTGACCTAACCATGGGAAAATGTGCATCTTGTGAGATGCTAATGAGGTATCCAAATGTACTCATAATGACCAGGGTATAGTCATGTAAAGGGAAGCTGAGCGTGCCAGCGCAGGGCAGGTTGCAGGGCTCTAAAGGCCAGTGTTTTCCTGCTAGGGCCTTAGCGCTGAAGGCATCGCCTGCCAGCCTGCAGAGCTGGAGACTCAGAAACGAAGGCCATCAATTCCAACCCAGACCTTCAACCCTGGCTTTCCTAAGACAGAGATTGAAGGATGCTTTAGCAAACTGCCCAGGTGTTTCTTATGCAGGGTCAAGGGACCTTGGAAGGACTTTAAAGTATCCTGCAGAATATAGACACTTCCTACTGCTCAGGCCAGACTGTACCTCAGTTGGAGTCTATGCCAATTTAAGCCACCAGAAATGGTTTCAAATTCTGTAAAGAAATCCAGTATGAGCCAGAATTGACAAATACTTCACTTGGTAGTTCTTTAATAAGAGCACATACATTACACACACACACACACACACACACACACACACACACACACACACACACACACACACACACAATCCCTTCTAAAGTCTCCTGTCATGCCCTCTAGAGACAAGTAAGGAAAGTCTCTATAAAGCATGGGTGACTACTCTAGAGTACTGTGTCTCAAACCTCAGTGGCTAACAGAACATCCAGAGGTCTGGTTCAACCGCAGGTTTGGGACCAAGTTCTTGAGTGTAGGATCCAGTGCGTCTGAGGAGGTGTGTAAGGGCTGAGGCTTTCCCCCAGGGATGATGGTCTGGGAGCTGAACTTTGAGGTCTGTGGGTCCATGTTACCATAAAGTCAAACCTGAGTTCTAGCAGGGCCTGCTATGCCAACCATCTCATACTCTGCACGTTGGTATTTTAGGCTTCCAAATGTCGGGTTTTTACTGAAACCCCTTATTTCAAGATACTTTGGGTATTAAAGCAGAAGCATTCACCCCTTGAGATACACCTAGCATGTTATATCCCATGTTACAGTGTGAACTTGACAAGAGGGGCCCTTTAGAATATCCATCGACCTCCCTTTGAAGGTTCTCCAAGGCCTGGGTTTCAGCGAGAGGGGAGCCCCAGCTTGTGTTCCTCTCTATGATCTCTGGGGCAAACCTGGTGGATGCTCTTCCTCCCAACCTCCTGGGGCTGGGTTAGGGCCAGCTCACGGCATGTTGGAGACTGTGGAGTGAGGACTCACTTCTCTTCCATTCTTTGGGGTCTGACCTGTCTTCTTTGTCAAGGATACAGGACCCTAAGGCTGCCAGTCTAGGGTGCTGAGGCCTGATCCTCCTCCTTCCTAGGATAACTTATTTTTAACCAGCTTTCTTCTTTCCTGTTCATTTTTCCTGGAGACGCCTAGGCCTGGACATTAGAGCTGCTGGCAGATGATAAGTGTCTCCTTTTTCCTAAGATGTATTTGTTATTAATTGAATTAAATATTGAGACTAGCGACTCTTTGATTATTTATCACAGTCACAGAGCTCAATTTCTTTCTCAGGTCAAATAGTAGTGTATCAGCCTGTCTCACAAAGGACAAAATTAACTTGTTATTTCCTGGACCACAGAAAAGAACTATTTCCCTGGCCAGACCAGAGGTATAGCAGACAATTATACTCCCTTCTCTCCCTCTCCTCCTCTTCCCCTCCCCCTCCCATCCCCCATTCCCTCTCCTCCTCTTCCCCTCCCCCTCCCATCCCCCATTCCCTCTCCTCTCAAAGACTCCTGTGTCTCAGTCTCCATGGTATTATGGTATTAGGATTTACTATGCCTGGCTTTTTTTTTTTTAAATGTGGGTGCTGGGAATTGAACTCAGGTCTCCATGCTTGTTTGGGAAGCACTTTATACAGTGAGTGATCTTCCCAGCCCTCAACTGTTTACTTTTGGAAATGTGGTTTTTATTGGAACACAGCCTCACTCATTTATTTACATATCGTATCCAGTAATATGGAGACCTAGGGTCACAAAACATAAAATACCATTTACTGCCTTGCTCTTTACAGAAAGCCCATTGAAAGCAGATGCATTCCATGTTCTTTTGTGTTCCTCTAGGCGCCTGGCACAGTGTTTTGCTCATAATAGCTACAAATCAGTTTTGATAAATGCAGCATGAACCTTCCCCTGAGATCACGGGAGCTGTAATAGGCCGCTGTTATTATACTGTTGTGTGTTACGCGGCGGGTATCAGAGTAAGATCTTCATGTGTTTGTCGCATTTGGTGCTCCTGCTACAAGCTCTAAAGTAGGAGAGCCTGGAAGAGGCTAGCTGTCGCACGCGCTAGGACAGTGACACAGCAAGAATGTGAACTGAGGTGTTCATCATCCCATACCTCAAACTTTGAATTATCACCTGAAGTATACCCATCAGTCCCAGCCCTGCTAAATGACGAGAAGCAGAAATCTTGAAAAAAATCCATTTCAATCTGCTAAGACAAAGGAACCGAACAAGCAACACGACGGCAGCAGGAGACCCCAGAAGGAAGGGCGCAACCCTTGTTTTCTGGGGTGCTTCACTTAAGTCATGTTAGCGTAAACCCTTGTTTTAAAATTCTGCGTAGCCATACCACTAACATCAGCATCATCTTCAGGCATTCAGTCACTGAACAGGCTTTAAAGCGGGTATAAATTATAGTGTGTTAGTTGCTGTACTAGACTTGAGCTTAAGGTGCAAATGTGATTTGCCCTATTGTGGGAGAGAAATACGTAAACTCGGGCTACAAACCTCTATAGTTATAAGGAAAAAGAGATAACAAGGGGGTGGGGCATGATGAGGTGGAGCCAGTCTCTCTAGCGGGGCTTGTGGGGGTGGGTAGGGGTGGGATGCTTTCTAAAGTGGTTATTGGCTGATCTTTTCCCATATTGACATTTTCTCAGTTTCCATTAACTACCAGTCTTTTTCCGTTTCCTTATCTGTTTTAAAGGCTGGTGTGTGTGTGTGTGTGTGTATGTCTGTCTGTCTGTCTGTCTTTGTGTGCTTGTTAGGGGGTGCTCATGCATGCAGGTGAGTGTGGAGGCCAGAGAAGGATATTGCATACCCTGGAGCTGGGTATCTTACAGGCAGATATGAGCTATAAGATGCAGGCGCTGGGAACTGAATTCTGGTCCTTTACAAGTCTAGCGATGGATCTTAACCCCTTGAGCCATTTCTTCCATCCCTACCTAACCCCCTCCTTCCTTTCTCATCCTTGTCCTCAGGACTTACCTTTGGCAACTGGTGTAGGCTGCAGCATTCGTTATCTGCTCAAGGCATGTGACATCCCAGTGTCCTCTGTATAGGACTTGTGTTCTTTCTTATGATATCTGTTGCCCAGAATCTATCACCAAGCCTGGGATCTGGTACTTGCTGGCAGTGCCAACCACCTCACATCATATCCCTTCACCTGTAACTAAACTCACAAACATTCTTTCTAGGGTGAGCGAACATTTCCACTGAATTTGGAAGCAGGGTCATAAATTTTCTTTTTTCAAGTGTTATGAGCTTAGGGCACATTGTCTGAAGATTTCTTATTCCTGGATTAACAAAACAGGTTCTGTTTGTTTTATCCCGTCACAGTCCTCCCTATACAAGGACCAGTACTTCTCATGTGCTGGGTAGGAAAAGCCTGGCTCCGTGAGGCTCCTGGAGGTCTCATGGAAGGCACACGGGAGGCATTCGGCCTCTGGTGCACTGACTTGCCAAGGCGGAGCCTCCTTCTCCTGCAGCCCAGGCTGTTTCTGGTCTCTTCAGCTCAGTTGCATTGCCACACCACTGCATCTGTTAAGCTGTTCTGCCACCTAGTGACGGAGAGTGGGATGTCTTCCTCGGAAATCTCTCCCCTGGCTGATTAATGATGATGAAATTAGATGAAGTGAGGCCCCTAGCCTTTACATTTTAGAAGGCAATGCAGAAGAATGCCCACTGGTTACAAGAAGAATCGCGGGAAAAAAGACAGATGACGTGTAGATAGCTAGGGGTTCAAATTGACTTATGAGTTCATGCTGAGCACAAACTGGCACCCCACAGGCCCCCACCCTACCCCACCCTACCCTACCCCACCCCACCCCACCTGGTCTCTGTCTAAATTCATGCCCAGGGCAGGGCAAGGGTGAGAATTCTAGACTGATCCCTCAGTGATTACCACACTTGCTTTTGTCCAGGTTTGTTTTTCCTGTCCTTTGACAGAATAGATTCCGAGTCTGAACGAAACACTAAATAAAGTGCTCTGTCTCACATTATCAGCTCCGCAAACGTAAAATGTGAGAGGGCAGTTTCTGACCAGTTCGTTGTTTATTCAGGCCTGAGCAGAAACAGGGACCCTGTAAAACAACGCCAGGAACCCCGCTTCTAGGCCTCGGACCTGTGCCTGGTACAGCAGGCAGTACAAGGATGGAACTGTGTTTTCAAAAGTGCGATTATTTCAGGCTCTCTGCTAGGAGGCTGTTAGTGTGGTACTGCTGTTGAGGACCATTTGGCTAGGTCCCAAAGGGCTCCTTTGTGGAAGATGATGGTACTCCTCATGTGATAAGCTGACGGATGCTGCCTAATACAAACGGGAAAGAAAGTTGTGAATATTATTACCCCGAGTTATCACTGTTCAGGTCAACTTGTTTATACAAGAAAGAATCCTCTTTCTGTTTAATCCTCTATCTATCTATCTGTATTTATGTATGTATATCACATACACACACATACACAGCACACACATGCACACACACAGCCCACACACATGTGCACACACATGTACACACACATAGATATCAGAGGATAATCCGCTTTTTTTTTTTTTAATATCTCTTACTGACTGGTAACTTCCAGTAGGCAAGGAGTGAGTTAGGTAGGTGTCTATTAGTCTCCTGTGTGCTCCTCCTCAGCACCCAGCTTTTAAAAAGAATATTCTGGGAATTTAACTCAGGTCTCCCTGCTTGCAAGCACTTTGCCCACTAAGCTGTCATCCAAGCTTGACTATTACCTCCTCCGAGTCCATGACCCCTGCATTTCTGTTGCTTTCTTTGACCCTGCCTGGTACAAAGTGAAAATAAAAGAATTCATTTAAGATGGGAAAAGAAGTGGCAACAAAGTGGGCAAGGGGTCAGAGCCGTGACCCAAGGAAGAAACAGAACCTTCTAGATTTCTTGCTGCTACATGGAAAGTCCATGGTTTTCCAGGAAAAGATAGTAAGATAGTTGGCTTCTTCATTGCCGGACTAGCAGGGGTCTTGACATAGGTGCGGCTGTTCTGGGAGCATGCTTAGGGTCGCTGTAGGACCCAAAGCATACCAGGACAGGGAAACAAATGCCTTGTGTGTACAAGTAAGTATCAGTAAAAGCCCGTTCCTAAGGTCTAGATACCAAAGCAAAGACAAGTATTTCCAGAAGGACATGGGTGATGACGGGTTCCTGAAAGTGGGTTTTAGTTACTGCTTTGACCAGTCACATGCACATGAGAGAGAAAGGCAGAGAGTGGGGCTCATGTGTATGTGAGCTGTTGAGATAGCAACTCAGAAATATGAGTAGAAATCATCATGAAACCTAGCTCTAATGGGCTGACCACTGAACTCTCTGGTACCTCGCTTCCCTGCCACTGGGTGTTCAGGCTGGCCACCGTTTATGCCAAAGACCTTGAGCAACCTTGGTTAAGGCCCCAGGGTGTGCTCCTTGTCCATTGTCAGTGCTCATCTGTGGGATGGATTGGTGTGGGCTGCCTTGCCTCAGGCAGGGTTCATGCCAAGTCAGAGGGAGGCTGCCTTATGTCTGCCTAGATGACAAGTCAGAAAGCCAGATTGGGAGCCAGCTCTCGGGACATGAGAAGTCAGGGAGCACTGGGTGGGCCTGGAAATAGTATTCCTCTCTTAATTTACTTATGAAAACAGTAAAGCCTTAGGGTGTTAAGGAATTTCTCTCATAGAAATCAGTTCTTGGGTTTACTCAGCAACGTGTCCTTCCTGTGTCCCACTGGCCTGCGTTTAGGGCAGCCTTCTAGGTGTTGGGGGCCAGCAAGAAGGTGAGGAGCAAACGAGGAGCTGAAGGTGTTTTGTCACAACTTAATCCCAAAGAGAAAAGCCAACGGAGAAGGAAAAGATCCTCAGAGCCATGAATGGGAGCAGGGCCCAAGGACTCTGCCCCAGCCCTCTGCAGTTTAAGCTCCGTAGCAACAGTAGCAGCCCAGCGGACAGTACAAGGCTGCCCTGTGCATGGTGTTTGCGCACCCACCACTGCTGAGGGACTTGTGAGGTCATTTGCTGTTCCGGCCTCAGCCTCTATCACGTTAAGCCCCTCTCTCATCTCTGTGTTTTAGCCTCACGACTGGGTGGGGCACTGGGACATATGAAAGCTACTGAATGAAATCCATTGAGAGAGCAGTGGAGTGGCTGGACAGATAGTCCCAGGGCCCACCTTCTGCTCTGCAGGAGAGAGCTCAGCAAAAGTCTCCCGTGTCTTTCCAGGTCATACACATCTTCAGCGTTGTGGGCCGTCCCTTTACTGTTACTACTATTCAGCCTTTCCCTGCGGCCTGGAATCAGATTCATACAATATGGATTGAGTGGCCAACATGAAGTATTTAATTATACAAAAATGTCCGTATGCGACATAATACATAATACCATATACAATGAATATGTTCAGTGACAATTTAAAAAAACTCATTCATGGACATTTAAGTTGGAAGTTTATATAACTCCAAGATTTACAAAGTGTTATTCTTATTTGAAAATAAACTATCTAAAAACGTGATAAACACATTCTTAGCTTTCTTCACTCTGTGTGAAAGCTGATGGTGACCCAGATGTGCTCACATGTCTGGGTTTACCTGCTCTTCTGTACAGGATTGCTATATATGGTTAGAGTAGAGAGTTTATGAAGCCTTAATAAACTCATTCACTCACTTAAGCGTTTATTGAGTACTAGCTGTATGCCACACTCTGTCCTGGGCACTGGATGTACCAACAGACTCCTGGTTAGTCACCAACTTGAGGAAGAGAGCCTTACAGCTCAGGACTCTGAAGGATGAGTCACTACATTATAGTAAATAAGAACCCTTAGGTCTGTCTGGTGAATATGCATGAAGCACTTTAAGACAAGTTGGACGTTTCTACACGGTGCCTTCTATATGGCGCCAGTGTCTGTCAGTCACTCCTTATTTACAGATTGGAAAATCAGTGGAGATAGGGCGATTGCCCCTGACCTCTAACTCAGTTTGACGCCTGCCAACTTGCTGCTTATTCTAGCATATTCCTTGGTCATCTGAGAGTTCTGGAGGGTTATTAGATAACCCCCCCCTGAAGATCAGGAAGAGTTAGGGATAAATCTTCCCTCCCCTCACTTGGCCCCGTTCTTTCCATTCTCCTCCTTGATCAAGACCAGAGAGGAAAACAAATACTCTCTTTTTGGATTACAGTCAGAAACAGTGATTTTTTTTTTTGGTCCCATCTATTTCATTTCCTGAAAGCAAAAATAGCCTAAGAAATTAGTAAATGCAACAGAAGCAAGTAAGATTAGAGCCTTGAAAAGCTTTGTATCACATTTTTCCTGGGTGTCGGCGTGGGCCTGCCTTAATTCAAGTCTATGCAGTTGAGCTCCAGCAATTTCTTCCTCTGTCAGCGACATTTTTGAACTCCTCCCGAATCCTTTAGGGGATTCCAAGGCAAATGGCCTTAAACAGGAACTTAATTGTCTAAGAGATTTTATTTGCTTATTAGAACAGTTTGGTCCACAGCATTATCTGTAAGAGCAATAATTTCCTTAGCTGCATCAATTTTATAGTTCCTTGCTCACTGTATTACAGTTTCTCCTACATAAAAGGATGCTTGGGCTGGAGCCATCCAGAGTGCCAGTTTTTGGGGCCTTTATCCCTGTGCAGAGTAATGACAGTGTCAGCAGAGCCAGTGTCTCTCGAGAGCTGCAGAACAAGGCACGCGGAGAAAAGGGTAGGATTTAGAGCTGCAATTTGGGACTAATAAATGATTCATCCAACAGATGAGTATTGATCACAGCTCTGTGGTTGGGTGTACTGTGAGATGTAAGACACAGTTCAGCCTGATCTAGTTATGGATATGGAAAATCAAAACACCATGTCTACATTGGGAAGTTAACATCTGGTGAGTAAATATAACAGAAAATTGATAAAGTGTTCAATAGCAGCACTAAAAGCCAGACAGGAGAAGATAATTCATTTCAATGTAGACATATGTTTGCTTTGGCTATATCCCATATGTTGGTCACGTGATGTATAAAGATAACTGCACATGCACATAACAGAGTCCAGCTTGGTAGACTAGTTCCTGGATGTTGGGATCACGTGCTTGACTCTTCTCAGCTCTTAAATGATTGACATGATGACAGAATCAATATTAAGCCAACCAGCCATGAGAATCCAAATGAAGAAACCTTACCTGTCTTGCTCACGGTGCTCTGAGTGACATGCCTCAGCAAAACAGGTGTGATTTATTGTCTTATTCCCAGACTCTCTCTTGAGGGCCGTCATATGGGCACGGGTCATGGGGCAGGCAGACGCTGTTTCCCTCAAGGACTCCTCAAGTAGGATGCGGAGGACATGCCTAAGGGAGAAAGATTCTCAGGCCGCCTAGAAGATGCAGTGAGTAGCTCAATCTAGTATTTGTGAGCATGCGTAGGGTTGATAGAGCTGTAGTGCTTCTGCCAAGAGCTGAACCTGACCAGATTCGGTGGATGAGAGCACCACGTGGAGACTGGACAATAGTGAAAACTAGGCTCATAAGTCAAAAGCCTGGGGGCTCAGCTCCCCATGTGCATTTCCTGGCGAGAGTGAATGCCGTCCTAACTTACAGGTTGTTGAGTCTCCTGCTTGGATCTCTTAAATTGTTAATTTGAAAGGAGGCTTGGTGCCAAGCTGAAGTGGCCTGGATGGCCAATAGACATCAGGAATCATTAGGGCCGCTTGAGTTTACTTAGGCACATTTATAAAGCACACGTCTACACAGAGGTTCCATCTAGAAAAAAGACTCTAGGAAAGCCATTATAATTTGATTGGCGTTTTGAAGTAGGTTTCATTGTTACCCTTGGTTTGGCAGACATAGACAAGGGTGTTTTAGGAGGTTAGGGTTAGTACAAGAAATTATACAACCAGTGAACAGCATGGCCAAGTCCATCATTGGAGACCCAGTAAACTGGTGACCTTTTTTTTTGTTGTTTTTTTTGTTTTTTTGTTTTTGTTGTTTTTGTTTTTCTAAATAGGGTTTCTCTGTGTAGCTTTGGCTGTCCTGACTCACTTTGTAGACCAGGCTGGCCTCGAACTCACAAGAGCTGGAGGATACTCCCGCTCTCCCAGTAGGACTACGCATACCCTCTAGTGGGTGAGTTTTATCTGCTTTGGTGGCACAGAAATTAGGTGTTGTAAGTTGAGAATGTGCTGATAAGCCCACGGCTTTGGGGACTTCTGGGGACGGTGGCATTGAATTGAGCCTTAAAGCGTGAATAGAATTTGACGGGATGAAATGGAGAGGCAAGAGAGGACATGGGAGAACATGCTCAGGCTATCTAGGGGACCAGTGAGCTGCTGAATCTAGGCATTCCTGAGTTCTATAGGGAAGGAAGGGACAGAGCTGCATGTTACTGCTAGGAGCAGGAGCGTATGGCTGTGGGCAGGCCAACCTGTGACCGTCCCTGGCAAAGCCTTCCCTGAGACCTTGTGAATTTCTTCTCCTGGAATTGCTCCTGTAGATACACGGTGGGTGGAACTCTCCTACCCACCCACACAGGACTCCATTTCACATTATTTTGGTCCACTCAGTAGGTACTTGGCACGTCCCTACTATGTCCCCAACGCTGTATTAAGTCTCAGATAATTACTAACTTGAAAGCCCTACTCATGTATGATGGATCCATACAGCACTGAAAGAGCAAAAGAAGAGAGACCTGAGCTATTGTCTTCATTCACAGAATAAAAGGAACCCCACTGGAGTTTCATAGCATGGCAGGGCAGGGCTAGAGGGCAAGCACAAAAGAGAGAGCTAGGGTCCCAAGGGAAGGGTGTACAAAGAAAGGCAGTATATGTGTGGGACTCGTAGATCCTGGTGGACTCCTACTAGCGAGAGGAGAGATCGGGGATAAGAAGTCAAAGGCGGATGCTTTCCAGTGAGCCAAAAGACCTAAAAAATAAATGATGAGAAAATGGGTGCAACTTAGGTTGAAGGGAGGTGGAAGGTAAGGGCAGAAGGCATGGGAGAAATGTTTCCATGTCAGATAGAAAAGGACCATCTGGTCCAAGGTCATCTCCGCATCTCCTAAGGCACGCCCCGGGCAGGACTGATGCAGCTCTGGGAAGCTTTCCAACTCCATGGCCAACACCAAGCCAATCCTTCTCGGAAGGCCGAGGAAACATCTATCCAAGACTAGGTGGCCAGTTGTTTAAAAAGAGAGAGAAATGACTGTAATATGCTGCAGAAGGAAAGAGCTGGTGGTGTTCCGGGACTGCTGTTTTCCTAAAAAAACGTAAGCCAGAAGTGAGCTATCTTTTAATAACCAGCTCAGGATTTTATTCTTGGGTCTCCGGAGAAGAAAACAAAGTGTATGAGAGCACCTTCAGACCTTGGATGGTTTATGGTAGCGTCTGAAGTTGCTGGGAAAACTATGACCTTGTATTTCATACCCTGTCATATATTCCAGCCCACAGCATAATTTATGTACCCAGCCAGGTCCTTTGAAAATGAATAGGGGGAAGTCTCACATAATAACAGTTTATAAAGTAGTGCTGCTTTTACTGTAAAATATCCTTGGCTTAAACGTGTGTTGTTTAAGAGAAGTTTGCTGTTGGCAGGGTCAGTACTGACGTTCCCGTAGAACGAGGTGGGGTGGCACGGAATTCTAACAGCATGTCCATCTTTGCTGGTGGGGCAGCTGTACTCAATGTACTCGAGGCTCTTTCCCTTTCTTTTTCTCCCAAAGAGAACTGTCACTTTAAAACTCATTCTCTTGGTCCTTGCATCAGTTTGACATTGACCCCTATTACAGAGCTGGGGAGGAGGGCCACTAGGAGCAAGCTAGGACTTCTGAAGAAGGAATGCTGAGGGCATTTCATTTCCCTGAGGAGGTGGAAGGGCCCAGAGAGGAGAGTCTTTGGCCCTGCAATCAGGGGAGAAAAGCCTTGTGACTGAGGCTGGGAACCTTCTAGAGGCCCAGGCCATAGTGCTACCCCTCTGGTGTAACCTTGGACAGCAAAGCAGAGTTTCAGTAACCTGCTACCCTCACCTGTAATAAAGAAAAGCTTCTAGGCTTTGCTACTTATGGGAGTTATTGTCAGGATCAAAGGAAATGTTAGAGTTTTTAACCTTGGTCGGTAACCAGAGTCACCTCTTTTCTCTTGCTCTACCTGTTTCATAATGCCTCCCCCCTACTGCCTCTACCTCAATAAAGCTTAAGGACAGTGACCCGCATCAGACTTCCTTTGTCCTCAGCCCATCTTCTCCCATCTCCCTCTGGCTGTGCAGTCATTCTCCATTGCTTCCTCCTTTTAGAAGCCTGTTCCCGTTCCTGACTGCACCCCAACCTTTTCCACAACATGGCCACATGGTTGTTTTCTGCATCTGGCTCTTGATCCTTCCTGCTCTGTCCTTGCCTGCCCCTGCGCTCTGAGTGCCAGAAGTGATGGTAAGAGAGCTGCAGCTTGGAACAGAGGAGAAAGGTGTTGGTGATGCAGTGACCAGGGCTCCGGCCATCTTGGAACAGGCCCCAGGGTACTGTTCCCATTAAAGGCAGTAGAGCTTGAAGACACTGCAGCAGCCTTGTGCTTGGGAGCTCCTAGGTGGCCACTGAGCTCTGGACCTTAGCTTCCCCTCAGGGGAAGGACAAGGGATCAAGTGTTCTGCTTGGTTCATAAAAGTGAGTCCAGCTTCACTTAGTCCAAGTTAAGGGAGCTCTTATTTTGTTCCAAGTCTTTTATTTTATAAGGTTGAATAAAAGGGTGAGACATCTTCAATATGTATTTCCAAAATATTTTTGAAAGAAATGGCTACAGTCATAACAAACAATATAAAAAAATGACCCCATCCCTTGAAGATCATTATAATATATAAAGAGAAACAAGCTAAACAAAGTAGAAATGATGGCCCATGCCTATAATCCTAGCACTTTGGGGTTGGAAGCAGGTGGATGGCATTGAAGGCCAACCTTGACTGTAGGGGACCCTATCTCAAGTTAACGAGCAAAAAGTTATATGAAACGATCTTATGGTATATTATAGTATGCCCTGTTTTTAAAAATAAAAAACTTTAAATGTACGTTTACTTGAACATAGAAAATATGGAGACGTAGAATATGCTAGCTTTAATTCTTCAGACATCGCTAGTATAGGATGGCGCTTCAGAAAAGCAGTGCTCCAGAGTCGCGCTTCCCTTAAACTCCAGTGTCTGGTGCACTCTGACATGGATGCAGAAAATATGACCATAATATTTGCCTTTCCTCTAGCTCCTCTCCCCAGCTTGTTAGTCACGCTAATCTCTTTTACTTAATCAGGGTCCTACAACCTTCCCTTCTGGTCCTGTGGTTCCCAGTTTTATTTGGTCTTAGCAAAGATTTTTAAGTATCCAGATTTCAAGCCAGTTGTGTTTCTCACAGTGTCTTCTAACAATTCCACTCGGCTCCTTAAAGCAGACAACCTCCCTGGGATGAAAGTGCTTGCCTTAAGGTCCAGGGTCACGAAGGTTTAGGTATCCAGGGAAGGATGAGAGAGGTAGCTTGAACAGTAAGTGAGCATCCTTCGAGCAGGGCAGAAGCTATCCAACAGCCAATGGTGCTGGGCTGTGTAGCCTTGACTCTTCTCCTCCTCTCCTGACGTCCTGGGGACTGTAAGGAAACTGTCTACCCTTTCTCTGCCCCTCCTACAAGAGGATGTAAACCGCCTTTTATAAGATGTCATGGGGATAGAAGGAGCTTTAAAAAACTGACTGAAGAAAGATTTAACCACAGTAGGA